>NC_090927.1:1242881502-1243506502 GCF_040938575.1 Ambystoma mexicanum | reverse complement strand
TAGGCGTGAGGCAAGCCGCCATGTTGTTACATTCCTATCCTTATTACTGGGTTCCACCTTCCACAGTAGGAGGCATAACTTAGTGTGCCACCATGGATTGGCACACAATGGGTACCTTTTAACAGGCTCGGGTGTGAATTAAACTTTGTCCAGAAGCAGCCATATACACTCTCAAGGTGGGTCGGGGGAAGAAAGATGTCAAATGGTGTGGGGCCCATAAAAACATGTTTTTCTTTTTTAACATCTAAAATAGTCACTAAGTCTAGTCAGATGGCGGTTGCCTGGCCCTTCGCTGCTTTTCATGAACATATCTGCAGTGTTGTTTTTAAGATCTTCCTTGTCCAGCAAATATTGCCATTTTAGGAAGAAGAAAGGCGCTCCATATGACACAGTTATTTTTACATTTCCAAATAAACAGGTTTGTTGGACTTTTCTGAAATGTAGAACATTATTCATACGTATGAATACATCAGTGTTAGAGAGGGAGTACCTTGGTGTCTTCGTACATGTCCCTGGTGGGGTTATATGAAGCGAATTGAAACCTAAACGCATTTATGTGTTGACCTCCTGCACAGGGTATATGCAATGTTAAGCATGTGTACTTAATGCTAACTCGATTCCCTCTGAAGAATTTCTGGCCCAGCTCATGCAGGTTGCAAACGTCTCAGTGGGTGTAGCTTGGGTGTCTTTTTGTAATGAGCTGGCCGAAGTTTTATTTGGTTTATAATGTGATGTATATTTGTGGAATATGTTATTGATGATAAATACTTTCTGTTAAAGGTTTTATGCAAACTAACGTACAGTGAGTATATATGAAAAAGAACATAAAAATAGTATGCTGCAAAAAAACCAAAAATGAAACATTGAAGTGAACTAAACACTAAAATCCACAGGCAGTTAATGACTGTTTAAATGTGTGTGCTGTTTTGGAAGTGGGAACATGGAGCTACAGTTTTGGGAGAAAATCAACGAAAAGCATACCACATGGCTCCTAGCATGTACCGAACCAGCATATTAGCTGGAGATGGTAGGTGGTAAGCTTGTTCCACTTCAGCTTAACAATGCAACAAGCTAACCAGCTGCCATCTCCAGCTAATACGCCAATCCTGGCTCAGAGTCCACATCTGATATGATCATCATTACGTGCTATGACTCCAAACACACGTTGGATGATTCCAAATTGACCAAAAGGTCTGTATGTCTAGTGACCTACCAGCATGGCTACGTTTCTTTAATGCTCTGTGTTTGGCACCTGATCTTAATTGTAGAGGATTTTCTTTAATTTGTACAGGTCGAGAACAAATATGAGGTAGCTTGTTGTGAAGAGTGAAGTAGCATGGCATTCAACTTTTGGAAATATCCACTGTTGGAGTGCCAGTGCTTCAGTGCATCCAATGTGCATGCAGGCCCTGGCAGGTGGAACAAGCTTTCCAAGCAAGGGTCTGGGGCACACACTGAGATGTTGGTATCAGCGCTGAAGAGCTCCTGTATTGAATTCGAATCAATGTATTAGATCATGGGAATAAAAAGAGGACTATTTGAAACAAAATCAGCCATATTAACATGAAGCTAAATACTTCAAATACTTTGCTCGAAACTGTTACTTTAAGAGTACAATGTGCAGGAGTGTTGCTAGGTCTGGAAAAGATCCTCACTAATGTCGGGACTGCTGGGACTCGGGGCTAGCTAGCCTTTTGGTTGTAGCCCCTGAGCTTCTATTCGGGGCTACAACCAAAAGACCCAGAGCTATAGCCCCCTCGCCCCCCCCCCTGCCCCAGCAATGCCTCTGACAATGCGTATTCAGAGTTCAGAGGCCATTTACAGAATTACTCATGAACAAAGAGAACTTCATTTGGCTCAAATATTCCTTTACTAAAACTTGCTCCTTTTTATCAAATCTGCTCAAATAAAGTGCTTAATTTACTAATGGTGATTGCCACTGCCATAGGCATGACGAAAATATAATTCTGAAAACTGCACAACAGTGTATCTTGTTTTGAATTATTTTTTTCATTCGTATGTATGGTTACAATTTTAACCTTTATACATTAGAAAGGGACAGAAACTATTTTTAATAATACCATTGTTAGGTACATGCTAAGAATTGTTGAGACACAGGCAAATAACACAATTTGTCATATTTAAACATAAAACATTTTACTAAAATATTGGTCAATTCCTTAATTCTATAAAGTGCAATGTGCAAAAATGACAGGTTAGATTGATAATCATTTATACAAGAACATCCTCATTTTGTCTCACAAACCTTGTGGGGCCCTAAATATCAGTGGACATATACCTTCTTTTTCAAGCGGAATTTGCACAGGAGTCTGAAAATATCTTTTAAAAATGTAGTTAGTGCTAAAGATAGCACCCATTGTCTTACCGTCATTATTCTCGACCATAAGGCGTTAAAGAATAGACCGCACTAGGAGAGTGAACAAGTCTCACAAAAACGCAATTGTCGTTTTCCCACTAACGTGGTACAATCTGTTATTAAGTGATGCAATGTTTCTTTGCAATTAAGTCCACAACCTTAACATGGAAAAACCTCTTGCAGCATTTTTAATCTAGGAGCTAGTACTTCCAACGTGAGCAACACGTTGACGTGAAATCTTGAAAGCCACAATGGCAACTCTGATGATGGACATTTTTTAACTTAGGCAATGGGTGTTTGTAAACCTGGAAGAGCCTCACTATATGTCCTATACAGTTTTAGATTTATTCGTTTTTCATGGTTATTTATGTTATCTAATTCCTTTAATTTCTTTATCATCAATGTTGGTTTTTCTCGACATTCATATTTGAGTCAGTAGTAGCAAATCACATTTCTCTGTAAATTCCAATCCGGAGAAATCCCCTCCTCCTTCGTGGACTCTATTTAATATATGAAAAAGAGTAATGGGTTCTCCTGTTAGGATCTTACCGCAAAGACTCACTCTGTTTCTTAAGACTGTGAATCCCCAGGAATACAGACCGAATTTGAGTCTGATCATCGACATCGGAACAGAGGAAGGTCAATTCAGTACGGTCCGCGTTTAGAACCCTTTGGGTATTAAGCGTGTTATAAATACGCAACTAAGACCTATTCCTGTAACAGCGCCTCGATGCCCCCAGGCTGTTTGAGCTAAATAATGCAAATGCACAGTCCTCCATAAGGAACCTTCCTGCACATTAAGCCAGTTCAAGTCAATGTTATGTAATAACTCCAAGCCATAGCTTATGCTTGGGTTGACCTTTAATTTCACACATTCGGTTAAGGTAAGTAGTGTAAAAGAGCAGTATTTTACTAAAATTATTTTAATTCGAGAATGAAACAATCTACATTTCGACTTTATCTTTAATTACAGTTTATTTTGATTAGTGATTGTAAATCCAAGATATATCAGATGATCCACTTCCTCGATCCTTCTATTATTAATTGACCATATGAATTTACCCTTGTTGGGGTTCCCCGTGAGGAGATTATTTTGAATTTTTAAAAATTAATTTCCAATCTGTTATTATCTGCATGGTCCCCAAAATAATTCAAGCTTCTTTAAGACCAATAGGGGTCTTATCTAACAGAATGATATTTTTTTTCATGTTTTATTTTCATTTTACTTATAACAACAAAACATGAAATAACAAAGAAATTCGTAGCAAAAACTATATACATAATTACAAACACATAAATACCCCCTCTCCCCCCCTTACAGATGCCAGGTACACATCATATAATATGAAATTGTCAGATTCAATACAATGTCAGAAATTTGCCCCAGATTTTCATAAACAACCCATTCTTGCCTTGTTTCCTATATATACATTTTTCCACATCTGCCAGATCAAGCATTTCTTTCAACCAGTCTTCTTTTTTTAAAAGAAATGTTGGATTTCCAATTCCAAAGGATGATTTTTTTTCCCATCATGGCTCCCCTAAATAACCACTTCTTTTGGCTTTGAGTGAGTATATCTAAGGTAGCATCATTTCCCAATATTAATGTCTCAAAATCAAGACCTATTGGTTCATCCAAGACCTTTTCCATCACCACACCAATCTCATTCCAAAATTCACGCACCTTCCTACAATCCCACATCATATGTTCCAGTGTACCAGTTTCACAAATACAAGCCCAACACTCAGAGTCATCTTTCAAACCTCGCTTCCATAATCTTTCAGGTGTCCAATAAACCCTGTTTAATATCTTTATTTGTCTCGTTCTCTCAGTCAAACCCAGGGAACAAAATTTGACATTTGCACACATCCTTGTCCATGTCTCCACTGTAATTTCAGAGCCAATTCTTTGACTCCACTCGTCTCTGAGCTGAACATTGTCTTTATATTCACTCACTATTTGTTTGTAGACCCGGCTAGCAAGCCACCTTCACCTACCAACGACTTTCTTGTAAGAAAATCCAAATTCAAACTCACCTGGAAATCAATCTCACCAACTGCAATCTTCAATTTCCTGTAATACGAAAACCTGAAATTTTCAATGTGAAATTGTTGTTGCAACTCTCTAGCACTTATCCATTTCCCCTCCTTAAATAAATCATCAATCCAACTCACACCACCTAAAAACCAGTCTGGCCAGAATAGCGTCTTATTTTCCAATCTAATAGAAGGATTCAACCATAATGACGCACCAGGATCTCTACATGCATTCACACCCAGCAAACCATTGAATGATATTGGTTACATACGATAGCCACCCAATTTGAGTGGTGACAATTTTGGAGGTAATAAGCCAGGTTTTGACAGTGACACCTGCATGTCGGCCATATCCAGGTTAAAGAGACAGGGAGCAAGAACACACACCTGTCTCAGGCCTACATGTGCCTTAATTGATTTAAACAAAGTGTCAGAAGAATCCAGTCTAACCTGCAATGTATTGTCCGTGTGTAACATTCCAAGCATATTTATTTGTCATGTTCAATGCACACAATTTACTCCACAGCTCCCTCGTGATCACCTTATCGAAAGCCGCTGTCATGTCCAAATAATATGGCGGAAACATTTGATGAGGCTTTTTGTTGGCAGAGACCATATATAAGACCATTTAACATTATCCCAATTTACCTCAGAACCCCCATTTGCACCATAGATAGCTGTCCTGATTTCGCCACCCAATCTGACAGGTCCTTTAGCACAAATGATGCTTACAAGACGTATCTATCAAGCTAACTGGATGATAATTTAATGGCGAAAATCGGTCACCTTTTTATATATTGTAAATCTATGGCTTTGCTTCAGGTTGGAGGTATTTTACATGTGTTTATTATCTGAGTGTAGAGTAGCCAAAGTATATTGGACCACACAATGGGTCCGACTTGTAAACTGTATTAGGCAGCCCATCTGGACCACAAGCAGGTGAATGTTTCAGTTTTGAGATTGCATTTTGGAGATTTTCCAAATGAAACTTCAAATCCCATTTATACATAATATTATTGGCATTACTGTAGTTGGCAACTCCACCTGCATAATCAACTTTCTGAAAATGAGTTACCCATATGCTTTCTGGTATAGAGTTTGCCTGAATTACGTAGTGGGTCTCTTATTCCTCCTTAAGGAGAGTCCATATACCCCTAGTATCTTTCCTGGTGACTAGTTTTATCATTTGTTGACTGCCCTGGATTCTCCTGGCTGTCTTATGTTTCAGCTAGTTTTCATATTGAATTTTGATCTGATTTATCTTAGCTATGTTCTCTGATCACTGAGTCACTCTATCCCTGTGAAGGGTCCTTATTGCTTGCCTCATCACACGCATTTTACTTTTGATGTTACTATCAAATGTATGTGGGTGTGCAACAGTAAACAGTCCCACACACAGCACAGTCGATTTGTTTCCATCGACATGAGATACACTCCCATATGGTTTTGTTGAACCTCTCTGGCAAGGTTATCAGGAGTCTGTCAAAAGTGCTCCACGTCTCCCAATGAGTACGCAGATTTAGAGGCCTAGCAGTTGTAAAAGAAATCTTCACTCTATTCCTAGATTTGTTTATGAGCAAATTCCTAGAATTCAGATCCTGGCTCCTACGCTCACCAAAAATGTGTTCAAGCTTCAGGAGTATGTGATATTTGATATGTCATTTATAACGTGCCTATACACAAGTGCTTCAAGGCGTGGCAAGACTAGGTGGGGAAGACAGATCGATGACAAGACAAACGATCTTACTAGGCCTTGTGTCATTCAGATCGTGTAAGTGCGAGAGCACGAGGTGCATGGGGAAGGGAGACGGAGAAGTGCCAGCGAGATGGAAAGGGGAAGTGCAGCCGAGGCAGCAATGCTCTGAGTAAGTGCAGCCAGGGCAGTGCAGCTCTGGGTAAGTGCAGGGGGACAGGGGACTGTAGAGTTTTATTGTTAAAGCCCCTAAGTGCGTGGTAAGCCCAGAGGCAGTTGTGATGAGACTGATCAGGAGGAGCCTGTACCAAGTGAGACTCTGAGGGTAGCCAAGCAACCAGTTGGTGCTGCAAACAGGTAGGTCAGCGGGGGAGAGAGAGAGAAAAAGAGGAGCAGAAAAGGAAGGTATTGAGCTTCTTCTGGAACTTCAGGTCACCCGGCAGGGAGGCACCTGCAGAGGAGATAGATCTACCCCCCACTTTCTGCCTGGAGAAGCATCTGACTCTTAGAGAGTTGGAGGTAGCTGAGCGAAGAGCTTGGGAAGGAAGGTTTTCGGAAGAGAGAGTTGGATGTAATGGAGGTCCCGGCCCCAGAAAGCCTTGTGGACGATGCAGAGGGTCTTGAACTTGATCCTTGCAGCCACCGGCAGCCAGTGTAGTGATTTCAGGGCTGGAGAGATACAGCCTCTGGGCGTGAAGCCAAGGCTAAGTTTTGCAGTCTTGTTCTGGATTAGTTGAAGAGCGCGGTAAGTAGAGGAAGGCAGATTGAGAAAGAGGCTGTTGTAGTAGTTCGGCCTAGAGTGAACCAGGGCTCTGGAGACAGTGAGCTTCTGGGGAAAAGTGAGAAAGGGAAGAGTCCCTCTGAAGAGGTGCAGCTAGTAGTGGGCCTTCCTGGCAAGGTCTGTGATGTCAGGAAAGAAGGAAAGAGTGGAGTTGAATATGACACCAAGGGTAGCTTGGCATGGTCACTTCTGAAAGTCTTTACCATCTTTAAGGATTTAGCCTTAATAAATAAGAATGCTGACAAAAAAATAAAGTCAATTGTGGAGTGCGAGGAGGCACGGAAGCAAGTTGCCTGACTAAGACAGTCCCCAATTAAATTCCCATTACATCATGGGAGGCTCTAATTACTCAAAAAGTCATCCCAACACATTCCTCTAAATGTTATTTTATTTGTAATAATGGATTGGATGTTGGAAGACTCGGAATGTACTGCAGTTTTCAATTCATCTAGATTTATTTCAGTTCATCTAGATCTATTTTGGACTTACAAAACCAAAGCTGTTGCATCATATACGTCATATCCACATTTTAATAACTCTAAGTGAGAGCTTTTAACCAAATTAAATATCAATTTGGAGTGAAAATGCACCAGGACGTTGTTCAGTTGATCATTATAATACAATTCTGCCAGTTTAATATCAGCTGAAGTGAGATTACTTAACAATTCCACATTTATAAATATGGACAGAACTCTCGAACTATTCCTTGCTGTGTCCTGGTCATCACTGAAAATCGTTTCTAGTCTCAAACATAGGCTATGAGTCTCTTCTATCATATTAGTCTCAACCTTCTTTTTACTTTTTATATATGAAGCATTGGTAATTGTCCCCGTTTCCGAGTTTATAGGGACTCAGATCTTGATTCAGAGGTTGCAGGAAAATGTGTCTGAATTAAACGATCTTCCAAATGAATTTGACACACTTGTGTAGGTGATGTTATTTGTCTCGCCTTGCCCTAATCAAGTGATAGATTCACGACACGTCTTGATATAGTGGTCATGAGTTGCCCCTATATAAGTATAGTTGTATTCAGGTATATGGCTGATGATCGTAGATGGTCTGCGGCCTTCCTCGACATATAATGTTGCATATGATTATTGGTCAGGCAACTCTTAGTTGACAATGAAGGCATGAAGACGGAGATATCAATTTTATCACATTTTCATCTACCAATTGGGTCCTTGTCAATTCATTTACAAAGGCAAGGGGATTTGTGCATAGTATTTTTTTACCAGATCTCCTCCATCGGAAAACATTACCTACCGCAACTTGCGATGAGCAGAGTATATCTTTAGGTGTATATATTTGTTATTACCTGCATTGATTTATACATAATACAATATCTGGAGAGCTCCTTCTCTATCAAAGCATATAGTCTCAGGTTTCACATTATATAGGTCAAACATGACATTTTCGCCCTCAGAAAACAAACACCTCTGCTGACAAATGAAGATCCACAACTTGATAAACAGCCTACTGAAAGCCGCACACACGAAATGAAGCCTGCGCTATCGGAGCTTCTCCATCACATGTCAACAAGACTGCACACTAACCAGTATTCCGTAAATTCCTGCACAACTGCATCACATGAAGACCTACCACGCCTTACTGAAAACTTCAGTCACATGCTGGCAGATTACAGATATCAAAGATAGAGTTAGAATGGTAGAAAATAGAGTGGGGGGCCTCAAACACTTATGATGAATGTGCTTGTATTAGAGGCAGCTAACACAGACTTTAAATATCGCTACAGATCGGACAACATCTAACTTGTCGATTTTACTGTGGGACTTAAAGGACAACATGCGCTATCTTTTCAAGAGAATTGGCTACCAAAGCTCCACAATGTTAAATTTGATCCACCATTAGAACTACAAAGGGTGCATACAATCAAACTGCACAATCGAAGTCCAAGCAAGAAGTCTGTTTTATTTACTGCGTGCCTCTTGCGGAACAAACACAAGCAGAGGACTGGTATCAAATGAGGGTAGGTGGGCGTCACTTAGTTTAAACACATTAATTATAGGTGGACCACCTAAGGAAGACCTAACACCCACCAGAGTACACACTCAGAAATGCTGGAGTGTAAAAAAATTCACAAAAAATATGTATTTATTTTGTTTTCACCTATCATAAATTCACAGAAACTGAATTTAATAAAACAAAAACAAGAGCATATCTGCTAAATTGCCAGTATTCTTCGCAATCACATTAATGAAAACCTATCACTTATCAAGGTGCACGCATCCACACAAAATCAGATATACTCAACATCACTCCATGAATAAAGTGCGCATGCTAAAAGCAGTAACAACCTACTAAAAAATATGCAAATACATCAATGTGCAAATACATCCCACATCGAATGTGGCAATATGTAGAACAATTATATACACATCCGACAAACATGTGGTCCATGAATTAGTTCCTCATGTCAAGATCCAGCAATATGGTTTTGCAGAGCAAACATACAAGATTAAAAGTACAATCTGCTAAGAGACATATTCCATTACTGCATGAAGGCATTACGATATATTTATCAGCAGAGTTCCTAAAGCTCAACATGTACAAGACAAAATGCTTCCTACATTTGCACCCTGCTCCTAAACGGTGGGATCTCAAATATGGCCTATTAGATTCAACAAGAATGATTTTCCCCATAGATGTCAAAACTGCAGAATACACAGAACCTGAAGACTTAAAGTAATTTTTTAACCCTCTTCATCAACAGGCAATTGATGTTTCAGTACCAACAAGAAGTCTACAAATTCCAATGATCCTGTGCATATGCAAGCAATGTATGATTGCTGGGAATGCTTGCACTGCAAACATCATCAATGGCAAATATGATCATCCCTCTCTAGTTTGTCTACTTATATGTACACTTGTGTTAAATTATTGTGTTGTCATCAGTTCGGGTTAGGACGAAATTACCTAATCTGAAATGACCGACCTCACCAAAAGACCTAAAAAACACACTACAAAAAGTTATAACTACCAAAAGTTCAAACTTTTCGTGGTATGTGTTTCAGTCTTTTGGTGGGGTCGGTCTGGAAAAAAATGTAAAAAAAGACTGCTTGGAGGGTGCGGGGGTGTTCCCATTAACACCCCGCTCACTTGACTGTACAGTCTAGTGAGCAGGGGTTGAGGGGAACATCCCCGCAGCTCTACCGACATAAAAAAAGGCCGGGGGCTGCGGGGGTGTCCCCCGCAACACCCCGCTCACTACACTATACAGTGTAGTGCGCGGGGATTGCGGGGGACATCCCCGCAGCACACCAGAGAAAACAAAACAACAACAAAAAAGGGGCTGCGGGGGTGTCCCCTCCAACACCCCGCTCACTATACTATACTACACAGCGCTACAGGGACACAGCGCGTCTTGAAAGGTAAGTAGGTTGTGGGTAGGGGTATGTTGGGGGTGCAGGTGGGGGTGTGTTGTGGGTGTGGTCGGGGTGTACGTTTGTAGGGTTTTGAAATGGATGTTCGCATGGGAAATGTACGAACATTTTGTAGTGCGTACATTTCCCATGAGAACATTTCCATTGCGGGTTATTCCGCCTCGGAAATTTCACGTAGATCCAGCAGTTCTACCAAATGTGGACTATTAGTTAATAGCAACAGATAAATCATAGTACTAGAAGTATGAGTTATCAGTTGCTATTAAATTCAGGTACTGTGACTTTCTAAAAATGTAGTTAAAGCAAGGTGACGCTGTAAAAGTGTTGGTGCACACACAGACCAGTAAACTAGAACAATATAGCACAACTTGTTTACTAAACCATGTAAATTAAGACCAGATATATACTAGGCACCCACCTCTTGATAACTAGTTGTCACTATCTTGAATCCCAGATTGTTAAATATTACTTAACTAACTACCCTCTGTAGTTTAATAATGAAACTAGTAATAGTCGACATTTGGTAGAACTGATGGCAACACAATAAATTAACTCTATAATATAATCCAACCATGAATTCTTCTACTATGGTAATTGATGACAAAATCAAGTGCAAATAACGTTAGCACTAATAAGAGCAGTTTACATAATCAATATAATCTAGGCCGTAATATTGATTTACACTAACCAAAATATTATAATTATTTATAATCTCCAAATCTTCAAGAATTTTATCAAAATGTTGGCATAATCCATCCTGAATCATATCCACCAGTAGATAATACTTAGATAACTAATGAGTTACCACAATCACCAGGCGGCATTAGGTTTTGACATGAGGAGTACATACATGCTGGAACGCGATAATGTCACGCGCAGTGTGCAACGTCATCACGGCCAAGTTGTAAATGTTGAAAATGGCGGCTGTGAGTAACTAACTTGTGGCACGCAGAGGGTGACTCCTGATAGGACACCCATCGGATTTCATTGGAGCAGAAAATATCCATATAATTGGTAAGTATGTTGGGGCAATTTTACATCATACTGCTTTCAAGCAATTATGCTAAGACCATACCTATTAATTGGCTAATATGATAAGAGTAATTTAGATAGCACACCCATTAAAGTCTTTAATTTCAATGTTTGTGGTTTAAAAAAATAAAGGTTTGTCCTATTATATATGTCTGCAAATTGTTGTTTTTATCGAAATATTTGTTTAATTTATTCATTTTTTAATGGTTTCTGGACAATGGGTCGTTGGTTTGTTTCAAATCTGATGCAACATATGGATTTTGTTTCAGTGCCGGCATGACTATTGCTGATATCTCTGACCACTATTATTTTTGTGTTTGATTTCATGTTAAATTCTCATCAATGGATGATGGTGATTTAAATATATTTATATGTGGTTCAATGTTATGTAATATGATTTATCGACTCTTTAGCGCAATCACAAGCCTTGAAAACGACCGGTGGTCGAAACACGTGTAGGCTGATTGAACGCAACTAATAAAACATGCAATATAAGACTCATTGAGACAAATGTTTCTGTTCTCATTGTAAGATAAGCGCACAAGTCTAGCAAACAACCATTTCATGTGTTTCAACGTTTAGAGACAAGGGGGTGAGTCTCTGTTATACTAGGATCTTCAGCTATCCATCTATCAGCAAGTAGGAACTAAGATTCTCTCAAACCTAAGCGCACCTGCGACCCAGGCAACCCTCGATCTCCGTAAATGCACCATAATATTCATTCTGTTTTTTACCTACTATGGGTGTTCTGAAAAAAAATATTGGTGGATAAAGATAAGGAGGGAAAAAAGGAACAGGAATGGAAAGTTATCAAACAATTATTCTAGTTTTATATCGTTTTGTAATTTTTTCTTCAAATTGAAAAACAAAAACAGGAACAGAAAACTGAAAAAAGGAGCAAGAAAGAAAGAAACTCCAAAAAAAACCAAAATACAATTCTCACCCGGGGAAGGATGCTTAGCCAATAAGGTGGCTGGAACTGTGGTGAGAATACACAATCCCTGCCCGCTGTCCCAGCCACGCGAGGCCCTGCCTCTGGTGGCACTTTTTTCTCTCACCTTTTTCATTGCGGTGAGGCAACAGGTTGCCTGACCCTGTTGCCGCCCTACCCCCTCCAATTACCTGCAGGACTGAAACATTGCACTCCGGCCCCGGAGCTCCTCCCTGCCAGTCGCCATAGACATGAAAAGGGACTTAGTCCCTTTACCATATGGCTGCCATCTTTTATTTTTCATTTTTCATCGGGAGATCAGCTGCGCTAGCAGTGCCGATCTCCCGATGACAAAATGTGAAAGCCATTCGCACCCTGGATGAACCACAGGGTGCAAATGGCTGGCTTTCATGCTCTGCCAGTTGGGTGGACATGGCCTTTAACAACCCACAGACCGAGGTGAGGGGATTGCTTGGATCGGGCCTGCTTTAGCCAGGCTGCCAGGCCATGAAAGGCCATGTCCGCCATCCGGGAAAGGCATGAAAGACATACTAAAGGCAATGATGGTGTGCTCCACCCAAGCCTGCTCCATTATCTCAAAACTTAACACATCAATAATGACTGGTAAGAGACATGTGTAGTAGGTCAACACTGACCCCACCAGAGCGCTGCACAGGTGCAGAGTAACCAATGCAAGGGCAGGAAAGAAAGATGTCCCATCATCAGTGGACCCTGATGACTCAGTAACAAGAGACACTGAGGCAGCAATTACTGCTTGACTAGCAGGAGCAGCAGGCAATGACATGGAGGGCTGTGAAGACAAGGTGGCCAAAACACTGCCGCACAGGTGGATAGCCTGCTTCCTGAAGGTGTCCCAGAAGGACTGGTTCACCTGCCTCCAGTGACACAGAATCACAATGTTCGAGAACTGCATCATCCCCAGGCTCTGCACTGGCAATGTCACGAACCTGTGACACATCACCTGGCCACAAAAGGTACGTTTGGCCTGCTCCAACTGTGGCACCTTGTAGTAGCACAATCAGAGGAATGGAGTACACTGCTTGCGTTGGTACTTCCTTGGTGGGGCAGGCTCATCCACCCACTACACCTCTGCACGGTCAGGATCGACCAGAGCCCCAGCTACAGTCACCTCATACACCTCTCCTTCCTCAAAACAAAAGAAAAAAACAACATTTTAAAAAGGGCAATAAGTGGCTTAAAAAAACAATAAAACATAACAATATAAACAAACACCAAACAGAAGAAAACAGAGGAAAAACACAAAAGGAAATTTGGATAGGGAATTCAAAGGATGGGCAAGCACTACGCAAAAGGCAAAGGAAGTAAATCATCTCCATCTTCAGGGAGTCTATAAATATGAATATCGACATTTCTACCCTCCTCCAAAAAAGTAATGCTATCAAATCTCAATTTACAAAAAAGCATGTACACAAGAAACAATCTGTTTTATGTATCCCTGCTCTGAACATCAAGATCTTACAAAAAATAGTGTTTTTATCTTTGTAACTACATCACCATTACACATGAAAACTTAACTGTCTCTCTCATTCTCCTTACAGGTTGACGTCCCTGTTAAAAACAGTAAAATACATATCTATAAAGATATGTATTAGATGGAGATCTTTAAGGATACATGCTACAAAGACCACAATATTTTAGAACATACAACACAATGATCGTTGACCTGATAGTTAAGTTCCTAAAAAATGACAATCCAAACCACCAAACACTGCATGATAACAATGTTCAATTATTCAGAATCGTTTCCCTTTTTCACAGATTTCGATCTTCCATATCGGTTACACTGTGGGATTGTGATCATGGTAAAATCTCGAATAAAATATAGTTTTTACTAACATTGTACTGTAAATATCAAATCCTACTATTATTAATTTCGCAACCATTCTTATTGTTTGTGTTCTCCTTATTAACAATTAAGCTTTATATCCAGATTTTTCAAAATGTAATCAACTTTTTTCTCCCGGTCTATGGTAAAACTATATCCAATACCTCCCAACTCAAAACTCTCTTTCATCCTCACTTCATGTTCCCTTCACCTTCATAAACCTTAAATTGCTGATTACTATCTTAACTATATATATATAACACACATATTTACATTTTGTTCAGTGAAAATACACAAAGTTGGTTAAGAGAGAGTTAAAGTGATCAGATATAATGCAACAAAACCCTTGAAATTCAGCAATCGCATTTTGAGCAAGTTCACCTTAAGTATGCGCCCCCTGTTGCACAGTGTATGACCACAATGACGACAGCACAGATGACATCAATGATGATATCATCCGTGACCTCACTAATTACATCATACATGACATCAGCGATGACATAAATAATGACATCAAATGTGATATTAGTGATTAATAAACAAGTTGGAATATTATTATTACCTCTTTTGATACATATTTTATTTTATTACACTAAACAATAATAACAGCATGACATGGACCAATGCACAGATGCAGAAGTATGGTATGATTACATGTGACACATTCATTTGTAATGTTTATCAATTTATACACTTTAAAATAAAAATGTGGAATATTATACAAATGGTTTGAATTTCATGTTTTAGTAAACATGACAATACTTTATTGTGGGGAAAGTACCTGGTTGTGATAAATCTATTTCAGGTATTTCAAACATAAGGTAACAAGAATATGTAGTGGTAAAATAATAAGAATAGATAGAAGTATGTAGGCAGAGAGGGCTCTGAATTTTAGCCAAGACTCTGAATTTTAACTAGGCATCTGAATTGCAACAAAGATGAAAACTGATCCCACTTGTCAGCAAGAGTGTGAGACCCAGGCCTGAGACTTTGGACTGGATCTAGTGTTTGTCAGTATTGTGAATGTGCTGATTACATGCCAGCTAAAAGGGGGGTTTGAATTTGGCACTGCATAATAGCTGATGCTATCATGACACACCACACCACAGTTATGGACTGAGTGCAATGAAGAATAAACTAACATGTTCTAATTCTACTAATACCTCTAACCACTAACTTGTCCCATTACTAATATTCAAGGCAGATCAGTCCATAGCCCTGTGGTGCAAAATATTGATGCAACATATTGATGACAAGCTGGTTCATTTTAAAAGAGAATAAATGTGCAGATGGAAGCTGCGGTTGCAAGGAAGATTTGAGCTAAGTGACGTGGAAAGTTACGTTGTTTCAAAGTAGCTTAATTGTTCATGTTCGTTCTGCAAAATACCAGAGCAGGGATGTACATTTTTGCTTCTGTTTTCCTCCTTAGTGCATCGCAGTCAAAAGAGCCAGAATGATCACGTGCCTTCTGGAACATTCCAGTGAGTTGGTTTGTCAATGGTGGTTCTGATTAGCACATGACATCACTTCAAGGGCGGTATTATCTCTCTTTCTGGCTGTGGCAGTGTGCTGCATTTGCTGGCAGGCAGGCCGGCGCGGAATGCTTTACTGAGTTTGTTCATGCCGAGTGAAGAGAGAAGAATATAAGGAAACTTGCTGTGCGGGCTGTCCAGGCAGCTGGGTGGGTGTACTGCTTTGCAGTCCGAGGGCACACAGAATCAAGCATTATATTTTGGTAAGATTCTAGTGAAAATTGAGGTTTGTGTTGATTTGCCTTACAAGTGCATTCTGTAGACAGTTGCAGCCAGGAAAGTTATGGTCACATTTATAAATGTAGGCATTCCATGTAACAAGTGTCAAATATAGCTGAAGTCTTTAATCTGCGAAAGACAGATACCATTTTCCAAGGTCCCTTAATAACAATGTTTTGAACTGCAAAACTAAAAGAAGGGTGGTAGAAGCCTGTTATGAGAAAAAGTTATTTACCATGGGGCAACTTTGTTTATGAAATATGTGGCTATGCTTATTTTCATTTTGAATTGCAGGGAATGTCATGAGAACAACTCAGTGCATTACATATTTTATTTGTATATTCTATGAATTCTAATCTTTTACAAAGCAAAGAAAAAGCAAGGTGAATCAGCCTCAGACTACTTATTATGTGTCATAGTCTCTTGTGATAATATACTGACAGTTGTGACTCAAGATCGTAATTGCATCTTACCACAGGTGGTGTTCCTATTTTACTGCTTGTGGTAAAATGCATAACACAGTTGGTCACTGTGAATTGGGTCCATCTCAGGGGCTTTTTATATGAACAACAGCATTCAGGTGTCCTGGTAAGTGTATGCTGGTTTACCACCAAAGTGGTATTGTAGATAAAATACCAAATGATAATAAAATTGTGATTTAGGGCACACCAGGACCGGTTTTGGCTTATGATCCTGATATAAAGATATCAGGTAGTCTTATAATTCTACTCACCACTATACCACAAAATACCCCAATAGGCTCACCAAAAATACAGCGCAATACCTCTAACAAGTAGAAACATGTTTAGTAGTAAGTGATATGAAAATAGTCAATGTTCACATTTAAATGTACAACATTCATCATAGTAAAAACATTACATGAACATTCTTTTCTAAAAAATATTCACATACAAAATAAAGTACTTGCACGGTGCATTGTGATAATATATAATCTAAAAATTCAAAGTTTGGTTAGTATGAAAACAAATCAGTTACATATGCTACATAATTGTATACCACACGTTACATTTAAAGAAACAAGGGCACAATACATTGTACTGTGTAAGTATGAAATATGTATATATATGTTATGTTAAAAAAGGGAGTTGTCATATTTCAAAATGTAATTAAGTGAATCATTGACATCAGTGATGTCTTGCATGATATAATTAGTGACGCCATCTGTGATATCATGTATGATGTAATTAGTAATGTCACCAGTGATGTCATCATTATGGTCATACGCTGCGCAACAGGGGGCGCATAATTAAGGTGGACTTGCTTGAAATGCAATTGCTGAATTTCAGTGGTTTGTTGCATTAAATCTGAACACCTTAACTCTCTCTTAACTAAGGTTTTTTTCACTGAATTTCAAAGGTTTTGTTGCGGTGTATTTTTCATGTTAAATCTGATCACCTTAATTCTCTCCTAACAAAAGTTTTGTCGCTGAATTTCAGGGTTTTGTTATATTATAGTTTCTTCAGGGCCCACTAGCCATGGCCTACGACCATGGCCACTGTACATGTTGCACCAACAGGTTTCTTTGGGGACCACTAGCCAAGGCCTTCAGCCATGGCCATTGTCCAGGGCCTTTGGCCATGGACACTGTACACGTTGCACCCAAAGGTTTCTTTGCAGCCCACTTGCCATGGCCCTTTGTCATGGCCGGCCGTGGCCACTGGCCATGTTGTACCAATAGGTTTTTTGGGGCCCACTAGCCATGACATTCGGTAGAGAGCCACATTGCCCCTTAACTAGAAAATGTGATCACTGCAGGTGAAAAATAACTTTTTTTATTTCACACTTCCCATTCCCACAGGATTCCCATGATGTTCCTCTGATAACGGCAACAAACTACACATAAAGCAGCATTGAACAACTCATGCCTGTGGGATTCCCCCAGGATTCCCCCGGTAATGCTCAAAAAAACCCAAACTCTTCCCTGTCCTCACAGGCACTAACCAAGTGTCCTGTCCTCTTTCTTTGGTCCCCCCACTCCCACATATGCTTTTTTTCCTCCCTTGCCCTCTGCTGGCCATTACCCCCTATCACTGTTTGGTTTATGTGATGCATTTTCTTCTCCGAGGTGGACGTGATTAAAATGTGAATGCTGAATTTCAGGGGTTTTGTTGCGTTAAATCTCATCACTTTAACTCTCTCTTAACAAATTGATTTCCTTTGAATTCCAACGGTTTTGCTATACCTTAGTTTCCTCAGGGCCCACTAGCTGTGGCCTTCTGCTATGGCCACATTACATGTTGAACCAATACTTTTCTTTTGGGCCCACCAGCCAGGACCGAACATTTTGCATACTTTCTTGAGGTCTCACCAGGTTTGGCTTTGTTTTGTTTTGTTTTTTTATTTGTATAGCGCACAAAGCCCTTGGGCATCTCAGCGCTTAACTTAGGCATATGGTTACAATACGTGCAACACAGTAATTACACAACAAGCGAACATTAGACCTGGGTAGTGCAGGAGAATAAATACATGGAAAAGCTTTGCATAGTGTGCAAAGAACTACAACAGATACCTTTGAAGTAATAGAAAATGCAGCAAAAAAAAATATACTAGGGAAAGCTCGCCTCTTGCTACAGGAAACTACATACAGTAGATATTAAGCCATAGTAGGTGCTGAGAATATGTTAGCGAAAGCTCGCTTCAGGTTACGGGGAGCTACATCCGGTACATATTTAGTCATAATAGGGTGCAGCGAATATACTAAGGAAAACTCCCCTCTTATTACAGGGAACTGAGTCCAGTACATATTAGGTCATAATAGGTGCAGAGAATATACTTGGGTGAGCTCACTTCTCACAAAAGGGAGCTACATCCGGTACATTTTTAGTCATAATAGGGTGCAGCGAATATACTAAGGAAAACTCGCCTCTTATTATGGGGAACTGAGTCCAGTACATATTAAGTCATAACAAGTGCAGAACATATACTTGGGACAGCTCACCTCTTGCTACAGGGAGCTACATCCAGTACATAGTGAGTCATAATGGGTGCAGCGAAAATATGATAGGGAGAGCTTGCCTCTTGTTGTGGGGAACTGAATGCAGACATATGCAGACATGGGTAAATCAGAACATCAAGATAGGTAGAGACAGTATTTGCATGTGGAAACTAGCCTTTTGTGGCTGAGTACATAAGAGGGCCTATACATGGAGTACATAATAGTGAGGTACATCAGTTGTTAAGGAGAGTTGAGGCTAAAATGCAGATGTGAAGTAACATGGGTGATGGTAGAGAGAATTTGTATCTAATTGGAGGGAGAGGACGCAGCAGGGCTACATGAAGCATACATACAAATTCAGTAAAAGAGTGCAATGCTGGCTGTTAAGGTCTTTACATTACA
Source organism: Ambystoma mexicanum (assembly GCF_040938575.1). Lineage (NCBI taxonomy): Eukaryota > Metazoa > Chordata > Amphibia > Caudata > Ambystomatidae > Ambystoma > Ambystoma mexicanum. Next base: position 1,243,487,274 of record NC_090927.1, on the reverse strand, counting down.
TCCAACTATTACAGTCACGATAGAAGTATAGCTATGGGTGCTACAGTTAAAATGCAACAATATGAAAGCATTTGCGAAATGACTGCTCTGGTGCACGTACGGCATGCTCATTGTACAAGAATCCTACAAACCTAAACAATGTAACCCAGGACGGTTAGACAAGTTTAGTGGTAGAGGTTGTTGACTATAAGTGCCAGGGCAGAGGGTCATGAACTCGCCATAGGAGCAGTTTGTAAAGAGCAGAGGACAAGCTTAAAAGTTACATCAGTGGCATATTGCAAGCATTTGGTTATACACTGAAAGGCACAGACAGTAACAAGAAGAATAATAAAGGTCGACTGAGGTGAAACATAATAATGACAAAGTCAGTGTGGTGAGATCCATGATGGTGTAGATAGAAGAGATGTAAAGCATTGTTCAGATAAGTGGAATCAGGGCAACTAACAACATAATAAGTGCAAGACAGGCAGAGTGCGAAAGTCATGTGGGAGGGAAAGTGAATGGTAAGGCGAGAATACTCTGCTGGAAGGGACGGGTCCACAGAAAACAGCGGGGACAGGGTACGTTGCTCGGAGCTATCTTGGTGACCACAAGTGCACACATTTTACCTGAGGTAATATCAGGAAAAGCCAGGAACGTGTGGGCAATGCGATTAGACATACGTTAGGCTGCCAAATGTAGATCAGGCAATTCCCCAGCAAGGACAAGGAAAACACAGGAATTATCCTTATGTGCGGCCCTCACGGCTTGGCCGGGCCTCTGTATTTGTTGGGGAAACAGCCAATCAGGCTGCATGGTCTTCAAGAGTGCCTCCAGGCAGTCAGGCAACAAAGGCAGGTCGGAAGAATTCTCAGAACACCGCTGCCATCTTAACAAACACTTAGCGTCTGCTGCTGCTAGATGGAAAGGCAGAATGTTCCATCCCACATTGGATGGTGGGACGTCCTTCCAGGCAGGAGGGTAGAGGGGAAAAGACAGGAATTGCTGTGGCCTCTGCACGCGTTGCACCAATATCTTTCCTTTGTGGCGACTAGCAGTGCTTAATTTGTGGGGGTGTTTGCCAGGGCTAAGCCCTGGCACTTACTGCCTCAGATTCAGTTCAATTACAATAGGGTAGCTTGGCAACTTTAATATTTTTTACTTTCAGTCACCTAAGAAGCATCTATACAATCATAGCCAAATGTTAACAATGATTGTGTTTAAAAACCCGCTTAAACATTTGGCTCATATCAAGACACAACAAATATGTTATTTGTCATAGTTAGTCTATGCAGCTTTAACGCAATACATATTGACACTAAACGGAGTAGCCATGGGTGGTGGAAACAGTGAGAGGGAAGCTACCGGCCCTGATGTGCCATGGGTGTGCTTGAAAATATTTGAGCCTTGGCACTGATTTTATCACAAATTAAGGACTGCCTACTAGCCATGGCCACTGGCCATGTCACTCCATTAAATTGTTACCAAACACCCACTACCCTGCCCAGTAGATTTAGGCACTGTAGATGTTAAACCTTATTCTTCTACCTCCTTATTCCTGTGACCATTTCACAGTAATCATTTCCAATAAGAGAAATCCCCGTGGTAGAGTGGCGGTTTGCCGATTCCCACGATAACGGGAAAAATTGCTCAGAATGAAAAAGTCTTCCACCTCCTCAAAGGCACTCAACATGTGTCCCCCTTGCTTCTTCCAGGTTCCCTTACTCCGCTCAATTGCTTTTTCCATTTCTAACCATCTCCCGTTATCCTCTATCAGTCATCACTTCGGGTGAGGCAACATTTTTTCAGAGCACGCCTTGCAGCGTTGCCACTGTAAACTTGTGAGTTTCATGCGGTCTACCCAGATACACTGAAAAATGTCTACCTGTAAGCGGTTCCCCAACTTCACATTGTTTCTTCTATCCCACTCCCAACCTCTTTTCTGATGCTATTGGTATTTACATAGCGCCTACAGAGCGCCTACGGTCAGGCCATGTAAATGCTGTTGGACAAAACAATCAGTGTTCCTCTAGGAGTGACTAAATAAACAGAAGAGTTTTGAGTCTATTTCTAATGTCGAGAATGTTATCAGACTCTGTAAGGTCGTGGGAGAATTCATTCTAAAGTTTGGCCAAATCTACCCAGCGGATTTCGTGTATGGCTGTTCAAAAACTGCCCTTTTTTGAGTAGGTTGAAAACTGTGTTTTCATGTTTTTTTTAATAACTTTTTCATTTTTCAACTAATTGTTCCCAAAATGTCCAGTTGGGAGAACCCATGACAACATTTTGTTTAAAGTTTTTTATCCAAATCCATCCAAGAAGTCAAAGGTTATTAACCCCGCTCAGCCGCTCTGCTGTAAAAGCACCAAGGCCGATATAAAGGTTTTAAGCAGAAGGTGCACCCCCTTCTCTCTGTTAAATATTTTAAGAACTACTGGATCGATTTACCCCAAACCAGTCAAGATATTTAAGTCAACACTTTGTGCCCAAGTTGCTTCTCATTTGGTCCAAATCTGCCCAGCAGTTTTCGTGCTACAGCTGTTCAAGAATTGCACTTTTTCTATTTGGGAATATGAATGGGCTGGAAACTGTGAACATTTTAGCCTCTGCTGCAATGCACCATGGGGTATATAGCTGTACTTTTGAGAGAAGAGGGTAGCCCCTTCTCCGTCAAATATTTTAACAACTACTGGGAGGAATAATCCCAGACCCCACCGGGAAATAGAGTCAATGTTACGTGCCCAAGTTGTTTCATACCTGGTCCAATTCCGTCCAGCTGTTTTTGCTGTGCACTGTGCACAAATGTGGACTTTTTCTCTATGGGGAAATTAATGCGAGTAGGCAAAAAACAGCAGTTCTTCGCTTTTGTGGGGTTTAATGGCAGCCCCAGGGTCAAATTAACTGAAATGCCATGTTAGGCACAAAATGTGCAGAAATACCTTTTTTTAATGGGAAGGCACACTGGCAGACTGAAAAGCCAGCATCAAAAATTTCAACACTGCTAACGTGCCTAGTGAATTCAAATGTATGTACTTCTGCAGTTGAAGCAAGGAATATGTGAAAATGAAACCAGGCTGCAGAAGGGAATTGGAAAGGCACATTGTGAATGCTAAACTGAAAAGGCAGTATTTCTTTCGCATCTGCCACATATCATGATGCTGTTTCAAATAAAGAGAAATCCATGTACTGATTGAGCCTTGCATGTGGTTGAAAAAGCAAGGAATAATGAATGGTTTGCTCAACATGGAAAGCATGGCATTTCCAACACAGAATAACCTTCACAAACATAAGTGTCTTTTTCTAGAGGCATGACTTGTTTCTATTTCCTGTGAAGGGCTCAGTTTCTATAGCTCAGTTTCTATTTAGAATGCTCAAGTGACCAGGAAGGAATTTGATTGGGGCCTATTCTCCGAGATAAGCAACAGATCACCCATTAACCGTCGGAGAAGAAAGGTTGATGGCTTCACACCAGGCAAAAATCAACAACAGAGTAGCAAATACTGGAGCAGATGCTTCAAGAGGAAATGAAACCTCAAAAAATAAATGAAACTTAGGATGCTGCTTCATGGTCAGAATCATATGTATGTAATTATGTGCCATAGGTTTATTTTAGGAATTATGTGTTGCCCATTAACATTGGAACCGTGATACTTACAGTAATGGGACACATATCATTTTAAAGCTTATCCCCAGGTCATGCTACTGCCAAAACTTCCATTCAACCTTGGGAACATGAGTTACAACTAAAATACATTTCTAGCTCTGCAGAAAAAGTAATGAGATGGAAAGTTGGGGAGGCAGTAGCATTGGGAATCATGTAACTGGCTGTAAAGTTTGGTGATTCAGACTTTTATTATTTGTGAGTAAAATGTGAAAGACCATCAGTCAGACCTGCAACCACTTGCCGAGACAGCAGTTAGTTCATTACGAATGGCATGATTAGAGGAACCCAAAAAAAAAAATATATATGTTGTTATGTGTATTCGTAAAATGCAAGTTTCTGTCCTGTAGTGACATTTTAGAAAAAATATGAAAGTGTAAATTGAAAATTCCTGTGTGGCTTCATCCCTCCCATCATTTCAACTATATACCTACGGGGGCATAACCATGGAGAGGGGCTGGGCCTTGGGAGTGGAGAGGACCATTAGGATCCCATTAAAATTCAGGGCTAATAAGTTAAGGCCTCCTAATTTCAATACTTCAGAGGTGTGGCTTTGAGGTTAAAAAGTGGCTGCATAAGCCAGAGAGGGGAGAACTTGCTAAAAATCATCTGCATGAATACTGAAAGAAGGCTGCAGAATGAACCTTACCAGAACAGCTGCCTGAAGTCCTCTCGGTGGAACTATTGAAAGCTGGATGGAGATTTGACATTGCCCCAGAGACAGATATTGGGAAAGACTAAAGAGGCTTGGATATTTCCCCAAGAGAGGGTCCTGAATTACTGATGTCTTTCCTGAGCACCAAACCCATAAATTCAATGTAAGTATTTTTCCCAACAGAACCAAGTGTGAGGATTTGTTTAATTTAATACCTTGTCTTAGTTAATGGATGGGAGGTATCGAAGTAGATCTGTAGTATTTTATGAGAAATAATAATTCAATGAATTCCCTATAGCTAAATAACAGTGGGTGATTTTGCGAACATTCAAAATTAACAGAGCTCACCCCTAGTGTAAAGAATAACTATAGTCTGTTCATGTAATTGAGTACACATAGTTAACTTGTCAACCCCAGAATTCCCTAGCGGGAAGGGGTGTCCTTGTATAAAAACAAAATTCCTAACTGTCACCATTCCTCAGTCCTGGTCTTTAAGCAGAGGGGCGCTAAATGTAACTGATGGTCATGGTTTTTGGTGTTGGGTAGAGAAGTGCTTGGCTAAATTAAACAAAGTGTAGTTCCAAATTGAAAAATGCACACTCTCTTCTGAAAGTGATAAAGTGACCCCGATAGAAGAGAGATTTTGTATTGCTTCAGGGTGAAAATGAAGGGCCTTACTAATCCAAAATATTATCGAGTGGCTGTGGTGCTTTCAAACCTGCTAGCATTTTCAAGTGCTTAGTCAAATTAAACATACAAAGCACTGTATGTATGAAATTGGTTTTGAAATCAGAAAAAGGTTGCAATTGATTTAAATCTAAACCTTATCAAGGAATGCTATCATGATCCTGTATTGTTCCAAGGTATTCTTTAATTTTGACATGCTGGGGTTTTTGTGGGACAAGAGGGTTGAACGGTTTATTTGGCCTGTGTTCCATGCCCATGAGACCCAAAAGTGAAATCCCAAACACTGAGTTCTTTTATGTAAGCTTTATAGCTTTATTCTGTTCCACAGAGAAGGTGGTGTGTATAATCATTTGGTGCAAATATTCATTGAACCTATTATTTAATAAATATATATTCCTTCTGTACCCAGGTCTGGTTCTTGGCTTATTGGTGGCACAGGGGGAGGGATCTATGTGGCTCTATATGAGTCATAGTGTAATTACTATGGATCCTCCCCACTTATTTGTTGATGGGGTGCCGGTTTCACATAGATGGGGAGAAAGTATCAAGAGAACTCCCCGGTCCCGGCACAATAGATCACTGAACCAGGGAAAAGGCAGTATCAGGAAAATATGGGGGAAATGTCCAGTTCCCGTGCTACTCCATTAGAAGGGGCTGCTATCCTTTTAGGCAAGAGGAGAGGTATGAACAGAGACCTCCCTGCAGCCCAGAGAAAGTTACTCAGCTGGACCAATAGGTCCAGCAATTGACCAATGACCAGGAGTGCTTGCCTACCTCTGCTACCCAGAATCCCCCCAAATCTGATGCCCGAGGAGGCGGGGGGGGGGGGGGGGGTTATGACTGAAGGAAAATCATTCATGAGGATGGTGTGAGGGGTCAAAAATGTGAGGCGGACAAATAGATTGAGTTTTCTTACAAATAGACATTTTATTCTATAACAAAGGTGAGACAAATGCCCATCTTTCCCTAACCTATCAAGGTTTTCCCTACCCCCCAAACTAATACTGAAAGAAAATGACTTAATCTCCAAAACGATCTGTCCCTCATAATCATACATACAACAAACTCATACAGGAATTATTTGGTTATTTAAACTTCAGAAAAAAAATAAACATTTAAACATAGAAGTCATAAACACAAATCCTTGTGACCATGGTTGATTCCCCTTCCCCTGGATCAATCCAGGATTTTCAAACGAATGTTCAAGATTAGGAAACTTCCTTTTGAGCAGCCAGGTTCCACTCCGGGTATAACACAACATTATTTTCATTCCATATGCCCTTCACTTGGCAAAGTATCTGCTTTAGTTCCCAAAAAGGATTTTTTACTTTTCAAGGTAATTGTTAAAGTTTCCACAACCATCTGTTTGGCAAACCAAAAAGACTTCTTCCTTCTTCCTCTCTCAACAAGTCTATAGTCAGGATGCTTATTTTTCCTCTCTGAATGCCAAATTACATTTCTTCTTCACATGCAACTGTGATGAATATTATGGATCCATGACTGAAACCCTGCCTAAAGTCTCCTCCCAGGTGGCCAGGCAAAGGCTGACACTTCCTGGTCCTGGTGTTCTGCAGGAGGATCACCTGGGAAGAGAAAAAGGTGAGGGTTACTCATGGGATAAGACACAGTATTTAACTTCTTTTAGGGAGGAGTTCACCCAACTACCACAGTATTTGATGGCTTGTTGCCATAATAAGCCAATGGTTCCCCAGATTAACCATTTGAATGTGGATAAAATCCAGCATAGACCCTGTGGTGTTGGAAGTAATGAACATCTCTTTAGAGCCTCAGAAACACATGCCGCTAGAAGTTCTCCTAACTCCCAAAGGCATCACATGAGGAAGTTATTGAAGACTAAAAGCCTTAAGATTAAAGATCCATATTCCTCCTTTTAAACCTGCATTGTGGCTAACTCTGATGACACCCCTTTGATGAATGTCCTAACGAGTAGAAGTCAGGACTCTGGTCAACGAATTGTTGAGAAAACCAACCTTGTCATCAGGGACTTCTAGTCCCATAATTACCCCAGTACTGAGACGAGGAAGAGGGAGCTAGAGGAAGAAAGATGTAGGAGTGGTCAGAATATTGGTAGTAATGACCCACACCTAAGGGAGACTGGGAGGCTTAACAGCCCCCCTCAGGTGCAGGTAAAGGGGAAGCAGAGGAAGCAAAGCTGGAGAAATCTGTGCAGGCCATGTACACAGTGGGCAGCAAGATTAGAAGAACCAGAAGATGCCGGGACCAGTGTGGGTCCTGAGCGGGTCTGTGCCTCTAAGACAGCTAACTGCAGATGCTGCGCGGCAGGAAGCATGAGAGGGAAACACTTGCCCATCCAGAGTGCGTTGTGCAGATATTCCGCAGTGGGAAGCAGAAGAAGTAGAAGCAGCTGAGAGGTTCTAGGTGGCTGGGTTGCACCCGGAACTCTCAGGAGCCATGCCGGCTCCAATTCAGTGTGAAGAGCGCGAAGGCAATCCAAAGGAGTGTGTCTGCCTGACCGGTAGAAGCCACGAATATGGCGGTCCTGCGAGCACCGAACAACGCATTTGAGAGCGATTTACCTGGTGAGTCTGCAGCATATGAATGACTCTGGGGCACTCTGATGCTGGCTGAGTGTGTTGTGCAGACCCGTTTTACTCACAGGTGAGCAAGGACTGTGCAGATGACTATTACGAATACTGAAACCAGCCAAAGTGGCATTCCTTAAAGATAAAATACGTCCCGTTGAAATGTAAATCGCACAAGCAATACACAAGCCGAAAGGAGCTGAAAACCTGGCAATACACTGCCATCATGTATTTTCAAAGAACAGAGGGAAATGCCAAAAAGCTGCAGGGTTGTACAGACCGCTACTCAGATTCTTGGATACCAATATGTGTAGTTGATACAAACCTACATTATCAAAGCCAAATGAGAAACCAGAGAAAACTGCAAGCTTGTCACTATTTGTCTATTGGTACAGAAGGAAAAAGGAAGTGGCAACCAGGATGCCCATCTGGAGAATGTTATCCAGTGGAAGAGGAGCACAGTTGCGAGGGAATCTATAAGGGCTCAGATGAATGTTGCTTTCCCTAAAAAGAAGTTGAACAATATATATTGCCAAACACTGAAAAGCTATTATTGTCCCAGGTTGGATGGGATCGCTCTTGTACATTTCCTTTAGTGTTAGTCGGACAGGAGAGTATACCCGAGGGTCACCACTGTTATGGTGACACAAATGGTATTAGAAGTAAACCAGGAATTGTGGTAGTTGTAGGCTTGGCAGGAGAGTGGAACAAGCACCCGTGGGTACAGTGTAACGTTTGATTAAGTGTATAAATGTAGCAACTAATATTATTAGTGTCAACAAGAAAACAGTATAAATTGACTTTTGAAGATTGGTGGTTCTTTAGAAGTTCTAATTTGACAAATCATCCTGACAAAGACAATTATTGTTGTTTATTGGAAAACACATACATGAAGATTATTCCTTGTTTTTGAAGTATTATTGAAGTGGTGGAACTTAATTGTCGAACTGAAGTGTTGGAACTTTGTGGACAAGGATCAGGATTTCCTACCTTACTTTTGAAACTGTTGAGCAGAACGTATCTTAAATCTGGGGAAGGGAAATTTCACCTAGAAGAGACATTGGTTATACTTTAAACTCAATGAAGAATTATGTTTTCTGTTAAATGACATTGGCATGTATTTCCTTATCCTGTTATTGATAAGTCAATGTATGAGTATGAGGGCCAGATGCCCTTTGAAAGAGTGTTTCTTTTAGTTTATTTTAGGCAGGGAATCCTTGTTAGGGTAGGCATAGTGAGGCGTTTAACCAACCTGTTTAATTAAATAAAATGGCTAACTTTAAAAATCACACACAAAGTTGTCTGCCTCACATTTCTGACCCCTCACATAGCACAATGGTCACAATCCTTCATTCGCAAAGCTATCATTTAGTCAGGATGGTTATGCGACATTTCATAAATACACAGTAGCGGAATTGCCTCTTCTTTTCCACCACAACCTTCTACGCCTTTTATAGTACTTCAAATCATTATCTTCCTGGTCCCCTCACCTGCCAGGACTAACCAATATATGTCGGTTTTTAGGTTTTCTCGCCAGCATGAATAAAACACCTACCACTACAATGTGTACTTTGTGGTGAGGTTTGTTCCACACTTTCCACCCTAAAATCCTAAATGGGGAAAGTTGAACCAATAACTGCTTCTTGTTTAGGTCTTTTGACTTGTTATACCTCAGGTTTACAACTTCTTTCACAATTAAAAGTTTCCACAATGACAATGATTCTCACATTGATCTGTTTGCCACAGGCAATGCAGGTTATACTTCTCTCCCCCTTAATCCTTTCTACAAGGAGGGCTTTTCTCCTGCAATCTCTGATTCCATTTTGCAAAACTTATTGGTTGTTGGCAATATAGTTTACAATGTTTTCTCATGTTTTGTCTTGTGTTGCGATTGCTACTTTCAAATAGACTTGATAGTCTTTGGCTTTGACAATTTAGATTATAATGTCCCTAACCTTCCTTAGGAAACTTGGATTTGGTAATGTGGGTTATTATATTCTGCTCTTTGACATTTCTCATTAGGGACATAGCATTCACTTTGCTTAATTATTGCCCCCTTTTGGCTTGGGCAATGCGGGTTGCAATATTCTCTTATTCAACCTTTCTCGCTAGGAGCGTTATGCCCTCCTTGCTTTGATTTAAAAGTTTGGTGTTCAAATGTACTTTCTTACACAGCGGTCTACTTCAGAGCACCCCGGGGTCACCTAGATCAGGCGAACTGACCAGTATGTACTGGTGTCTCCTTCTGACTTGCTGCTTCTGTTTCTGGGCTCGTCTGGACTTCCTTTTCATTTGACAGCTCTGGTCAGCTTCTTGCTGTTCATGCGGTCTGTCAATGGAGCTTACTCTGACCCACACGCTGCAGTGAAAGGCTTACACCGGTGCAATAAGAAGGAAACAGAGAGCTTCTGTCTCCATCAAGACAGCTGGGATCTTCGCCACTTCCAGCTGCATGTCCTCTGCATTTTCTAAGGATTCCAACCAGTGCCACAGTTTTAGTACGGTGTCCCGCTCTCAACAAAGCGGCGGCGCTGGTTACTGCATCCTCATGTGGCTTCTGCTGCTTCTTTTGCTCTCTAATTAATTATCCACACCTGAAAGTTTAAAGGTCCTGCTCAGGTGTGGGTCATTACAAACACTAGACCGCTCATGATCGTTTAGTAACTCTGTGCTCCTCTTCCTTGTCTCAGTACTAAGAGCATTATGGGACTTGAAGTCCACAATGTTCTTAGTCATTTTTACTTTATTTAATCCACTCTGTTTGAATGATTGAAAGGATGTACTTCTAAAGGAAAGTTTTAATGGAAGTAATAGTTTTCTTTTGGATTTATAATCCAAACACACTGTAGAATCATAACTACTAGAAGTAGTTATGTTAACTCCTTGTCCCTTATATAAATCTTTTTCAGGTTCAGAAAAAGGAATCTCATACTTGATATTTTGGGTAACTCTGGGAGGTGAGGATCAGGTAATGGCTGCCTTTCCTGGCCGCATGGGGGGATACATATGATTCAGCATAATGGGGCCTGGGTGGAAGGGAGATGCCAAGCCCTAGAGGAAACTTCCTTTATTCCCAGAACAGAACCACATGAAATCTCTCAGCCTGATAGTGACTCTTCTACCCCTGGGAAGTTACAACCCAAAGACCAAAGGGCAAGTAGAAGTGGGAAGTTACAACCCAAAGACCAAGGGTAAGTAGAAGAGGGTGAAGAAGAACTCACTTTGTGGAGGAACAAAACAAAATAATCCCCTTTGAAAGAGAAGAATCCTTGGAGGTTTTGGGTAAGGAAATCTTCTCTTTCAGGAATGTGGGGATCCCTCCCAAAGAAAAATGGGTCCTGAGAGACCCTGATTTCGACAGGCCTCTCAAGGCATACTTGCCTTCATTATGGAGACCAACCCAGATCAAGAAACTGTTAGATCCCAAAAATGTGAGCCAGATAATACAGAAACTGTAGAGGTATCTTCCCCACAAAAAGGATCTGAGAACTGTCTTTAGGTAAAGGGGAACAGCTAGGAATCTGAGGAGAAAGAGGATCCCCCAACTATGTAAATTGCCAGATGTAAATTTCTTTGTGACAGATTCCCAATCTTCAATACGGAAAATCGACCAAGATCACACTGTGACAGAATTCAACTTTAAGAAAATGACAACTGAGCTGGAAAATAACACTTTATTTGCACTCTTGAGGAGAAAGAGGGCAGATTTTATGCCCCAGTCAAGGTGCGGGGTCAGTGTAAAATACCAGCTCTGGCGAATACTCGATCCCAAGCCTCCCTCCTATCCAGAAAGACAACTCAGGAAGGGGGAGTGGCACTAGATTCCCCTCATACTCCTTCCCGGAGAACTCCAACATTTCGATGGGAATGTCATTTCCATTGAAGAATGGGACTGCAGATCTAGAGATAATAATTGAGCGACATTTGTTAAAACATCCAGTGATAGTCGTGACTCCAGAGGACACACCTTGTTTACTGGGGAACGATCTCCTTTGGAGGTTATCAGCTCTGATCGACTGTGTGAAGACGGTCCTGCGGAACCCTGACTAACTGACCTATAAAACAAAAAATGAGTACAAGTTATGTGTGTTTGAATTGCGGAACTTGTGGAGACATGGCTACTAAACACATATTTTGAAATGTTTGATGTATTATTATAATTATTTATTTTGTCCTCCTACCGAGGTGGTAGCAGGAGATGTGCAGGCACCACTGAATATCGCAGAGTTGTAAAGAAGATCAGACAGGTATAAAGTGATATCATAAGGAGAAGATACAATGACGCACTGAAACGAGATAAGAATCCTCAAAGAATGAAGATGTAACTGAGGAAACAAGAGTAAACAGAAACCATATATACAAAGAAGATAAGTAACCAAAAAAAAAAGTATCAAGGTAAAATATATGGAAACTACTTAGGAAGCTTAACTTTTACTTTTTTAAACACTAAGCTAGGGAATAAACGTTAAATAGATTCCCCTGCTGACAGACAGTATAAGGGTATGCATCTTTGAAAATAAATAGATGTTGCCTTTGAGAAAATGTTAACAAGATGTTTAACTTTTCTTTAGCATCAAAAAATATTTACCTGTTATTCCTTGACTCTTGCAGACAAAAGTACATTGAATATCCTATGGGAAACACATATGAATCAAGAAATTGAGATAAATAACAACATTCGGCATTCGGAAGAAACCACTTTAGAACAAAAGATGGGTGAGTGAGCCCAATATGTTTCACATACTGTTTTTGTAACTAAAAGTACTGAAAATGGCTAATATTTGAACTTAGCCAGATCATCTCCCTATCCTTCCTTTAAATTCACTTATTTTCTACATTTTGTTTCCCCTGTTTTTTCTACACTTTCTCCTTAGTATCTCTCCTGAAGAACCACGGTCACATACCATGGGGAAAAACGTGTTGAGGGAAATAAATTCAAATACAACGAATGAAAGTTGAATGAAAATAATGCAAATAAGTTGAGCTACATGAAAGTTAATGCAACTGAGAGAAAACTAATCTTGCAATCTCGAATCATGGTATGAAAATTGCATGAAAATGAATGCAAACTTAAGTGTGAATATGCACAAGTACGAATAAACCTCATGGAAAAATATTAAACGTGTGATGAAATTGTTTATTCCAGGAGCACAACCAATACAAATGCTTTTTCATAAACAAATATACATTCAATATTGCAGCAGTCGCAATATAAGCACCGAGGGTGCAGATCCTGGTAATATTTATTGTTCTATTGTCACATATAAGATATCGCCGGAATAGGAACACAAAGCCGACAAAGACTGCAACTTTTTAATAAAACACTAGTTTTAGGCTTTCCTAAAACAGGTAGAATCAGTGCCCTTCTAAATAAATTCTAAAAAAATCTAAAAATGTCGGCCAGAGAGAAGAGAAGCAGAAGTGGAAGAGCTGTTCTTAGGACACAGACAAACAACGGGAGATGCCATAGCATCCCAAACTTCAACCTCATTAAGTAATTTGTTTGAGAAATTAGAAGCAGTATCAAAGAAAGAACTAGCCAAATGGTGGAGAATGAAAACATTAAGAATGTACATGGATGTGGGAAGAATACCGCGAGGTCTCCGGATCTGTATTTTCCCATCTTTTGAGGAAGAGGATACAGAAGTTCTACAGGAATGGGAAGAGCTTCTTACAAAAACTTCAACAGATATGATGATTAGAATCATAAATCAGTCAGCATTAGTTCATGAAAATGCACTAGAAGAAATTAAGGAACTGAAAGAGGCAATTGAAAAATTAAATCTTCCCGAAATAACCTTCAAAAATTATCAAATTCTAGACGAATATTTAACAAAATTTACTGAAGAATTGAAATCTAAAAAACAAAAGACTTTTCTGAGAGATGAAATCAACTATAAAATTGGAAGAGTATACACTTATCAAAGGAAATATGACATTATAGGTAAAATTAGACCAATACCTAAAACATATGTAACAACCAACAAAGGCACCACAACACAATCATCAGATACAGAAATGAACAGTGAAGTGGAAAAAGAAATTGAAGAACTACCAAGCACCTCAAACAATACTCAGGAATTATATTTTTTAGAAGAATTTCGCAGACACAAGTCAATTACAAAAGGGATGACAAACAAAACAGGTATCAGACACAACACAAACGGAAATACTTCAACCAATTTCGTAAAAACAAGAGAGGAAAACGAGGAGGAATGCAAAACCAAAGGAGGAGGACAAAAAGGAATGCAAACCAGATCTCAAGGAAAGGGGACCAAGTAAATCTTGTTCTTAATTTATCAGGACAACAAATAAACAAGACACTTACCACAGTACTAAACAAAGGACTAAACAATAGCCCTTCAAAGAAAGCAGATTACTTTCACACACAAGTCAACTTGTTTAAATTCGGTAGGAAATAGAAATTAAAAAATATTTTGCTGAAATTATGAGGAAGACAACAAAAAAATGTATGGAACAAGAAATTTCAGCACTAACAGCGGAAATAGTAGAAGGGACCATCAATATTATGAACCTGACGGAAGAAAACTATATGACGGAAATGTTTATGGAAGAGCAAAGCATAGACTCCTTAAAAACGGAAGAATCATGCTTGAAATCGAAATCCAAATTCATTACAAAAATGATGGAAAACTATGTCATAGACATTTTTCACAAAGCTGTCAGTGATGACCTGAGACAAAATTACCTCAAAAGAAAATCTGCTAAATTCGAACACAACCTCTCGATAATTGAAAATAAAGCCATAGAAACTCTTGCAAGAAATCAACAATTGGTAACCAAATCTGCAGATGAAGGGGGAAACATTGTCCTCATGCAGAGAGCAGATATATAGCAGAGGGAAAAATCATTTGAGCGATACGAAATGCTATACAACGCTTCAGAAGAATCCTCTCAAAGGACTTCAGCTACGATTGCACCAAATGATTCAGGACTGGGATGAAATGGGTCTACTCTCAGAAGAAGAATACAACTATCTAGACAACACATACCCGATAATGTCCATCTTTTTTTTTTACCCAAAATACATAAACAATTGGACATCTTTCCAATGTTTAGACCCATAATCAATGGGATAGGCTCATTAACAGAGCGAGCCTCACAATATATAGACTTACACTTAGAGCCGCTCACAACAAGTCTGGCATCATATCTGAGAGACAGTAAACATGTCATACAACAGATGGAACAAATACCATGGGAAAAGAACGTTCTCTTTGTGACTCTAGATGTGGTGTCACTTTACCCTAATATACAGCACCTTAAAGGGATGGAAACAACAGAATTTTTTCTTAAATCAAGGACGATTTCATTTCTACAACAAAACAAAATGATCTTGGAAATGCTACATTTTGCACTAACAAACAATGTCTTCATGTTTAACAAAAATATTTATAGACAGTAGCAGGGCACGGCGATGGGGGCAAAAGTTGTGCCCTAATACATCAACCTGTTTATGGGACACTTTGAGATAAATCATGCGTGGCAACATCCAGCATTCAAAGAAAGAAATATTGTGCATTGGGGTCGTTACATTGACAATGTTTTGATGTTATGGAATGGAGACAAAATGAAATTGCAAACCTATATAAGGCATCTGAATACCAATGATTATAACATCAAATTTACAAACAAAATAAGCTCAGACATTATCGAATTCTTGGATTTACAACTTTACACAGATGGAGAAAAAATACTGACGGACCTTTTCACCAAATCCACAGAAGTTAATAATGTCTTACATTGTTATAATTGATTTCAGGGTAAGCACACATTTGGTAATAGAAGTTAGATTCAAATGATCTCTCACCTTTGCAGACAGTTGCGCCTCCAATGGACGAACCGATGCCGTAGTAGAAGATCCCCCGGACCGACCTATCCCTCCTCACCCGGACAAGAGTCACCTGGGAGAAAGGACACGACAGCCAGGGAAACCCTCTGGGGAAGAAAACCCTGAGTTGAGGTGGGTGTTGACGAGTCTGGATGGAGTCTTGAAGATGGTTCCCACCATGGGTTAAGGTGGAGTTGGTTATGGGAAGGCTTCCTCCAAGAATGGAGAGACAAGAATTGTGAAATTACTTCTTAAGAGAGAAAGGAAGGTAAGACTGAATATCGGTAGAATTAGGAATGGAAGATCTCACCTATTGAAAATAGATGTCAGTAATTAAGAATTCCCATACCCAGGAACCGGGAGGTTCGGAAGACAGAATACCTAGAACAGACAGAGGGGTTACTCTTCTGGGAAAGCATGATTTTGGGAATACTTTGCTTTGTTAGAAATCGGAGAGGGAACTCACTGCAAGATGTTTACGGAGTATTACAATGCCCTGGAGAGCGAGGAGGACATAGAAGGGATGAAAGACTGTCCTATCGTTTGAAGAAAGCAATCAGGGAACAGAGGCAAAGGGGGGAACCCACTGAGAAGACAGAGCACCTGCAACAACAGTAGCGACGCATAGGAAATCAGATCTCTGTTCCGTATAAGGAATCACATGAGCGATCACCGGCGTCTCTTGCGGACGTGCAAAGGCTGTACCGGTGCACTCTGCCCAGTCAGAACAGCCGCCCTCCATCTTGGATGTCCTCATTCGGGTTAATCCACAGAAGCGACTATGATGCCAAAGGGACCAACGGCCAATATGTGTAACATACATGCTGAAAGTAACCATCCCAAACACATTATTAAGAACATCCCCTATGGGGAAATACTAAGTATAAAATGGACTGCAGCACACCAGAAAAACTTGAAGAGCATGTACAAAACCTTACAGAAAAATATATAAAAAGAGGTTACAAAGCAGAAGAAGTGGATAGAGCAGTAAGAAAAGCTGAAAAAATACCAAGAACAAGCCTACTAATAAACAAACCAAAAACGATAAATAAACATACAAAAGTGGATTTCATTACCACTTACAACCGTGAAGCATACGTTTTAAAAAAACATTTGAAAAAACATTGGAATATACTACAAAGTGATGAAACAATGAAACAATGAAACAAACCATAGAAGATAAACCAAAGATAATCTATCGAAAAGCACCAACTTTGAAACAGAAAATTAGTCCAAACTACCTCAAAGAAGAAAGAACTGACAGACTAAGTCAGTTCCTAAAAGTGCCAGCACCAACAGGAACCCATAGATGTGGAAATTGTACAATCTGTACCCAATTTGAAAATGAAATAAGAAAAATAATGTTACCCAATGGAAGAAATCAAAATATCAAACAATATATCAACTGCAAAACAAAATATGTAATTTATGTGATAATTTGTATTTGTTGAAAAAAATATGTTGGGAGCACTAAATATTCACATTCTGAGAGGATTTGAGAGCTATCAAAAATGGAGACACCAGATACCCCATGGCAATACACTACAGTCAAGAACACCAACTGTCAGATATCAAAAATATTAAATTTTTGAGCCCTAGAAAGAGTGGACAAACCAGAAAGAGGGGAAAATAGAGAACTATTGCTACGAAGAAGAGAAGCAAAATAGATCTGGGCCCTGGACACATGCCACTCCGGCCTTAACTCAGAACATGAGATGGCTTATTGGTTATAACGTTTGGAACCTTGTTTTAAAATGCTTCATTTGCTTTAATGCCTCATTTGCATGCTATTTCTATATGTATTACATTTATTTTGGTCTGAACATATTCTCTAGAAATAATGTAAAATTATCCAACAAAGAATCCTCTATGCTGTTTTTCTCCCTTTTCTCTTGCCCTTTCCTTCTTACCTGCTTCCCCCTGGAACGCTGAACCCTTTCTACTTATCTCGGCTATTTTTATCCAAAAACTTTCAATGGAAGAATTACACTTTCACCGAGATAATTTTGGCGTAAATACTAGAAGTAGGAGGAGACGTGCAAGAGAATTATACTAATAGAATGCCACGAAATAATACTCAGCATTAATTGGTCATCTACAAAATTAAAGACCATTTAAATTGAAAAAATATAAACTAAAAAATGGCTACCGAATGAAGCAGATTGAAGTCAATGGCCGCGGAATACAATAACCTAAAAGAAGGATTTATGCCCCAATACACACTCCCAAAATGGCTGCATGCCGTTTTCAGGTAACGTATGACGTCATCACGCAATGTTGCACAATGACGTCATGATCGCGGGCCATAAAAACATTGAGAGCAAGGGAAACAGATAGCGCAGATCCTGGCGCAGGTCCTAAGGCAACCGTACCGAGGAGAAAAAGAAGTATCAAGGTCAAATATATGGAAACTTCTTAGGAAGCTTAACTTTTACTTTTTTAAACACTAAGCTAGGGAATCAATGTTAAATCAATTCCCCTGCTGACAGACAGAATAAGGGTATGCATCTTTGAAAGTAAATAGATGTTACCTTTGAGCAAATGTTAACAAGATGCTTAACTTTTCTTTAGCAGCAAAAAAATATTTACCTGTTATTCCTTGACTCTTACAGACAAAAGTATATTGAATATCCTATGGGAAACACATATGAATCAAGAAATTTAAATAACATTCCGCATTAGGAAGAAACCACTTTAGAACAAAAAAAGGGTGAGTGAGCCCAATATGTTTCACATACTGTTTTTTTTTTTAACTAAAATGTACTGAAAATGGCAAAAGTTGGAACTTAGCCAGATGATCTCCCTATCCTTCCTTTAAATTCACTTATTTTCTACATTTTGTTTCCTGTTTTTTCTACACTTTCTCCTTAGTATCTCTCCTGAAGAACCACGGTCACATACTGTGGGGAAACATGTGTTGAGGGAAAAAAATTCAAATACAAGGAATGAAAGTTGAATGAAAATAATGCAAATAAGTTGAGCTGCATGAAAGTTAATGCAACTGAGAGAAACTGTTAATCTTGGAATCTCGAATCATGGTATGAAAATTGCATGAAAATGAATGCAAACCTAAGTGTGAATATTCACAAGTACGAATAAACCTCATGGACAAATATTAAATGTGTGATGAAATAGTTTATACCAGGAGCGCACCCAATATAAGTTCTTTTTCATAAACAAAGATATGTATCCATGTATAGATGTGGTCAGGGCTCTCTAGCAGTCCCCCCAATTATCAGCAGAGAACACTTGGGCCCATCAAAGACTACCCACCACAAGAATGGAAGACTCAGCCATGGGGCAAATTTACTCTCTTTTATTAGCAAAAAATAAATTACAGAGATCACACCAGGAAAACAAGCCTCTTCCGGAGCTCTCATTTTATAAGAATGTGTCACTCAGTTTTATCCCTGTGTGACATCACAAGTTCAGTTCCCATCCCAGAAACCTATCAGATGTTCAAATAGGTCACTTTGGGTGAGCTACATATGGGAGCTATAAGGGTTATTTCTACTATTGAATAGCCATATCAGTCTACTTGCAACAAATTATATCCCCATATGAAAGGTGACTCTGGATTGGTGAGACTATGTCCTCACATCCCTGTGACCCTGGATGGTTACCAGAATTAGTGTACCTTTTTAACACAATGGGAATGACTATGGAGGTGCAAAGTGTTCTCTAATGTTGCCATCTCTGATCACCTAAGCCTGTGAGAGTGCATTCAATTAGCAGTTTGCGGGCAACACTTGTAACCTTTCTCCTCTGGTTCGATGTGAACAGCCCTCTCCGCCTGTCCCGTTCGGCTGGGTCACGTGTGTTGAGAACACAAAATGAAGCTGTCCTGCTTGTAATTATGAGGATTTCAGCTTGATTTTCTGCAGGTGGCTCATTGCCTTGGTAACTGGAACTTTCCGTCTCCACTTCCCCTTGGCTGGGTGCCTTGTTTCTGCCCACCTCTGGCTGTGGCGATCATGTCAGCCTTTCCATGCACCCAAAGCCTGTCTCTCCTTTGTCATATAGCTTCCATATTGTTCCTTATGGCTTCTCCATGTTGGTGGCATTCAAGCATGTGCAAGCTAAATATGTGAATACTTGGCATCTTGCAGTTTCAGCTATGGCGAATGTTATGAATATACAGAGGTATGTATGTATATCCGTCCTCTGCCTACGTGGGTCACAAGCATTTACTTTGTGCCTATATGCAACAAACTAGTGCCTGTTTGCGTAACTTCATGAATGGATGCATATGTACTTCAACTATAAGTGAGGCTATGTCGTGATGACAGTGATTATGTCATTGATTTCTAGTGTTGAAGTCAGTCAACTTGCTCGATCGTTGTCTTTTCCATATCATCCAAATCATCGATTGGGTATGGTCTGTACGGCTGTCGGAGAGAGTAACGCTTCTCACACCTGCGATACATAGATGATTGTGGTGATGAGCCTAAGAGTGACAGAGGCTGGAAATACAAATTCATGCATGAATAAAGAATATCTGCTGGCCAGAGATCAAGGATGCCAAAGTGACAAGGTACTGAAGGGTGCAAAATTGACAATATCGTGGTCTCTTCACACATGGTGCAAGTCCAGAAAACAAGGCCTATTCATAAGCCCTGGCCGGAGATAGCAATCCAGCTTAACTCCATTTAAAAATTACAGAGACATCCAGCAAGGTCAAGTACAAAGGAGAGGCCTTGGCTAAAGGCTTGGCTGATGAGAGATGGTAGACTAATTGGGCAAGTGGGCAGTAGTCTGACGTTGTTCTTTGCACCTGAGTTTTGTTTTGCTTACGTGCTGCTAGTGAGCCGAGTATCCAAGGTTGGAAGAGGATGCCAACCTATCATGAGGGCCTATGCAAGGATGAGCATACAAGTTTCATGAGCCAATCCATTACTGTTATACTGTTATAATCTGTATTATATGTAGTTAGAGGAAAGTTCGAGGCTTGCCTACCAGAGAAGGAGCAGCCAATAAAGTTACTAACACTTATAGACTCTATAAGTAGATATGTTCCCCTAACCAATCCCTAAACCTGATAGGTTTTATTATTTGCCACATAGGATGATGTCATAGCTGATGCATATTGAGGTATAAAGCCTTTGTGTAACCAATCTACATTGTGAGTGTGTGGACTACAATTCGTTGTTTGTCAGATTGCCCTACTTGAACTGATAATAAAGTAGTACTTTGCCATATTCTTTGAGTCTATCTGGTCATTTGGGTCCAGGACTGTTTATTATGGTAATCCCATTCTGTGCATAGACACGCCCAAAAAGTGCTACTGCACAGCAGTGTGAGTGGATGTAAGAACAGGTGTATGGGTGAGTGACTGGTGGGTGAATGAGTATGACTATGAATGTGACTGTGTGTGTGTGTGTATGTGTGTGTGAATGTTCTGGGTGGTGGATGCCTGTGTGGAGAATGCCATGTGAGTGGATGTTGGAGAAGGTTATGGGTGAGTGACTAGTGGGTGAATGGTTATGAATGTGATTATGTGTGTGAATGTTCTGAGTGGGTGGGTGCCTGTATGGAGACTGCAATACGAGTGAATGTGGGAGAAGATGTATGGGTGAGTGACTGGTGGGTCAAAGGGGTTGAATGTGATTATGTGTTTCTGTGTGTGAGTGTGAATGTTCTGCGTGGGTGGGTGCCTGTGTGGAGACTACAATACGAGTGAATGTGGGAGAAGATGTATGGGTGAGTGACTGGTGGGTCAAAGGGGTTGAATGTGATTATGTGTGTGTTCAAGGCTCTTCGATGCCGGAGATCACAGGAGCATTTTTGACATTTCCTTAAGTGACCTGGGAGGTTTTATGGCCCTTTTCAGGCAAAGCCAACTTCATGTGTGTTGTTACGTGGCTAGACTGGCATTTTGATGAGCCGGCCTAGCCATTTATTCCTTTGACATGCCATTTATTACTGGTCATCTTTGATAAAGCAAGCATGATACATGTTCTTGCATGTCTTGTCTGGCCTACATTGGAACCAGTTTGGACATGTTTTCTAAATTGGGGCATAACACTTTTAATGGCCAATCCAGCAGGAGAATTATTTTACATACTAGTACTGGCATATATTGGCAAAGCCAGCTTTGACATGTTTTTTATAGTATAATTACTGGCATTATGCACAAACCGAATATGAGTATGTTTTTATATGGGAATACTGGCATATATTGGTGGAGCCATCATGGAAATGTATGGGCACAGCCAGCATGAAACATTTTTCTACACTGGCATATGTTGTGGTGAAATCCATGAAAATGCATTGGGAAATGCTCCTCTCGACTTTTGGTGACTTGCATCATCATATTTTTTTATGAGTTACTCTACAACACTGATTGCAAATTGTCTGGCCCATTACCCAGTTTTTCACAGAAAGTGTGCTGTATAATGCACCATTTTAACTCATTATTTAAAACATTTCCCTCGAGGGAGAGAATTCCCCCTGCCCACCTAACCCTATGCTCTATCGCAATCGCATGCTTGTGACAAATATTTTCACCCTTCAATAATAGCAACTGACCAGACTGGTGGCTGGTATATTTGGGGGCCAGGCACCGCCCCTTTCTTTCTGTGATAGATGAAACATTTAAGCTTGGAATAAAAAACATACTTACATCTTTCACCTGGAGCAGTGCGTTCCTCTACACTGGCATGATCATCATGGACATTGGGCGCATGTGGTGGTCTGTGCCGGCCCGGAGTGTGTAGTAAGTACCCTGTGCTTTGTTAAGGAGCTCAGGATGGCTCACAGGGTTGGGGGTGGCACATTTTGTGCTATGTCACTGCAATAAACAATATGCCCCAATAGATCTTGCATTGGACTGTGGGTATATTTCTAAAGGTTTTTTTAACATATAATTCATGCAAACCAGAATTTCTTTTTAAAAAAGTGAATGGAATTTAATGAATGCAGAAGGACAATGCAAAGCTGCCTATCTTTTTCATCACTCGTCTATGGTTGGTTAGAATTTAATGAATAATACAATAGATGTTATGCTTAAGCCAAAATGAAAAGAAACAGGAGGCAAAGACAAACAGTATAATATATGCAGTGCGAGGGACTTAATTTCACATGTTTATTCAACTTGCTCAGTCAGAATACGCTCTGTGCCGAAACACTTTCCCCCCACCAGGTACTCCGTTAAAATGCTGTAAATTGTAATATAATTTCATTTCCACAGTCTTCACTGCAGGTGATTTAAATTCAATCCAGAAATGGGAGCGGTTAATCTGCGCATGCTTGTGATGCGAAAGGCCAGATTCTGAGCACTGAGTGATAGTGTTTCTGGACGTGTCTGCTTCATCATCATCAGAGCACGGCTTTGGGATATAACATTAAAACAATGGCGGTTCGATTGTGGTAAATGGGGAAGGATTAGGCATGAGCACTCACTTCAGAGTCACAGGCAGCATCGTATTTCCTTTTCATACTGGTGAGCCATCATCAATAGCCTGTGTGTAGTGCCCCCTGGTATGTTGTCTTGAGCCTCTTTTTTTGTAGGTGACCTGTGCCCAGTGCCACAGTCTCAGGAGGAAAGCTCAGGGGCAATGTGCTCGACTTGGAAGCAAGAGGACACGGAGCAACACAGGTTCGATCCCTGGGTCCTCGCTTAGAAACCTCTGGGCATTAAGCACTTTATAAATATCATATCATTGAGTGCGATCAGGAATTGGGGGCGTAACAAGGGGCCCTGGCCTAGGTATGGTGAAGTACCAACCCCTGCATGTAGCCCTTTCACCGGCCGCTTTAATGGGTGAATGTGCTGCCTGAGGGGGTTGGCGCCTCAATGACTATTTGGGGGAGACAGGCAGAATTCCAGCTCCTAGGCACTTTTAGGAGACTGCCAGGGTCTGGACCGGCCCACTTAAATCCCTGGTTGGGGAAGTGTTTCAGATGGAGTATTGAAGAACGGGACGGGTAGTGGAACAATGTGCATTTGGGTGGGGCACAGATACCTGCCTGCAAATGAGTATCGTTCAGGGGAACATATTCTCAGCAGCTCCACATTGCAAAGAGTAGATGCTCTGTGAGGTGAAAGTTCGTGATCTGTGTCTAGACTCTGTCCTACCCGAAAGCACAGGGTGTGGAGATACGAGAGGGGACGTGCACCTCACAGTCTATACATACACTCTTGCCAACTCTGCACTGATGAAGTGAAATGATGATGGTCGAGGTGAGGTGTGCCACTGCTCTACCATAGGCTGCCAAGCAGGCCACATTTAGTACAGCAACGAAAATCTGTCATATATTTACGTTGACTTTGAACATTCTAAAAATCATCCCGGTTACATTTAAAAAAACGCATGCCAAAACCATGGGCTTCATGACAAGTTTACCGGTCCGGAAATAAGGGTGCTGGTAAACTCACAGGCACCCTTATTTCTGGACAGGCAAAATATGTGTTTGCCTGCCGGAGCCGTTGTGCCCGACAGGCCAGACCCTGCCGGGCACAGTGGTCATGGTAAGCAAGCCCATCACGGAAGCACCGGCACCATTAGCAATGGTGCCGGTGCTTCTGTGTCCCCACTTCCATAGAGTCCTACAGGACTCTAAGGGAATGGGGATTAACAAATTCACTGGCGCCAGACTGTCAGGTTGACACATTCTTACTTACATTGGGTCAGGTGTTACATTGGGTCAGGTGTTACATTGGGTCAGGTGTTACATACATTGACATGTTCTTAGGTCAGGGGTTACATACATTGACTTATTTTTACATACATTGGGTCAGGTGTGGCACATATGTAGTTAGTAAGGGTTTTGGTGTGTTATGATTGGTTTTATTTTAGATACAGACAATTTAGCCTTAACCTTAATTGCAGTCTTTGGAAAAGGCCCCAAGCCAAGATGGAAGTGCTCAGCCTAAGTTTTGATTGGCTGGTGATTGTTTATAGGAAGGACAGTGAACATTCTAAACTGCCTTTCATCGTCGAAGCCCAGCTGAGAGGTTGTGTGAAAAGCTGCTCCTGCTTAACTTGATCAGGGGTTTCAAGTTTCAAGCGGTCGAGCGGCTTCTTAGAGTAATAAACTGGAAAAGAGTTTGGATTTCGTTTTGGACACAGGACAGGAGTGAGAAGATTCCATTATCAGTGATAAGAACTTTTCTGAGACTCATTCATGAGATAAGTGCTTTCTAATAATTTTTAAGTGGAAGGAAACTTAAATACAGAACTATCTTAGTCTTATGTAATTTTTGTAAAAAGTTAATTTAATTGAAAAGGTTCACGAGCGCGAACAAGTTCATCGTATCTACGCAAAACTGTAATGCGTGCGCATGCTTTCATAAGCTAAGTGACTTTTCAGAGCTAGTGCGTGTTTGAGCCGTTAAATAAAGCAACCGTGCGTGCGTGAGAATCTTGCTACGTGAATCAACTGTGCGTGTGCACGTGTTTGCTACGGGAATTAATCGTGCGTGTGCGAGAACTTTGCTACTGGAACTAAAGCGCGTCTGCGTGTTTTCTGCTACGTGGATCTATAGCGCGCGTACGTGTTAACTGCTACTGGAACTAAAGCGCGTGTACGTGTTTTCTACTACATGGAACTAAAGCGCGTGTACGTGTTTTCTGCTACGTGGATCTATAGCGCGTGTACGTGTTTACTGCTACTGGAACTAAAGCGTGTGTACGTGTTTTCTGCTACGTGGAACTAAAGCACGTGTACTTGTTTTCTGCTACGAGAAACAATCGCGTGTGTG
This sequence comes from Ambystoma mexicanum, assembly GCF_040938575.1. NCBI lineage: Eukaryota > Metazoa > Chordata > Amphibia > Caudata > Ambystomatidae > Ambystoma > Ambystoma mexicanum. The sequence continues at coordinate 1,243,462,173 of NC_090927.1, read as the reverse complement.
CGTGTTTTTTGCTACATGGACGTAAAGCGCGTGTGCGTGTTTTGCTACGTGGAATTTTAGCGCGCAAGCGTGAATTTTACTACGTGAATTCCCTTCGCAAGTTTCAAGGTCTACATCTTTAAGAGACTAATAATAGCATACAAAAAACTTTACCAGAATGAATTGCGTTGGAACTTCCTTACTTCATCTTGAAACTAAAAAAGTTTGTAAAAGTAAAAGAAGATTAAGAAGTTACTGGGAAAGACTGTTAATGCATTCAAGGACCTATCTTAGAAGGCTGAATGATCCTAAGGTTTTTCTGGCAACTAGTAAGGAAGTCTTTTCTACTAAATCGCATCTCAGGGCATTTTCAGGAGAAGTATCAGGTATGGTCTTTTAAACTATTTAGTAAAGGATATAGTTTATAAGGTCAGTGACTCAATGAGTAATTGTGGTGCTGTATATGCTTTTGTCTCAACTACAGGTGAGGAACCAGCTAGTCAATAGCATCCAGCCTGGTGTTTGTTATTTCATCCACTTTTCCCCCTTTCCCCTAGAAGTGTGGTAAACTGAGCTGAAAAACAATTTGGTGCTCTGAGTGCTACATTTTAGGTGGATTGTCCGGGGGTTCAGCAGCTTCCGCAGATGCAAGATCAGAATCTCAGCCTGACAGAATGAAAGGCCAATAAAGGTAGTCTGCCCGAGCTGTTATGAACCCCGATGAGACAACCATGGAGGCGTTGGGAGTAATGGTTAGAGAAATGCGCGAAGAGTTACGGGTTGCTCATCAGGAGTATTCAAACCTTTGTCAGAGGTTGGATGAGTTAAACTTAAAGGTAACTCAAATGCAAGAAGTAGAAGTTACGGGGGGTGCTGGGTCTCCCCCTGAGTTGGTGAGAGAAGGGGAAGAACAAGAACCTAGGCTTCCTTGAAGAGTGGAGGCGGTGGGGGGTTTAGGAACTTTAGTTATGCCTGTTCCTTTGGCTGCCCCGGAGCGCTTTTTGGGAGATTCTAAAATGATGTAAAATATTTCAGACTCAGCGTGAATTACATTTCTTAAGTCGTCCAGAGTTATTCACCACGGATGCCTCAAAGGTGACATTTACTTTATCCTATTTATTTGGAGAAGCTTCTGCGTGGGGAAGTCTTTTGGTGAGTCAAAAGAGTTTGGCATTGAATAATTATTCCCTTTTCCTGGCTGAATTTAAAAAAATGTTTGACAAGAGTCAGGTATCTTTAGAGGTTGATGGTGAACTACTGGAGCTTCGTCAGGGAGGTAAGGAGTTGATTTCTTATATCACTCAATTTAGATCTCTAATTCTAGAGAGTAGGTGGCCAGAGGAGAAGAGGGCTTCTTTATTTTATAGAGGTTTAAAGGATGAATTAACAGATGCCTTGGTGGGAGTTTTGGAGCGTCCTACTACTTTGGATGCTCTAATTGATTTGGTTGTTCAGTTAGACTTTCGTCTAATTGAAAGACGTCTAGAGTGTAGATGTTCTCAGGGAGATGTAAGGTTTCAGGGAAGGATGGAGAGCTCTAAGGTTGAGATGGTGAACAGAGAAGTAAAGCCAAAAGGGAATGAACCGCAAAGGGTGAGGGGTCCATTGTCCAAGGAAGAGAAGGCTAGAAGAAGGGAGAATAATTTGTGTTTATACTGCGGTAGGAGTGGCCATTTTCTTGACAACTGTCCTTTTACTCCCAAGAAGATCTTCAGTTCTTCCGGCAGAATGCAACAAGTGGCTAACACTATACAGACAGCTGTTCCTCATATAACTATAAACGTATCCTTGCTGTTTGAAAAGGTGATTTTAGGTTCTGGGCCAGTTATAATTGATTCTGTGGCTACAGGTAATTTTATGGACAAGGGATTGGCAAAGACGTTAGGGGTTCCCTTGGTGGCAAAGAAGGAGGTGGAGCAGGTCAGAGCAGTTGATGGAACTTCTCTTTCTTCAGGTCCAATCACTCATACTACAGCGTTACTTGTGATGGAGTTGACTGGAGGTCATAAAAAAATATCTCTTTTGAGTTAATAGATGTTCCAATCCTGAAAATTATTTTGGGTATGCCCTGGCTTTCCCTTCATAATCCTAGAATTGATTTTGGTGCAAGAACTGTAGCTTTAGAATTTACTTATTGTCAGGAACATTGTTTCTCTGAAATTTGTCCAGAAGAGGGAGAAAGTGTTGTGAATTCAGTTTCATTTTTGCTTGCAGAAGCAGGGGCAACAGGTTTTGACATCGGAGCAGTTTTGGGTGAACTTCCTGCTTGTTATTAGGATTTTAGGGATGTATTTGATGAAAAGGAAGCTGGAGAGTTGCCTCCACATCGGGCCTTTGATTGTAAGATTGATTTGGAGCCTGGGGCCATTTTACCTAGCAGTAGGGTTTATGCTTTAACAGAAAAAGAGAATGATTATTTGAAAGAATATTGAAAGGAAAATTTGGCTAAGGGATTTATTCGGCACTCTCAATCACCGGCAGCTTCACAATTGTTCTTTGTGCCGAAATCTGATGGATCCCTTAGGACTTGTATTGATTATAGGGCAGTAAATAGAGTTACTGTGAAGAATCGGTATCCTCTCCCTCTCATCTCAGAAATGTTAAATCAGATCCAAGGTGCCACCATTTTTTCTAAGTTGGATTTACGTGGGGCTTACCATCTTGCACGAGTGCAAGAGGGAGATGAGTGGAAAACGGCATTTAAGACCAGGTTTGGACTGTATGAGTACCAAGTGATGCCTTTTGGTCTCTGCAATGCCCCAGCGGCTTTCCAATTCTTTATCGATGAGGTTCTTAGGGAATATCTTGATATCTTTGTTATCATTTATATTGACGATATTTTGATTTTTTCTCAGGATTTAGAGGAACATAAGATTCATGTTCGACAGGTCTTAAGGAAATTAAGAGAGAATAATCTTTATGCTAAATTGGAGAAGAGTCAGTTTCATACTGATTCAGTTGAATTTGTAGGTTTTGTGATCACTCCAAGTGGTTTGGAAATGAATCCAAAGAAGGTGCAAGCGGTACGAGATTGGCCAACTCCAACTAAGGTAAAGGAGATCCAGAGTTTTTTGGGGTTTGCAAATTTCTACCGAAGATTTATTAAGGGATTCTCCAGTTTAGTAGCTCCAATTACTCGGCTTTTGAAGAAAGGAGTTCTGTTTATTTGGGAGACTAAAGCCGATGAAGCTTTCCAGATTTTGAAGGAGAGATTTGTTTCCAGTCCGATCTTGATTCACCCAGATACATCTAAACTATTTTTTGTAGAGGCGGATGCTTCCAATGTGGCAATGGGGGCAGTGTTGTCACAGAGACATAATGTGAGTGGGTAATTACATCCAGTGGCCTATTTTTCTAAGAGGTTTTCACCAGCTGAGGAAAATTACACCATTTCAGACCGTGAGCTTCTTGCTATTAAAGTTGCATTTGAAGAATGGCAACATTTCCTTAAAGGAGCACGTCACACTGTGACGGTATTAGCTGACCATCGAAATCTACTTTTTTTGAAAACAGCAATAACTCTGACGCTTTGCCAACTTAGGTAGTCTTTATTCTTCGCAGAATATGATTTTGTAGTAACTTTCAAGCCAGGAAATCAAAATAAAAAGGCGGACGCTTTGTCTCAGCAATTTCCAGAAAGTGAAGTTAAGTCGGTGAGTGAGCCAATTCTGTTAATCGCTCTTGAACGTTTTGTTCTTGCTGGAATTGAAAAGGAGAGTGACATTTTCAAGAAGGTACGGGAATGCATCTCTGAGACGCAACTTGAAGATTGGGCACGTCTGGACCCAGCTCACAAGATTAAAGATGGTTTGCCTTATCTCGATAACAGACTCTATTTACCTTCTGTAGAACTGAAAGAAAGATTTTGAAAGAGTGTCACGAATCTGTTGTGGCAGGACATCCAGGGTATCGAAAGACTTTAGAGTTGGGCAGAAGAAATATTTGGTGGAATAAGATTCGACAAGATACACTTAATTTTGTTAAGACCTGTGAGGTTTGTGCAACATCAAAGAGCCTCGTCGGAAAGCCGTCTGGGTTATTGGAGCCTTTACCTGTTCCACCGTGGCCTTGGTATTCAATGTCCTTGGATTTCATCACAGATCTTCCGTTGGATAAAGGGTGTACTTCGGTTTTGGTTGCAGTTGATTTACTCACTAAAGAGGCACATTTTATACCGATGGAGGGAGAGGTTACCGCCGATAGTTTAGCTCACAGTTTCCAGCAAGAAGTTGTTAGGCTACATGGAATTCCCAGTCAGGTCATCTCAGATAGAGGGTCTCAATTTATTTCGAAATTTTGGAAGGCTTTCTGTAAAAGGTTGGGAGTCGAGGTATGTCTTTCATCAGGTTACCATCCCGAAACTAATGGTCAGGTGGAAAGGATAAATCAAGAGTTGGAAAAGTATTTGAGGTGCTATCTGCAGACAGGTGAAGAGTGGGTGGATTTGATGTGGGTTGCGGAATTTGCATATAATAACTGCAGTAAAGATGCCACGTCTATGTCCCCTTTTTATTTGGGACGGGGCTTTCATCCTCGTTTTTTAAGTATTGAGGTAAATAGTGATTCAGGAAACCCTGAGGTGGAAGAAAGACTAGAAGTTATGAAAAGAAATTTGGAGAAGGCTAAAGGTGTGTTGGTGGAAAGTAAACAAAGATACAAAAGGTTTGCTGAACTTAAATGAAAGGCGCGTCCTCAGTATTGTAAAGGAGATTTGGTGTGGTTATCAACCAAGTTTTTGAGAATAAAAGGAAAAACTAAGTTTAGCCATCATTTTGTTGGACCGTTTGTTGTAGAAAGAGTGATAAATCCTGTGGCAGTTCGTCTTAAGTTACCTAGGCATATGAAAACTCACCCAAATTTTCATGTTAGTTTGTTAAAACCTGTGGTTAAAGGAAGTAGATTAAAACCTTCTCCTTCAGCAGTTGTGGTTGAAGAAGATGCTTCAGAAGAATTTTTAGTTAAGAGAAGTTTAGATTCAAGAAGAGTGAGAGGAAAGTTGCAGTATCTTATTGATTGGGAAGGCTTTGGACTGGAGGAGCGCACTTGGAAAGAAGCAAGAGATGTGCATGCTCCTCGTTTGGTAGAAAAATTTCATAAGAAATTTCCTTTTAAGAGTGGCCCAGGGACTGGGCTTTAGGAGGGGGGTACTGTCAGGTTGACACATTCTTACTTACATTGGGTCAGGTGTTACATTGGGTCAGGTGTTACATTGGGTCAGGTGTTACATACATTGACATGTTCTTGTGTCAGGGGTTACATACATTGACTTATTTTTCCATACATTGGGTCAGGTGTGGCACATATGTAGTTAGTAAGGGTATTGGTGTGTTATGATTGGTTTTATTTGAGATACAGACAATTTAGCCTTAACCTTAATTGCAGTCTTTGGAAAAGGCCCCAAGCCAAGATGGAAGTTTTGATTGGCTGGTGATTGTTTATAGGAAGGACAGTGCACATTCTAAACTGCCTTTCATCATCGAAGCCCAGCTGAGAGGTTGTATGAAAAGCTGCTCCTGCTTAACTTGATCAGGGGTTTCAAGTTTCAAGGGGTCGAGCGGCTTGTTAGAGTAATAAACTGGAAAAGAGTTTGGATTTCGTTTTGGACACAGGACAGGAGTGAGAAGGTTCCATTATCAGTGATAAGAACTTTTCAGAGACTCATTCATGAGATAAGTGCTTTCTAATAATTTTTAAGTGGAAGGAAACTTAACTATCTTAGTCTTATGTAATTTTTGTTAAAATTTAATTTAATTGAAAAGGTTCACAAGCGCAAGCAAGTTCATCGTATCCACACAAAACTGTAATGCGCGCGCATGCTTTCATGAGCTACGTGACTTTTCAGAGCTAGCGTGTGTTTGAGCCGTTAAATAAAGAAACCGCGCGTGCGCGAGATTCCTGCTACGTGAATCCACTGCGCGTGGGCGCGTGTTTGCTACGGGAATTAATCGCCCGTGTGCCAGAACTTTGCTACTGGAACTAAAGCGCGTGTGTGTGTTTTCTTCTACGTGGATCTATAGCGCGTGTACGTGTTAACTGCTACTGGAACTAAAGCGCGTGTACGTGTTTTCTGTTACGTGGAACTAAAGCGCGTGTACATGTTTTCTGCTACAAGAAAAAATCGCGTGTGCGTGTTTTTTGCTACGTGGACGTAAAGCACGTGTGCGTGTTTTGCTACGAGGAATTTTAGCGCGCAAGCGTGAATTTTACTACGTGCATTCCCTTCGCAAGTTTCAAGCTCTACATCTTTAAGAGACTAATAATAGCATACAAAAAAACTTTACCAGATTGAATTTCGTTGGAACTTCCTTACTTCATCTTGAAACTAAAAAAGTTTGTAAAAGTAAAAGAAGATTAAGAAGTTACTGGGAAAGACTGTTAATGCATTCAAGGACCTATCTTAGAAGGCTGAATGATACTAAGGTTTTTCGGGCAACTAGCAAGGAAGTCATATCTACTAAATCACTTCTCAGGGCATTTTCAGGAGAAGTATCAGGTATGGTCTTTTAAACTATTTAGTAAAGGATATAGTTTATAAGGTAGGTGACTCAATGAGTAATTGTGGTGCTGTATATGCTTTTGTCTCAACTACAGGTGAGGAACCAGCTAGTCAATAGCATCCAGCCTGGTGTTTGTTATTTTATCCACTTTTCCCCCTTTCCCCTAGAAGTGTGGTAAACTGAACTGAAAAACAATTTGGAGCTCTGAGTGCTACATTTTAGGTGGATTGTCCGGGGGTTCAGCAGCTTCTGCAGAGGCAAGATCAGAATCGCAGCCTGACACACACTTCCCGGCTGCCAGACATGTAATGAGCCGCCGTGGCACCGGGAAGTCAGCGGCGGTACATTTTTACGGGTCTGGCGACAACCCACCGGTAGCACCGGCAGGGTTACCGCCGGACCTCCATGAGGCCCAATATCCATCCTCAACATGTAATCAGTTTATAGGTCCTATTGGCTTGATAGTGCTATTAAATCTAGAACTGAAATATCGTAAAACTCTCTATACATGGGTGCCATTTTCCCTTGGTGTACTTTGCAGCCCCTGACCCTCACCCCTAAGGGATAATTCTGAGCTTGCCTGCTCGACTCCTTACAGCTCTGATCCATCCCCACCTTTCTAACCAGTCCTTAATAACACTGGCTAGTGAATGGCACCAGTAGGCATACCAACTGGCAAGTAAGTCCATGGGTCTCATGCAGGGATTTTTTATTTTTTGTTAAGTAATTTTTATTAAGTGTTTATAAATAGCAAATACAGGATATAACATTCAGCAGTTAACAACAATTATACAAATTGCCAGTCAAATAATCCAAGACAATTAAGTTAATTGTGTTAACAATTAGAAGGCAACAAAGTAGTCTATCATGATTTCAGTAAGTGTAAGAAAGAGAACATGTTCTTGATGAAGTCATTAGAAATTCATTTGCAAAGCTGCAACAACAGAATAAATTGGAGCCAAAGATGAGATATAAACTCAAAGGCACCACAGTAACACAAAAGAAGAATAAACATACAGGACAATACAAGACACACGAGGAGACAAAATTAAAACTGAAGTGATAAATTAAAATTAGTCCGAAGAGGAGGCATTACGATATTTTATCAATGGATTCTGCTTTTGATTATATTTATGCACACCAGTTAGGGAAATGGCACAACCCTTTTCCAATCAGTAGATATAGCATTTATAATTCCACTAGGTAGCATAGGATAAGCGATCCAAACATTTTCAATTAGAAGGTATCAAATGGAAACCAATGTAGAATAACCTTGGAGAGGGAATATTGGTTAAACCAGAGTAACCTGGTGATCCAACAATTCATTTGCTCACACCCATTAATATTTTCTGAAGTTTCAGGGTACAAATTGAATCTTGACACATCGGAAATTCTTCCTCTTAATAGCTCTTTAATTTCAGATAATATAGATGCTTTTGGGGTGTCATTATGCACTACAATTATCAAATACCTTGGGATTATTGTTGCTACTAGTAGCCCATGCTCTTTAAAAATTAACATATATTTTGTGTTATCAACTATTGAAAATATGGTTACTAAGTGGTCTCCCTTATTTCTTACCTGGTGGGGCAGGCTTGACACTATTGAAATGATGGTTGATCCTGTCATTGTATACATGCTACCTGTATTTCCCATTTCCTTCCCCATCCAGGGAATTCATGTTGCAGTCACCCCCTATAAATGTAAAAGTGTAAAAAAAAAATAGGGAGGCAAACCCGCCCCCCCTCAACATAAAATACTGCCTTCCACACATCAAACACAACAATTGAAAAATCATACCTCTGCACACCCTAAGCAAATCCCAATGTGATAGCCCAGGAAGCAGTATAACTCCCATTAAATTTCAGGCAAAGGGAAAAACTTGAGATCAGATGGTTGCTGTGGACAACATGAAATGCAACAAGAGACTCAACTGGAGGAAGCACACAAATGTAAGATCTCAGACCTCATTGGGCCATTCATAAGTGAAAGATCTCAAATCTCATTGGGCCAACCATTCAGGTCATGCCTGTACTGGAAGAAGACTGAAAGCAAGGCAATTAGAGCAGCTGCGTGGGGCGGATTCTGGGAACCTAATGGCACCGCCTTTCATTTTGGGGCTGACTTTCCAATAGGCCGCTAAGGAGCAGCAGCCCCTCATCCAGTGTCTCACAAGAAACCCACAGCAAACATACCTGTTTTGGAACATATTACAGGCTACATATATTACATCAACAAACTTGTGTCACAGTCAGATGTACATTTCCATTACAAATTCTAAATTAATTGTTCGTTTTTAAGAACATAATTAGAAACAATATCATTCTCCTACTTGTAAGCAATTTGCCAATCCTAGTGGGTGATTGAGCCCGCTGCCAAAAGACTGAACTAGAAATGAAATATCCAATCACTCTGCATGCTGCGTTACCATTTGCCCCTGGTGTCTTTCTGCTGCCCCCATAGGGAATGATACCGGGCTCCCATGACTCGACTCCGCTCAGACTCATCCCCTATCAGCGCCATGCTGTTATATTCCTTGTTAGTGCATGGCACTAGTAGATATACCACCCGGCCAGTGACTGCGTTGGCCCGTACCCCGGGGGAACATTTTCAAAGCATCAGCTAACAGACACACTTGTAGCCTTCATTTTTCAGAACCACGCTGAAACCACTCAACCAGAGGAAAAATATATAATCTAAATATGTACTATTGCCTCCACCACTCCAAGTCTGTGCTTCACTTGGACAGATGGACCCCAGCCCTGTGAAACACCATGTCCCCTTTCATGAATCCAAAGTGGATGCTCCTACTTTCCTGTTTTCCAGAGCCAATTTGGACATCTTGCCGTTGAACTTCCTAACAGATACATGTGTAGCCATCTCTTTGCCTGGAGCACACAATCCCTTCCGTTGAATCAATTGGGACCAAGAAACAACAGGCTTTCGGAACATATTAGATGCCCTGGTAAGTTCAGGCAACAGCAAGCCTCTTACTCCATTCCTTCCCAAAGGCATCATGTTGTTCACACCTAGATCCACCACAATTAGGTATGGCGGCAGAATATCCCTGTTGGAAATTGCATCATTGGTCGGCCGCTCTCACCTGGGGCACGCACAGCTCCACATTACCAAACCAATAAGTCACCACTTTGAATTGACTCTGGCCCCCATATAGTCTGAATCAGCTAAATGCGCAGCCGCTCGCTCACCTTACGGATGAGTGATCGATGATCCATAGCTCCTTTGTAGAATATTCGCTCTGCTGAGCGAAGACAAAGATGGTCAGCCGACAGAAATGCTCATTCAATCTAACAAAAAGGGTACACCAACATACTGCTTACAATATCCAGATTTCCATCCCCCAATCCTTTTGACCACTCCATCATGCAAACAACTACATGCAACCACTGTCACCACACCTTTCCTAAATGGTTGGAAAGCCATTCTGCATCAATACTGATGCTGCAACATGTACGAGTAAATCTGAAGCGAAACTAAGTATGAGAGCAAGAAGACCATCCTGATGAAAAAAGAATGGCCTATGGTAAGTTACCCATCTGACCGACAAATACCTTTAAAAAGACTGTAGTAGATTATTCCAACCCTGGGGATCAGCCCAACTACCATAATTCCATGCTCCCACGCGGATTAGTTCTCAAGCTAGCAATCCTGGTACAGAGACAGCCATTCCTAATTAGTAGACCCGCACCTAAATCCCCTCTTCCTTGTCTTTCTAACTCACATATCCTATATGCCCTGTAAGAGGGCCAAGAGAACCCTGCTGTGAACAATATGACCACCAACCCTCAGAACTGTAAACCTCTTTTTAATCTGTAATAACTCTCACCAGGCTTTCAACATAAATTTGATACCTATGATCACCCCCTCCCCCTGCTCCCCGTGTTCCTGACCTGCTATGGATTCCTTTATTTAAAAGTGGGAGACTGCCACCAAGACATCAGACAGTTTTGCAAAAAATTGCAAAAAAGGTATGTGTGTGTTGGTGCAGGTAATTGGCCCTCCATCATTTCCTATATGCTTCAGGAAGTCTGCTACTGACACTAAATTAAATATTTACCTATGCCATCTGCTTCAAAAACATGAATATGCAGCAAATGCACCCTCCGGGCCCCTTTTTGTCTTTGGTACCCGCAATGCTGCAATCAGGTCTTGGAGCCAGGGACACAAAGCTTCCATTAGTTGTCAGAGAATGGGGGTCATCACTTGGATCGTACCCTACATTTCCTGCCTCTTGAAACGATGTAAGGCAATAGCCACACTATTTAAAACGGTATCCCTACAAAATATCCCCACCAGAAATGTCGCTGTACATATGGCCATTTGTCTCGCCATAGGCAATATTTTTGGGGAGGATAATTTGTGGGAGCGGGAGTTGTGGGGGTGTCCCCTGCACTTTTTAAAATAATGTGGGTGATGCGGGGGTGTCCCCCGCAGGGTCCATGAGTCAATATTGCCACAAAAATATGGCAATATTTTTGTATCGCGATATTGTTGCGGGGATATTAACACATGGAACCTTTGGAACAACAGTGATAAGCTTTGATTGGAATATAAGGTCAACTCTCGTGCATGTCAGGGCAACATTCTTGAGTAATCTCAGCAGCATGTTGCAAGAAACCTTTCGGCTCATGGTGGCTTCAACTACATACATCTTATCTGACCAGAATATCACATGCCCATCCCGTAGATATCTGCCCGGAGTTGCAAGGATACTACAATTGGAAACTATTCCCAAAAAAAGTCAGGTTCCCCACTAAACCAGAGCTGCTTCATTCCTTGGGCGATTTCTGCACACCATTCATCCCACAAAATGCTACTGATTCTGACCCTTCCTTACAGTGTCAGTATACAAGCCTGCTTCTGAGTTTGGTGTTGGGGCTGCCGGCCAAACCAACAAACCTTCCAAAGTGTCAAAGAACTTTTCAGAAACATTCAAATGCTGTTTCACATCTCCAGAAAGTCATACCCTCTGTTGCTTCTTCTACAGCCTTGAAATGGAACTGGCGAAGAACCTAGAAAATAAATTCAATGTAACCACCACTACTAGAAGGTGATGCAGCATGACCCTCAGCAGACAGACACTTTTTAATGGATATATGCATGCATCAACTTTATCCAGAGCAGGCCTTCAACCCCCCGCCTTGGAGTACCTTTCAATGCCCACAAATTGTATACATGTAGCTGTCAATGACCTTTTGCCACCCACCAGAAGAACACCAATCTCGCTCCTAACCCACAGAAAAACATCAATTAGTCTGCTAGTCCATTGATTCATCCTTCAACAAGAAAAGACAATTATCCACGTAATGAATAATGTTGCATCATACCAGCACAGACCCTTATCACATATTCCAGAAAGGTACTGAAACATGTGAAATAGAAGCAGCACACTGTTGGAATTGAAATGATATTTTGCCTCCTATCGCAGTATTTGAATGTGTGTTGGCCTACGCCAAGTTGTCTAAAATATCATGTAAATATACTCCGCGGCAAGGTCTTGACCTTAACGAAAAATTGTGTAAGTCGCCATCTTGGATTTAGCCGCCATTTTAGGTTCTCTTGTAATGTGGAAGTCACTCTGAACATCAAAATGGAGGCCGAATGACATTCTGAGTGAGATTCTGGCCGTTGTGACCTCCGCACACATGAATAAGTAATATGCCTGCAAGCCACTTGTCGGGGTCGCGAACTGAGACCTTGTCCTATCCCTGACCTATGTGTAAATGTACAACTATATCGGGGAAACTGATCAAATTGCATAAATTATAGGATTGACCTGGCAAGGAACCCTAGTCCTGGTCTTAAGAATGGTTAACCCGCGAGGGGGTTGGCCAGGGCTGAATAAAGAGTATAAAAAGCCCAAATATTCCAATGTACGGTCTCTCTACTAATGCATCGAACCTTCGTTGAAGTTCGTTACGTTACTCTGAGAGTCGAATAGCTATCCGTTTGTCAATTGACTTTTTGGTAACTGTTGTAGCTTTTAAATAAAGCACTTTGTATGTCCTTTGTAACCTGTGTTGGTGTGTTTCCTTTGGGCTTCCCAGCCTCATATCAATTTCTTTGTTTTCACAGTTGGCACCCGAATAGGGACCCACAAGATTGATGCCGGATCATTGAAGGTTGACGCAGACTATCGAACCGGGATCGGACGGTGTGATTCTGCGGGCCCGACCGATCGAGACGCGATACCTCGGCAGCGCTGCACGATCCGATCCTTGGACGATAGTCGTGTGGTCTGACACGGCATCTTGACGAGGGTCCATTTTTGAGGCGGGCAGATTTGTCGAAACCACCAAACACAAGGTAAAATTCGTTAGGTAAGTTCTTTGATAAACCGTACGGTCCTCCTTAGGTTTGGTCAGGTGCAGTCATGACCCGGCTCTTAATTTAACCCTGACAATTTGAATTTGGCGTATTGTATCTGCAGACACAATTATTGACCAGGTAACACCAATTTTTTGTGAAATGCCTGGGAAATTGTCTAGCTGCTTTAGGGCTCTGTTCCGCAGCGATCGACAATCTTTGGAATGTAGCCGCCCAGCACCACAGGAGGGGTCGCCGGCATGTACTATGTACTGTAAGTATGGCATTGGTAGTATAGTATTTAATGATATTTGGCACAGACAGACCAGACATGCCTCCGAATTTCAGTGGCCAATCAACGGTAGTTTTGAGATTCCCCCGTATTGAATACCTAGAATCAATCTTGCTAAAAAAGAAGGCTAGACCTGCAGCCTTTGATGTTTTACAGAATTGGAAAAAAGAGGCGTTACAGCAGCTTAAAAGTAGGGACAAACATGCACGCCGTCATAAAACAAACGCCTGAAAAAGCATTGTTATATGATAAAGAAAAACATTCAGAATCAGTTAAAAATATGGATAGGGCTTTTTCACTTGGAATCCAGAAAATTTACCCCTCTAGAGATTTCCATGTTTCCGAAGAATTTATTGAGAAATTGTTAAACGAACGCAGGCCTGATGCCTCAGTGCCACCTCCGTATGTTCCTATTTTGGGCACTCTGCCCATTCCTGCTGTTGTTCCTGCCGTTATTCCTGTTCCCCCTGTAAAACCTATTGTTCTTAGTCCCATAGTTGTTGTTCCTCCACCTATCGCACCGCCCCTTCCATCTGCACCGATAGTTACACCTTTATTAAATTTAACTACACCTCTGCTCCCGAGTGGCCACATATTGACTGAAGTTGATCCAGGTGCAGGATCAAAGATCGTCACTCGTAATACTGTTTCTGCAGATAAGAAACAGGAATTGTTTGCATGGGCTAAGCATTGTATGGAGAAAGGTGATCAAGTTAATGTTTTTTCCACATTATCTAATTTGAATAGTTTTCCCGAGAAAAATGTTTTTATCGAAGGTTTGGGGACCCATTTATGTGTGATGTGGGGTAGATTACAAAATTCGGATCTTCCACAAGGAGTGAGAAATCTGAATGCTTTGGCACTTTCGAGGGACACAGAGCAGAAAGTATACGGGCATGTTGAAAAATTGTTTGAGTTTAGGAAAGACTTTGAAAAGTCACGAGATGAGGACGACGAAGACGATAGAATATATGTACAGAAACGGTTCCTTCCGTGCCGTAGATCGGCACCTGAGGAAATACGAATTTGTACCTAAGATGCGGTTCGATGGATCTCGGATTCATCGATTCCGCCAGATGAAGTATATGACACGTATAGTCAGTATACAGTAGAAATGCAAAGAAAGGTAATTCAGGTAATGGTACAGTACCTGCAAGAAGAATGTGTAAGAAAGAAGATTAGTTGCCCCATAGAATTATTGGGGATTTGTAAAAGGGCTTTTTCGACCCGGCACTTCTTCAGCTGCCTTAGCGCTCGACCTGGCTCTGTTGCTTAGTAAGCGGCCGGAGGTACCTATATCTCAGTTGCCTATGAGAGAGGTTCCTCCGACCTTTGTCCCAAAAGTTGAGATCCCCGCCAACGCTGGGACTGGTGCCCCCGCTGTGGATATCCCTGCACATTATGTATCACAATTCGTTCATGTCCCGTTTTCACGACAGGAAGTGAACACTATTAGACAATCAGTTCCCGATATCAGGAAAAACCCGACAGGGTTTTACAAAGAAATAGAGTCCGTCTTGCAGTCCTCTGTGTTCACCTTGAGTGATATTGAATTGCTATTTCCTGTACTCCTACCCGTAGATGTATGGAAACAGGTTCGGACAGTAGACGATGTGCCAGGGTTGGGAGATACGTGGGCTAATATGATTAGGATTGATGGGGAAAGACCAGCTGGTGAGAAACCACCACAGGTAATACTTACTTTGTCTGATAGAATTGTCGCAAAATTAAAAACTATAATTCCAGAGAAAAGAATTATTTGGGACAAGCTTACGGCCTGTGTTCAAGGAAATACTGAAGGCGCCACTGAATTTTTTAACAGATTCGAGCAGGTATTTTCTGACTTCAGTGGACAGGATTTAGGTACAGAGTCTGGGAAAAGGTTGTTTGTGGACAAATTCATACGTGGATTGTTGCCTGACATCCAGTTACAGATTATGTCCTCTGAGAGCGTTTGGCAGGCAAAATCTCAATCTGAGGTTTTGCACATGGCTCAGTAGTATGAGAACCGTGTTAATAATGAGAAGGAAAAAATTGAAAAGAGGAAAGGAGATTTGAAAACCAAAGTATTATTACAGCAAATTGTTAGAAACCCCAGAGGAGGCACGACACAGACCAGAGGTCAGTATGTCCCAAAAGGAAATGCTCCTTTGGGTCCTGTGAATATTAATCAATGTGCTTATTGCCGCCAGGAAGGTCATTGGTGAGCACAGTGCCCCGTCCTTCACCAAAGGTCAAACAGTGCGTTTGGGAGTATGGGTAGACGACCTAGGGGCCGCCTTGGATCAGGGGGCCCTGATAGAGGTCAGTTTTTACAAGATCCTCAGCAACCTTTTTCACGGGAAAATCAGACCTCGAGTGTGGACTCGAGGAACATATTTGATCACCCTTCTGCTGCCTACCTTTCTGAAGAGCTTCCTTCTGATGATACTCTATTTCATTAGGATTGCCCGAAGCAGGGTTTGGAACCTTCACCTATTCCCGTCAATCAGAAAGGCCCCTACGTTGAATTATTAGTAGGGAATAGGAAACACCAGTTTTTGATAGACACTGGAGCGCAGAAGTGCTCCATTGATCATTCTCGGGTTCCAAACATTCCACTGTCAGGGCAAACAAATGTTTCCGTAGGGTTTTCTGGTATACCAACTGTCTGTCCGGTTTCTGCACCGGTGTCTGTTTCTTTGGGTCCCTTTACGGACCATTGCCCTTTTCTTCTCACTTCAAACTGTGGAGAGAATTTGCTGGGGTTGAATTTGTTAAAGAAATTGAATGTAGTAATTCATTGTTCTTCTGATGGAGTACGGCTGACGGTTTCACCACAGCAACTTCCTAATTCTCAGTTCTTGATTCGACCTTTACTTCCTGAGTTTAGCATTGTCCCGGAATGTTTATGGGCGGTAGATGACAATGATGTCGGGGTATTACAGATTGAGCCTGTTAAAATAGTTTTGAAACATGGAGTGAAACTACCACGCATTCCGCAGTATAAAATATCAGTTGAGGGCGAGCGTGCTTTGAAATGTATTGTCTCCGATTTTGTGCATCGTGGGGTGATCGAGGAGATTACAGGTAGTCTGTGTAATAGTCCGATCTTGCCTGTATATAAGAAAGGCGACAATACAATTCCATACCGGTTCATAATTGATCTTCGTGCTATTAACAGAGTCATCGCCCCACAATTTCCAATTGTCCAATTGTGCCTGACGTGACGACGATATTGACAATGATCCCTGCTACGGCTACGCACTTCAGCGTTGTGGATTTAAAAAACTTTCTTTAGCATTCCTATACATGAGGAAAGTAGATATCTGTTTGCGTTCACCTTGGGGGGACGCTCATTTACATTTACCAGGGCACCTCAAGGGTATACTGAAAGTCCTAGCATTTATAGTAGAGCTTTGAAAGAGCAGCTCGACACCCTTGAATTGCCACCTACTTGTACGCTGCTTCAATATGTTGATGATTTGCTTTTGGCTGCAGACTCTGAGAGTGCTTGTAAAGAAGGCACTGTACTGTTGCTTGTTCATTTAGCCAAAAATGGTCATAAAGCTTTGCTTAAAAAATTTCAATATTGTTGTCAGGAGGTCGCCTATTTAGGCTACCTCCTGTCAAAGGAGGGGAGAAGATTGACACCTGAAAGAATAAAACACATTTCTGGCATGTCTGTTCCAAATACACAAAAGGAAGTCAGAGCCTTAATAGGTATGGCTTCTTACTGTAGGTTGTGGATCCCGAACTTTTCACTAGTGATAAAACCGATGTTGGCTTTGACGAAGAAGGGCATTTCTCTGCCGCTGCCATGGAAATCGGAACATCAACGATCATTTGAGCTTCTCAAAACCGCGTTATGCTCTGCACCGGTTCTGGGTACTCCAAATTATGACAAGGCCTTTGTGTTGTTTGTGCATGAATGTGATGGATGTGCTTTGGCTGTGTTAACACAGGAACACGGAGGGAAGAATAGGCCGTGCGGCTACTACTCCTCCGCCCTTGATCCTGTCGCATGCGCTTTGCCAAGATGTTTGCGCGCTGTCGCTGCTGATGCCGCGTCTGTAAAACAGAGTGAGGGAATGGTCCTAGGCCATGATTTGATTTTGATGGTACCTCACTCTGTTGATATTCTATTGAACAAAACCCAAACGCAACACCTCACCTCTGCACGGTTAACAGGGTATGAATTAATTCTGTTTGCCCCTCACATCCAAATTAAGAGGTGTTGTGTTCTTAATCCGGCTGAACTCTTACCTTTCCCGCAAAACACTGTTTGCGGTGACAAAGAATTACATGACTGCCTGTATACCACTGAACAAGAAACGAAGGGCAGGATAGATCTCATAGATACTCCTTTGGATAATGCAGAAGGGGAGCTGTTTTGTGATGGCTCCTGGTTCAAACTTTCAGATGGTACATCTACAGCTGCTTATGCAATTACTACATTGAGTAAAGTTGTTGAAACTAAGAGAATTTCGCATAACTCTGCGCAGGCCGCAGAGATTATAGCGCTGACCCGAGCTTGTGAACTCTCCCAAGGGCGTATAGTAAATATATATACTGATAGCCAGTACGCATTTGGGGTGGCTCACAACTTTGGAAGGCTCTGGTCGGAAAGAGGGTTCCTGACCTCACATGGGGCCAAGATCCAGCATGGCCCCTTGATAGTGCAATTACTCTCGGCACTCTCACTCCCTAAACAGTTAGCGATCATGAAATGTGCAGCACATCGTAAGGTCATAGATGATGTAGGCAAAGGGAACGCTTTTGCGGACCTGATAGCCAGACAAACGGCCACAGACCTTAGCACGGACATGTATGCCTTGAGGGAAATGAGAGATGCTTACATAATGGATGAAGGTATTGGGTCTGTGCGAGATATTCAAACTGATGCCACAATAGAAGAATCTAAAAGGTGGGCTGAAGGAATGGGGAAACTGGATGATGGAGGGTGTTGGGTGGATACATCCGAAGGAAAATGGTTGCTCCCTGATTCATATGTATTGGCAATGGTTACGATGGCACACGGTCCTACACATGTGTGTGCCCAGCAGATCACGAAAATGTTAGAACAAGTTTGGGTGAATAACAAGATTCTGCACAATGTGGGTAAGGGGACAGTAACTCCAAGGGGAAGCTTTGGGTTCCCTTCTGTTCCCTTCGACGTCATTCACTTTGATTTTATTGAGATGGAACGATGTAATAATCTGAAATATGTTCTTGTAATTATTTGTGCCTTCAGTAAATGGGTCGAGGCTTTCCCCGTTAAAGATGCTACCGCCAAGACCACTGCAAAGATTATGGTAAAAGAATTCTTTCCTCGATTTGGGCTCCCGAGGGTAATTTGGTCGGATAATGGTCCCCACTTTATTGCAGCAGTAATTTTGCAGATATGCACAGCCTTACGTATTGAAAAACGATTTCACTCAGCTAGACATCCTCAAAGTGCTGGGTTGGTGGAAAGACACAATGGTATCTTAAAGAATAAGCTTGCGAAAGCATGTGCCGATACCAGACTGAAATGGCCAGATGCCTTACCTATTGTATTATTAGCTATGCGTACCACACCTCAGATTAAGACTGGGCTTTCTCCATTTGAGGTAGTGATGGGGAGACCTGCTAACATTTGTGGTCTCCCAAAACCTAAAGCCCTGAGAGAGGTGGAAAATGTATTGCTTGTAGACTACTGTAACCAGTTAACTAAAAACCAGTATTTCATTTATCACCAGGTGCACTCAGCTTTACCTGTACGGTTCATGGGCCTAGGACACGATATACAGCCTGGAAGTTGGGTCCTAGTGAAGGCCTACGAGAGGTCTTCCTGTCTCGCGCCTCGCTGGCGGGGACCCTACCAGGTGTTACTGGTCACCAGGACAGCAGTGCGGGTGGCTGGAAAGAAGCACTGGATCCACGCGACGCATGTCAAGAAACTTCCTCACCCGACGCCACACGTTACAGAAGAAGCAGAACCCCTCGCTGATGCTACAGTCTCTGATCTTGGAGTGGCAAACAGCGCTGTGAGTGCGTCAGAGAATTTCTCTGAGCCCGAGGAGCTTGGGGAACAGTCCATTTCGTCTCCGCACTCTCTTGAAAAATCACTTCCGGAAAACACTGTTTCAAACTCTGCGACTTCTGTCGCCTCCAATACGTCGCTTCCCTCAGGAAGTGACGACACCTTACTTCCGGTTCAGACAATCTTGGGTACCACTAGGTACAACCTTCGACGAAGGAAATAGAACTACGGCACGGGTTTTTCCGTGCATCTGGAAAAAAGGAAGTGATTGGAAGTTTTCTTTTGTATAAGAAAGTTCTGTTGAACAAAAGGGATTCTGCTGGCTAGGGTGGGGAAGGACTAAGAAATCGCGCGACCGTAGCGTCGCCAGCAATGAACATTGGGTCGTCGATTGAGGAACTACAATGCCTGCCACCTCCACTGCTGCTGCCCGCACTGGACTTGTGAACAAGGGGGTGACCAACTTGGACAATGAACAATGTGCCTGGGCCCCGAAAACGTACTGCTGTGTTTTGATAATGATAATTGTTATTTTTGCAACTACTGCTGTAGGACTTTGGTATTTTGAAGAAATCTATCCTCTGAAACCTTTACTACCGACCGAAATTGTACCAACCGTTTTGACTCCCTCTGTACACCTTCACACTCTGTCCCCTAGAGACTCCCAACATAGACAAAAGTATCATAATAACACTCTAATGATAGTAACGAATGCAACTCATGCCATTTTTAATAAGAGTAATTGTTGGATTTGTATTCATTTACCGCAACATGGGAACAAGGGACTGGGATGGTATATACATCCTTTACCTTTAACGACTGCTTGCTATGCCTCTCTTAGAGCACTATTCTTTGGCCGATGGAATGATAGCATCTCAGGGAACTTTGATGGAACTAATCTGAATGATTTCGAGAAACGTGAATTAACTCCCCTAGGATGCTCGCTTTTTGCAAATAGAAGTAAACCTAATGTCGCTTCTATTAGGCCGTCTGATAAACTGTCTCTTCCTTTTCAAACTTTAATTTCCTTTAAAATGGCTCTGATAGGCAATAAGGACGCTGTGCCTCCTTCTTACTCTATAAATCATAGCCCTGACTCGGTCCCCTTTTGTGTACAAAGAAATGGCACTCGGCCAATGGGAGATTTTGAAGGTTGTAAAAACATTGTAAATTTGACTGGAGAAAACAGGCCTCTGTATGTAGGGGGGCCTGTTTATTTTGTTTGTGGTAGTTTAGCATTTCCCTGGTTGCCCAAGGATTGGCAGGGAACCTGTTATTTAGGAATATTGTTACCCGGGCTATTTGTAGCTAGTACATTGGAGGTTTCTAAGGCTCGCCCACGGCGGGACAAGAATGGAGATACCCCTGGGCATGTATTGGGAGATATAGCGAAATCAGTTGTGCCCTTTTGGGGACAAATAACAAACTCTGAGAACATTAGGGGATTAGCAAGGGTACTGGAGAGAAAGATCAACCGGACCACGGACATACTCTACAATATGACCTTAGAGCAAAAAGCAATAAGATTGGTAGCACTCCAAAATCGGATGGCATTAGATGTCATTTTGGCAGAACGAGGTGGAGTATGCAAATTAGTGGGGTCCGCTTGCTGTGTTTTCGTACCAGATTCCTCGCCGACAATTTTTAAAGCAATACAGAACTTGCATACTCTTAGTTCTGAAGTACATATCCCTGTAGGAGATTGGAATCTTAGCACCTGGTTCTGGGATTCTTTACGATCTTTGGGTTGGAAGGTGCTTTCTGTTATTCTGGTTATTCTGGGGATCCTGCTATTCCTTTTTTGCTGTTTTCAATGTCTTCTGAGTATACGTGGAATGCTAGGGGGATGTTGTGCCCAAGCAGTGAGCACAATAGGGCATAGAATATATGCCCCAGATACAGCTTCTAAAGAGTTTGTGTTACAAGAGGTTCTGATGAACGACCTAATGGCTATAGATATTACAGACAATGATTTGGGATGTATGGATGAAAACACATGGAGTTATTTGCAAAAGTATTAGAAATTATGTTAGCACTTGACATAGGCCAAAAGGAGGGTCTGTTGGAATTGAAATGATATTTTGCCTCTTATCGCAGTATTTGAATGTGTGTTGGCCTACGCCAAGTTGTCTAAAATATCATGTAAATAGACTCCGCGGCAAGGTCTTGACCTTAACGAAAAATTGTGTAAGTCGCCATCTTGGATTTAGCCGCCATTTTAGGTTCTCTTGTAATGTGTAAGTCACCCTGAACATCAAAATGGAGGCCAAATGACATTCTGAGTGAGATTCTGGCCGTTGTGACCTCCGCACTCATGAATAAGTAATATGCCTGCAGGACACTTGTCGGGGTCGCGAACTGAGACCATGTCCTATCCCTGACCTATGTGTAAATGTACAACTATATCGGCGAAACTGATCAAATTGCATAAATTATAGGATTGACCTGGTAAGGAACCCTAGGCCTGGTCTTAAGAATGGTTAACCCGCGAGGGGGGGGCTGGATAAAGAGTTTAAAAAGCCCAAATATTCCAATGTACGGTCTCTCTACTAATGCATCGAACCTTCGTTGAAGTTCGTTACGTTACTCTGAGAGCCGAATAGCTATCCGTTTGTCAATTGACTTTTTGGTAACTGTTGTAGCTTTTAAATAAAGCACTTTGTATGTCCTGTGTAACCTGTGTTGGTGTGTTTCCTTTGGGCTTCCCAGCCTCATATCAATTTCTTTGTTTTCACAACACCTAACACAGGACATTGAACATCCCAAAGGCAAACATTTGTCAAAGACATAACATCCATTGAAAAGAAAACCCAAGAGTCTAAAACCATTGGCTCGATCAAGAGGAGCCTGATAGCCTATTCAACACTCAAGGACCCCTTAGGAAAGGACAGATTGAAGATAAGGTGGAAGTGACCAGATCTATGGGATCACTGTGCCGCCATAATGTCAACTTTCAAAAAGCCGACTTTCATTATGGCGGGTGCAGTGATCACATACATCACTGTGCCCTGCATCCCCCTACCCGCCTCCCCTCCTACCCAATTACCTTTTCAGCAGTACACACTGAAGTGTGCCGCCGTCTCTCCTGTATCCCTTTGGAATCAGTTCTGTCCCACTAACGTGGGTCTGAACTGGCGATGCAGGGTCATTTTATCTTTTCTTTTCACTTAATTTTCTCTTTTTTGGCCCCTGTTACCATCTAATGGAAGCGGGGTACAGGCCCGCAACCCCTAACCCCATTACTCTGACTAACGGGAGTGGTGGACACCCCCACAATCCCTGCTCCCATTAGTCAGAGTAATGGGGGTTGGGATTTTAGTATGGCGCAAAGGCGCCATATTGGGTATAGGCAATTTATTTTATTTTCTTAAACATTTATTTAATACTTTTTTATACAACAGACATACGTTTCCAATACATATGGGTATTAGCAAGTTCCCATAACTATGAAACTTTAAAAATATTAATATTTCATATTGATATAATAACACCATACTATCTTAAATCATCATGTAATCTTATGCGATGAACTAATAACCCAACAGTGATAGTTTCATATTATATCCAATTTAAAAATGAATGTAACAGATTGACACACTCAACAACAAAAAATAACAACAAACGCCCCCGCCCAAAAAAATATTTACTCATATAAGCTATTGAAAGGACTCCCTAATGAAAGATATAAATCTTCCCGATCCTTATTTACTAATGATACTTTCTCATATTTTGATAATATTTGCATTTCTACTAACCAGTAATAGCATACTGCGTTTTGAGGAATTACTAAGTAAATTTAGTTTAAATAGGAGGGAGTTGAGCAGCTATATAGAGTTGCGTTCTGTGATAAGTCAGAGAATGGATTTGCATGATAGAGAGCTGGAACACAGACCAGAGGTTTGTAAATTGTTTGATGGAAATGGAACATGGTGTATCTACTTATATGCATTTCATGGCTATGGGGTCGGATTATGTAAATTTGTGGATAAAATTGAAAGAAGGTTGGTTGAATGATATTCATTTAGAAATATCTGTGAAAGAGTGGGAAGACCTACTGAGAGTGGGCCCTAAAGCAAAAATAGACACGTGTTTATGGTTCATAAGACAAAAAGTTATTGGAAGAATGTATTGGACCCCAGAAAAAATGCACCAACTTAAATAGGCAACATTTTTAAGTCGGAGCATTTGTACAATCCCGAAGTGACCTGTCCCATTTATGAGCATGACTCCCAACAGTGAGCAAACCAAATCTGAAAAGAGTGGGCCATCGAAAAGGACCAGGCACTCTGCCTAATGCTAACTCCTTAACAATGTTTTCATGCACCACTCCAGGGACGGCCAAAGGGGTACACTCATTCTCTTGGACAGAGCCCCTCATTAATCCCGTTGCTGGCACCCTGAACCCAAAATTAAAATCCTCACCTAAAAGCTGGACAACATTCTCACCTGGGAAGTGGGGTAACCAGCTGTTAAAAATGTCTACATTTATCAGAGAGGGTGCTTTGATGAATGAGGAAATGCTAAGTGGGATTCCAGAATGCAGGCGGCATAGACAGCAGCATAAACCAGCAGCTCCTGGCCCTCTCCTATATGTGGATAACTGAAGATTATGAACTCCAAAAAGAAAATTGAAACTACAGATTATCCTGTGCCAAAAAAACTAAATCAGCTACTGACATGGCGGAGATACCAAGTCCACAGGATACATATTCCCTACTTCTAAAGGTGGCACAAGACTTGGGAAAAGTGGCTCAAGATGTGGTCGATGTCAAATCCTCAATGGAAGACTTAACAATGAAGGTGGCTCAAATTGATAACCGTGTTTCAGTTTTGGAAAGTGGAAATGCCTCCATGTCATCTGAAATTTCGGGAAGCTTCAGAGCCTACAAGAACTTGAGAGAAGATTTCAGTAAAGGGAAGGCTAAAATATTGGAGCTGGACTTGAAAATTAGATCTAGAAACATACAGATTGTTGGTTTAGAAGAAGAAGAAAATGAGGATTTGGCCCCTAAAATGCTGGATGCCCTGAAATATTCGCTCAAATATGAACAGTTGACATTTATGGGCATTGACAATGTGTTCAGAAGATGGATCTTAATGGTAAAGGTAAAGCTAGACAGCTCCTGATCTGCTTTACGTGCACCCGGGTCAAGGAAGATATCCTAAGGGCTGTGAGAAGTATGGAAGTGATATATTATAAAAAAACAAAGGATGTTTGTTTACCCACATTATCCCAAGGAGGTGGTGGAGATAAGAAAATCCTTTAAAGAACCTAAGGAACTGTCAAGATGTTTGGGGGTGAAAGCCTTCCTCAATCGGGCTAACTGGCTCACTTTGGTGCTTCCAGAAGGAGAAAAAATTACCAAGGATCCTAATGAGGCACTTAATTGGTTGAAAACATTGGAATGTCGGTCACAAGCAATGAATAACTAATTGTGCCTTCGGTTTTCATGTACTTGGTATTGCTACTACAGCTGCACCTATTGGTATGTTTGTACTTGATCCTCCTTCTTTTTTAAACTTTATATTATATTAACTAAAACATGATTTACATTGGATTGATGGCTTTGAAGATGGCGGTGAGCGAAATTGCAGTTAAACGCTGAGTTTTTTAAATGGATACATTCTCACCGTCATGTTTCAGCTTCAGCGTACTGCCGGGGTTAATTAGAAGAAAGAACCTAACGTTTGTCAGTCATGTGATCGCACAGCTGACCCAGATGTGGTCCAGAGATGGGAAGTGTTACGAGGGGTGGTGACGCGTACTCGTTGCAAGTATACTGCTGAGGATCGTTAATGAATGAAAGGTGTATACTGCCTCTTGGTGTTCTCCAGGTGAGATTGGGCTCCATATTTGTACTGGTGAATTCATTGCCCTGGATGACTCTGTGCCGATGTACTGTACATGAACGTCCCCATTGCCGGCTTTTTGGATGTTAGTAGCATGGTGCCCTGCTTGCTTCCGCACGGCGCAAAGCCATATAGGGAAGCTGAGTTAAGGACGCCACTGAGCAAGCTTGTTCTATTTCCTTCCGCCTGTGCATCAATTCCTCAATGTCCCAGGTGAAAGCGTGAGACACTCCTGGCTGGCAGTGCCATACAGTGATAGAGCAACCTGGCAACCAGATTTATTTTGCTCTTTACTTTGACGATGTGTGCAAACAGGAGGGCCTAATCTGTTTTGGGAATAATGCAGCTGTTCATGACGTTTTGTTTGGCTTGATCTGTCAATTTCAGGGGGCCGGAACCCGAACTGTCCTGGCTAACGGAAAACGATATACGAACTCACAGTGGTACAGATATTGGCGTGGGCGGTGTTTTAAATTCACTAGACTTATTGAATGGATCATAAAAGACACGGTGTGTTTAGGAAGTTACACGAACAGTGTCCACGTACCAACATTGGCATGACATGTTACAAATCAATCTGACTGATTAACGTATTTTTCAGGAAGATCAATTTTGGCTGTGCATTGGAATGCTGTTTTGTGTATGACATCACGACACTCCTGGCTTGCCTTTCTGTCCCAAAATATCCTTTGATCTTTCACTCTCTTGTCAGTCCAGTGGCAAGGTATACCGGAATAGCGTGGAGTAATCAACTCTGGCTCATAGTGATTTGTATGTTGTGTATTCTTATGGACTGGCACAATAACAGCTGGTTCTGGATTATGATTATGGTAGACATTAGGACATTTCCTGTGCTCATCTTGGCTTCGGCGAATGATAGTCTTTGCATCCTCCATGACTACACTACGGATGTTGTGAGCAGACCCCCAAATAAGCTGTTCACAAGGTTGGGACGTGTGTAGGCAGACGTCACGACACAATACCACTGTAGACACTTGGCGAGTATTGCACAATAACACGGAATGTAACCCCAGCTGTTGGGAAGATGGAAAGATGGAACTTTGTGGAACTGTTATCAACCAGCATTTTTTTTAATGTGGATGCCTTCAGCATTCCTTACACAGAGAGTTAATCAACCGCTTCCTTAATACAAGATACTCTCTGGCCTTGTTTGCCATCGCCTCCCTAAAATGTGATAAAGGGGCCTTGCATTTCACTGAAATTGGTTTGGTGTGAAAAGTGGGATGGTAAATGTGTTGACATTATATTTTTGAAGTCTAATTAATATGGCAGGAATGTTATCTGGATCTGATACATTGCCAGGGTTGGTTGTTTTAATGACCTGGGTCGGCACGTTTACTGTTTGGATGCCCTAGTGATGCTTTCAATAGGATGTTAATTTAGGGTTCACATATTAACTTAGCAATTGTTGACTGATTTCATTACACGGATGACGTGTTGATATATACGTACCTGGGAATTGCTGATGTCATTTGTTTATATTATTGTATCTGTTAGCATGTAGTCCTCCAGCACATTGGGAACCTTAGAAACTGACATGCTTCTTTATCTGAATGTGCATTTATAGGGACGGCTTTAATTAGACGCTTAATGATAATTCAAAACCTCTTGCTTCAACATTACGGAGACTTTCGGATATAAATTAGACATATGTGGAGGGTGATGTTTTATTTACACCTTGCTTCATGTTTAGCTGGATTCCTTCTAGTGTTTCTCTATGTCTGCAATGGCAGGTGGATATCTGTGGTTTGGGTGAGGTCGTTTTCTGTTTCATGCCGCAGCGACAGAGCGACAGTGGTGGTGTGGTGTGTTTTAATAGTTTCGGCTGTAGGTTGATGGTGTGGAATAATGGCTGTGCACATGTTTTTGGTTGTGAATGATTTGGTGTTAGTGGCTCATGGCTCATAGTTGGATATTGGCAGTAGCGCGGGGTCTTACATGTTTGTTTGTTGATGCACATAATTCTGGGGTGTTGTTATCATTATATTGGGTGTTATTTGACACTGTTTCTAGGCTGCTCCCATTGTCTGACATTGCTTATGGGCCCCAAGATGTGTGGTCACGTGTGTGTTGAGACTAAGTTTGGACATTGTGGTATTTTACTGTTTGGGGATTGGGTCTGGTGATGTCTGGTTGGCTCTTGAGGAGGATGTTGAGGGGTATTGAGGCTTTAGACTGATTGTTTAAGCAGGTAGGGGTTTGAGTGGCCTAGAATGGAAGTATTTGAGATGTGAGCATTGGTGGATTAGCATGTCTTGGAGTGGAGGTATTTGTGGTATAGATGTGGTTTGAAGTATGAGGGTGTATCATTGAATTGTACTGAACTTGCTGGGGTGTAGCTGTGGTAGATAGAAGTTTCGGATCTGGGTGACATGTTTTCTATTTGTTGTTTAGTAGGTTGACTTTTGAATATGGGAGACTAATTAGGGAGTTCAAGTTATTTAGGAGAGGTGTCCAGGGCGTTGGACTACCTGGAATGTGTTTGAGAATTTTATCTTATATGCTGTTCTTGTTGTTTTGCATCTGTTTCAGGAGGGGTGTGTTGGAGTTTACGGTCAGAGTCACAGCCACAAATCAGGGCCTGCTGAATAATCTAGGTTGGGTGGGGGTGGACGTTCGGGGGATTGGGAAATGGGGGACCAGTTGCGAGTTGTCTCGTGGAATGTGAAGGGTCTAAACAATGCACAGAAAAAACGAAAAGTGATGTCTTATTTGAATGACTTAAAAGGAGATATTTATTTTCTTCAGGAGACACATCTCTTTAAAGAAGACTTGGACGGTTTGAGAAAGTGTTGGGTTGGGAGGGCATATGGCTCACCTTTTGAATCAAGGTCTAGGGGTGTGGTAATTTTGATAAGAAAACATGCCCCGATTAAGGTTGTCAGAGAAATCTGCGACAAAGAAGGGAGAATGGTCACAATTTTAACAAACATTCAGGGCAAAGAAGTTACTTTCTGTAATATTTATGCATCGACTTTAGATGATGGTACCTTCTTTAGAAAGGTGGCGTAATCTTGGGAGGAGACTTCAACACAGTTATTGATTCTACATGGGATAGAAGTAATGATAGACAGTGCAGAAGAATAGATATGCAATCTCGGGCGTTAAAGGATTTGATGGAGGAACATAATCTGAAAGACATTTGGAGAATTGAAAATCCATTAGTGAGAGAGTACAGTTTTTATTCTGGAGCGCATGCCACTTACTCGAGAATTGACATGGTGTTAATGGCAGGTGAAATGTTACAAAACTATAAGACTAGTAATATAGGTAATATTGCACTAACTGATCACGCTCATGTGGTTATGGATTTGAAATGGAATTTTAATGTGAGTCGACAAAATACTTGGAGACTGAATATTATCTTGTTGGACAATATAGATGAGATGGACAAACTTTCTTCCGAAATAGACAATTTTGTGGAGGAAAATTGTACTAGAGAAGTTGAATCTGGTATGGTTTGGGAAGCCTTCAAATGCACTGTACGAGGCATGTTTATAAATCTGGCAAGTGGATTAAAATTAAAAAAAAATGGGACAATACACAAAAAAATGTAGAGCTGAAAATTAAAGATTTGTTGCGTGAAATGATGGTTTGCAAACATTTTTCTGGGGAAAATTCAAGTCCCAGTAGTTTCTGAGGAAGAGTCTACATTGTTGGAATGGCCTATTAAGATAGAGGAAATCAAAATTGCGATTTCAAAACTAAATGTCGGTAGGTCTCCAGGGCTTGATGGGCTGCCAGTATAGTTCCATAGGTGGTTGCCTAATTCTGCATTGGTGATGTTAACGGATATGTATAAGACCTGTATGGCTAAGGGATTACTTCCAGACATGACTAGGCATGCAACGATTTCAGTCTTTCTAAAGAAAAACAAGGATGAAACATTGGCGTCTAGTTACAGGCCTATTAGTTTAATCAATGTAGACAATAAAATCCCGGCCAAAATTCTAGCATTAAGGCTAGAAATTCTTTTACCGAAGCTGATTGATCAAAATCAGTCTGGTTTTGTTAAGGGTAGAACGACATCAAGCAACATGAAGGAGACTACTGTACACCATCATTAAGGCGTCAGAGCTGGCAGAAGACACAGCAGTCCTCTCATTGGATGTCAAAAAGGCGTTCAATAGAGTCAACTGGTAATTTATGTTTATGGTACTGGAAAGGATGGGCTTTGGGAATCAATTTTGTTCTTGGATTAGACTGCTATATACCAAGCCCACGGCAGATGTTAAAACTAATGGCCAGAGGTCTACACCTTTTGATCTGGAACGTGGCACGCAACAAGGTTGCCCACTGTCTCCTTTATTATTTGTCCTGGGTATTGAAACTTTGGCCATAACACTGAGATCTGAATACGACCTACAGGGCATTCATTGTTGGGAATTGCAACAAAAGGTTTGGCTGTACGCTGATGACTTGTTATTGGTCCTCAAGAACCTGGGTGAATCAGTGCCAGTACTCATGAATATTTTGGAAGTCTTTCATCGATGCTCTGGATACAAGATCAATTGGGCGAAATCGGAAGTTTTGCCCTTGGTGCCGTTGTGTGACAAAAACTATATTACACGGTTAGGTTTCAGGTGGTGCGCTGAAAAATTGTTGTACTTGGGGGTTTGGATTTTGCCTAATGTTGTTGATATTGTGAGAGAGAATATGAATATGGTGTGCACCACTTTCAAATCAGATCTGGAAAGATGTTACTTGTTTCAGCTTTCCCTTTGGGGGAAGGTGAATGCTTTGAAAATGTTGTTGACTCCTAGAGTAAACTTTGTACTGAGTATGATCCCATTAGATATTGAGAAACATTTTTGGCGTGAATTAGATAGACTTATGCAGGACTTCTTGTGGGATCATAAACCGCCACATTTGAAGATTAGAAAATTGCAGTTGACTTTGTCTAAAGGTGGGCTGGGGGTCCCAAATTTCAAGGCATACCATTTGGCTTTTATGGCACAAACTTTATTTTCTTTTCTCAAATTGGACTATGAGGATTGGATGTGTGCTGACTCTAGCCATGTGGGCTTGTTATCGCCTAGGGCTCTGTTAACTAGTAAGCCATGTAGAACGAGGGTGGAGAATCCATTGACTAAGAGTTTATGGAATTCGTGGTTGGCCTTGAACAAATGTTTGGGTTTCAATGCATTAAATGATCCAAGTGCTTCAATTTGGCTGAATCCAAGTGTTACACAGGAAGGGAAAGTTGTTTTGGCATGATTGGTTCCTTGCTGGGGTGCAGTGGATTGGGGACCTTTTCAATGGTGCGATTTGGATGACGGCTAGGGAGATTCAGATGAAGTTTGATATTCCTACGTTTTGTCTGGCAGATTATCGGAAGATCAGGAGGGTGGTGGGTGAAGTGAATATGGAAGGAGGAATCAATGTGGATATGCTTGGATGGAAGCCAGGGGTGAGTGGTTGCGGCCTAGTTAGCTATGTTTATAGACTAATTGTTTCAAATTATAGGACAAATGATGCTTTGGGAATGAATTGGAACCAGAGGATTGGTGAGGATATTACGGAAGATCATTGGTCACGTATTTGTGAAAATGTGAAATTGTGTTCTTTGAGGTTTGCTGAGAGATCACTTCAAATCAAGATTTTGCATAGAACATATTGGACGCCTGAGAGATTGATGGAAAGGGGAATGAGTGACAACTCCGATTGCTGGGCATGTGTACATGAGGTGGGTACTTTTGAACATATGTTGTGGGAATGTTCAAGGGTGAGAGGCATGTGGTTTGAATTTGATCAGATTTGTGAGAAGATTCTTGATGAAAGGGTTCAAATGGATTTTAAGACCATTGTGCTGGGCAGTGATGATGACCTGGGTGAATTGAGTACTTCCCAGAGAAAATGGTTCTTTTGGGGAGCAATGGAGGGGAAGAGGTTGATTTTGAGACATTGGAAAATGTCGGTTCCTGTTACAATTGAGATGTGGATTGCGGAGATGCATATTTCAGCGGATATGGAAAGAGTTCTATATCAAAGGGTAAAGAAAAGTGCTTTATTCAGCAAGATCTGAAATTAAATTGTACTTGGCAAGACTTTTTTCCTCGCAATAAACTTGAAAGACAACAATGATAGTGGGAAACCAAAGTACAAAGGAGACTGCAAGCCTGGATGCAGAAACACAGGCAAGCAGGAGATTTTTGTTTTGTTTTGATTATTGTTTCTCTAGTGAGAAGGTAGAGGTTGTGTGCAGGGAGGGAGCCAGGAGTTAAGATGCTAGGTAACAGTTTTGTGTGGTGGTTGGGGGAGCTGGTGGTCTGGCTGGACACCATTGAAGAGTCTTTATGGTTTGGGAAATGATGTTGAAAGGAAGGAAGCTAGATAGTGTTCTCCTGCTACTGGGTAGAGCGAAGGAAAGGCAGGACACCAAGTAGGGTCCTTATGTAGCAGGGGTAGGTGGGTGAGACTCATGCTCCCTTGATGCAATGGGAGACTCAATGATGACAATCCCAAAAGTGGTCTGCTACTTGGAAAAGAATCGGGAGAGCTTTGAAGAGTGTCCAAAATACGAGGATGGAAGTTGTCCAGGCCTGAATACCTTGAAAAGAGAGAGTCACTAAGGTGCTGAAAGAGCACTTTCCTCACCCCAAGGGAATTGGAAGGACATCCACCAGTGAACTCTAGGAACAAAAGGCAAGTTAGGAGGTAATCATAATATCCTCTGCCTGAAAAAGACCATAATGGGAGCTGTGGGAGAGAGAATACCTAGCTTTACAACTGTGAATCCCGCAATAGCAAACAATGAGAACTCCAAGCACCTGTTGTGAATTTCAACATCCAGGAGGGACCTGTTGTAAATCCTTAAAAAGACAAGGTCCATTAGGGGCCTGTTGTGAATCCTGAGAAAGCCAAGGTGCAGGAGGGACCTGTTGTGAAACCCAAGCACAATTCATGAGGGAGCTGGCATGAAGCCTGAGAGTTCTAGGGTCCAGGGGAATCCTGAGAATAACAGGGGTCCAATTCTGTAAAAGGCTGAGAATATTCTAGAACCAGAAGGCTGAGATCTTGGGAGAGACTTGATAGACCAGGTGAAAGCAGAGCGGACGGAGAGGGACCAGGCTGTGTGTGACCTCTTCAAGAACCTTCCAAGAAGATTACTTAGGTTTTGTTGTATTTGTCTTGGGATGGACCTTGAAGAGAAGATTGTGACTTTTGTTTCGGGCAACACTTTTGGAACATTTGATTATTAGCTTAGGGTATCTTGTCTGGTAAGGACATTTAAAGATTAGGTGTTGGAACATTGTGTTGACCATCTTTTCGAGACTTTGTTTATACAATAGGTTGTCTCAGGATGAGATAATTATTTAATAATTTACAGTAAAAAGCTTTATTCTGTATGCAAAACCACTAAAGGTGTTAGACACCTTAATGAAAATGTCATTTTACTTTTGTTCATCCTGTACATTGTTTTACATAGGAAATGTCTTTTTGGTTATAGCTCAAACCCTATAACATGCAGGCATTTATCCAACCTCTATACTAAAATGAAGAGTTTTTCGGTTGCCACCTAAGATGAGTCTCATGTGTATCTTTTGCTTAATCATAGTTTCCAACAACTTCCTCTTTTCTTGCCAGGTGACCTTGATATAGGAAAGGAAATACAATATGTGTTATCCTCTCCTTTTAGTGTTCTTTTTTGATAACAAGCTGGTCACATCTGTCTGTGCCCACTGCATTTCTAGCTTGCCAGCTTCCACCCTGTGAATTATAGTATCGTAAGTGACATAAGCCTCAAAGCCAAATTCTACCCCAATTATTGTATGCATGTAATAACACAATTGAGGACCTAAGTCAGTGCATGCACACTAAACATTCCTTCATCCATTTCACAGTACACCTCTTAATGGAGGCTTTCATACATTTACCCCAACCTGTTTTTTAAGTTCCCTTTGATCCAATTCCAAACTTTCATCGACCAGTTGAAGAACATTACACAATGCCCCTTTTATAGCCTTTCTTTAACCCAGTCATTTAAAAGCAAGAATAGAATACCAGGGGCAGAAAGGATAAGCTGAATGGCAGCTCTTTTCATTGTTCCCTGCATTTGGAAACTCACCTGATGCAACCACAGCTAGCTGTGAAACAGTCAGCTTCTGCAGGATCCCCTTTATAGCTTGGTCTTCATCAGCCTCCACTTCCCCAGCAGGGTTTTGCAGTTTGCCAATTTTTTCAATAGCTACTGGCTCTAAAACAAACCCCCCTTAGACACTTAAACGGAGGTATCAGCACAGAGCCGCACACTCAAGTCATTCTAATTCAGAGTTTGCCCCTCATATTCACCAGAGATCCTGTGCTACACCCACAGATATCCCATATGTAGAGGGAAATTATCCCTTTTGTCATGCCACTGTAACCCGGAAGTCCCGTCTGTCAAGTTGGGAAGCACGAGAGGACTGCGTACTTGGTTTCTTGGTAGATGATCTTGCCGAGGTCGCCAGTCTGGAATCAGTCGTAAGATGAACTTGTGGCACGAGGGACCAGCCTCTCCGCCACCCAAAACTGGTACTGGGTCGAGGATGGACCAATTCCCAATGTCACGAAAGCACTCTCCTGATTAGCGTGACAAAGGGACTGTGCAAGCACAGACAGGAGAGGCTATTGTCTTGTAAACGATCGTAGGCAAAGAAGGAATCCGATGAAATCAAATCCAAGAGTTCGTGAACTGAAGCGTAGGCCACTGATTCCAGTGTGGCAAGAATACTCTTAGTCCACAGGAACGGATGTAGAGGGCAAGGCCGGACAGGAATGGGAGGAACCAGGCTGGAATAGGCGACCAAACTGAAAGGGACCGAAAGAGAACCCTAGGGCCGCAATCAAAGGGGACCCCGGTATGGTATGCAGGCAGGCCCAGGGGAATCCCAGGTAAGAGTATGCTGGCAGGCCTAGAGAGATCCCAGGTAAGGGTAAGCTGGCAGGCCCAGGGGAACCCCAGGTGAGAATATGCTGGCAGGCCCAGGGGATTCCCAGGTAAGGGTAAGCTGGCAGGCCCAGGGAAATCCCAGGTGAGCATATGCTGGCAGGCTCAAGGTGGACTCAGGTAGGGTGCAGGCAGCCCAGGAAGGACTCAGGTAAGTGCTGGCAGCCCAAGGTGGACTCAGGTAGGGTGCAGGCAGCCCAGGAAGGACTCAGTAAGTAGCTGGCATCAAGGTAGGTAAGCACACAGAACGGAGCAAACCGCGTTGAGACGCGGCCTGCCTCGATCTGCGGCTCCTTTTATGGGTCACCGGCGCCCGTGAGGCTTGAAACGCACACTGCTTCGCCTCCGGGCGCCGGCATACCCAAAACGAGGCCTGGACGGCAAACCGCTCCCAGGGCGCGAGCCCAGTCCACGGCGCATGCGCGGAACCGAGACAAAGGTCTTCCGGCCCCGGCACGAAACGCTCTCCCTCCGGCGAGTCCCCAGGTGCGGAAGCGCGGGTAGACTCGCCAGGAGGTGACGGGGAGAGCGGGCGCAGTGGACCCCGGTCTCCAACGTGGCGTGACACCGCCCTACCAGCGGTCCCACCCAGGGCACACCCTGGGTCCCACCTCATGACCTCATGGGAGTCAACCGGAGGTTCCGCCCCACTGGAATTCCTATCCCGGATGTGACATCATGAAGGTCACCCTAAAGTCCTGCCCTGCCAGAAGGCCCACCCTTTAAGGGACATTATGGGGGCCATTGGAAAAACCCACCCTTAAAGGTTGTGGGTAGGTGACATCACCAGTTTACCCCGGTAGTAATCTGTGTGAAGCCATATTTGGGTCCCCCCTCCACCTGTTCATTATGTGACATCATAATGCGGAAATGATGTACATGTTTTTTTTACCCCCACAGGAATGACCCAAAGACCCAGAAGCATGTCATAGGGTTTATAGTGCGACCCATTGGCGTGCATATGCCTCCTATGACCCTGAAATGTGTCATAGTGTGACAGAATGCTGTGGAGATGATGCAGGCATTATCCTGTGAGGTTTTGGGGGAGGTGTGATGTAGGTAGTGCACCTTTGACCCTGGATTGTGCCATGGTGCGACAGGGTGCTGTGGAGATGATGCAGGCATGGTGCCACCCCTAGGTGGGTGAGGTAAATGCTATATATGCAGAAGGATTGCTGCAGAGAGACATGCATCACTCTTGAAGGCTGAAGTAGCCTGCTTGCACAGCACCATCAATACCCTGAATCATGAAGCGCTACAGCTACTACTCTAAGAATACCTCAAGGAGTGATGACTTGAACACAATTGAAAACGAGTACAGCCCAAAAAGCCTGACAACAAAAACAACAACAACGGTTTATTGAGAGGCTACCCTCAACACAGGGAGTTCCTTCCCTCCCCAAGCTAAGTGTAACACAATAAATGGTTAATGTCAGTTCTCTTATTCAGCCCTCTCTCCAATTCATCTAATACCCCTTATATTCCTCCCCCTGAGCCAGGACGGTGGACAGGAAATATATTTATGTTTATTTGAATTAGATATTGAGAAAATCACACTCAAATGTCAAACACCACTTTATCCGTGGCACAACACAATGAACTTCTCTCAACAGAAAATAAATCACACAAGTTGGTTGAAAAGAACACAAATCACAATTGTTTACTTTCTAAAAATTTCACTTCAAGGAATAATTAAACTGATAAATCAACAAAAACAATTACTTAAGCAATGTTGTGCAATTTTGATTTTCCTGCGTGCTTAAAAGGGCAAGAAGTTTGGTCTACCAATTGGTAAACTGCATATGGCAATTATGATCTCACCCACAACTTTTTTCTTTCAAATAGCACAGGGTGATTTAGCAGTTTGTTTTTTGGACCCCCCCTACTTTGGTCTGTGTTGGGGAAGTCGGACAGAAAAAGTGGGATGATTTATGAATTTGTGATTTCAGACCCCCCTACACTTAAAGGAATTGTTCGTTCAGAAATATTATTGGCCAAAAAGATGGCCAATAATAAAACAAATACCTAAAATATATATTGTGTTAAGTTCCTATGCAAAGTTTCGAGCAAATGAAGCTCAAACTTTGAAATTGCAAGCACTAGGGGCATCCATTTTCTGAAATGGATGCCGCCTGTGCTTGCGTTTGCGGCACTAATGAAGCAAAAGCCAGCCAGATGTAGTAAACAAAGCTACCACTGGGTGACTTTTGCTTCATTGGTGCCGGACTCTGGGACACGGACCAGAGACTACAGGCAGGAAAGCTGCAGCTGCATCTCGGTAAGTGCTATTTTATTTTTTTAAGTAAGCACTAGCTGCGTTTTTCTTCCTAAGTTTTCAGGGCTGGAGGAGCCCGGAAAACTTAGAAATAAAACCGCAGCTTTTAAAACGTATTTATCTTTGCAGGGCTCCAAGCTGAAGCTACTGCAAACATAAATACAACATTGTTGTGTTTCAAAAACACTGCGGTTTTTCTTTCTAAGTTTCTTGCGCTCTTGCCTGCCGTGGCTATCAGCTTGGAGCTCTGGGGGGGGCGTGGCCGACGCGCATGGCTTGAAGACGGGAACTGCCAGCGCTCCTGCCCGCGATCCTACTACGGACCGTTTAACCCCGGCAAATGGCAACAAATTGCAATAAATCCTGCAGCAGCCGGAGGGGGAACCTTTTTTCGACACCCGGCACTGCCCTTGGGGCATAAACGAACCCGCACTGTGCGGAAACGAAGTGCGTGAATTGAAGCCCCCTGTGGTCCCGTAAAGGACTAGCGGTCTTCCCCGGCAAACGGCAACAAATTGCAATAAATTCTGCAGCAGCCGGAGGGGGAACCGTTTTCCGACACCCGGCGCTGCCTTCGGGACATAAACGGACCCGCACAGTGAGGGAACGCAGTGTGCGAAGTGAAGCCCCCTGTGGCCCCCAAGATGGCGGCGCCCGTAAAGGACTAGCGGCCTGCGGTGGAAGACTGCACTCAACCGAGGCAACCCGCCAAAAAGACAGATGCGAATATGAATCCGCACCCTGGACCCAGCGGAACCCTCGAGTGGAACACGGGCGAGTAACTGAGCCCCGGATCACCAGCGACGAGCAACCAACTGGAGACCACGCGGATGAAGCTCCCCGAACTACGCGCTGTAGAGGGAGCCTCGGCAACGGAGAGGGGGGAAGCCCGCACTGTGCCTCACCAGAGGGGAGAAGAGACACAGCCTGTACAGCACAAGAGCGCCGACAGCGCGCGAGCAGTCGACCCACAGATAAGGAGGCTGCAGGACTGCAGGCCGCTCCGGAAACGGACAGAGGCACAACATTAGCTGCCCCAGAGCAGGCCGCGTCGGGACGTTGGGGACAGGTGTACCCCACCTGGAGGCCGAGACTTGGGCACAGCATCAATGCAGTAACACACACCGGCCTCCCAAATAACGTGGAGGGCCAGCAGAGCCGACCAAATTACTGGGCCCTAGCCGCCACCCGGACTGGCGTAAGAAAATACCGGGCCACAGGGAGCACTGCACCGGGACGGCTCAAGGGCAGGAAAAGGCACCCAGCGCACCCACCAGTTAGAAGCAGGAGGGAAGCGGCGCCATGGAAGGTAGGGCGCAGTGATGACTGTGTACCCATGTGATACCACGGCCCTTGAAGGGGAGGAAGCACATCGGCCATAGTGCCCCAGACCCACTGTGGCCAGGATTGAACCAGGTGAGGGCCGCTGCCAAGACTGCTCAGTCACATAAGCAGAAGGCCCAAATCACCACCAAATCACCACCGGGACGGAAGAACAAGGCTGTGTGGAGGGGCCACACCACCGCAGGTGCCAACGAGGGAAGCAACTGAACCCACAACCGGAGAACGGGTGAGTGATCCTGAAGCGAAGAGGAGAACCAAACACCTAGAGACCGGGGATGTCACCACCCAAGGGCAAACTGAAAGCTGCAACGATGGACTCCTTCACAACAGTCAGGCCCAAGCAGCAGCAAGACACAGGGGCAATAGCAGAACAAACGACTCAAGAGGGAGACCCCACGAATATGCAACTACTACAAGCCATAGTGGCACTACGTACATCCCTTGAAACCAAAATAGATGAAGTAAAATCGGACATACAGCTAATCAGACAAGATGCCCGCAATCTCACTGAAAGAGTGACCATGGTGGAGACTACCCTGCAGGACAACGTAGAAAGCACGATGGAACTCAAAACCAAGGTCCAGGACCTCAAACTAAAAGTGGCAAGGCTAGAGGCAAGGTCAGAAGACGCGGAGGGGAGGGCCCGCCGCAACAACATCTGAATCCTTGGGGTCCCGGAGGGAATGGAGGGTCCGGACCTAACGGAATTCATAGAGACGATCTTACAGCAGGAAATCGGGGCCGGCAACCTGTCCCAGGGATTCTCTATAGAACGGGCCCACAGGTCCCTACAGAAAAGACCCCCGCCGGGCTCGCACCCGCGCCCAATGATCGCCAAAGTCCTAAATTTCCGGGATAGAGAGACAATACTGAGATTCTCGAGAGAAGGAGGGGTGATCAAGAGACAAGATGCTAAAATAGTGGTGTAACCGGACTACACCCCCTCCGTGCAGCGGACAAGGAATACTTTTATCCCGGTGAAAGCAAGATTACGAGAACTCAACCTTAAGTACATGCTGATGTACCTGTCGCGCCTCAAGCTGATACATAAAGGAAAAGCCGTCTTCCTAGACACCCCGGCTGCAGCAAATATGTGGCTTGAACATAATAACCTTGCAGACGGCAAGGAAGGAACGACTAAAGAAGCCACAGGCCACTGAACACTCAAAGAAATGGGTGGGGAAAAAAACAGATGACTGCATAACAGATTGTCGAATAAACCGAGGAACCGCACTAAGAACTACAGCATTAAGGAAGCATCATCGGGCAGGAGCGCGCCAACCTACACGAGCGTCGATGACGTCGACACACCCCTCCAAGACATGTGAAGGCCTACCGCCGAGACAAAACCCGCGCCGGGAGGCCTGGAAAGACCCAGAAGGCTCGGGAGCCCCCGAGCGCTGCAAGTTGGAAGCAACTGCTGGGGGCAGTTCAAAGTTGCACTGTTTGCTGTTTTCATTCACTAGAATGAACGTTACTACTGTTGGTAAGTCTCAAAAAGTAAAAAGGGGGAGGAGAGTGGCAGAACTGAGTGAGGGGGGAATTCGCGCCTTGACCCATACAGGGAAGGGGCCTCCAACACCAGAGCTACGCCCACGGACACTTAAGAGGGAGAAGAGGAACAAACATCACACCCAATTCAAACCACCATGACTACCATGGCAATTAAAATATTGACATGGAATGTGAGAGGCCTGGGGACGTATATCCGCAGAAACAGAATCAAGACCTACCTACATAGAAAAGGGGTGATGATAGCATTACTACAGGAGACCCACTGTACAGCGGACTCAGTGGCCAAACTCCAAACACACTGGGGAGGGCAGGGATTCGGCACCGCCTACTCCAGATATGCCAGAGGAGTATATACTTGGATACACCCGCAGCTCCCTTTTCGCCTCGCCAAATCAGAAATAGAACCGGAAGGAAGATTTGTAATGCTATGGGGTCACATAGAGCAGACAGAAATATGCATCATGAACTCCTACTTTCCTAATAGCAACATACCGGCCCACCTGAACTCACTATATCCTGAAATTGCACAACACAGAGACGGCCTGTTCATTTGGGGGGGCGACCTTAATTGCATATGCGACCCAAAACTTGATAGATCCATTCCCCACCCGAAAGGCCCATCAGCAGCAACGACAGCTCTGACCGCAATGATAGACAGGCTGGACCTGGCAGATATATGGCGGGAAATTCACCCAGCAATAAGAGGATATTCATACTACTCGTCCCCGCATAACCTATACACGAGGTTGGATCACATCCTCATAGGCAGGGAGCACCTACCCCAAGTGGAGGGAGCGCAATACTTAGGAAGAATCATCTCTGACCACTCCCCACTCTTAGTAACATGGAACCACAATGGCCCCAGACCCCCGATCCCCATGTGGAAAATGCCGGCAGAAGCCCTTAAAGACCCAGCCTTCAGAGAAGAACTACAAGACTCCATTGATAGCTACATAGAAATTAACGTGGGAAGCGTGGAACACAGTAGCACGACATGGGACGCCCTAAAAACGATGATAAGAGGGGAAACCATTGCGAGGGCAGGGGGAATCAGGAAACTGCTCAGGAAAGATTTAGATCAGTTGGAGAAGGAGATCAAAAAGCTGGAAGCAGCCCCCAGAGACACCCGGAAATGGGAAACAGAACTCCAGAAACTCAGGGGGGAGAATGAGACAGTGTGGAATAGACTAGAGAAGTTCGACTACACGGCCAAAACGAACAGAGCACACACAGAGGCGGATAGGCCGGGCAAGCTACTGGCCTGGCTATGCCGCAGGGAGTACCCTAGACACTACACCACCTCACTGCGAGACGAGGAAGGGAACATACACTACACACAGCAGAACATAAATGACACCTTTAAATGTTTCTATGCACGCCTATATTCACATGAAGATCAGGTCCCCCAAGAACAGATTACGGATACCCTGGATGAGATAGGGCTCCACAGAATGCCCCCTGAACAAGCCATGACACTAGACGCAGAAATCACGCCGGAAGACATAGCTGAAGCCATTAGATCTCTGGCCACGTGCAAGGCCCTTGGCACGGACGGTCTGCCCTCAGAGTTCTATAAAGCTTACGAGCCCTCCCTCACACCCCTGCTACACAAAGTATACCAAGAGGCATATGAGGAGGGGATACTGCCTGAAAGCATGAGAGAAACACCTGTAGTCCCGATCCTTAAACCAAGCAAACCGGCAGATCTGTGCGATTCCTACCGCCCACTAGCAATGCTAAACTATGATGTGAAAATCTTAACTACGATATTAGCCAAGCGGCTGTTCAGAATAATAGGAGACATAATGCACACCGACCAGAGCGGCTTTATACCGGGCCGCAACACATCAATGAACCTGCGCAGGCTGCAACACATTATAGCTCAAACTAAAGAAGACAAGGGCTCATATGCACTACTATCCCTAGATGCCATAAAGGCGTTTGACTCCATCTATTGGGAGTGGCTTGTGGCTGTACTCAGGGAATTTGGCTTCGGACTTGGGTTCATTAGATGGGTTCAGATACTATACACCAGACCAAGAGCAAGAGTGAAATCTGGGAAACACGTGTCAGAAGCCTGGGACATACAAAGAGGGACCAGACAAGGCTGCCCGCTATCCCCAATGCTGTACATACTGGGACTGGAACCCATAGCTATCTATTTCAGGAAGCAACTCTTTGACGCCGGCATAAGGCTAGGAGGCATAGACCACATCATTTCGCTCTACGCGGACGACGTCCTCATATATGTCAGAGACCCACACCTCAATGTTCCTACCATGCTGGAAGTCCTGGATAATTACTCCAGAGTATCCGGGATCCAATTCAGCAAGTCAAAATCCTGCTTGTTCCCCCTAGCGGCCCTGAAACATGAGGACACGGAGGCACTCCCTGTGGTGGGGATAAGATGGCAGACTACCACATTCCGATACATAGGAGTCCAGATATTGCACATCCCTACACTGATGCATGAACACAATACTAAGGCAGCACTCCCGGCTCTGCGCAGGTCCATGAATTTCTGGTCGAGACTCCCTCTATCGATGATGGGGAGGGTCTCAATAGTTAAAATGATTGTTTTACCGCGATTCTTATATGGGTTCCAGAATGTACATTACTATATCAATAAACCCTTTTTCCGACTGCTTGAGACACTAATAAAAGAGTTTATATGGGGGGAAAACAGACACAGGATAGCGCTGTCGACATTGGCTCTACCAAACACTCAGGGCAGCATTCAGCTCCCAAATCTAGAAAAATACTATTTAGCAGCTCAACTCAGCTTTGTATCTAAATGGTTTTCCGACGAACCCACAGACGAAACACCCCTGCTACAGACCATGATCCTCCCGCTCCATTTGAAAGAATTGGTCTGGGTACCCTCGAAAATGCTGGGAGAAACACCCTTCATAGTCACCTTGGGGAGGGAAATTTGGCGCAGAGCGAGAACACTTACTCACACGCAGAATGCTTATGCACCAGAAGTACCATTGGTCGCAGATCTATACATAACGGCCACTGACCTGAAACAAATCAGATTATGGGAAAGGGAAGGGGTCTACACTTGGGGAGATCTCTATGAGGAGGGCACCTTTAAGGAGTTTACCACGCTACAGGACAGAGAATGCATTCATGCGGGTCAGTTCCTCTGGTACCAGAGGGCCCGCGCCACAGCAAGAGGCAAATGGGAAACATGGCCCGAGGAACCGGACACGGAACCACTATTAACGCTGCTATACAATATGGGGGAGGGCAGTAGACCAATATCCCAAATATACAGACACCTGAGTGATATACCTAACCCCCGAAGCATGGAAATGAAAAGTAAATTGGAAACAGATATAGGCAGAGAAATGACAGAGGGGGAGTGGAACAGAGCGCTCATATTCCCCAAAGAGGTGTCAAGGAACCATAGATTCCGACAAATACAGATGAATGTGCTGCATCGAACCTACCTAACCCCAAAACGAATAGCCAAATTTGGCAAACAAGCGCAGTCAAGCTGCACCTGGTGCATGAGGAAGGAAGCAGACCTAATCCACATGATGTGGGAATGCCCCAAAACAAAGACACTGTGGGACACGGTGAAACAGACATGTGAGAAAACAGGCATGACCAGCTATAAATGGACACCCGAGGAGTGCTTACTGGGAACTTACCCCAGACTAGCCAAACTAAAGCACACAGTTAGGCTTATGGACATAACGTGCATATTGGCTAAAAGAACTATAGCCATGTCCTGGAAAAAACCTGCAGGACCACAACATAAAGTATGGCGCAGCGAAACGGAGCGATGGTTGCTGGCTGAGACCAAGGCCTGGGAGGA
The DNA here is from genome assembly GCF_040938575.1 of Ambystoma mexicanum. Classification (NCBI taxonomy): domain Eukaryota; kingdom Metazoa; phylum Chordata; class Amphibia; order Caudata; family Ambystomatidae; genus Ambystoma; species Ambystoma mexicanum. The sequence goes on along the minus strand of NC_090927.1, from coordinate 1,243,419,314 downwards.
ATGTGTGGCCAGATCTACTGATGAGTCCAGCAGCGCCTTGAGGCATGGAAAGAACTTACTAGAGATATATTTCCCCCCTCGGATGACAAACCCCCATGAGTCAGCGATCCAAAACAGCTATATATGCAAAACAGGCAAGGGCAACTGAAGAGAACTAATCGGAGATACTGTGGGTCCCAGGAAGACACCCCCCCGCACTCCCCCTGAGCAATCCGATTGCCCCCCCTCACGCCCCCCCTCCCCCGAGACGAGAGACGCTGAAACATACGAACATTGCAAGGAGACAGTTATTGTTGTTTGTTATAATGTTAAAGTTAAATTGAAATGCACGATAATTGAACATGCGTAAGGCACATTTGAAAGCCATGTAACTGATATTACTGAAAATGCCAATAAACAAATTTAAAAATAAATCAGCTTGGAGCTCCGGGGGAGCACCGGAGACCCAAGGTGATAGCCAAGGCAGGCAGAAACACAACGCGGTTGTGTTTCCATGCCGCAATGTTTCTGCCTACAGCAGAAGAGAGCTCCAAAGTGAAAGCTGCTGTAGGCAGAAACACAACGCGGGTGTTCAGAAATGCTGCAGTGTTTCTGTCTACAGCAGCTTTCCCTTTGGGGCTCTCGGGCTCCCCGTGGGTAGCCCGAGAGCTCCAAAGTGAAAGCTGCTGTAGGCAGAAATACAGCGCGGGTGTTTAGAAATGCTGCAGTGTTTCTGTCTACAGCAGCTTTCACTTTGGAGCTCTCGGGCTCCATCTGGGGAGCCCGAGAGCTCCAAAATAAAAGCTGCTGTAGGCAGAAACACATCACAGGTGTTTAGAAATGCCACAGTATTTCTGCCTACAGCAGCTTTCACTTTGGAGCTCTCGGGCTCCATCTGGGGAGCCCAAGAGCCCCAAAGTGAAAGCTGCTGTAGGCAGAAACATAACACGGTTGTGTTTCTGTGCCGCGGTGTTTAGAAATACAACGTTTTTGTATTTGTAAATGCCGCAGTATTTACAAATTCAAAAACGTTGTTATTCTGAATGCTGCAGCTTTCGCTGAGAGTCTCCTGGACTCCCTCAGGGTTGGGGGAGCCCAGGAAACTCCCATTGAAAGCTGCAGCATTCAGAAGAACAACATTGTTGTATTTGTGATTGCCGTGGTTTTCCAACCACGCAATCACAAATACAACAATGTTATATTTTTAATTGGTGCGCCTCAGCTTTTTGCCTTAATTTTATGTTTTCTGTGCTTCCCTGGGCTTGGGGAGCAAGAAAACATAAAATGAAAGTGAAGCAGCCTCCTCAGCTCTGCTTAGGCTGCAGTAAGCAAAAACTCCCAGTAGGGGGCTTTTGCTGCTTGTTTAGTGCCGCAAAGGCAGAGCCGAGGAGGCTGCCTGAATTCACTAAATGGATGCCCCCTAGAGCTTGCAATTTTAAAGTTTGAGCTTCATTTGCTTGAAACTTTGCATAGGGACTTAAAAAAAATATATATTTTAGGTATTCGTTTTATTTTTGCCCATATTTGTGGTCAATAATATTTTCTGACCGAACCATTCCTTTAAAGGCCTGTGTTGGGGAAGATGCACCCATAGGATTACCCAATTAAATTACAGTCTTTAGTTTTCAGCGCATACTGGGAATGAGCTTTGTTAATTTCAAATTTGAACAAAAATCAACCTGTGGGTGTTCTGCCAAGGGGAATTAATTAAATTGATATTTTTAGTTATATAGGCTAAGGATCTACACAGTTTTTCCCCTCGCCCCACCCACTATAAAGGGAAAGGATTTGAAGCCAGCAGATTCCCACACCTTTTGGTTACAAGGGGTTCAATTCGACTTACCTAGAAAACCTCTTTTTAAAGTCAGGAAAGCCAGCTGCATTTCAGGAGACTCTGGAAGGACAGGGCAGGGGTCTGGTCACTCCACTCTCAAGGATGGTCTCCAACTCTCCCCCATAGAACCCAGTCAGTTTTTAAGCCTTCCCAGAAATAGACAGCTCCATCCAGAGGCTATCTTTGCATGATCTCCTTTTGGTGTTTCCTGGCAGCTGTCAGATGGTAATTTTCAGCAGCTCTCCCTGATGATAATTTTAGGAGCTCTCTTCTTCTCTCATAGTGTATCTACTTTATATAACAGTGATGACACCATCAGTTTTACAATCTTGGGGAGTACCCTGCAAGAGTTCTCGCAAATCGGATTTGGACAGTTACCCTTCTCTCTCCTCCCAAATCCATTCTCTCTCTAAGGATTGTCTTAAGAGTCTAGGGCAGACATATGGCAGCTTCTATTTGCAATCCCTATTTTTTCTCATGTCACATTTTGGGCAAAAACGAGTTATTTGTCAAAAACGTTGTGATTTACTACTGACAGCCATAGTGTATATATTTTCCGATTCAGCTTATTATGGGGACTTAAATAAAATCACAGCCAAGTCCATACCATTTTGCACAGCCGTTTGGCAATTTTCTGCCATTTTTACAAAAAGCATAATCATAGGAACATGCAATTTATTCCCCACTTTCCTAATTTTACCCCCACCAGTTTTCCAATCCGGAAAGATGTTGATAGCAGCCAGGAACACCTTTTATCTCGCCATTACAATTTCCTAAATTGCAGGTGGAGGAGTTTTATGTCACCAACATCGCTTGGAAATTACCTAAAATTGGACACATCAATCAAGAAAGCCTGACTTATGGCTGCTGAGAAAAACACTGATGTTATAATAGTCCTTTTGAATTAATATTAAATCTTCAGGTTAATTCAAATAAGACCTCTGCTACCTCCAAGCTATTTGTCACTCAACGCCAGTGTTTTTATTAGTTATCTTTGTTTTTAAGGTTTGTTGCAGATCGTGAATACCTGGAATGTACCAACCAGTGCTGTTTGTCCTACCCAGAGATGTCTGAGGGACACTTGGATTTCAACACTCTTGAAGGCCACCCTTTATTGCAGTTGCAAACAGTTCGGGTGGACAAACCAGGCTTGAAGTGGGGGAGCCACTTGTGAATTTTGCCCATTGTCCTTGGCTGAAATGAATTCACCTACTGCATTTTCTAACATACTATGTGTTTTACTGATCAGGGTTCATTTTGCTTTTGCATCAATGGATTTCTTCTTTCTTTTCACACAGAATTGTTTTTCTTTTTAAAGATGACAGCTGAAAGTACAGGGTTGTTTCTTTCAGTCCTTAATAAAGTACACTTTTAATTGTCATCTGTTAGTTTTTCTGCTGCAAATTGAGTCTGAATTGACGCAGTGCACCTCAGCCTGCAATGTGATGTGCAATCTGAACTTGTATTACATGTTTTAGTCTTCTCTGGATTTCCCTTGCAGAAAGACACCCTGGCAAAGCTGTTTTGTGTCAGTGTTTAGAAATCCTGTTTTTCAGGTAAAAGGGACCTTTGAATTTCTTCTGTCTTTGTGAATTAAAAATATTGCTTTTCCTTTGGTAATGACAGGCAGGCTTTTTCACATGGCCCTTCAAGTCCGTTAGTTTGGAGCTTCAAATAAATCCCACAGGCCACCACCCCCTGTTCTTCCATGATTATTTGGTGAAGAAGAACAGGGTGAGAGAAGGGGTTTCATGTGAAGTCTCCTTTTTCTTATATTTTTGTTTTCTTTGGAGCCCGTCCTGCTCAATTTCCTTCATTAGAGAGTGGGGACTCAAGGCTCCCCTTCTGTCTCTGGGCTGGGGGGTGTAGCACGGCACCCCCTTTCTTTCTTCATTATGGAGTGGGCACTCCAGCCTCCCCTTCCATCTTTGGGTTTGGGGTGTAGCACGGAACAGCCTTTATTCTTTACTTCTGGGGTCCATAGTGTCTGCTTCGGACTCCCCTCTTGCCTCCAGGCTGGAAGTTAAGGAAGTTATTTATCTGACAATAGAAAAAAAGAGGTTCAATACATTTCACATATCACGTTTCCCCGGAAGATGGACATTGCATTAGAAAGAAAATATTTACATAAAAATAGATTTCAATTTCAAGACTTCCATTCGAAATCGGCCATTACATAAAACTAGACCCAATATTTGAGGACAACACTTCAACACTATATATTTATTTTTCCAAAGAATATGAATTAAAATACTCACTTGTTATAATTCTGCATCCACGGGTTTCACTCCTCAGATGGTTACTATGCTCGACTTTCATTTGGCTCCTCAATCAGTCGTAAAACGTGTCTTGGATGACAGATGCAGATACATTTTTCTTCTGTCTGTTCTCCTTTTGGGATGCATATCTTGTAGGAAACAGGCAATATTTTATCTACAATTTCAAAGGCACCACGCAGAGATGGGAGAAACCTCTGCTCCTTGGTCTGATTCCTTTTGAAAATTGTGCAGGTAAACCTGTCACCTACTTCATATTCTTTCTTGGTGGTCTTTAGGTCATAATATGTCTTAATTCCTTCAGACAACTTTTCTAAATTGAGTGGAGCATAAGCAAAAGTGTGCTGGAGGTGCTTCCTTAAATCTTTAGTGTACTCATGAGTAGTGGACACATTTATCAGTGTCTGCTCCTGAGTTCTGCATAGCATATGCTGAGGTAACATCATTTCTTGTCCGGTCATGAGCTCAAATGAAGACATCTTTGTTGCAGGTGGTATACAGTGAATAGCCATCAGAACAAGTGGTAATCAGATGTCCCAACTGGAGCCAGAGTCTGCTATGAACTTCTTTAAGCTCCTCGCTATTGTCTTGTTGTATCTTTCTACCCCATGCTTGAGGGCAGGCATTAGGCAATTATGGAGTTTTCTTTTTACCCCCTAAAATCTCCCATATCTTTGCCATCACCTCACTGGTAAAATGCCTTCCTTAGTCAGACACAATTCTTAATGTTCATACTGTTAAGTTTATTTGAAGTATAATAAGGCCTATCCCTCCCTATCACTATAAGGTGTTCCATGCCTATCTTTCTAAAGTGTTTGTCAGTCGGGAAGAATGTCTCAAAACAATCCGTCCTCTGTCCAAATCTAAGCTATCTGACACTACCGCTATTATAACTAACTAAGGTCAGGAGAATTACTTTTTCCTGGTGCTTATGTTTGAGTTGATCCAGGTGAGAGCAGATTTCCAAAACCCAAGGTCCAGGAGAATGGAGGGGAGAGGAGAGAGGAGGGGACTACAGAGTTGAAAGCAGCAGAGGTCCAAAAGAGAATTTGGAATGGTGAGCATCAGAAAGGAAGTTGGAGACATGAATGGGTACAGTCTTGATTAAGGGTTTACTAAACTGAAGTGGAGTTCAAATGCCATTATCCTCAAGATGGTTCATTATCCGTTTGGAGACCACTCCCTCAATAACCTTTCAATAATACGAAAGGAGGGAAACTGGGCTATAATTCTTTGGGAAACATGAGTCAACATAAGGTTTTCTCACAGGGGGTGGGATTTGAAGGAGGCAGAGAAGATTCCAGCATAGTGAACGAGAGAATTGCTCAGGGAGATAAGTCCAGGTATTTGTGGCTAGTCTTTGATCATTTGAGGAGTAGGTAGCAGTGTCAGTGTGGGAAGCAGCTTGTGTAGCTGAGTGATGAGGAGAGATCCAGGTTTCTGTAATATCGTTAAGTGAATGTTGAGGATGATAAGAGTCAAAGTGGGCAGTGATATAGCAAGACATGTTGCAGGGAGATTGTGCATTTCAGCCGTGAAGTGAAAGAGTGATAAGAGGTAGGAAAGAGAGGAACAGGAGTGGTGCAACAGGTAAGGGGGATAGATGACGTTGGCTATCTGGAAGAACGGGGGCATCGGTCTTGAGGTGTGCGGGTATAGGCAGAAGGGAGGAATAGAATGATGTTGAAGTTAAGCGGAGTTGCAGGTGAAGACTGTGGAAGAAGAGGAAGAGAAGAGTGAGTACAAGGAGGAATGGAGCAAAGCCAAGATGCATGATGGAGGGTAGAAGAAACAGTGAAGGAAGGGTGATGCCAAGAGAGAAAGTGTAGGTGGGCTGGGAAGGAGCACATGTAAGGTTTGAGCTGTGCCAGAATGGGGCTATAGGTAACGAAAAGGCATTAAAGGTCCAGAGGAGGTTCATTGGTTCTTAGAGGTAACAGCAGCTCTGTAGTGAATGGAGAGTGACTGGGTCAAAGGATCTGTATGTGTGAAAGCAGGAGTCAGGCAAAGGGTGGGCACAGTCAACTTCTGGCATGAGCAGGAGCTCTGACCATGTACCATTTCCAGAGATTACAGGTCCACACAGGGAGTTGCCCTTTGCTGCTTTTGACTCTTTGCTGCAGATGTGGAAGAGGCAATATCTTCAGGGTGGGGTCTTTGGGAAATATTAGGGAGGAGATAGGAAAGGGAAGAAGGAAACAGGAAAGGACTAAGAGGGATGTGTAGGAGTCGCCTGCCACAAAAAATGTGGAACCAATTGGGCCATGATGTTTGGTGCCATGATTTTGAGAGTAACAATAATATTACAAGGACCCTCAGGATGTAATCTGCTACCTATCATTTGAGTGCATCCAGATCACAGCACTGTAGTGACTCATTGAGAAATAGTTTGATAATGTTGGGATCAACAGCTGCAGTCTGGTAAGGGAAAGAGCTTCAGACGAGCCAGTTTAGATTATAGTACAAATATCTCGGGTATTTATACTATGCTCCAAGTAATAAAGATGCAAGTTCAACATGATATAAAGGAACGCACTTATCAGCTGCAAGAGTAGCACTGTAAAAGGGGAGGGGGCTCTTTCTGATATCTGTGAAATAAAATCCTTAAGAAAACAAATCAATACATATAGGGGCACAGATAAGTATAATCAAACTTAGTGGTAGAATGAAACACAGTAAATAGGCCTTAAAACCTTGCTTTTGCAGAAAACGTGCGTTAGCATTTTGTGTGTGCCAAAGCCCGCTGTTGCTGGTGATTTAGTGCAGAGACTGCGATCCCAGGACAGTGCTGAAAGAAGTATACAATGGTTGTTACTTTTCAAGGTCAGAGATTAGAGATCACAGTCCTGCCAACAAATAATGAATGCATGACCATTTTCTTATTCAAAATCATTTATGAAATACGATTTTCTAATGGAGACAAAAAGAACCACAGCGGTTGGGAAAAGGGTTAAAGTGTCGCCGATATTCAACATTTTTGTAGCAGGACATCTGTGGTTCAAGGCTCTGGAGGTGACATGGTGGTAAGCAATTCTCATGATGATCAGGATGAGGCGATCAGGGCAGTTGATTAAAATTCTGCTCGTCATCTCAAATGTTTCAATGACTTAACTTTGTACTGTGGGAATTGGGGGTGAATTGTGATGTCACATGTTGTAATTGAGGGCGTTGTGGCAAGGTTTGTGGACCCAATCATTGAACGCAATGTATGCTGTCTTTAAGGGTTCAGAGTGTGAAATCCAATCAACTTTGTGTGGCGAGATTTGTTCATGTTGCATGATCACAAATACTAATTACTTGCATTGTATACAAGTTCTTGATTTAGGGTCATTTCTTTAACAGCGCCTTCTCACACAGTTCTGTCTCGCAAACTGTTTGAATTTGCTGTCCCAGCTGCATCTGGGGCCTGAGAGGGGTGAGGGGGGAGCAGGGTAGAAGAATCATGCAAAACAGGCAACACCTGTGTGTGAGAAGGGGGGCACAAGGGAATATCACGGGGGACCATGGAGGTGGGGATGACCTGTGGCCTGCGTTCGGGGCCTGCATCCTCCTGGTCCGAACAGGTGCAGACAGGAATTGCCCTTTTCTTTGTCTGCCCTTTGCTTCGGATGCCCAGGCGAGAGACACCCTTGATCTAAGAGTAAAGAGCAGGAAGGAAGAGGCAGGAATAAGAATCTGGGTGTTGGTTAGGCCAGGTGACCTAGATCCACTTGCACCTGTTCCCCATCTGCAAAGGAAAAGAGGCTGGAGGGCCCCTTAAGTAGGGAAAAAGAGCAGCAACCAGGAAGGCACCTGGTGGGCAGGGCTTGCTAAGTGGGGAAAACACGCAGCAACCATGAAGGCACCAGGTGGGCGGGGCTTAGGCCAGGTGACCAAGATCCACTTGCACCTGCTCCCCATCTGCAAAGGAAAAGAGGCTGGAGGGCTCCTTAAGTAGGGGAAAAAGAGCGGCAACCAGTAAGGCACCAGGTGGGCGGGGCTTGCTAAGTGAGGAAAAGAGGCTGGAGTGCTTCTTATGCAGACCGGAAGCACCATGAGATCTGCCTGCGGGTCAGATTCTAGGTGTTCTGTGTGAGAGCAAAGAGGCATTTGTGTCCGGAATGGTGCCATATGTGCTTGGGAGCATTGGCTGGGTATGCGGTATGTCAGTTTGTTGTAAGGATGTAGTGTTCTGTTGTTTGCTGTGGTTTGGGAGGGCTGTCTTAGGACATATGCATGTTAAGTGTTGGAATGTAGAACTTGAGCATGTCAGTGCGGGCTGCAATCAGTGGATACCTTTATAGGCAGGTTTGTCAGGGGTACAGACCATCTTTAAGCCACGTATAGCAAATTATAACATGGCATGAAAGACATAACAAAGCGTTAGAAGTCATAGATATGTTTCACAAACGACTTAAGCTCGATAGAATTTAAGAATAGCATGAAAACAGTCAAAGAAAAATAAATCAAGCAATGGCCAAATCGACATAGCTGGCCAAACCGCAGGTTTTTGGCAGGTACCATTGATGAATGACAACTACTGATAGATTATGAGGAATACCCCACGCTAAGGCGCAGTGAGCTTATGACCCTTTAGTAACGTGCATGCAATGGATGGGATCACAGAGTAATTCTGAGTCCAAATAATCGAACCAACTCAGGAAGATGGCAAAGAGTCTGTTTTATTAACAATTATATAAAACCGAGAGGTTACAACGGATATCAACGGACGTTCGCTCAGGCTCTCGAAGATTTTCTCATAAAAATATCCTTATATGCAAAAAAAGTCAGACATGATGTCATACTACATGGCAAATAATAGAAAACCTATCAAGGATTGGGATTGCAAAGGGAAACATCTAAATATACTTTCTGTAGGGACTAGGATTGTGATTGGCTGCCCACTGTCAGGTGGAATACTTATGCCTACCTCTAAAACATGTCATCTCTAACACTATTAAGTACAGAGTTTATCATTGGACTTCAAACTATAAGGCCCTTTGTTATACAGCCCTCTACAATTGGTTGGCATGCTCGTGCCATGTCTGGAACATTCGGTTCCATATCTTAAAATCGTGGCAAAAATGGCTGTGAATACAAAATATCGCAGCAGAAATGATGTCGTTTTGCTGCCACAATCATGTAAAGGATGCCGGGGACACCCCCGCAACCCCTGCTCTCCTTAAATGGTATAATGCGGTACACCTTTACCGGGTCAAACCACAGCATTTTTGCCACAATTTTATTTTTACGGCAACATTTTTGCAGCAATTTTATTACCTGATACCGAACATTCGATTCACTTAGCAGCACGTAAGCTCAGACCCAGGTGCCAGGAATTGGACTGGACTTTACCTCCACACCCAATTAGCCCATCATCTCTCTTCACCCATACTTCTGCCATGAAGATTGTCTTTGTACTTGGCCTTGCAAAGTATCCTTGTCTGTGGGAATATATAGGAGTGCAGGCTCTCACTATCATTGTTTTAGGACTCCAAGCTCAACTCTATTTCCATCCTTGGCTCACGTGACAGGAGATCGCAATTTGGTCCATTTTGCAGCATTTAAATGTATTAAAAGAATAAAACTTGGCACTCTTGGTGTTCTTTCTTCGCACCTTAACAAGGGATGAGTCATCCTTCAGACATTCACTCTTTTTCAAGAATAGATAACTGACCTTGACTGCTTCAGTTTTGATATCAGGCCAGACAGCCTCGCCAAGCGCTTCCACCATTTCAGCTTATTCTTGCTGCAACACAATTCTCTGCCTTTCCTCTCCATGGGTCCGGGCTTATTAAATTCACGACACCGATGTCCAGCTCCTATACAATGGCGGCTTTGCCTAAAGTCTAATCACTACATATAGCCAGCTTCTACGATGGCTTAGTCTACTTGCGTTTCAGTGTCTGTACAATTATTAAACGATTGATTTTCTGCAACACTTCGCACACGTGCAATCTTCTTTTTGCATAAGAAAGTTTACTCAATTCCCAACTTTGTCATCAGTTTCTGTAAGATCCATGCATTCTCTTCAGCCAGTATTCTGAGGGAGTCACACATTTCTCTTGTGATGTCACTAGATTCTCTCTTCCCTCCTTTTCATATTCCTTCAGGGAGTTCCTCCCTCAGATTGTCGTCTCTTTGGGGATACATTTGATAGGGTTTTATCAGTGGGTACCTTCTTTTGAATATCCGTTGTGGTATTGGCACAACTGCTGGTGTCAAACATGGCGCAATCTCAGGCCTCCAACATATAGGAGGCAGGGGGGTGGGATTTCCTGCAGAGGCATGCAGCTGCTCCTCAACAGCAGAATCTTGGTGCAAGTAAACACTACCCTGCCTTTGCAGAGCCTGTGCTATTTTGCAGGGATTTTCTATGCTAAGGAACGTCCATGGAAATCACAAGATCGTTTTCTTGCTATTTCCATTGTAGTTTATCACTGTACAAGCATAAGCAGCGCAAAATTACAAATGTGCAATATAATTGCAAAATTACAACCGAGCACATTGAAAAAATGTCCCGATTTTGATTTTGAAATGGTTGGTGGTACTTACCAAAATAACAGCTAATTGGAAGGTGTTTCAGAGAATTGAAGATGTCAAGAGAAATCGGGCGCAGAAATATGCATGCTGATGACAAAAGACCCCAATTAGAAGTGGTCACAGCTTCTAGAGCTTTTAAGTCTTTCTTATGAAACACAGCGGGGTTCGTGTGCGTCTGTAAACAATTCCTAATGAGAACAGGTGTTTTCAATGTACTTGTTTAGCACCACATTGAAAAGTGTTCGTGGGCTCGTTTTACAAGAAAAAAACAGTGAGACAGCTTTCAACTGTAAGGGGGGCAGTAAGGGAAATGGGAACCCCAGTATTTGCTTAATTTATTGCACTCTAAAATTAACCGCAAATGAAATAAACAAACGTTCCCCTTGCGACTAGATATGCATTTTCCCCATAAAGCTATAGTGCTGTTGCCCACTAGGTTGACATGACTTCCTATTCAGGTTTCTGCATTACAGCTGCTTGACTATGCAATGTGAGTGCGACATCGACTCACTTGCATTTCAGTTTTGAAAGGTTCTTCCCCAGGTGCCAGCCTGAATAAGACCCATTATCACGTTTCAAAACAATCCAAGGCGAGCAGTGACGTCGCAAAACCCGTCACCAGGGTCCTCCTCAAGGAACGCTGAGCTTGTAGACTTTTTTCCTTCCCCTTTTGGCCTCCAGCGCGAGGGTGCATTGTAACACGTACTGATTTACACAAAGACAACCTTCGATTGGAGGCTGTGGGTGTGAAACTTGCTACCCCATCTGTAATATGATAAACTATTTTGCATTGCGCATTTTTTTGCAGGCCAATCCTCAATGACAAAGCACAGGTTAGCTCGTGCTGGCCGAGGTAATCAGTCACAGGACGATTGGGTAAAGGCAAAAGAATAAAGAATCGTCAATATTACCATAAACTGAAAGGTTAATACACCAGCAAGTCCCAGCTTGTATTGAAACAATGGAGTAAGTTAGCTGAAGTAGACACCATCCAATACACAGACACGGAAAGGAGTGAGCAGTGAACAGACAGGAGAGGGGATATTGGAAAGGGAGGGAAGAGGACCCGGTTTTTTAATGGACTAGAAAAATGGATGACACCATCAAATATTTAGACGGAACGTGCCCCAAAACTACTTTACACCCAAGCATGTTTCTGCAGCAAGGTCATTGGCAGGTAGACCATCTTTCCAGGAAAGCTGGTCCTTCCAGAACTTTTTAAATGAGTGGGTTAGATCCTTGGAAAGGCAGCACACTTCCTTGCAAGCTGCTTCCTTGGCTGTAGTACAGGCCCTGCAGTCCGGTGGCTTGCCAACCATACAGTGCCACCAGATGGGTACCATGCGTATCCATGAATAGAGCCCCTCTACTTCAGCACACAGGATCAAGATGGTGGACAATGTGCTGACAATGCAACCTGAAACATATAGAAAACTGTAATTATCTTGGCAACCAATCACAGGTTAACATTTTGCCCGTGGAGACGATGGTCTGGAGGGATGCACAGTGCAACGCCAGTGGTCATGATTGACTCAAAACCTTCCAGCTGTCAACCTTCAGTTTTGCAATTGCCACCCTGAGTGGGAAGAGTATTTTCAGCCATTGATCTTAAGCATGCTGTGCCTAGAGACCCCCACTACAATTCACTGATGATGCCCAATGAAGTTGAAACATGCCTGGCGTTGGGGGGGTGGAGGAAGGGGCTTTTGCAGAGGAGAGATGACTTAGCAGTTTGGGCTGGACCACCCATTTTAGGGTAGGACCAAGTCGGATTTGGAAATGGTCTTTTTGGCGATGGTGCGGCAGGCTGGAGAACATGGTCCGGTGTGCGGCCCAGAGCAACACCAGCAGTTATCATGAATTAAAAACCTTGCAACTATCAACCTTGAGCGATGCAGGAGTGCAGATGACCCGAGTGATGAGGCTTAAAAGAACAACAGCCAAGAGGAGCCTCGTTCATGTAAGAGGGGGGATAGAGTTCTCTGCCTCCTTTGGATTTACGATATCTATATATAAATGCCCCAAGAGCAACTTCGTCGCACATATTTAGAATATATACATGTAAGGCACTGAAGGAGTTAAATGTATCATCAACATTCAGAAGCCATTGACATGTCTTCCTTTGGAATTCCCTTTTGTGAGCATCAATTTTGCCCACCTCTTTATAATTAGGGTTATAGGTCATTAAATTGGAGACTAACCAGCAATCCAAAATGAGCCGGTGCATTTAGTATGTAGGTGTCTATTTTGAATAAAACAATTCTTTATTTGTCACGGGGAAACTCTCATGATCTCCAGATATGGTGATTTCATTTCCACTCCACCCCACATGCCTGGTCTGGTGTGTGCCCTTCTGCTCAACACACCGGTCTGATTTGAATAAGCAAACAAATTACCTGCTTAATCTGAGCACCCCCTCAACTCCACCACCACCACCCATGGTGCCCCTCCTTCCATATCTAGATCCTGACCCCACCTCCATCCTATTAGTTCTCTTGTTTTATGTACTAAAGGCACCTGCTCTGCTTCTTGGGCTGTGCCTTGGTCCAACCTGCAATGCTCGAACTATGACCATCAAACAGCATGATTAGATGCTATGCCAAGATGTGCTTCCATGGGCATCTCATCCAATTGCTTCTTAAATCTAAAACTTATTTATAAGGAACGTGCACGTTCTAAATACGCACAGGGCATAGTAGGTTCGTCCTCTTTTTCTTATCCCCCCACTGCTCTTAAATATTGTGTTTTTAATGTTTTTCCCACTCCTGCTCCCTGCCCTTTGGGCACTTTGAAACTGTATTTTCTTATTGTATGAGTGCCTAACAAGCAAACAATAAATAAATAAATAAGCGGAGGTGCCATAACTGAAAAGCAAACACATTACTTACTATGTGGTTTCCTCTATGGGTCTCTTGAAACCCTTGCAATTTAAGCGCTTCCAATAAGCATAATATCCTCATGGAGGAATCAGTGGGACTGTATGGAATCTTTCCCTGGAGGGGGGAAGCAGATAGAGCAGATTATTTTCAGCCTGGGTGCCCCACCTGATCGTGTACAATTTTCCTACTTCAACTATTGAATGTGCTGGGTACAGTGCCATAAAGCAAAAGGATAGGGCCCCCTACACATTTGTATGTGCTTTCTACCGACCAAATATAGGCAGACCAGGCTGTTTTAAAATAGTTTGCATATTTTAATATCAGTGAGATTTAATTGAATGCATGTGTTTTTAACGCCCATTTCACAAACAGATATTAAAACAACAAAACACTGATGTTATTAATATGGTTATCCACGTCTATATTGTAAATCCCTTCCAAATACAAAAGCATGTTTGTGATACTAAAACAGATGCAGACATGAAAAGTGGACATACTGGGGTTTCTGAGCCTCAATAGTGGCAGATCCAGCTTCGGCGCAAGGAAGCAGCCCGCTCCTGGGGGGCAAGAGCATTCTAAATGACTAAGACCGTTGTTTCTGTTCTCCCCTGTTCCCCTTCCCTTGCCTTGTCGCGCTCTGAAACACTTATGTATCAGCGCGATAGAAATAAAATATCAATATCAATATCAATTAATGTTGGTTGTGGTTGGTGAATATTTTCACTGGAGGTGCATACACATTTCCCCAAGTTAGCAGCAACTTCCGAGCACCACAAAGCATTCCAAAATAATACATGGTTTCGGGCGAGAGGGTGGGGTTCTTCCCAAAGAACATTTTCAAATAATGAGTTGAAATGGTGCCTTTTATAGCAGAAATATTGAGAACAAGAAAATGGAGCAAAAAGCCATACAGGTCCTATATAGGCCAACAGTGCTATTGTAAATCCCTTTCATGATGCTACAGCACTGTATATGCCAGCATCCCTAGGGTAAATCACTTTCGTGAAGCTTCACACCCAACACAGACCAGCAGTGCCACAGTAAATCACTTTCATGAGGCTGCATATAAATGAAATATTAGCAATACCAGGCTAAATCAATCTTCTGAAGCAGTGGCCACAATATATATCAGCAATCATACTGTAAATAACTTTCATAATGATGTGCCCAAAATATATGTATATTATGGCAGGTTAATCTATTTTATGAAACTTTGCCCAGAATATATGCTAGCAACACCATAGTAAATCACTTTCATTAAGCTGCTGTCATGACTCCATATCAGTGTGGGTCCTGGTTGCGCCGTATGGGTCTGTGCCATGTGTTTCATATACATCATTACCCTACCAAGATGGACGCCCATTCTGTACACTCCTTCAGGTCAATGCACACACTATGCAACGTCATTTCCACACCCAGGCTGAATTCGAGTGCAGAATATCAACAGTGGAAGCCTGCGGATATACGTGTTGCTACTCTTGTAACAGATGCTCCGAAGTTCGTACTTGGGTACTACCTGTCCTTTTCATGTTCCTTCTGATCACTATTCTGTGCTACGCGACTTTCTCAACATTTTTCTTACGCTTCCCCTGTCTTCGGAGTTATCTATCCACCCGCCATTACAGACCCAACATCTTTCTACCAGAAATCTACCTTCCTTCGATTCAGGTTCCCAGATCTCCTTGGAAGACTTACCCTCACCGGCGGATCGGCAAGCAAACTCCCCATAAACTTGCCACACCGTACCGGGCTTCAGACCTTCACTCACTGTAATCTTCTTTTACAGTCTCTACCTCAATTCTGTGTTAACTCACTCCAGCCCAATAACTTCGGCTCAGAGAATATTCAACAAACCCTTACCGTGAAGGCAGTTAGCCAAACCTCACCAGGTTAGGACCCTACAATCTACATACCTCTCATTCATTCTATCTCTTTTACTACATTAACCACCTTTGTTTCCACCTCACAGTCTTCCGACGTACCTGTTCTGATACCTGTCTGGTAACGTTATCCTGTAATCACGACGCAGAAGACACCCAGACTACATTCAACTTCCCTGAAGAGCTGCAGAACACTTTGCTCTCTAATCCTGACATCAGGTTTTTTTTACCCGAAAGGGATTCCCTGGGACCTCAGCTTCCCTCTGATCCTGTCTATCGGGCAGAGGGGTTCTGGGTTTCCAGGGAGACTTGTCATACACTGCTGCTGCATTTGACCAGGTTAGTGGCATGTTCCATATGTCAGTGAATTCTTAGCGCATTCCTTATTCCACATGACAGCTGCACCGAAACACATATTCTAGCAGCAGAACTCATCATAATGCTTTAAAAATAGGAAGCAAAGGGTGGGCATGCTTAATGCATAGCCCAAGCACGCACCTCCTTGGTTATCTCGCAATAGCAACTAACTGGCTACAGGTCCCGCTTAGTAGTTCATTCTCAAGCACAGCTTTTTAAATTATTGGACGAGTGCATTATTGGATGAGCGCTTTCAGTGTAGTCCCAGCAGGTGACACACTTTGATGATAAAGGCTCCCAGGAGGCGGTCTCTCCCCAACCTTCATGGCTCCAGGACCTAGTCTGAGGGGGCCCCCACCAAATCACAGAGATGCAGTAGCCTCCCAACAGTGCAGGGGCAGCGGGGACTGAAGTTACGTACCTTGTTGGGAACTTGCTAGATATTTTGTGTTCCTGGCCAGGAAAGTCTCTGAACATTTCACTATATCCTGGGCAGCCATAATCTTAGACACTTAGGGCCTGATTATATACACAACCTGGCCGCATTATGCTTTCAACAGAGTGCACATCTTATTTAGGGCCATCATGAAAACCACGGCCAATTGGAAGTACGGCTTGCGAAGCACCTCGGCACAGACCGCTAAGAGACACAGATGTCCTGAACGTACAACCTAAAAAAGGACCAGCTAGATACCGTAGCTGGTACCCAAACTACCATCACCATTTTTTGTAACTCATTGTGTGCTGTTCCTGGTTCACCTAGTCAAACCAACACCTCCTACCGCAGCGAACCTCTAACGCAATCACTTCCCCAATGAGAGTCAATAATCATTCTTTTTTGAATATGTGTATATGTCTCCAGAGGTCCTCTATGGGAATTTTGAACAGTGCTGCCATACCATCGGAAGTCCCTGAAAACCTAGCAAGCACCAACTTATCTGCCTCTCCGGATCTGACCAGATTACAATCATCACCGGAAGTGGGTAAACTAACACCATCATCTGATTCCTCAGCTTTGTATGACAGTGAGTCAGACAGCGATAGTGAACCTGACTCTTCTGCTGTTGCTGCTGGGCCAACTATGACCAGTGACACATTTAGCATGCTAAGCCGAAACGCAATATCTGCTAGCATTGAAGCTCTCATGGTTCTCTGATCAACTCTCGCAAAAGAGCAGCGAGAGACTAAGCAGGCCTTGACCATCATTGTTGATATGATATTGGAGAATTTCCCCCAGCCTTTGCAATCGACCTCTGGGGAAAATATAAAGGAGGCTAATCATGTGCCTCATTCAAACGAAGGGAATCTGCTACTGGTCACTCGATCTAACACCAACCTCAATTCGCGTAGGAATGCCGGGCGGCAGTCAGTATCTTGTGATGCACCCAATAACATAGAAGAAAGTGACTGGGACTACTCTCATTATCTCCGCAATCTAACGATCGAGACTCTGTATGTACTTTGACCTCACTCCCTCAACCTCCAGTGGCAAAGGGAACACAAATGATGCCGTCCAAAGGGAAGAAGGCTGTAACAAAAACCAAAACATTGCGCCGGCCTGGGCCTACTATATTATCTCGCTCAGGCTCTGGTCCTTGCAAAGCTACCTGGTCCAAGTCTCTAGTATCATGTACAACCTCTAATGGTAGGTTGTAGGTCAAAGGATCAAATCTAAAGGATCTAAATACAATAGGCGGTCCCCCCAAACACCCGTTTTTGCTGTAAAAATCACTTTTTTTTCCTATACGGAAACCCAAAAAAAATATACATTAAAAAAAAAATGGACCCTTTTGTTTTAGGTCCTATTGACTCGACCCTATTGCATTCAATCCTTTAGCATTCGATCCTTTGACCGGACACCCTGATGGTACAGTCAGACAAGTGCGCCTTCGTGGCCCCATGAATAACTAACTGGCTGACTCCCTTGATGCCCCCAGTATCCACTGTCTCTTCTATTACAGCTCTCACTAGTACTCCATCTATTGACACAGAGAGCTGATCATTATCCTCACATACTAAAGTTAACCAACAAGGCAGTGCATCTGTTACCAAACAAGTCTCATGTTCACCTTCAACTATCTCGACACAAGTAAAGGTAACTGCTCCAATGTAACTGCTCCAATGTCCCCTACTAAGAGCATCGTTGTGAACGACAACATTGGATCTCTTGGCAAATTGAAGTACTATATCCAACAAATAATAGTCCATTCCTAAACAGGAGAATTCTTATGGAATTGTTCTCGCAGATTGCCGGTTTTAATCCTCTGTGTTCTTCTGACATCACATACTTAGAGTTACCTAAGTTTGGTAGCACCTCAAATTGGGTAATCCTCGAATTTACATATCCTTTGATGGTGCTTTATTAAAATCTGGTGCAGAAGAATTGGAACTCTTGGGCTTCCGATTGACCGTCTGCAGGAAGCAGCATTTGCGTAAGCAAGGTGACATCTCCTATTCACCATCATCCGCAGCTTTACAGAGGAATCCAACATCCCTTCCAGCATTTACTTATCAGTCAGAATGCTCTCTGTTGCTGGCCTCCTGTTCCTAACAACCCGGCATCTAAGAAACCCACTGTTCAGTGGCTTTCTGAGGACGTCGTTCCTAGAAGTGCCTGATGGCAGGAGCGCGCTTCCACTCTATCTTGGCTTACACGGAACTCACGCGGCTGCAATTCTTTCTGCAACCAACCGTTGGAAGTGATCAGAATCATTTCATCTGGCATCTTTCTTCTGCAGGAATCGTGGCTCACTACCAATCTCCATATTGATGGCTATTGCTTTTTCTGTAACCTGGCCACGGCCTCAGCCAGAGGTCATACGAGTGGTTGACTGGCCATTGGGGCGCGTTCTAATCTCAAACTATCTCTTTTTTGTGTGGGCAGTTTTCTTCCTCAAGTTCTCTCAGTTTTTTTTGTTTCTGTTCAACACCAATGAATATATGCTGATTGTTAATGTTTATGAGCCTCCTGGTGGCTCTGCATGCCAAAACATCCATTGTTTGATTGCAAAGACTTTAATGACATGGTATAGTAGACTTCCCAATAGTATGGTACTGATTGCAGGCGACCTGAATGTGCATGATCTACACTTACTAATGTCTAATAATAATGACGGTGAAGTACACCATACAGGTGTCTCACATATTACTGGTGTGATTGCCCGTGGCTGGCCCACTTTTTTGTTTAGTTATGACCTCACTTGTTTACCTAGTGCTAACCCTAAACACTCTAATTCAGGCTATACTTGGACTAACGGTCACTCCAAGTCCTATATTGACTATGTGGCACTAAATCAAGCCCGGTCTGTGGTAACAAATAAACCTTGGTTCTCTCCAGATCTCCAAAAGTTAAAATCCAATATGTTAAAACTTTTCTATTGCTGGAAAGGCAATCCTGCGCCAGACCGCCTGGCGGTCTACAAAGGCGCTGTCAGAGCATGTAAAACTTCCATCTTGGATGCAAAAAAAAACGTTTTCAATGATAGGATTGTTAACACGAAATCTGAAGCCAAAGAACTGTTCAAATTACTAAAGGAGCAGGAGACTACCAGTCCCTCCGACACTGGACTAATTCTGGAAGACATGGCCTGGTGTCAGAGTATCCAGGACGCTATGGTTAAGAAACTGAGTGACATCAAGGCAAATATATCACTCAAGAGAGAAAGCACTCTGCTAGATCCGAGCAAGTCGAGCTCTGAGTGCTTTAAAAGATGTTCCTCTATTCCACAATTCAACTTTACCCCCATCTCTGTGGAGGAATTGGCAGAGGTAGTGGCTCACCTCAAAACCACCAGTTATAAGGGCGACCCCTGCTCGGCTATTATCATAAAAACTTGCCCCCCAATTCTGCTTTCAGCAATCTGCAAATTTGTGAACGCTTTGCTCTCAGAGAGTATCGTGCCGACAGACCTAAAGCAATTATGGTTGAACCCATTACTGAAAAAAACGGGGCTACCAACGGGAGAGCCTCTAAATTATAGGCCTATTACTAATTCAGTATTCCTTTTGAAGATATTAGATTGGGTAGCCTATAGGCAAATTGCCCAACATATTAATAACTTCCCCGTATTGAATTGCAGACAATCCGGTTTTAGAATAGGACATAGCACAGAGACTGCGTTACTGGAATTCAAATCTAGGCTCCTTGAGCGATTGGACAAGGGTCTTTCTACCATGCTCATGCTCTTGTATCTTACAGCCGCGTTTGACCTGGTAGACCATTCCTTATTGGTCTCCAGGTTAGCGGAAGTGGCAAACTTCTCCCCAGCCTCTACTCGCTGGGTTGCATCTTTTCTCAATAACAGAGAAAGTAGAGTCGGTTCTGAGATAGCTGAGGCTATAGCAATACTGATCGAATTTGGTGTCCTGCAGGTGGTGAGTATTTCCCCCTGCCTGTACAATATTTGTATGGCTCTTTTTTTTGCATTGCTGGCACAGGAAGGGATTTGGTTTACTAACTTCGCTGACGACATGCAGTTTGTCATCCCCCTGTCGGATCTTCATGACTGAAACAAAGAAGAACTTAATAAAGCATATGCCAGTATTGAAAACTGGATGATCTGGAATGGCTTGGCACTAAATAGGTCCAAGACCGAACTATTTATTGTTGGCTTGCAGCAGACATTGGGGTCATTACGAGTCGGGCGGTAATGGATACCGGGCACCGGTAAGGTGACCGGTGCCGGTAATCCCTTACCGCCCGATTCTGAGGTCCCTTGGAGGGAACCGTAAGGAACGTGTGGTCAAACCAGACGTCCCTTACGGGTCCCGCTAAGGAACCAGGGCGCTAATCATGGGCTTGCGAATAGCGGGCCAATGAATAGCGCCCTCCCCATTCCCATTGAGCCCTATGGTTTGTTCAATGGGGACTCACCAGTCCCGCCAGGGTCGGACTGCACCAGTAAGTCCCCATTGAACAAGACCGGTGCCGGACCCGTTATTGCAGGCAGTCATGGCGCAAATAGCGCCATGACTACCTCCAATCTCGGAATGAGGCCCATTCTCTAGATTGGATTCGGCCTATGATACTTTTCAATTAGGCGATGTGAAGATTATTCCAATCAAGAAAGTCAAATCCTTAGGGGTTAATTTTGATCAGCTTCTTACCATGAAAGCCCATGTAGGGAGCTTGGTCTCGGTCGCTGCGTATTATATCAAACATTTTGCTCACCTGCGCCCACTCATAACACAGGATAATGCTGAGACTTTAGCAAGAGCCATCGTAGGTTCTAAATTAGCTTATTTCTGTAGTCTCTTGACTGGTTTTAGCAAAGCAGAAGTCAATAGACTTCAAGTAATACAAACCGGTGCCGTGAGGGTTGTGATGGGCTTGTCTAGACGGGATCATGTCACAAAGGCTCATAGAGCACTGCACTGGTTGCCTGTGGAGGCGTGAATAAGTTTTTGCCTCCTTGTAATAACTTTCAAGTGCATTCTTGGAATTATGCCAGGTTATCTGAAGAAACTCATTGTGGATAAGGCCTCTAGTAGAGCTCTCAGATCCAACAATCAAAACTTACTAGTAATCCCTAGATGCAGAACAAGCAAGACTGAAAAGGGGGCTTTTTCAGTGGCCGCTCCTTTGGCTTGGTACAATCTCCCATTCAATCTTAGATTCCAGAACAAGCTAGAGCCATTTAAAAACATGTTTGTTTGACTGAACCATCTCCCTGGCCTCTCTATCTTGCTCCTCCATCTTAGTTCTCGCCATCATTTTCTTGCTTCTTTGTACCTTGCATTGTTGTTTGTCCGCGCCCTCACGCCCATGGGTCCATTGTTGCGCTATGCAAATAATTAAAGTAAAGTAAAGCTGATGCCAATATGCTCAACCGATGCTCGAAATTATCGATCACACAAAACACTGCGAGCGACCACATTGCTCTTACAAGGTCTTCTATCTTGGGACCCCACTATGCAGAGTTCCTTCATGCACCGATAGGGAGGGTGAGTTCCACTGGGAACCCCATTATATGGTCAACAGGAACAACTGCCAATTTCAGTGAGATCATTACATCAAACCAGGACTATTTACAATCCTGGCTCTCATTTAACTCATGGAATATTGAACTACTCATAGCTAGATTATCACAACTAATAACTAGACAGGATTTGGGAAAAAGTGCAGGCACACTCTGAATCATTTTAATCCTTTAATTGATCATAAAAAGGTGCTATCCGAGCACCATGGCCCAGGTCAAAGGACAGTCACATCTTTACCCTATTGAGAAACAGTCAAATTTTCTCTCTATCGCAACTCATCATAAAAATTGGTTGAGAGAGCACAAATTCTCATGAAATAGAATTCAATTCCTCTCCATGTTTCACATCCTTAGGCTCAATGACAATAGTAGGTTTTGGTCACAATGTAGAGTACATTTGGCCTGCAAAGCTCCAATTGAACTGAACTTAGATGGGGAGGATCTTCCTATCACCACTAATTACGTCCTCTCTACCTGTATTTTTGCGGGGGGAAAGCTGTGATGCTGAGGGCATAACTATCATTATTAGTAAGCTAAAACCTTAACGTGCGCCTGGCCCAGATGGCATGGCCAACATAACTTTGAAATCTAACCCAACCTTCTGGGCGAAGGCATCGTTGGAATTATTTCATCCGATTGAGCTTACTAGACAGGTCCCTGATAGTTGCTAAACATCTATATTCATATCTGTATGTAAAAAAGGCAGACGACACGGCCCTTTGAACTATAGACCCTTGTCCTTGCTCGAGTCCATGAAAATATTATCTACGGTTCTCCTTAAAAAGCTTCATCATTGGTCCATGGAGAGTGATCCCCTGAAATCTTTTCAAACTGGTTTCAGGAAATCGCATGTAACACTAGACAAAATCTGTGCAATTCAAACCCTCATGGCTGATACTACTGGCTGTTCTGGCTCCAATCTTTATTGTTATCTAATTGACTTCAGTAAATCTTTTGACATGGTATCACACCCACTTCTTTGGGCAAAGCTGTCTTCTTGGGGGATCGACCTGCATTTGCTACACTTCTTAAAGGGCTCATACACTAATACAATGGTCACTGTGCGTCTTAACCAAGAGGGAGCCATCACTAGCCTGGTGAATACCAATGTGGGGTTGAAACAGGGGTGCGTCTTCACACCCCTGCTTTTCAATCTTTACATAGCCGACATGCCCAATTATCTGGAAATGGCGAGAAAATGTGCACGTAAGATAAATGGCGTTTCTATTACTTCGCTCAGCTATGCTGATGACATTATACTCTTTGACCAAACCCCCATTGGCTTACAGCGCTCCTTAGACGTGCCAACCATTTTCGCCCATGACAATCTCATGATTATTAATATTAGTGACACTAAAGTGATCTGCTTGGGGGGTACCCTACCAAAAAACCCAATATTCATTTGGAAATCGGGGAAAGAGACATTAGAGGTTTTATACACTTAAGTGTATTTGGGATTTCCGCTGAAGTTGAATCCATCCTCCTCTTTCATAAGAGACTATGTAACCTCCAAGATTTGGAAGAATTGGCTGGCTATCAAGCGTTGTGTTGGTCAAAAAGGGGGAAATAACCTGGAGGGTCTTTTTACCATTTATTGTACCAGCCTCATCTATATAGTATGGCTTACAGGTGCTTCCCCAGGACCTGATGAAATAGCTTGACGGGATTGAATGAAAATATTGCATTTCGTGATGAACCTGCCGTGCTCTGTACCTGTTGAAGCATTAAGGTTGGAACTTGGCGTGCATTTCCTCTCGTCTACCTGGCTTGTTCAGCGCGCCATCCTCTACCTCAGACTAACCTCGTGGACTTGTGATACTAATAAAGTGCGTAATATCTTGGGTTTCGTCACGGCAGACCATAAGAGCACTCTTTTTATTCGATAACTGGCATGCCCAGCAAATTTTCTTTTGTCTACACTGGCCATGCTATTGGCTCTCGTCCGTAACATGCCAAATGCAGAACAAGTCCTAAAATCAAAGAATCAAAGACAAGAGACTCGGACAGAGTTGAAGAAACGCTATAAACGATTTTCCACAGAAGGCTTTAAACCCAATTCTACATCTCACAAAGCCTTGCAATCCGGATTTAAGAAGGTTCATAATATATTTACGCTTCAATGTATTACCAACACTGGAGTATGGGGGGGGCTTGGCAGAACATTGCAACTGACCCAAGATCTTGTTGTATCTGTGGCGGGGAAACAGAAACGGACCATCATGTATTGACTGTGTGCCCTGCTTTAACACTCATGTATTTAAAGAGCTATGGAAAATGTACACAAAAAATTGATTTGATCGTGACGGACCAATTTTGGAACACTCTATATGGTGCAACATCCCTGGTTATCACTCCTGCTGCCTTTCATGTATGGAAGGCAGCTCAGAAATGAATGGCATGAAATGATTCGATACTACGCTTTACTGATTTGAATATCTATCAAATTCAATTAATTTTATATGGATTGTTTGGATTTTAGCCCATTTTATTGTTCAATGTAATCCAAATGTTATTCGTAAATGTATTTTAATGTATTTGAATTTTAATGTGCGTAAAGATTTTCTATTTAACTAAATGCACAATAAAGAAGAACAAAAAAAGAAAATAAATAATTTAAAAAATGCTAAGGCCAGCTCGGTGCAGTGTTTAGAGGAAGACAACAGAGGAACACGACAAGCAGAATATGCACGAGCTAGAAGGTGTAATAATAATGTGTAAGTCCTGGTTGCAAGCAGCAATAAGACAAGTTATGAAGTGGTCATGTTGGCTATGTAATGGGGGTGCCGATGGGAGCACTGGCACTGCGCAGCCCGACACCCTCTGCATATGTGAATATTTGGGACACACCTGGACCTTGCCCAGGCATTGGGCGACTAGCATCCACTTAGTGGCACACTCGTGCCATATTGCGCCTTCTGAGGATTCAGACGTGATGATGGAATGTCAGCTTGACGATGTGAAAGCGCCGACTGGAGTGATGTAAGGGTGACACAGTGGGTTTTCGTTAAAATAACATGCATACTTACCTTGCAATGATAAGGACCCTGAGGTCTATTTTCCATTTTCTTGGACATCCCCAAAGTGTTCCTGCCACTAAGGGGGTAGTTCAGTCCCGTTCGATGACCAAAGGCGTCTCTGCAATATGACAGCAGAGCATTGTCAAGCTTTGAGCCTCATTTATTTATTTTTATTGTGCATTTGTTAGTCGCCTACACCGTAAGTCAAGTCTGTTTCAAAGCGCCCACAGGGCAGCGGGGAGGGAACATGGGATTGAAAAAACAAAGAATCCAGTGGAAGATAAAGACAAGCCTACTATGCCTTGTGAGTATTCAGAACGTGCAAGTGCAGCGAGGAGCGAGGAAGTGGGGGGGTGCAGGTAAGTGCTGTAATGTCCGTGCTCGTGGGTGAGCAGCAGATGAAGTGCATTGGGTAGAAAGTGCAAGCTACATGATTGAGGCCGGTGGGTGCCGAGGCAAGTGCTGAGCGGCAGACAGAGGCTGGGGCGATTGGGTGTGGGAGGCCAGGTCCCCGAGGGATACATGAGGGCTCTGGCCACCAATCACATCGACTGTGAGATTAGCAGAGGAGGGTCGAAGGGAAGCAGGGGTGAAGGGAAAGAGGAGGTGAAGGGGAAAATCTTGAGGAGCTTCTGGAATTTGAGGAACTTGGCCATAAGGGATACATGCAGAAACACATTATTCAAGATTATGAAAGCAATGGATGTGTTTGCTCCATAGAATGCAGTCCCCAGATCATATTCCCTGTTTGAATGTACATGTTTCAAGTGAGTGCAGAATTCATATCGTTTATGGCATTTATTATTTGACTAGTTTAACCAGTTTAGGTACATTTATCAAAATTAAAATGTCATTAAGGGTTGTCATCTTTGTAGAACATCAAGGGCAGGAGGTTCTGTCTCCGAGCCATTGGAGACTGGGTAGCTATCCATCATCTTAAAGTAGATGTCAGCAACCTCAGTTCCTTCCATTTGGTGTACGCTCTTTGCTGGTACAACAGTAGATTACCAAATTGATTGGTAAAGCAAACATTATACTCCACGGCCAATTCCATGGGCCTGCTCTCTATGTTTTGGGTTACATTAGACCAGGTCGCTGATTTTCTGCAAGTTCTCTATTGCTTCTCTTGGAAGCCTGGGGGATTTGCTGCGTGGATTATAAACCCATCTGTCCAGGAGTATCTGCTGTCTCTTGGGTCCGAATGCACTTCTTCTGGTACATCAAGAGTTTCCAGGACTTGCGCCACTGTTAGGAAGAAACCACCCCTAGGTCTACCCTTCACAGAATGCATGCCATGCTTCAAAGTGTTCTTTTTTCCGTAATCTGGAGAGTGCTTTCATAAGGGCGTGTGGGCAGTGGATCTGGATGAGATGGGTCAGCATTGCTATATGATATGATGGGTTATTTATAACGTGCTCAATACCCAGAGCTTTCTAAGCGCGGAACCCGGGATCGAACCTGTGCTGCTCCTCCCGTCTTGCTTCCAAGGCGAGCGCGTTGCTGCTGAGCTATCCTCCCGATACAACTGTGAATGCACTTGTGCAATAGGACTAGTGCCCTTGGAAATGCAGTGAAAAGGCACTTGCAGTGCTACTAATGGCCAACAGCATATGTGCAAGCACAATTCAATGATCACTTCAGCCCTGGTTGCAGTTCAGCTGTCATGTCTATTAACTCATTAGAAGACAAGTGAGTTTTCAAGAGTGTCCTCAACTTCATGACTTCTGGTTCCAGGTTTCGCTGCGTTTGAAGAGAGCTCCAGAGTAAGGGAGCTATTTAAGTCTGAGATTTTCCCCGTCAAAAAAGGCCTGCATCTGAGCTGCCAGGTGACAAGCAGGCTCTTCGAGGCCGACTTTGTTAGCTGGTGTAGAGGACGCACTGCCATGAGGTACCTAACAGGATGCCATGAAGGGCTTTTTGTGCCAGACGCAGAGTCTTAAAGTCCACTCAAGGTTACCCTGGTCGCCAGGGCATTGATTGCATTGTCCAAAAGATGTGGTGCGGATGATTAGGAGGATGGCATCCTTCTGCCTCTCTGCATACGGTCCATGGCTCCCCAATGTGGATACCATTGTGGTAGTCAGGCCCGGCCATTCCTGCAGACACGGTCAGCGCAATCAAGCGTGTTGGTGATAGGAGGGGGAGGACTGGTGGCAGGACAAGCAGGGGGCAAAAGAATAGCTAATTGCTGAAGTTGACTCCAAGGTTTTGGAGGCAATCTTTCAGGGCAGTGGCAGTGGGCTTGTGCCACATGCCAAGAAAGTGTAATTCTCTTCCTTCAAATAAACATCTCACAGATGACGAGAGCTTCACGATGGAGTTGCATTCTGCCACAGGGATGGTTTGACAGATGAGTCAAAATTAGACATAACTTCACTCTTTATTTGGGTATCAAACAAAACAACAGGGATTAGGTTTTTACTGGGCCCAATGGAGTGGGTATTAAGTTTCCATAAATGTGCTCGGACTTCTTTTGGTCCGTGGACCTCAGTCCTCCCCTTCATCACCTAAGTCAGGTAAGACTATGGTGGAAAATAGCCACCCACAGTCGTTAGAATTCATAGTGTACCGCAGTTCAGGATTGTTGAGTACATGGCCATCGGGAATCTCCTACCATGTACCCCGATCTAGCACCCTTAAGTCTTCAGGTGGGGTTGGGCAATTAAGCAGATAGTAAGACTGCAGGAGTGTTTATGCTTCCTCCCCTTGTGGTAATAATCACTTCTACTTGTGGGCCTTGAAGGCCTTTGGCCTTTGGCGATACCCATAGGCCTCTACTCCACGGTATAATCTTTCTTATAATGAAGTTCCTAAGCTTATCTCTCCCTCCTGTCTCTTTTCTCTTTCCACCTGTTTGCTTTCTTTCCCAGCTCCTAGATTCCCTCACTGCTCTCCCTCTCTCTCTTTCTCCCCTTACCATCTCCTTGGGCTTTCTGCTCTCTCTCCTCTGCCTCTCTTCTCTCCTTCCTCCCTTCCACGTCCTCCCCACTGTCTAACCTCTCTTTCACCGCCTCACTGCACTGCCAGGCTTCCATCTATCCCTCTTCTTCCACACTCCAACACCAAACTCCCATCTTCCCATATCTGCCTACCGCTTTTTAGAGAACATCAGGGTTTCGGCTAAGTCAGGTCATCAGCTGTGTGAGGAATGTGAACATGGCTTGTGATTGAGTGTCAAAGCTCAAACTTTAGATAGTCTTCAGCTGCCCTGTGTTGATTGTGTGCCCTTTTGGCTCAGCTATACGAGGTCCAAAACATGTGTCCACTGTGTTGGAATCATTGGGCACGTGGCTCGCGTTTCTGCAACTTCCTGTGAGGCCTTCGCTGCTTCTACCCTTCATCGCTATAAGATATCATTGGTAACTTGGTTCTGACGCTTGTGGGACGCCATGAGCAGGAAAGGGTGTGGTCCATGCTTATTTCTGCGGTCACTGCTTGTGAGCCTCTATATCGTTGCAAACTTTGCTTCTCTGGCGATGGTACATTGGTCTAGACATGTTCAATGGGTGATATCTCCAAAAATACCAATCTACACCCTGGAACATTAAAAGCCAGGTGCCAACAAGTTAGACAAGACAAAGGGCATAGATTGCCTCCTACGGTGTAGAAGCCAACCTCCCTACAAAGGAATATAGGGGCCACAGGGGAGACCATAGAGGGAATTTGCCAGACACTGATAGCCCGAGAGGTATCAAGTCAGGCAACAGATAGGAGTAAAGGTTCAAGGCAAGGAGAATGCAGAACCGGTAAGCAAGAGCGAGGCAATAAGAAAACTTTAGCAAAGTACTGGAACTAGGCAACTCTAACTTAGGTTACCATAGCAATCTGTAGCAGGGAACTGGTTGTAGGTAACTGTAAACCAGGTAACTCTAGAAATCTGTAGCAAGGGGATGGTTCTGTTTAACTGTAAGCAGGTAGGTGTAGCAATCTGCAGCAAGGGCTGGAACTAGGTAACTATCAATCTGTAGCAAAGTACTGGTTTAAGGCAACTGTAAACCAGGTAACTGTAGAACTCTGTAGCAAGGGACTGGTTCTAGGTAACGGCAGCACTCTGTAGCAAGGGACTGGTTCTAGGTAACAGTAGCACTCTGTAGCAAGGGACTGGTTCTAAGTAACTGTAGCATTCTGTGGCAAGGGACTGGTTCTAGGTAACTGTAGCACTCTGTAGCAAGGGACTGGTTCTAAGTAACTGTAGCATTCTGTAGCAAGGCACTGGTTCTAGGTAACTGTAGCACTCTGTAGCAAGGGACTGGTTCTGGGTAACTGTAGCACTATCTAGCAATGGACTGGTTCGTGGTAAATGTAGCACTCTGTAGCAATGGCCTGGTTCTAGATAACTGTAGCACTATGTAGCAAGGGACTGGTTCTAGGTTACTAGCACTCTCTAGCAAAGGACTGGTTCTAGATAACAGTAGCACTGTGTAGCAAGGGACTGGCACTAGGTAACTGTGGCACTCTGTAGCAAGGGACTGGTTCGAGTAAAAGAAGCACTCTGTAGCAATGGACTGGTTCTAGGTAACTGTAGCACACTGTAGCAATGGACTGGTTCTAGATAACAATAGCACTCTGTAGCAATGGACTGGTTCTAGGTAACAGTAGCACTCTGTAGCAAGGGACTGGTTCTACGTAACTGTAGCACTCTGTAGCAAGGGACGGGTCCTAGGTAAATGAAGCACTCTGTAGCAAGGGACTGGTTCCAAATAACTGTAGCACTCTGCAGCAAGGGACTGGTTCTAGGTAACTGTATCACTCTGTAGCAAGGGGCTGGTTCGAGGTAAATGAAGCAGGCTGTACAGCTTGAGACTAAAGAAGCCTGAGAAAAGAGCAGAATAGGGATTAGGAAGAGAGACTCCAGAAACACAGCATACAGAGCAGGAATGGAACACTGCAGCGACAAAACACAAGGAGCAAGGGCTGGAGACCACACTAACACTGCACAAGGAACTGGAGCTGGAGACCACACTAACACTGCACAAGGAGCAGGGGCTTGAGACCACACTAACACGGCACAAGGAGCAGGGGCTGGGGACCACACTAACACTGCACACGGAACTGGGGCTGGAGACCACACGAACAGTGCACACGGAACTGGGGCTGGAGACCACACTAAAACTGCACAAGGAGCAGGGGCTGGAGACCACACTGACACTGTACAAGGAGCAGGGGCTGGAGACCACGCTAACACTGCACAAGGAGCAGGGGCTGGCCCACACCAACACTGCACAAGGAGCAGGGGCTGGAGAAAACACTAACACTGCACAAGGTGCAGGGGCTGGAGACTACACTAACACTACACACGGAACTGGGGCAGCAGACCACACTAACACGGCACAAGGAGCAGGGGCTGGAGACCACACTAACACGGCACAAGGAGCAGGGGCTGGAGACCACACTAACACGGCACAAGGAGCACGGGTTGGAGACCACACTAACACTGCACAAGGAGCAGGGGCTGGCGACAGTCACTAACACTGCACAAGGAGCAGGGGATGGAGACCACACTAACACTGCACAGCACAAGAAGCAGGAGCTGGAGACCACACTAACACTCATAAGGAGCAGGGTCTTGAGACCACACTAACACTGCACAAGGAGCAGGGGTTAGAGACCACACTAACACTGCACAAGGAGCAGGGGCTGGAAAAAACACTAACACTGCACAAGGTGCAGGGGCTGGAGACTACACTAGCACTGCACACGGAACTGGGGCTGGAGACCACACTAACACTGCACAAGGAGCAGGGGCTGGGGAATACACTAACACTGCACAAGGAGCAGGGACTGGAGACTACACTAACACTGCACAAGGAGCAGGGGCTGGAGACCACACTAACACCGCACAAGGAGCAGGGGCTGGAGACCCCACTAACATGGCACAAGGAGCAGGGGTTGGAGACCACACTAACACCGCACAAGGAGCAGGGGCTGGCGACCACACTAACACTGCACAAGGAGCAGGGGATGGAGACCACACTAACACTGCACAGCACAAGAAGCAGGAGCTGGAGACCACACTAACACTGCATAAGGAGCAGGGTCTTGAGACCACACTAACATTGCACAAGGAGAAGGGGCTGGAGACCACACTAACACTGCACAAGGAGCAGGGACTGGGGACTACACTAACACTGCACAAGGAGCAGGGACTGGAGACTACACTAACACTGCACAAGGAGCAGGGGCTGGAGACTACACCAACACTGCACAAGGAGTAGGTGCTGGAGACCACACTAACACCACACAAGGAGCAGGGGCGGGCAACCACACTTACACTGCACAAGGAGCAGGGGATGGAGACCACACTAACACTGCACAGCACAAGAAGTAGGAGCTGGAGACCACACTAACACTGCATAAGGAGCAGGGTCTTTAGACCACAATAACACTGCACAAGGAGCAGGGGCTGAAGACCACACTAACACTGCAGAAGGAGCAGGGGCTCGAGACCACACTAACACTGCACAAGGAGCAGGGGCTGGAGACTACACTAACACTGCACACGGAACTGGGGCTGGAGACCACAATAACACTGCACAAGGAGCAGGGGCTGGGGACTACACTAACACTGCACAAGGAGCAGGGACTGGAGACCACACTAACAGTGCACAAGGAGTAGGGGCTGGAGAC
The DNA here is from genome assembly GCF_040938575.1 of Ambystoma mexicanum. NCBI lineage: Eukaryota > Metazoa > Chordata > Amphibia > Caudata > Ambystomatidae > Ambystoma > Ambystoma mexicanum. The sequence continues at coordinate 1,243,387,965 of NC_090927.1, read as the reverse complement.
CACACTAACACTGCACAAGGAGCAGGGGCTGGAGACCACACTAACACTGCACACGGAACCGGGGCTGGAGACCGCACTAACACTGCACAAGGAGTAGGGGCTGCAGACCACACTAACACTCCCCAAGGAGCCGGGGCTGGGAAATACACTAACACTGCACAAGGAGCAGGGGCTGGGGAATACACTAACACTGCACAAGGAGCAGGGACTGGAGACTACACTAACTCTGCACAGGGAGCCGGGGCTGGGGAATACACTAACACTGCACAAGGAGCCGGGGCTGGGAAATACACTAACACTGCACAAGGAGCAGGGGCTGGGGAATACACTAACACTGCACAAGGAGCTGGGGCTGGAGACCAACTAACACTGCACAAGGAGTAGGGGCTGCAGACCACACTAACACTCCCCAATGAGCCGGGTCTGGGAAATACACTAACACTGCACAAGGAGCAGGGACTGGAGAAGGAAGGAACGCAACGCAAGGCAAGGAATAAGGGGAATGTCTGAAGAATGCACCTAATCTGGCCTGCTGCAAAAGAATAAAAAACACTGACAGGTGTGGCTAATTCCTCCATCTGGGGTGTTCTTGGAGAGAGAAGCCTTTCCCGAGGAACTCCGGGTGGTTGATGCTGATGCCTGGCAGTAGCTTTGTGGAATATATCCAGACTCAAACATTTCCAGAGGGAAGGTTGGATGCTTTGGATATGGTCAAGAATCGTGGAGGTGGAATGAGGTGGGGTTGGGGAAGGGCTGGGGGAGACATGGGAAGAGGGGTACGGTGGGGGATGGAGAGGTATAATGTCAAGAAGAAGGGAAGACTGGAGGGAGGAGAGAGGAGCTGCAAGTCTGCATTGCTGATATGTGCTCACGTTTGGGGCAGCAGGGCCCATAGTATTGGGACACGTGCAAGTTGGGCCGCAGCAACGACTTACCTAATGATTGCAGCATATTAACCAACAATGCCAGATGCTCTCCCTCACGTTTATTAATATGTGCAACTTGCTGGCAGGTCCTAAGTTGCAACTTCCTCTTCCTTCAAATTGACCTGATGTGGAACTGCAGCTTGTGTTGATGTTTGTGACTTTCACACTTCATCGGACAATTCTTAACCTACCTGTTCTACGCAGTTAGTAGTTTTCACCAGTGATACTGTACACATGTTCTTTAAAATGTATATTATACAATACATTTGAAAAAAAAAACTCTCCCTTTAGTACAACTCAAACACTGTCACAAAACTAAAAAAATGTGCCCTTTGCAACTTTGGACCGCTTTTTTAATACACACAAATGCACACACACAAACACACACATAAAAATAAACATATATACACAAACAAGCATATCATGTTTACACTCTGGTTGCAACTTCCAGAAAACCACGGAAAAATGGAGAATTTGCTGCTTTTCTCACAGTGACTCTCAAAAGATGGTATGCAAATCGAGAGCAGTTCATTCGGCATTCCATAGTTTGGGGGTCAACCGTGTCCTGCGGAAGCGTATCGCCCCGTGGCAAAAGGTATAAGTAGTGTTACATTTCTGTTGCACCTATCAGAACTGCCTATAACGATAAAGCAACAAACCGTGGGCTGGGAAATCCCGTATCTGTGAAATCAGCCCATGAAAGGCCTGAATCCCACTGGGGCGTCTGAGACTAGGGCATCATTCTCTCGCGCCCCCTGGGGCCCAGGGCACCCGTGCCAATGCACCAACATGGGATTAGCCTTATCTTTTAGCCGATAAAAAAAGGTCGAGTAAAGGAATGCGCGGCCTGGGGGCACAGGAGCGGTTGGCGGCAGCAATCACCCAGGGGCCATGTATGGACGACAGAGATTGCCAACGCGTGCGTTCAGTCGTTGGGCATGATTTACAACGCGTGTTTCAATGGGAATGCGCCATTGTAAAACGCTTTTGTAAATCAAGCCCCATACCTTTAGCAGAGCCTTGGAATATCTAGCCATGCAACCCATTGACACCAAGTGTTAGGTGGGACCCTCCCAAGTGTATTGCCCCTTTAAGGGGATGTGTCCCTCCCATGTGTATTTCCCCTTTAAGATGGGCCATGACGGTGTCATGGCCCAATGTAATAAAAGGAGCTCTTGCAGGCACGTGAGACAGAGCGGCTGCAGACTCCCAAAGAGGAACGACTGAGTCCGTGTCTCATTATCCATGTAGGCCCCAGGCCTACACGTGGAGGCGCAGGCCTGCACGCCCAGACACTGAGGGACTCGCATGCCAGGATGGCAGTCGAGGTCCCCTCGGTCAGAGGCCTGGCAGGCTGTGACCCCACGCCAGGGTGCCAGAGGCCCTGGCACCCGGGGCCATGCCGGATGTCCATGGCAGGCCCCCACCCCCACACATAGTGGGACTGCACGGCGCTAGCAGAGATAGCGCCCAGGGGCGCCTGCCGGATGACCATGGCAGGCGACTCCCAACAATGGCGACGAGGACGAGTCCACGTGGCCCCCCCCATGCTGCCAGTGAGTGGTGGGGGGGGAGGAACGTCCGACCCCATCGTGGTCCGGCGTGGCCTGCGCCTCACCACCGTGGTGTAGGCCCGGGCCTCCCCGCGATGAGGCATTCACCCCGCGGCGTTCCGCCGCAAAGAGGATGATGGAGGAGGAGCGGCGATTCGTTGCCGTGGTGGAAAGTGCAGGGGAGCCATTGCGTGCTGCGCCCCGGCCGCGGCCTTCAGAAAAGGGGGTGCTCGTGCGGCCGGGATCGGAGCATGGCGGCACCCCTGCGATGTTTGCTGCTCCTGCGACGTTCGTTGCTGCAGGAAGAGAGGATGTACACCACCCGCCGGGGTGGGTCACGCTGCGGATTATCCCCGCCGTGGGGAGAATGATTGTGTGTGCGCCCCCCCGGAAAAGCAATGAGCGGTGTCCGCCGCGAAAGGAGGGGCCGATGGCGAACCCGAACCCCTGCGGCGTCCGCTATGCGGGGCCGCTGTGACGCGCTGTGGCCCCCCCGTTGTCATCCCGCCCCGGCGACTGCAGATGCTGCTCCAGTCGGGAGCAAGCAAGTAAGCGGCAGCGGCCGCAACAACAGTGGAAAAAAAAAAAGAAAAAAAAAAGTGAAATGCTCCGGTGCGGAGCGCCGAGGCAGTGGTTCTGCGGCGGCTGTATGTGCCTGGACAGCGGCACTCACCACGCCTTAAAGGCAGCACCTGCCGCCCGAAATATGAGGAGGGGTGTGCGCCCTCCCAAGGAGAAACACCGCTGTGGGAACGGCGCACCCCTGAGGGAGAGCTGGCGAGCATCCGCTGCCACACAGAAAGTAAATGAGGAAAGAGGTGGGTGCTCGCCCCTGCAAGCCCCAAGCCAGAAGCCTGCCAGAAAGGAAATGGGGGAGAGGCCCACAAGAACTGACTGACCTCCCGATGGGGAAGAAGTCGTGCTGCCCCAGGGGAGAGAATTATGTCCTGGGCAGCCGCCAGTGAAAAAAAAAAAAAAAAAAAAAAGAAAACCGTGCTTCAAACCGAAGTGAAAACAGGGCGGCGGCAGGATCCTCCAGCGTGCTGCCCTGCTGAAGTCCCTGTAAAGGTCCCAGGGCAGGCGTGGAAATGAACAGCTCTGTGTCAGAGCTAAATGAAACACCAACAAAGAGCCTGCTGCCCCTCCATGTCCCGGGACCGTCAGCAGTAAAGTGCCTGGCGGCTCCATGTCAGAGGTTGGACACAGGTTTATCCCCGGTGGTGACAAGATGCGGCGCTCTAGGTTGGCGTTTTGCAAACAGAAGCACATGGCCCTCACAGTTATCCTGAGCCCCACCAGCGCAGAATAATGAAGTGCCATGGGTCACAACAGAGGCAAAGAAGGATCGAAAAGGGCCATCCATCAGCACCAACGCATGTCGCATTGCTAGTCAGAGGAGTATTCGGATGGCCACTACTAAGAAACAAAACTATCTTCAAGGTCAGTGTAACGCCAGCCCAACAGTTCCTTCGTCATTCGTCTCCTGCTGTGAACTTGGGAGCAAATCTCAAAAGAACAGAAAAACAACTGGCCCCAAGCGTGCACCCTGCGGTGCCGACACTCCCGGTCTACTGGCTGCCTGTGCAGTGAAGTCTTAAAGGACAGTTAGAGGTGTGTGCATCAAACAGAAGGAGCCCCGGCTGTAGCGTGGAAAAATAAATAAATAAATGCTGCCAATAGCTGATCCAGCTGGCACGCTCTGCCGCATCCTGGAGGCGCGCAGCTCTCTACAACTTGTCAAGGCTCAGAGGGGCTGGAGGAGTCCTAAATGGGCAGTTGGTGCCAGACATCACACCAAAGCACCCTCCCTTGTGGGCTGGATTGGCAACACTGAGTTCCTGCTGTGGTAGACCGTGGGCCACCCACGTCTGCCAACTGAGCTGAAGCGCTCTCCACTGGGGCACCCTCAAGCATATCCCACGGCATGAAAGCAGGTCGCTGCATGATGGGACACTCTCCGGTTTGCCACTTCAGGGTTCAGGGACAAGGACTGTGCTTTTGCCCCAGCATATCTATGCCGCAGCTAATAAGAGGTGGTCGTTGATAGCCCTAGCACATCAGTAAGGGGACTGGGGTCACGAGGACCTCTAGGGGGGGCTGTGTTAGTTGCTGCCAGATACTGGGGGTAGCTCCAGCAGCAAAGGAGAAACAACCTTCCGTTGCCAATGCACATGGGCACTCAGATGTTGGTTTCGGAGTGTGAAAACCCAAGTGGTCAGAAGCTATCACGCGCCAATCGACTGTCGACTGCTTCACGTCTGTTGTGACTCCCTATCCCCACATCTACACCGAGGCATGCAGCTTTTCCCCCCTATACTCCCCAAGCATGGGTGGCAGAGAAGGAGCCCTGCCACTCCAACTGAAGAGTGTTCTATGTTAGCACAAGGACATTGAGGAGCCCTGGTCATCTGGACCAGGAAGCAAGACGCTGCCCGTTCCACCGGAACTGAAGGGGACATTGATGTGCCGGGCCTCCGGGTCGAAATAAAGGAAAGGACGGACTCTGCACACTGAAGGCAGCAACGGGTCACCATAAGAGGTGCTGCATGCGCAGGACTGGTCAATTGTGAAGGCCCCAAGCACTGGACCACGGGTGCTCTGTACCATCTGGGAACCCGAGGACGCTCCCACTGCTGTGGAGAGACCTAAGCAGCAGGCAAACCTAATACTGGACCGCCACGGATACCCTGCCTGTCCCACAGGTGGCTTTGGCACCGAGCCACAAAAGGGTCCTCAACTACCTGCCACGGTTGTCGCCCCTCATGCCATGTCGTCACAAGGCGAGTCCAGCGTGGCCTTGGGGGAGGTACCTGCCAGCCCCCGAACTCAGCCAACAAATGGTGTCCGACCAAACCACCACCCAGAAGTGGTGCAGCAGGCGGGGTATGGGTTGCGGCTCATCCTGAGTGCTCGTGCGCCCTCCTGCGGCCCCAGGAGGAAAGAGACACTCCTGACTGGGGGAGCATCACACAGAAGGGGTGAGTGATGTCCTGTCACCTGTGCCCGACCCACAGCACTGGGAGCAGCCTGGACGCCCTGACACCTGCGTCTCGCTGCCCGGCTCTGCACATCAGGAGACGATGCCGATGTGGCCCCGGTACCCGCCAGGTGTGGCCTTGCCGGCCGTGAAATGTACCATCCATGGGCCTGGACTCGGGGAGTGACCCCTAAACGGGTGCTGATGGAAGATGAACTGGTCTCCTGCTGCCCTGCAGTTGCTTAAAGAGGACTCAGTAATCCGGTGTGTTTTGATGCTGTGAACCTGCATAGTAACCACATGTGTTAAGTGGTCTTAGTAAAGAATAATAAGGTGAGACTGTGATCCCGCAGTCATGAGGTGTTGTGTAGTGGCCGTGCCGAACCCCAGGTTAATAAAGGGTTGTGCAAGCTGTGGGAGAGCTGCCTCTATTCCTCCGGCAGCTCACTGTCCATGACGGTCATCTATTGAGTGTGTTTAGAAATGGGTTAGTATATGTTATGTTTGTAACTGTTGGAGTTAGCGATCTATGGGTCCGTGGCATATCCCATGGTTGGTCTATTCTGTAAGTTTGGAGTGATGAGTAGTTTGTTGTTCTGAAGCGGGTGGGACGCATGTGTGGGATAGCAACGTTTGTTTGTTCGTTATGAAAAAGGAGGAGTGTTAGGTGGGACCCTCCCAAGTGTATTGCCCCTTTAAGGGGATGTGTCCCTCCCATGTGTATTTCCCCTTTAAGATGGGCCATGACGGTGTCATGGCCCAATGTAATAAAAGGAGCTCTTGCAGGCACGTGAGACAGAGCGGCTGCAGACTCCCAAAGAGGAACGACTGAGTCCGTGTCTCATTATCCATGTAGGCCCCAGGCCTACACGTGGAGGCGCAGGCCTGCACGCCCAGACACTGAGGGACTCGCATGCCAGGATGGCAGTCGAGGTCCCCTCGGTCAGAGGCCTGGCAGGCTGTGACCCCACGCCAGGGTGCCAGAGGCCCTGGCACCCGGGGCCATGCCGGATGTCCATGGCAGGCCCCCACCCCCACACATAGTGGGACTGCACGGCGCTAGCAGAGATAGCGCCCAGGGGCGCCTGCCGGATGACCATGGCAGGCGACTCCCAACACCAGGTATTATCGTATAAAGTGTCGCGTGCTAGCTACACTGAATTAAGGAGAACACAAGAAATGAATGAATGCAGACAGGTTGTTGTATTATTCACAAGCGTCACGTCTGGAATCCAACGGTGTACGTCTGCTGTTACAATTCCCCACAATTTGTAACGTTCTGCTGCCTTGTGCAATGTAATGGAGATACCGACTTTCCACAGTGCTTCAAAGCCACACCAATGGCAGTTAAGCGCTTCACAAATGCTGGGTAACTTGATTGGAGTAAATGATCAATTCGTGGGCCTTGTTTAACAAACATTGACAGTCACTACTTCATTACCTCCACTCGCTCGTCCTCATCCCAGTGTTTAATCAAAGCCCCAAACTTCCTTCAGGCCAGCAATGGAGCCCTACCCTATAACGGGCTTGGCTCACGCCTTCCAATGTACTGTCTGATACTCTGTAGTATTTATTTGATTTGATTGGGCAAGACAGCGTTTCAAAACGTCATAGTAGCAATCTCGGGCGCATGCTGGGCTGGTCTGAGGATCACAGTAAGTTGCCCCCGCCACTTGCCTGTGAGTGCACCAAGAGGGAGCTTCTACCCTCGCCCCCTGTAGAGGAGCAGGTGGATGCCTCTCCCCTGGTCCTATTGGAGTAGCAGACGAAGAGCTACAATTGGGAGCCCATGCATGAATCCATGCAACATATCTATACGGCATCAAGTGTATGAAAGACGATATGCCTCAGGCAGCCATTCAGAATATACCCTCACGTTGAGGCAGAGGAAGGAGCTACCAGGAAGGATGTCCACTGCCAAGATGCCAGAATGCGGCTATGGATAACATGGACGAACTCTAAGTAAAGTCTGACCACAACAGAATGGTGTCATAAAGAAGATTTATGAACCTATGTCGAAACTATATGAAAATACTTAAGACTGACAATGTAACTGAAGCACTAAAAGAAACATGTACCTAAAGACGAAGTAATCGTGAATATAAGAAGATGAAGTAACATGCTTACTAATAACTGAAAATACGCTGTAAAGCAAGGTAGAAAAGGAACATAGAAGCCTGCTAAAAAGAGGTATATACATAACGTTTAGGAAGGCCATTGGAAGAAAATGAATGACGGCCCATGTTAAGAATCATCCCTGCTACCTCAAAATACGAGCGTAGGATTGCAAATTGGAGAATTGATAAAGAAGCTGTTTTCATGTGCAGAATAACCTTGGTCTGGGATCAAGGACGCTATTTCGAAAGATGGGTCTAAGGCACAAAGGGAGTCGAATGAACAGACCATGTGCATAAGACATATTTCTGCTAAGATTAGGAGAGACAAGGACATTTACCGGTGCCAAATGTTGAACAACTACGAAGGCAAAACCTATGTGAGGTGGAGTGAGCAAGTCTCTAAAGGCCAGAAAGGGTAATGGCACCCTGTTTAATAAAATCAAATAGTAGTAAATGAGAGGCTGAAATGGACAAAATCGTGGTCTCATAATACGTGACTCAAAAATCGAAAACAAGGGGTATTCATTAAAAGCCCAGATGGAGATAGTGGTGTGCTCATACTCACTTGAATATTCTAGAACAGTGAACAGTCTATGCGGTCAACTACAAACAGAAGACCTTGGCTAAGGATCCGGTCGATGACATATGATAGATTAATTGGGAAAATGAGAAGTAGTCCGAAGGGATTTAAATACCTAAGTTTCGTTTTCACTCACGTGCTGCTAAACGTAGACGGCATGGGCCCAATAATCGCTCCCATTTTTAACAAGCTGTGGGTTTGATGTTACACTGCCAGTATCCTAGTCAATCAATGGGAAAGCACACAGCAAATCGGCGGCACGTCGAGGAGTCCTCCTCTTCCTTGGAGACAGGGGATTCCCCCCCTAAGAATAAAGCAAGGGGAGACTCTACAAGGGAGGAGAAATTAATCAGAGTGCCCTGCGTGAGGAGCAGGCAACTACAAAAGACACTAAGACCAAGAAGGTGGTAAGATCTCCCTAATGTTCGGCCCCTCATTTTCTTCATCCTTGTCCTCTGTAGAGGAAGGGAAACCAAAGGCAAACATGCTGTACAAAAAGGGGGGTGGGCAAGGTTTTGCGTTACGTGGCTGAATATATATAAGCCACAACAGAGGGAGATAAGGAACCCACAGTGCAGCAGTTTGACGAAGAAGCAGCAAAGGGGTTTTCCCCGATCACTGCCATCAAGAAGAAGGTGTTCCGAGACTGGAAGGTCCCAGAAAGGCAATCAAACCTGAGATTTATGAATACGTTATATCCCCTACATATATATTGACTACAACCTATCAAGTTTGACAGGGAGACCATTATGTCGGCAGAAGCGGTGGCACCATTATGTCGGCGGAAGCGGTGGCAGTCAGGGACTCTGAACACCACAAGTTAGATTCTACCATCAAGAAAACATTTGCTAATGCACGTTTATCTCTGAGGAAGGTACACTTGTCTCTTACACAGTCAAGTCACTGCTGGAAGACTTTCAGAGTTTGTATGATGCCATGGAAGCAGGGACTGATTGCTCCAGTCTGACTAAGGGACTGCACCTAAACGCTGATTTACTATCTGAAATGGCATACGATTCAGTCAGGGTAGCTGCACTGATGATGGGCACTACAGGGGCAGCTCGTAGACCAATGCACGCGAAGGACTGGAAAACTGATAACGCTCAGATGATGATAGCTCTACATCTCCCCTTTCAGGGGGAAATCTAATTGGGGATGAATTAGAGGAGATGGTGCATTGCATGAATAATCAGGGCAAACATGCAGGGACCTTCAGGAGACACCCCTGGATACATCCACACAGAATGTCTCAAGAATCTACAACTAGACCCCGATACAGAGCAAAGACAGGAGGTGGCAAGCTGATGTTCGGATGAAAACGAGGACAATACACAGTGACAAGATACAGTGTCTTTCACCCCCAGCCGTCATAGAGCTCCTGACTATGCCTCACTCCATTAGGTGGGACCAGTATTAATCTGTCTGCTCACCCATGGGAGTCCAAGACATCAGACCTTTGGGTCTTAAGAGTTATTGAGTAGGATACTGGTATGAATTCTCACATCCCCTGTTAGAGACCGGGACAATAGGCACTCAATGACCCACAGATCGGTTGAAGAGGAAGAATGCACACAGAAATTGATCTTCTGATATGCAAGGGGGGCATCCAGGAAGCAGAGCAGCAGGGGCACGGATGCTATTCAATTGTATTCACTGTCCGAAAGGCATTCAGAGGGTACCGACAGGCAATCGACCTCAAGATGGTGAATCTCAAAATTAAGAAGGACAAGCTCAAAATAGAGACCCTGCAGAGGATCATCCTCCTGCTTGGTCCAGGGGACTGGCTAGCTACCCTGGACAACTTTGGATGCATATGTCCATCTCCCTATTCACCCTGTTGATTTCAGGTACCCTAGATTTGCTGTTGGCTGCAACCACTTCCAGTTTGAGGTTCTGCTCTTCGGTCTACGCTATGCCCTGAACATATTTGCAAAGGTTCTGGCCCCTCTGCTGGGTCTGTTGCACCAGGAGGGGATTCACCTGTATCCTTTTATCGACAACTGGCTCATCCAGTGGTCCTCCTGCCCAGAGGTCGAAATGGGGCTGAAGGGGACGTGCAAGGTTTTGACAGACTTTGGTTTCCTATTCAACCTGAAGAAATCAAAATGTTTGTCCCGATACAGTGACTTCAGATCAATGGTGCCTTGTTCCTCACAGACTTAGGCAAGGTGTGCCTCCTGGAGGATCAAGCTCTCCACCCATAGGACTATCTATGGCTTCTCTCACTGAACAGGCATTGGCTCGGAAGATGCTGAAGGTGCAGGGACCGATGGCGTTGCCTCTTTTGTGAGTCTTTGGATTCGGCTACACTTGAGACCTCTCTTGTCCCATCTGGACCAGTGGGGGTGCTAGGACTCAAGGACCTCAGCACTCCCATCCCAGTTCTTGCGAGGGTACTAGAAAAACTCCAATGGTGGTTGGGCCTGTAGAACCTGCTATGAGATGTTCCATTGCACTCTTCACTGCCTCTTGCTAGCAAAACAGATGCCAGCAGGAAAGGCATGGGAGCCAGAATACTGCTGAGGGGCTCTGGTCAGTTCAGTCCCCTCAATGCCCTCAAATTACAGGGATCCGAGGGCGATGCGCCAGGCATTGATGTGCTTAGCCTATCTAGTTCATGGATTCCCTGTATTCATCAGAACAGACAATAATTTGGCCCTGGCTCATGTCAACCACCAGGGAGGGACCAGGTCCAGGCCACTGGAAATTCTTGCTTGAAGATACTTTTCTGGGTGGGGGCCAACCTTCTAGGAATGAGAGCGATCCACATTCAGAGGACGTAAACCTCTCAGGCGGACTTGTTGAGCATATCAACCCCTCCTTTGACGGAATGGTGGATTTCCAGTGCTGTGTTCAGGTAATCCAGAGGGAAGTTGAGTTCACCCTAGCTAGACATGTTTTCCTCACCTCTGAATGCCTAGCTTTCCGGGTATTGCTCCCAGTTCTCGTCTCAAGGTGTGTGTGGGGTGGATGCCCTGTAGATTACATCGCCCCCTGCGTTAGTATAAGCCTTTCCACCAAAACCGCTCCTGCTGAGAGCAATTCACAAGTTCAGGACAGAACAGGCATCTGTGATCCTGGTGGCCCTGATTTGGCTCAAATGAGTCTGGTTCCCCCACTTAGTCCAGTTAGCCTTTGCCCCCCAGGTGGTGCTTTCCCGGTTCCCTCCACCAGTACTGGGTGAGCAATTCGGATTGGGGGGCCTACATCTTGAAAGGGAGCGGTTGAGATGCCAGGGTCTGCACTGGGTGGTAGCCTCGTCTTTGCAGGCCTTTAGGAAGGCACCTACATTGTAGTCTTATGTCCACCACTGGGAGTCCTTCTGTAGGTGGTTCAGGAAACTGGATCTCCTGTTGTTAGTTTGTGGGAGGGGGAGGGTGGAAGTTTCACAATTCATCCACGGAAGTTTGGAGGTAGGCCTTTCCCCTTCGCCTATGAGACCTCAATGGTCAGTGGTTCAGGCAACTCTTTAGAGCTCCATTAGGTGAGGGGGGTGCATTCAGCTAAGCCCCTGGTGGCTCACCTCCTGAAGAGCTTTACCCTGCCCTACCGTAGGTTTCAACCCCTGGCCCCAACCTGGGACCTACCTTTCCTGCAAAGGGCCCTGTTTTGCTTCTCATTAGTGCACAGTAACCCTATTCGCACCCCCAATGCACAATGAAAACAGAAACATTACACTCTGAAAGACACTAATTCACACAACACACTTTCAGCTGAAATGTAAAATAGCTCTTTATGGCCATTTATTCTCAAATCAACATACATAAAGAAATAAATACAATAAAAATAATACATGAAAAGTTTAAAAATACTTGACCGTTAAAGAAGCAGCCACAGAACTCCTTGTCTCGCCAGAATTGCACTGGAAAGCCCCAAAACCATGCAAGGCAGAGAGATATTTGCTTAATGGGCAGTAGAAAGTAGTGTGTTCACTCTCTCCCCGAAGCTTTCTCTGTTTGCCCAATCTGGTGCTCTCTGCTTTAAACCTCCCACAAATGTAGGATGGTATCTTCCAGAAAGGTTTGACTTTCAATGTCCGCCTGTTGCCAGTTCCCATGGAACCTTGGTCGAATGACAAAAGATATGGCAACCTCAAGAAGTAAACTCTTCCCTTTCTAATGGGAGCGTGAAACACAGCATAACTTTCTTTCGGCTCTACAACGTTGTCAGGTGCTAGCTGGCACCTTTATTCAAAACAGACCTTGAAGCACTGCATACTAACATAGGTGAGAAAAACATGTTTTCTAATGGAAGAATACAGACAGTGTTCCGACTTCACATTAAAATGCAGATCGCACTGAGGAAGAAAATGTCCATTGCTGCTCTGGGTGTACTCAGAATGCATTTCACACAGACTCCATGTTTTAGTCAAAAACAGCAATTCAAAAGCATTAGATTCCAATCGTGGACATTTGACTTCAATAACTCAGTGGCACTAAAAGTCGACTTCTAAAACTGGCAAAACCTTATAACGAAACTAGAAATACATTGAATACAACAACAACAAATGTAAATCAAACAATTATAAAAATACAAGCAAAGGCATAATGCAAAATCCCTCTAACATCTGGAATCCAAGAAAACAGCCTATCGCACCATTTCCCATTGTGACAAGACGTTATTTATGATTTTTTTTTATAACAAGTCTAATACCGTACCTGAGTTTAGTTTCTAAGCACGGATCGGGATTCGAACCTCTGCTGTTCTGCGTGGTCTTGCTTCCAAGACTAGTGCGTTGCTCCTGTGCTATCCTCCATTCGTTTGCTTTGTCAAGTCCTTCACATTTTGGATGTGGTTTTGCACAGACTGTGAATGGTCACTCAAGTTAAAACAACACGTTCCTTCAAATTCGTTACAACCTAAATTATGTTTCTATAACAAATAATCAATAGCAGCTCTATTCTGCAAGGCTGCCTTTCTTGTAGCTTGGCTATCCAGAAGCAATTCTTCTAAGGCTTGAGAGGTATAATTCAACCCTTTCACTACTAAACATGCCAACTTAATAAAAGATTTAAATCCCCCAGCAGCTAATCCCCAAACTCCCACCAATGAATATGCAAGAGCTAGGATTTCCGATTCTGATAACAAATGCACATTTGAATCACAGTCTGGGGCTAGCCCTACAGATTCAAACGTTGATCTTTTGATTCTATGTAATACTGGCTGCAAAGGAAACAATCATGAAAGCAAGTCGTGTTAAAGCACACGGTCCTCCAGAAATGTTTGCTGGAATATAAGTATAGATGATATTACCACATGAAAAAAAGCCATCCTGCCAGACATTTCTCATGATTTAAATGACTAGCAGCTACAACTGTATGATTACATAACATGGCATTGTTGACGTTGGTGCATGTGCTTGACGTACGTGAACACATTTGCTTTTCAAACACAGTTCAGTTGTCCTGTTTCTTAATGTTCAATTGTTGACATTTGCTAAACTCTTTAGGGTTACAGGTAATCATGTAACAGATATCCCCTTCTGCGATATTGTAAGTCACTATCTGGGTTAAGTTTTTCCACTTGTGGTTTGTTTCTTGGCAGAATTGACAGTATTCGTAGATGGAAACCAATTGTTGGACATCAGAATCCTCCACTAAAGAATCATTATGCAGAACTCCATAAATGTGTCTCAAAATTGCAGCAGGTGTTGGCACCACTAGCAGACATGTAGTTGGGAGACCCATCGCGTTGTGCACATCCGTTAAACAAAAATACAAATTATACAAAACCTTTCGGGCGAGATATGCCCAAATGTTCTCCATTTGGGTCTTCATCAGTGAATATGTTTGCCGTCCTGCAGCCGGCGGCAATGTTTCTTGAGCTTGTACTTGGTGTGTTCTCAACGCTTTGCGAATTCTGTTCTTCATGCCTGCTGAGGCTGGTATGTCAGCGTCAGCATCAGGGGACCTCCAAACATCATTGTTCAACGTCATCAGAATCACATTGGTTGGCTGCGCAAATGCAACATCTTGTGTTTGTTGCAGTGTGTTAGTGGACCCTTCCAAATGGAGTCCATTTAGTATTATAATTACACCAGCCAGTCACAGACTCTACAAAACAAATCCAGATAAAGAACATATCAGTGTCGACAATCACAAAGCACATACTTCTAATTTTCCATTACTAAAAGTACTTGCTCCCTGCCTGATGTTATGACATCTGCGGGTACAGGTGGGCCACTTGGTTTTTCTACCCACACCTTTGCACCCGGTACCATGCAGTCTGATGAGCCAAAACCACAGTCCCCATGAGTAGATAACACTGCAGGGGGCTACCCCTTTCTGATTATGGATCATTTTACAGATCTGACAATCAGCTGGGCTATCCTGTCTCCTACACGGATAGGCAGGATTTGGTCTTCACTGTTCATTAAAATGTCTTAACTTTCTCCTTGTTAATCAGCATCTATCACTTCCTCCAGTACTTGGATGACCTTCAATGCTAATCCTGATCTTGGGGCAATAAATTCCATGTGTTCTGGTAGAATCTGTACTCCAATCCCAGTTTCAATGACTATCATACCTCTGGGCTCTATTCTGATTTCATGGTGAGCATGCAAGTTTACTCCTGCAGATTCTGGGTTGTGCGGTATGGAGCTAAAGCACCTGGCATAACCTCCCAGTAAACCATAGTCTCTACAGCTGAATTAGGTTGCACCTGCACTGTAGGTGTTAACAGGTGCGTTAGAGGTGTCTCATTCTCAGCCAGTGGCCTATTATTTAAAACCTGCACAGCATCAAAAAATACGATCATGCCAAACTACCAGACTGACATTGCCTGATTTGCGCAATTGTTTTTTCATCAGACCATTCATGCGTTCATTCAAAGCCACCACTTGTGGATGATATGGTACATGGTAAAGGCACTCAATAGTCTTTTCCTGACAGTACTCTCGAATCAACTTGCCTTTGAAATGGGTGCCATTGTCATTTACAAGGGCACACCGTAATGCAATATGATCTGATCTAACAGCTTAATAGTGTTCAATTGTGTGGCCCTCTTGCGTGGCAGCACCATCAAATATCCAGAAAAGGTATCCACAATGGTACATATATATTGAGCATTTTACTGATTGGCATAGGACCGATATAATCGATTTTCCAGATTTGACCCAGTAATTTACAGTACGCTGGACAATACAAGGGATCGGTCTATGGTGCTGATGCTGACACACAGGACATTTCAAAATTATTGTTTTCACTACTTCTAAAGGGATACTAATCCCTCGAGCTTGTGCCCACCTGCAAGTAGCTTTCTCTCCCATCTGTTCACATTTCTGGGCAGCCCACCTGGCCAAGCCATCAAAATCGCCCTCCTGAGCCTCTGTGTCTACAGAGGAAATATTGGTGTGTTCATCCGCAACAGAACTGAACCAACATTCTAATGAGTTAGTAGAACAGTGCGCATCCAAATGATACAGTGTTACTTCACTTTGTGATTTCCCAGATATGTTGCCACAATTCCTTTTCCCATAACTCTTTGGAATGAATTTTCCACCCATTCTTTTGCCATGTCGGCAGCCATACAGCTAGCCCAGTGGCCACTGACCATGAATCTGTGTACAAATGACATTGTCCAGTTGTTTCTTGTTTCAAAGCTTGATATACTGCATAAAGTGCTGCAAACCAACTGCTCTTCCCTTTACCTGATGTGGTTAGAATCTTTTTTGTCTTGGGATTATATGACACTGCTTTCCAGTAGCGCTCAGTTCCTATGCAGCGAGCAGAGCCATCAGTAAACCAGGCATGTTTTGTTTGCTCCACTGTCAGATCCCCATAAGATATCGCCCATTTTACTGGAGACTGATGTATTTTTGTCACTTCCTGTGGCATGTAGTCTACAGGTGGTATGTTAGCCACTTGCTTGTGTAGTTTCTCAACCCCACCCTTTCCTGATTTTGCTCGGTCTTGGATATACCATTTCCATTTAATTATACTGTCTTCCTGAGCTTGTCCTATTCGGTGTGTGTTAGGAGAGCTCAACACCAACTGCAAAATCAGGATTTTGGGCCTCATGACCCACTGTCAGTTGTTCTGTATCAATAAGAGCCCAATAACATGCTAGCAATTGCTTCTTGAATGGAGTGTACTGATCACCAGCCTTGGGTAATTTGCGACTCCAAAATCCCAATGGAACTCACATTTTGTCTTGCTTTAGACATAGGCTCCAGTTAGCATAATTTTCTTGTACAGATACTGATTTCAGAGGCCACAAATCGAGCACACGCTGCATTGTGTCTTTTGCCAAATCAAATTCTAATAGTTGCTTCTTGCCCCACTCAAATTCATATTTCTTTCGCGTCACTTTGTAAAATGGTGCCAAATTGTGATCTAAATGTGGTATAGGCTATCTCCAAAATCCAAACAGCCCTATAAATTGCTGAGCTTGTTCACTGCAGTGGTAAATTCAAGTATCTTTTTCCTGGCTTTTGGCATCATCTCTCGATGCCCATTATGCCACTGAATTTTGTTAGGGTTAATTTCTCAGCCTTTCTTCTTCAATACTTCAATGATTGCTTCGAAATGATTTTTCACACTTCACTCATCCATGCCCTGTGTCAGAATATCATCAATGTAATGTGAGATTTGTATTTCAGGTTTGCATAGTGTCTTATCTAAGTGCTATGCCACCAGCCGTTGACAGAGGGTTGGGCTATACAAGTACCCCATAGGCAATCTCATGAAGGTGTACTGACGCCCACCCCAAGAAAATGAAAATGGCTCCTGGCACTCTTCGGCAATTAGCACAGAGAAAAAGGTATTCACCATATCTATCACAGCGTACCAGGTTCCCTCAAACGTCTGTATGTTCTCAATCAAAGTGACAGTGTTTGGGGCTGCAGGAACTAAAGGGGGAGTACATTTGTTAAATTCTCTATAATCCACTGCAATTCTCCAGCTCCCATCCCCCTTTTTCACAGGCCAGACCGGATTATTCCAAGCAGTAGAGACTGGGCATAATACTTCTGCCTCTTTATATTCTTTACTGGTGTATGAAAATTCTTAATGACCTCCGGGAATGCGGTATTGCTTAATAGACACACGCTTCGTGGCCAAAGGCACGTGCACTTGGTGGATTTTCAATTTGGCTTCTAGAACTGGGTACAAGTTAATACATTTACTCCAAACTGATACGTTTTACCTCCCAGTCCTAAAGTCAACCCTTCCAGAATGTTAAAACCAATTATGTATTCAGGTATCAGAACAATCACTACTTTATATTGCTGTTTTTTTCAAATTGCCTATCTTAATTTCCACTCCTGTCTGTACTGCTGGGGTTTCCTCCCCCCCAGCCCAGTAATGGTAAAGTGTCGTCCTTTAAATCTTGAAGGATTTCCATGAATCAATGACGCCTCTGCCCCGCTATCTATCAAAGCTCGGACTTCTTGAGTGTTACCAGGCTTCCAAAATATCTTAATATTAATATGAGGTATTCGGTCAACTTTTATACAAGATGAAATTGCCAGGATGTGGCCATAATCCTTGTCAAATTTGGGTTGAGTGTATCCAGACTCAGCCTCTAACATTGCAATCACTGTTGTTTTTAACTCAGCATATGTTGGTTGGTACTGGGAAGGGATCCCCATGAACCCATATCCTGGCTTCTCCTCAGAAGGTGCTGAAAAAGTGTCCCTTTTCTGCATGGACTATTCCTGTCTCTTAACTTGTTTATAGCGCTCTTTCCCAGCATCCCCTCTCTTTTTGTAGAACTCATACATTTCCCTGGTTTCAATACCATCAATCTCCTCACGTGGCACACCATCTTTCAACAATGACAAAAGCATGTCCTTTCATAACACTCTGGAGTCTCTACTATCTTGTCTACTGCCTTCTGTTCTTCTCTCACTGTGCCCCTCTCTCTCTTGTGGTCTGTCCTCACCTTTGTCCCATTCATCCAGATCTGACCATTTCCGAATAGCATCTATCACTTCATCAGTGGGTTACCCAGCCATGCTCACTAAGAGAGCCATGATGATGCTCTTGTTTGTGGGTGGAGCAGTTCTTATGACCATATTTCTGGTTGACACTGACAATGGCACCACCCCCATATGTACCGGTTCATCTACATGAACTGCTTCCTTCATAGCATGTTCTATGATTTTTTGAACTGCCTCCTTCAACGTATAGTACTTCTGTTCCTCAGTGGGTCAATACGTGATAATAGGATATTTGCAGTTACACCCTTGGGCTGCGAGGTGCAACAGAGATACCTGCAAAGTTTGGCCATTTTCATCTGAGGAGGCCCGGCCCGCAATGGTTTTTGTATATTAGTGTCACTGGATAGAGGCAGGACGCCCAGCAGCCCATCATACATTTGCACCATCCAGGTGAGTAAAGGCTCCCCTGACTTCTGCCTCAGTCAAGTAATAATCTCACCAACCTCCTGTTGTGTGTAATCTTCCAGGGTGGTCAAATCCAAAACACCCCACCCGTATTATGTGGATGGGGGGCCAGCCCGGCGCCTCATTACTGGCTTAGCAGTTTACAGCCTTTTCATACTGTTTTAATTCAGATCCTGCTCTCACCTCTGAGCTACACTCTGAATCATTTGAATTCCAAATATCACCATCTCATTTATCAGGATCCCAATCTGCCCCTGCAGTGGCAATCACAGTAGCAACTTTCCTTAAGTTGACACTGCCTCGTCTTTTTCTGAATTCATACCAGGCAACCCTGACAGCTGCTCTTTCAGCAACGTCTTGATATTTAGATGCTTTGTCACACCACATTTTTTTATTGTAATTGCTGCATTAGTGAAATGTGCTTCTCAGCAGCCAATTCCTTTTCTAAGCGCAACACATCCTCGCTTAATTCAACATTCCTCTGGTGCATTATTCTATAAGCACACAAAAGAATCCAACCACGTCTCCCAAGAGGGGCAAATGCTTCCCCTTTGTCCACCTGGACATGTTGTAAACAAGACATTACCTCCGCAGGCCCAGCCATGCCCAAACCTTCCTCCCATGGCTCGCACAGCCCAGCACTGCATGCCCATTCCTTTGCCAACTTATCATACAGGCTCTTCACCCAGCCAGGAATAACAAGAACAAGAAAAGCAATCCCGCCAGCGGACATCCCCTTTTCTCTCTTTCTAAACAAGGTATTCATAATTACTATAATGTACAATAACCTATGCACAATACCTTATCCACCGCAGCTTAAAGACAGTCACTCAAAACACACAGACACACAAAATGCCAATTAACAAAGCCAGGCTCTCACTTCAAAGAAAGAGAAAAAAAGAACTAGAACTATAAATTCTGCTTTTCAATGTACAAGCACATATTCCAAGATGCCTGGAACATTACATCACAAGGCAACCCTAAAAGCTCATAGGGCCATATGTTTTGCTTCTCATTAGTGCACAGTCAGCTTTGTCACACCCGAATGCGCAATGAAAAGAGAAACTTTCCAAGCTGAAAGGCAATCATTCACACATTTTCAAAAAAGGTAGCAGGCGCCCCTCTCCATAACACTCAGTTAAAATGTAAAATGGTTCTCTATAGCCATTTCTACTCAAATCATTTGCTGCTCAAAACGCACCTAGAAAGCATTTCACACAGACTGCTTGCTTTAGTCAAAAACATTGCAATTCAAAAGCTTTAAAGGCCCTCTCCTTTTAGCCCCTGGCTGAGGTGGGCAAACAGCCCCTTTTCTTCAATACTGCCTCTCTGGTGGTCATGAACACAGCCAGGTGTACGGAATCAGTTATGATCTCGGTTCTGGATGCTCTTGATTTGCTGCAGTACCATAGAGAGGTCAGAGTGATGATTCTACTTGCCCTCTCTGCAGTGTTTGATACCATTGATCATCAGATCCTTCTCCATCATCTGGAAGATGTAGCTTCTGGTCTACCCCTGGTTTGGCTCACTTCTTTTCATTTGGACCGTGCTGAGACAATATCTCTTGCTCCTTTTTTCTCCTCTACTGTTGGTCTCTACTGTGGGGTCACCCAGGAGTCTTCTTTGTCTTGCTTCTTTTTTAACCTCTATCTCCGGCCGCTGGCAGATCTGATTCATGAGCACGAGGTGCGTTTTTATATCTATACTGGTGACACCTAGCTGCTCTTCCGACTGGATTCTCAAACCTCTGCTCCCCCTAAGCTTAGAAATTGTTTGTGAGCAGTAGGGAATTGGATGGTCAATAAATGGCTTAAATCTAATGGTAACTAAACCGAGATCATGGTACTAGGGCCCACCGGAACGGAGACTTCATGTACTACAGAGTTCTCGCCTAAATCACCAGAATGATGTCCTGCACCTAGTAAATGGGTAAAGAGCCTTGGAATAATACTCCTTCCCTCTGGCTTCCGAGAATTGCAGATCTCCTCTGTGTGCAATGCAGGATTTTTTTAAAATTGAAAACCTTAAAAAAAACATGACCTATCTTTCCTCAAGGATCCCATGCCGGAGTGGTGGGGGCTTCTTTTCTGGGGTCCCTGGATTATTGTAACAGAATTTACTTGGGACACTGGCTTTTCTAATTCAGCGGTTCCAAGTAGTCCAAAATGACGCTGCACGGTTAGCCCCTGGTGCCACTCATTTGGCCCATTCTCAGGATCTTCTCTCAAAGCTTCACCGGCTCCCGGATAGCAGTCACATCAAATTTAAGGTGCTCTGCATTGTTCACTGGGCAGTTCATCCTGTGAGAGCAGAATATCTTCAAGAAAAACAGACCCCTCATGCCCCAGTCAGAATACTTCACGCCACCTCACAGAAGTTGTTGGTAGAGTCCAGATTTTATAGAGCTCCGAAAGAGGGAAGAGCTTTTTCTTTCCCGCACACCATTAGCCATTGGCTCAGGAATATTATCGCCATCCGATATGGTCTGAGCCTGGTGCAATGCCCGGCTGGGGTGCTGGGCCTTCTACCTGAGGGATAGGCTTTTCCTTGGCAGAGGCTAGGGGGTCCTCAATCATAGTCAGCTGTAAGGTGGCCTCTTGGTCCTCTCCCCTTACGTTTGTAAAACTCTACAGACACCTCCTTCCTGGGCAGGTGCGTCAGGGTTTTGGGCATGTGCTTCTCCAAACAGTTTCTGACTAAATACAGTATTATCATTAAAATCAAGAGGTGTGCTGCCATGGACCAGTGTGAGTTTGCATATGCGCCTCCGCTCGCTGCAAGTTATTCGTATGCTTCATGATTAAGTAGTGGGACATGGAGGTAATGCTCATATTATTTACTGGTAATCTTAAATACACCTAGTCCTACTCTTCCTAAAGCAGCACTTGAACCCCCTTCCCAGGGTCAGGTACATTAAGTATTGTTGGTATCCAGGACGTTGGAAGGTGAGCCACACCCTTTTTAGGGTAGGGGAAGAGGGACTCCCTTGATGGCTTGAAGGAAGTTTGGGGATTGCTGCTGGAAAGGTGGGTCTTGAATGATTAAGGACTGAAATGAGTAGGCTGACTAGGAGTAATGAAGATTACCGGTAAGTAAGCCGAACATTAGTAACCTCTCTGTTACAGTAAAACTATGCTTTCATATCTTGTGGAGGCCACTGAAGCATATACAATATGAAAATTGCAAGCATTAATTGAAAGGCCCTATCAAGTTTGTGACTTATCATTTTTAAACCTGTAAATAACACCACCACATGGTTTAATGTAAAATTTGTTATTGGATTATTTTAAAAGAAGACATACAGAAAGAAATACACCGTAGAAGAAGAATAGAAAAAATGAATGTAAACGACAACCAGTCAGCAAATATATTACAAACGAGGGGTAGACCTGACCCATTGCCCCTGGACCTTAAACATGTTGCTGCAGTGAAGCGGGCAGCGAGGCAGGTTGTTCTCGCTGCGTTTTACATTTTCTTTTTGAGGAAGAGGAGGTGTGGACCTGACACATTGCACAGCGTTGAAGATCAAACAAACATAGTCCACTCCGACTCCTTCCCCCAGCAGGCTTCGCCCCAATGCTTCTGATGCTCAGCTCTTATGGCCACACACCTGCAGCAACTTTAGCGTTGCTTAACGGCAGGTTCCCCTAAACACCTCCTTAGAAGCCACAGCGCCCCGGCAGCAAATCCAAAATGCCACATTTTTCAATAGGCAAGGCAGGCGCCCCATTGTTATTAAGGGGCTAATTCATAGAATTCGGTGCACAAGTGGTGCACGCGGCTGGCGCACTGAGTGCTCGTGCGGCAGTCTGCGCCAGCCGCCTGCGCCAAAATCCATTTAGGCGCACAGCGTATTCATGGATTCATACATCCATAAAGAGCCATGGTGCAGAGTGGCGCAGCGACCCTGCAGCACCGCCAGTTACGCCCCCAACCCTGCCCCGTGCGCCAAAAACATTGCACAAATCCAGTACATGGCGCAAAGGCCAGTGGACCAGCATACAGCCCCCCAACCATGAAAACGTGTGTAAAACTCCCCGCGCACGCCCCAGAATACATGTACCCTGCTCGCGCTAGGCCAATAGGGTGTAAACCTCCCCGCGCATGCCCCAGAATATACGTACCCCGCTCACGCTAGGCCAATAGCGTGTAAAACTCCCTGCGCATGCCCCCGAATACACGTACCCCGCTCGCGCTAGGCCAATAGCGTGTAAAACTTCACACGCACCCCTAGGAATACACGTACCCCGCTCGCGCTAGGCCAATAGCATGTAAAACTTCACACGCACCCCTAGGAATACACATACCCCGCTCGCGCTTGGCCAATAGCCTGTAAAACTCCCCGCGCATGCCCCAGAATACACGTACCCCGCTCCCGCCAGCAAAATTGCATGTAAAACGTGGGAAAAGTACCCCGTGTGGAGTGGGCTGCCTGCGGGGCATGCCCAGAGTGGATGGGGTGCCTGCGAGGCATGCCCAGGGTGAAGGGCTGCCTGCGGGGCATGCCGAGGGTGGATGGGCTGCCTGCGGTGCATGGCAAGGGTGAAGGGCTACCTGTGGGGCATGGCCAGGGTGGATGGGCTGCCTGCGGGGCATGGCCAGGGTGAAGGGCTGCCTGCGGGGTATGGCCAGGGGGGATGGGCTGCCTGCGGGGCATGCCCAGGGTGGATGGGCTGCCTGTAGGGCATGGGGAGGGTGGATGGGCTGCCTGCGCATATTCTGGGGCGTGCGCATGAAGTTTTACACGCGATAGGCCTAGCGCGAGCAGGGTACATGTATTCCTAGGGGTGCGAGTGAAGTTTTACACGCTATTGGCCTAGCGCGAGCGGGGTACGTGTATTCCTAGGGGTGCGTGTGAAGTTTTACACGCTATTGGCCTAGCGCGAGTGGGGTACGTGTATCCTGGGGCATGCGCGGGGAGTTATACACACAATTTTAAAGTGTGTGCCCCTCCCCCCCTGCCCATGCCCTGCAGGCGTCCAACATCACAGGGGACCACCCTACACCCCTGGGCATGCCCTGCAGGCAGCCCAAATGGCACTGTGTACTTGGGAGCCCCGACTCATGTCCCCGCCCCACCCAAGTGACGGGCACCTGCCAGCAGGCCCCGACTCATGTCCCCTACCCAATACGTCATCACAATCCAGAGTCATGGCCCTTAAGGCCACCCAGATCCCACGCCACCCCAGTCCAAACACCCAACCAAGCATTCCATCCACTCCACAATGAAATCCCCATGTCATGATAGATCCCATATAACCAGTATGCCCATGAATACATGTGCGTCAGACCCACACAATGGCGACACATGAATGAGAAAACCCACATTGTGACATGCACCCAGGAACCACGCACGTCAGCACGAATGTCACGTGTGCGCAACGCGACACCAATCAGGACGGACTCCATCCGGTCACGGGTCCCCTTGTCCGCAGGTAGAGGAGTGCCAGATGACGTGGACCTCCCCCCTACCCGCGGACGGGCCTGGGACGGGGCATCCCTGCTGGTGCACGGTGATGCAGTCACAGTGTCAGGGAGAGAGACATGCACAGGCACCTCCGCAGTGACCTGTGCTGCGTCCTGCCCGTACCCCTGGACTGCACCACTTGCACCAGTGGTACCACCCCCACCAGGCCCCATGTCTGGCTCTGTAGAGGCCTCCTCCTCCTCTATACACACCACCAACCTGGATGGCCCCACACCGTCTTCCGCCATAGCAAGCCCCTGTGGGGACTCATCCGCCCCTTCCGCTGCAGCCGTAGTGGCAGACGCGGCACCAGTCCCCTCGCTACCGGATGATGGAATTTCCTGGGAGGGTGACTGGGCCTTGCGTCGCCGGCTGGTGGAGGCATCCCTGTTGCTTTCCTCCACGGCGCCGTCTCCGCCCTCTTCTTCAATCGCCGCTGTGTAAAGGGAGACATTGAACACAAGCATCAGGGTACTGTACAATAGTCCCATAGACAGGAAGCAATAGCAGATGAGTGGCACTGTCAATCGTCACTTCCATCATGTCTCCCAAAAACACATGGGTCAGTGCAGGCAACCCACATGCAGGAACCGGCATGGCACATGCAACTAACATTTGCATCCATGTCCACTGCACCGTAGATACATCCATTGGTGGCCTGAAACTCACATGCATCATGGGACATGCTGATCACATGCACACGCATGACCAGAGGGTCATGCATCTGGCCCCGTATGCCCACAGACACAGTGGATACAAGGATGAGTAGGCTGTATCAGTGATTTGACACATCGTCACAGACATGTGTCATGCATCCATGGCGCGCACACTACTCTGACACACGGACATGTACTTCATGCATGTCCATGACAGCAGCACACATCTATCACACCACAAACATGTCACTGTACAGACACTGGCATGCATACATGTGTGCATTCTGCATGCTGCTCAGCATGATGCATTGTAACACATACACCATCCATGTGGGTCATGCCTGACTAGACTCACATGCAGCACCATCATTTCCCTGCACACACACATCCATACATGACCCATGTGACACATGCAGCCGAGTAGCTAACTACCACCACACTTCAACATGCACTGTTTCAAACGTGAATGCATGGGCACTTACCGCTCGACTCCAGTCGGGCCTGCATCATGAGGGTCTGGTGGTGAAGCACTGGGCGAATGCGCTCCAGGACCCTCATCTGCTGGGTGGTAAGCTGGGCCCGGTGCCCCCCTGCATTCACTGCCTCCAAGAGACACCAGGCCTTATTGAGGGTCCTGGATTTATAGTCCTCCCAGCGCTTCCGGACGTGTTTGGTGTCACGGGTGCCACCCCCTCCGCGTTGATGGCTCCCACTATGTCCTCCCAGATCCTCTTCCGTCCTTCCTTGTTGGCGCACGATGGTGTGAAGAGGGCATCATAATGCCCCAGAACTTGCTCCACCAGGATACCAACTTCCTTATCGCTGAAGCTGGTAGCCCTCTGCCTCTCTGGCTGGGGGTCGGCAGTGGTCTCTGATGGTGTTTGCCCCGACATGGCGACCCCGAGGCAGGTGTGGATGGGCAACTGGGTCCTAGGCCTGGGCTGTGGAGTGATGGAGCACCTCTGTTCCAGCAAGGGTGGTCACAGCAGCTAGACCCCTGCAGATGACATATGTGCAGGCACCAAATGGCAGGGCATGGTGGCAGCAGGCAGGCAGCAGCAGTTGGCTCGTGGGAGGCTGCTCGGGGATGTGGGGGGCAGGAACATGGCCTTCTGGGCAGGAGCGAGGTCTTCCGTGTATTGTCGCATGGCCAGCTTGATACGGAGTGATTTGGCACGTGAAAAAACTCCACGTCAGCGTGTAATTCGAGGAAAGGCCCTTAGTGCGTAAGCGCGTATGTGACGTAACACACGCGAGCATTTCCCTGGCACGGGTTGAGGGTCCCACGTGGGTTTCCATCGCTCTGTACGTGCTTTTCATGGGAAGCGGTGCATGTGTTTTCCAGGCGTTGGGGTTCACATGCGATTACTTCACAGCGGGTGGGTGTTGGCTCCGTTTTCTTCTTCTACACGCAAGGCAGACGGTGAGTTGCACACGCTATTTTTCCCTTTGCGGGTGTCCATGTTTGTCGCGTACCCCTTTTTTATGTGCATACTTGCCTGCTTGTTGATCGCGTACATATTTTTTGTGTTCCTGGCTGCCACAGCGTACTGCGTGTGTTTATTTACATGCACATGGGCAACAGGGGTCGCTTATCTCTTTTTCTTGCTTTTCTGGGATGCCTGTGCGTTGCGTGACACGTCTTCCACAGAATGGACATTAATCGTAGCTGTAAATACGTGTTTTTTGTGTGTGCACATTTTGGTAATGCGCAGGGCCGCTACCGCCTGCCTTCGTGTGGCGGACGTGTTTAGGCCTGTGCGTGTGTTTGGCCATGCATGGGTTTCCCCTATTCGATTCCATGAATACATGTGGTTCGAGTGCATGTGGGCGTTCCGTGTATTTCCCTGCAGTACTTCCTCAGTTACACCTTCTTTTTCAGGCGTTGTTCCCCATTCCGCACATTACGCCCGTGTTCCGCCCACTTTTTGGTGTGCGCGCTAAAGTTGTGCGCTTTCGCTGTGCACGTCGCGCACGTCGTTCAGGATGTTGCAATGACGTGTGCGCCCGTGTGCGCCATGCACGGATTTGGCGCACATCCCGAGGGAAACATGCACAGGGCCTTCCATGAATCGCCAGCTTTTTCACGCTTGCGCCAGCTTGCGCCAAGATTTTCAGCGCACATTTGTTCCATGAATCGGCCCCTAAATGCACTTTGCTCCCGAGGAGGAAGCGCATTTAATTCAATTGGGCGCCTGCCGTGCCTTCTGCCACCACGCCAACTCAGGGGAGACCTTGAAAGACTCCCCTGAGATGGTGTGGCGGGGGTCTAATGGCCTCAGGGCAGAGTGGGCCAGATCCCTGGCGCCTTCCAACCCCATTGAAAAATGTGATGCCCCCCCTGCCGCATTACGAGGGGTGCGGAGGGGGAGCGGAGGGGTGCCACATTTTTTATTTGCTGCTGGTGCGCTGTTCAAATTGCGCAGTGGTAATAGGATAATCCGCTGATGTCATTTGGTCCAGCAGATGACCACCGTGAGGGCCTTTCTATAGAGGGTAATGCAAGTAATGGCTGTAGGGTGGGGAAGCCTGCTGGTGTTGACCGTCTGGCATATTTGAATCGGGTAAGAAGGCTGACCACATCGGGGGCAAGAACTACGCGATCCCAGTTAGTCGGCTGGGAGCGATAGACAGCGCCTGTGCTGGAGAAGGAACAATTTGAGTCTATGCACAAGCACCAACTAAATCAATAATTTCAGCACTGCTCTTTCCTATAGAGGATACTAACACAGAGGGCACTACCATTCTTGCTGCCAATAGCCCGGCAGTGCTACTGCTCGAGGAGGCTATCGAAATAAATGGGACTAATGACATTAATGATGTTCCCAGGGGTGTTATCGAAAATGCAGCAACTGCCCAGGAACTGATTACATCACCCTTGGAGATTGCCCTTGATATTGTTCTTGCAAACAGATTTGCCCGGCTGATTGATTGATTGATTGATCTAACCACCATTGACAATCTATTGATGGCCGGGCCTAGGGCCCCCAACAAGTGCCCGATGGACGGCTTGAGCCCTGATCAGATTTGTGAAGAAAAGGCCCGAGTTAATGGAGAAAGCTAACAAAGTTACTGGCCCATCTGGAGGCTATCGGGATCGAAGCGCACATGTAGTGGCTCCACCTTTGAATCCTGAATCTACTAAATCCAGCTGCAGGTGGTGTTGCTGCCATGATCTGGGAGAGGTCCTAAGGTTGATCAGAGCAGAATTGTGCAGGCTGAATGGGGCTGTTGCTGCCCTAATTGAAAAGATGTCAGCGCCACCCGATGATCACCCGCCGCACCTAGAGCCCTTGGCCTGCCCACAAACATGTGCTAAAATCGATGCTGACACAAGCTACTACAAGTCCTTACGTCCAGCTTCTCAGCTTTTGTTAGTGATTCCAAGCTGGATCATTGCTCAAACAAGGCCCCCAGGATTGGAGGGGAAAGTCTGCAAGGTGCCACGCACCCGCAGCAATCGGGGCAATTCCATAACAGTGAAACATCAAAGAGGCACCCCACCCCCTGGAATTGGTCAATGGGCCCACCAGTTTATATATGAAAGGCACGCGATTTGGCTTTTTAGGTGCCATTCCCACTAGGCAATTCCAAGTGCAGTATCCCCCAATCCCAGCACATACCACTACCCCCCCAGTGAGCTGCCCACATAAAGGGAGCATCTGTGTTCATATGTACATTGTACAGTGGTTGTGGAGAGGAAGCTTTGAGAGCCAAGAGTCCTTAGTTTACAAGGTTATACACTGGCTGCACGCTGTGAGAGGGTGTTCTGGCTCACCACCTAAGACCTTCCGGTGACTTTTACTAGATCCAAGAGGGTAGAGGATGTCTGAACCCAGACCGGGACGAGAAGGGCTCAGCAGAAAAAGTTCTTCCTATGAATGTATCTGTTGTTCAAGATTAACAATCACAGGTATTAATTAATTGGAAGAGCGGGGTAGATACACCACTAGCAACACCAGCTGTAAGTAGAAAGAACAGCAATTAGTGGCATGAACGACTGATTAAATATCAATAGAGAGAGTAGAGAACCTCTAATGAGGATTGGATTCCCAGAATGATACTAGCAGCACTGTAGCAATGGAAAAGCTGTGTCCTCAAATGTTTCCAGGCAGGATAGGATTTGCTGAAAGTAATAGAACATAAGAGTAAATTCCTATGGATACACTCCGGGCCTGATTCATAGAAGCGTTTTATAATAATACAATCCCGGAGGAAAATGCTCTGTGAATCAGGCCCTATGTGTTAGGGTTTATCACAGGATTGAAAGAATCTTATCATGGAGTGGAATTTAAGGGTCCCGAAAGATTAGCGGGTCCAGTATCCAGGTAAAGAGACGAAAAGCGCACAGAAAATAGGAGAGTTAGTTGGACCTATACCCGAAGGCACAAGGACGCCTGGGGAACGGGATGTGCACAATAAACGGAATAGCGTCTCTAGTCCGTGCACAAACTGATCGCAAAACGGAATGTAATCCAGAGCAAAACGATGAGCGGGTAAGCACAGTGTCCAGCGGAGCGTCTCTTGTCAATAGACAGACTCAGTCCTGAGCCGGGAGGAATCAAGTAACAAAGATGATTGTCAACGTGCAGGCAGCAGAGGTAACAAGACGGCAAGCAAGGGAGTTCCGAAGATTTAGCAGAATGTTGGCGTTGAGCAGGCAGGTAGAGTAAAAGACGTTAGGCAGGAAGGTCCGTAAGCAGGCCGGGCCATGAAACAGGATCAAACCAGAACAAGGGATGAGAGGGAGTCGGAATCCGATAAACAGATGCAGGTCAGTAACGTGGAATCAAGAATAGTGGGATGCAATATCAAAATAGGAGACACCTTCAATCAGAAGCACTTGTCTCAAGGCGAACGCAGCATTTATTTCCAGAGAACCAGTGCGTGCAGCGTCCTACGTGTCACGTGGGCTCGAGCACCACCTTTCCCCTTGGCAACCGTATATGCGACCGAATGATGTTGTGCATGCAGGGGCTTCCAGCATTGACAAGGTCATTTCCAATGCTGGAGGAATGGCCCAGTGTTTTATGCGTAACACAACTTTTGAGGGAATGGCGATGATAGATTCTAGGCAGGGAATGTTGCAGAGCATGCGGTTTCCTGGCAGAGGGTGCAAATCAACCATCCAAGAGGATATCACCTGGTGTTCTCGCAGGCCAATGCCACAGAGTATTGACGATTGCATCCAGGTGGCACTAGAAAGTGACTTCTTGGTGGATGGCCTGTGATGTATTGAATTGCATTCTTATCCACCAGCCAGCTCTAGAATCACCATGAGAGCCTCACATCCTGATCATTTACTGGCCCAAAGGTTCCAAGGAACTGGAATGGTGGTAGAGAAGGCTCTGGGGTTGGAAGGTGGTTTGGAAGGTGTGGATTGACTCCCTATAGTACCATCATTGACAGTGTCTGGGCCACAAGTGGTCCTCACTGCCACTGCTACTGCAGACTTATGCCCCATTGGAAGGATTTTGTCTTGGAACAGAGTGGGCATTAACAAGCACTTAGATGTCCCAAGCTGGTCTGAGTTCATTCGTAACTTGGAAATTGTTTGTTTCCAGGAGACATGTGCCAGGGGACCGGTGACAGTCCATGGAAATAGCGCCCATTCAATCCCTGCTGTCAAAGGTCCCAGAGAAAGTCCATGGGGCGGGCGGCCTGTTAACATGGATGGCCTCTGGCCCTGACTGGTAGATCATGAAAAATCCCACAGGGTGTTTAGACCTGCAACATATTATAATAACAACAAGGAAAGACAAGACAGCCCACTTGTTCAATATTTATAACAGACCGACTGTGGATACACCAAATAAAACCATTGTAATGATGCAGGAGATACTTGACTACCTGCACGCTCACTTTAGAAGTAACTCATTCGTCTTGGTCATGGGAGACCAAAACATGCAGTTTGAGCCATTGAAAGTTCTTGATGACATGTGGGTTGATCAGGATTCCGCATGGGGAATTCCCACATTGGTAGTTGACTATCTCCCAAGAGCACACTGACTCGCCATCAATGCGGCTCACATTTGAAATAGTCTGGGTTTGAGAGCTTGCAAAGGCAGGCATAGGCAGAGCAGCCCGCTGGGTCTACTTTCTTTGGGCCAAATGTCTCCTCAAGAATTGATTTAATGCGGATAAATGTTGAAGCTGGCCTTTGTTGATTAGTTTTTCTGCATTAGATGGTAATGAGAGCAACCGCAAGCCGCTCCTGAGCTCCATTT
This sequence comes from Ambystoma mexicanum, assembly GCF_040938575.1. Classification (NCBI taxonomy): domain Eukaryota; kingdom Metazoa; phylum Chordata; class Amphibia; order Caudata; family Ambystomatidae; genus Ambystoma; species Ambystoma mexicanum. Next base: position 1,243,357,117 of record NC_090927.1, on the reverse strand, counting down.
GTCTGGACACTTGGGAGGCTGTACATCCTTCTAACCCATCTAGATCTGTAGATATAGAGGTAACCTGTCTTGCAACACGGAGGGTATAATGGGGAGATGTGCTGAGAAACAACTTTAAACCCAAAGTGTATCGCACTATATTGTGTGACATTGAAGCAATTTGTACTCCTCCATCTGTTGCTAAACCCATTCTGGACCACTATGAAGCTATGATAAATAGTTGCCAGCCAGTCTTTATTAAGCCTGCTAGACAGATCAAGCCCAAGGAGCTAAGGAAGGATGGATGGTTCGACGAGGAATGCAGAGTAGCCAAGCGTGATTTAATGTCTTGCCTTAAGGAGGGCACAGTGTTAGATAAAGAAAGGCTGTACACACTTAAGACTGCATATAAATCCCTGACCATGAAGAAAGGGATTCCCATTTAATCTGGATAGATGGAATGACTTACACTCTACATGTGTTAATGGGACTCATGCCTGTTCTGGAAAATGGTTGCAGGGGAAGACCTCTATGCCCCCAATGCCCTCCAATGCAGCATCCCCTTCATGGCATAAGCATTTTGGGGGAGTTGTACCCAACCAGGGTGGACCAGCTGGAGGAATGTCTACAACATGAGAACGTACTCCCCCCCATTTTTAAACTCTTTGGTGTTCACAGAAAGGGTGATCCATGCACAATCAGGAGGTAAAGCACCGGGCACAAATAAGATTCCAGTGGACCTATATATACAAAGATGAACCCTCAAAATGGGCTCCCTTACTGTGCCAGGTCTTTAATGTTGCAATGGTGACCAGAGTGATGCCAAGGTCATGGCGTAATGCAGAAATAGTCCACATTTTCCAGAAGGGGGCTAGTGACCAGCCAGGGAATTACTTTCCCATATCACTTCTTGATAGGGCGGGGAATATTTTTCCCAAGGTCATCCTGGAGGGATTGCAAGACTGGGTAGATACAGCAGGAATTATCAGCCACATACATGCTGATTTTCAGAAAGGGTGCCGCGCAATTGACTCGAGCTTCCTATTCCATCTTATTCGGGACAAATACAGAGTGCTTAATAGAGCCAGGATATATGTGGTCTTTGTGAACCTACATACAGACCACTTTCAACAGTGTCCCCAGAAACTCTTTGTGTCCCATGGCTCAAAATTTGTGAAAAAAGAACTGTCCAAAGTGAACCTGAATCAGTACTGGAGGTCACCTGATGCTGGTGGCATCCTCTCCCGCCATAGACTGGAAGAAGAATGTACTACTCTTAGCACAGGCCTGCACTATTTACAGCACAAACCGGATTGTGGGGTTTAGTCTTACTTGGATATGATCAGCCCGCGATATGCCCGGTCCCTAGATATACAGTTCTGCCTTAACATCTTAAAAGTGGCATCTTATATGCAGAATATTCGATGGTCAAGGGGCAATACATGCCTGGTCTGTGTGGCAAATTAATAAACCATCATCCATTTTTCGTTTTTCTGCAATGGATATAAGGGTTATTGTGTGAAATATTTGCTCCCACTCCTGAGATTGGCTGAAATCTGCCATGTTGAAGATGCCATAGCTTATTGTAAGGATACCAGTAACTTGAGAACTGCATACTTCGTACCTAAATACATCCATAGGGCATGGTTAAAGAGAAGCATAAGAGGCCATGTAATGACATTGGGCCTCATTCTGACTCAGGCGGCCACGGAATGAACGCTGCCGGTAAGGGACTGGCACCGTTCATTCCAGGCTGCCCTATTACGAGGTCTGCAGCGAGTATCGCTAAAGAATGCCTAGTCAGACCAGGTGTCCTTAGCGGGACCCGCTAGCAGACCAGGATGCTAACAACAGGCCCGTCATTAACAGGCCCGTTGTTAGCATCCTCCCCATTCCCAATAGGGCTCAAATGGGAATGGGGATTCATATTTACAGGAGCCCAGAAAAGGGCAATTACCGGGTCCGCCAAAATCATTACCGGCGGCAGCTCTGCTCTTAATAAGGGCACAGCTACCGCCAGGGTCGTAATGAGGCCCATTGTCCCAATTGGCCCACGAATCCGCTTTGGTTGGAATGCTGCATAACTCCATTGGGACATGCTGCTATGTACTTGACTTGAATAACTGTATATTTGTTTATTTTATGTTTTATCGATTTTATCTTTGAATATTTGCCTCATTTTAAATACTGTCAGTTATTTTTATATTTTAGTTTTTTTTGTTTTTCTTTTTGAATATGTATTGTATTCATTTGTTTCCTTTATGGCTAACACCGTAATAAAGCTTCATGAATGAGTGACTGATTACAAAGGAAAATACCAAGGATAGTGTTTCCAAAGCCATAGGAGTGCCTACAACTATAAACTTAAAACCACAAATCTATTGCCTTGTGGGGAAAAACTGGAACCATGTTGACATCATATTTTATTCACAGTTGGGTGACCGGAGCTGGTTTGTAAGCTACAACGAAGCACTCATAATTGGTGGTGTTTGTCTATTCGCGCTGAATTTTAGAAGCAAGTGAAGCATGGGGTCATTCTGGTCTTCCAAAAATGTCTGTGTGCATTCCAAATATGAATATATTATTTGATGCCAGTTGTGGCTTTTCTGAGTTGGACTACACTGCTTTCAAGGGAACATGTCTTTGACCAGCGTGTATCCATGGAGCCATGGATTTGGTGGACTTCCAGTGTGATTTCACTGACTGCAAGACTGCGGATTACAGAAGATCTTCCAGTTCCTGTTTGCGTGACATGCATTTTGCTTTGATGAACGTAGATTTCAGCATGGAAGGCGCAAGTATATTGTGTTTTGCATATGTCGGATGTCAGCTGCCCATGCTCAGTACCTCGTCACAGAAGGAACGTTTGTTCTGGAGCAATCAAAGGCCATGGACCTCATTACGAGTTTGGTGGTAAATCAACGGTAAATCAGCCAAATAACCACCAAACCCACTTACCATTACCGCCACTTGGTTGTGCGGGTTTACCACAGGTTTATAAATGGTAGTAGGGTGGTGTTAATCCACATTTTCAGAGTCCATTAGACTCCATGCGGATTTTGACGGAATTCATTAATTTTGACAAAATGTGTCCTTAAAGTGGCAGATTTACCTGCAGTGTGATGCTGGAGGAAAATCCTCCAGTTTAGGGACACATTTGTAGTTCCGCAGTACGATAAAAATGGCAGTAATCCCGTTACTGCCAAAAAAAGTGGCAGTAACGGAATGACCATCCGTTTTGTCCCACACCGCCGAACGTGTAACGAGCACCCATGTGCTTTAGAGTTCCAGTCCTATCATTGCAATATGAACACTTTGTTGACAGAATCAGGTGATTACTACCTTGAATATTCAGACAAGAAAACGAGGAACTCCTTATTTATTACATTCGCCTTTAAACCTATGACTGTCCTTGCAAATGATGTGTTCACATTCTCTATTCCCCTCTGACTGTCCTTACAGTATGTGTTTAATTTTGTGTGTATATAATGTTTGCTAAACATACCCTAAAGCTCCAATCGCAATGATCTTAGACTATTCCTGCTCTGATGTTCCCTAATATGTGTGAACCATGTATGTTTTTCTCTGCATCCTCCAGAGGCCTGTCTTGGGGTGATAAAGCTATGAATAAAATAGCACTGCCCTGTGAGACAAAGACAATTTTCTGGCCAAAAATCATGCCTATGAACTAATTTGCGTACCTGAATTGCGTTGCTCATTGGCTCTGAACTGGATGTGAACTTCCAGGGATTTGTGTACTGTGAGGGCCTCTTGGATTAAGACACAGACAACAGATTCAAAGTTCAAAGCAAACACTTTTATTAACTTAAGTGTCAGGATGGAGAAGCACCTATCTTGCCCTATACTGTGGTAGGATTGCCTTAAAAAACCAAAACTAAGGAAAGTCAGTCAACAAGTTCAAATTAGGAATCTGTCTGTGTCCAAAACCTATACTCTCAAAACTAATCGTATACAATGTGTAGGGATGTCAGTAACCAACAAAATAGTGTTCAGTGTAAGGTTTGCAGCTTGGTACAGCTTGCAGCTTTCTTTCAGCTCCCTTCCACAAGCATAAAGCATTTCTTAAAAAAATGTTTTAGGATTAACTTGAATTCTACAGTAATCTAGGTTTTTTCTAATACTCAGTGTTCCCTTACCCAGGTTCCAAAACACAGTTCAAAACACAACAAATCCTTAGGATCTGTCCTCTTGACCAATAAACAGTTCCAATCTTAGGAATCCCTTCCCCAAGACACAATCTCAATGAGGTATTGATGTGAGGCTGTTTCCTTAATGTTCTGTGCCACACTTGTACCCTCTGCTTATTGCTGGGCTTTGTACCACAAAAGGCTTTGTTTGAAATTGACAGTTCAGTTAAATTCACTTTTTTAAGTTCTTAAAGCACTTCCCAAAGTTGCATTCACTTGGAGAAATAATGCACGTTGAGTTTGCTGGCTTTGTTTAATGTTGCACTCACTTTATAGTTCATTAGTCATTGGCTTCTCTGCTATTATACATAATTGCTTTTGTAGAAATTACATATTTGCAAGTTGCTTGCCATGTAAGTTTGCTTCACTTTAGGAATTAGCACAGAGTATATTTAGTTATAAGGAAAAAGCTTAATTTCTCTTATTTTCTTCATAAGTAAGGATTTCCCTTCAGTGCAGTATTCAAAATGGTGCAAATGTATGGTTTATATATTCTTTTCCGCTCTGCACTTCAGTAAGGCATACAGATTGCAAGGTAAGTAACTTTGTTGTCCTTGTTCAATTCTGTCTTTATAATTGGCCTTTATATGTGCCCAGCGTTTCAAAGACCTTCGACAACGTGCTTTCATTCATGCAAACAATCCAATACAAACTATTCACTCTGCTTTATAAGTTTAACAAGTCTTAATATTCATCAGTTCGTAAGGATTCTAATCACAAGATCTTCGACAACGTACTTTCATTCACGCCACTACTCCAATACAAAATATCCTTACGCGTAGCATCAAACACTTTCATACCGGGTGTCTGATTGTCTAGAAACTCACTAGTGCAATGATGCAAGTGCCTGCAGCACAGATCTTCTGGCCTTTAAATCTATGCTTCAGGGCTCCTGCCCCTCAGACACTCTTGGGTCGGCTTCTGGCCCCAGGAGAACAAGCATCTTGAGCAATAGAAAAAGGGGCAGCCTTCCACCACAGCTCCACTTTCACACTTTTGTTGGTCACACAGAGCCCCAGCTCCTGGGCCACTCTTCACTGAACCATAAGCATGATACACACAGACAGCTCCCCACTGTTCTTCTTGGCCTCTCTGCTGCTACAAATTCACTGCCTCTGCTCCTGTCACCAATCCCTCTCTTACACTCATTTGGTGGGGCTTTTCATACACCTGCAGCCCTTTAACAGGTTGAAGGTGCAAGTTCACTTTTAGCTCGGCCTGACCATCACTAAGGGGCCGTGCCTGGCCTCTACTGCTCTCAGCAGGCCTATTCTTTGTCCTAGTACCTAAGTGGTGAAAGCATGAATCAAATAATGTTCACTGCGCTTAGTTTCCTCTTCCACATCTCGGTACTTCTTGTAGCCATGTATGAAGAATATAGGGGAGTTGCTTTGTAACACCTCATAAAGACAGGGATGGGTTGGTTTGGTCATTATTAGGGAAAGGGGGTACCATGTCTCTCCCAAGGGTATCCCACTCTCAGTCCCCACAGACCCTCCACCCAAGCGATCCTCCCCTGCTTGTCCACCCCCAGGGTCGGGATCCAAGAGCGATGGCCTTTCCCTGCCTACCTGTGTAGAGGATGCATGGGGAATAGGAGTGAGAACACCCTCATGTGTCTCACAACAGCCTTTCATGCCCTTCCAACTACTCCCAGGATATGTACTAAATATGTGTAATTGTAACCCAATGTAATGATAGCATATTTATCAACCTTGAAAGGATGAAGAGCCGAGGCAGCAATACCAGAATTAGAACCAGTGTCTTTGGGGTGAACATGCACCCAGCTGAGCTATCTTGTAAGTATGTGGCAGAAATAAGCAGCGAGGGACAGAAAACTTGCAGGAGAAAATGATCAGAACAATTTACCTCAGTTTACAAGGATCTTTCATTTTGCCAAAAGGCCTTTCTTTTCAGACTAGTTTCCAATATCCTTATTTGCACTGTATTCACCAATAAATGAACAGTCTTAATATACCTCCACTCCTAGAAGTGGCATCAAGAGCAGGAAACATTTGCAATAACATGATGGGTAATATAATGCAGTCAGATCCACAGATAGAGAACATGTGTGGGTAGAAACACGCACAAAAAAGGAAGCGTAATCAATTTGGAATATTTATTAACCAGGATTGTAGAACAAAGTTAACTTTCTTTGGGTGGCATCATTCAGTCTCCAAGCTCTAGAGCCACTAGTATTTTTATGAAGGTTAGATTGAATTCTCTCAAGGATAATTCAATGAATGACAATCTAAAATAGGGTACATCATTAAGCATAGCTACAATCCCAGAATAAAGGATGCATTCCATAATAAAAAGATTTCTCATCAGAACGCAGAGGTGGTTCATGAACAGCCATCTCCAAAACAGCCACTCTCCTGCCTCCTTCCAAACTAAAACATTTTGAGGTGTATATTTCTATTTCAATTGGGGGTGTGTGATAAAATCATCCATTTAAAAATGGTAAAGAGTAAGATAGAACCCAGTTAATGTACGAAAGGTATTGGAAAGCACGATAGGCAAGGCAGGGTGATGTATGCTGTGGTTGGGGTATGGTGAAAAGCTCTTTATAATTACATTAATTAACCCTAATTGAGGTCTCAGCTCTTGAGTCAAAACTTGTGAACTGGTGTAGTGCAGTAGAGAAGGGGTTAGCAAAGTCTTTTACATTGTTTTAGTAGTGTGAGGAGAAATATTTGGAAATGGGATTACCATTAGTACTGGGTGATATAAGCTTTTCAGATGTTCTCTAAGACATGGCTACATCTTGAAGAACCTGTTAGGAATTGATGTAAAACCCCTTGATAAGTACTTGCTGATCTGAAAACAGGCAAGGACATTTCTTGGCTCGTCCTGCAAATTGGAAGCACATGGTGGTGTCTGAAAGTGTGGGAGTTTAAGCTAGATTTGGATTGAGCAGGTTTGGGCCTCAAAGGAATGTTCTGGACCATATCAAGTATGAATCTTTCTCTTGCCCTAGAGCCACACCCCTGCAGTGCCCGATGAGCGAATGACATCTATCTCTTCTTGAGAGAAACGTAAGATCATGGACGGCTCTCTGCAACCTGCCTAATTAATCTAGAGTCTGCCCTGGAAGAAGATGCCTGTGTTAAGCTTATTGCTCCGATTTATAATGATTGTATCTCTAATCAAGGATATCGCACCACTGAAGACACATTATAATAAATCAAACTTCATTGGCAATAGTTGGCACTCATCTTAACTTAGCCATTTGTAATCCTCCCTCAGGGGCATCGGGCGTAAATGGAAGGGAAACCATAATCAAGTAAATTGCAGGAAGTTAAAACGTGCTAGATATACCCACAAATGTGCCATTCTGGAGGCAACAAGGAACTATTACACTACCCAATACGTTGAATCTACTTCAAATTCCACTAAGGAATCGTTGTTTTCCTAAGAGGGTTAAGGAACTCACATGCCAGTGTCTTGACCATAGTTTCATCTCTCACAGGTTGCAACAAAATTCAGTACTTAGCTTGAAATAAAAATCAATAAGGTTACTACCATGTTGGCATCTACAATGAATTTGGTACCCACCCAATTAAGAGCCGTGTTGATTTCTCTCAATTCATTGCAGGGCATTAAGTTATTTGTTTTCAGTTCCATTCTTGAGACAACATCTATAATCACAAGTCTTAAACTAACCAGGTGCTAAGGAGATTCTTGCCCTTTGCTTATCAGATATTGTGCAGACATCATAAGCCCAATGATTAGCAAATTTATCAACACATCCTTCAGTGATTGGTGCTTCTCAGATGTGCTCAAACAAGCTTGGGTCACTACGCTACTTAAGAAGCCAGCACTGGACCCTGAGCTCTTTTTTATCTACCAACCCATTACTTCTTAAGATTTTTGATTGAGTGTCCACATCTCAATTACAGGCCTTTCTAGGCAGTCATACGATCTTGGGCAATCAGCAATCCTGTTTTTGCCCAGGTAGAGGGTCAGAACTGGCATTCGTGGATGTAAAATAGTCCATCTTGCAGAAAACAAACAATGGCTATATTGGCCTTATGGTGCGTCTTGGTCTCTCTGCACCATTTGATACCATTCACCTCTCACTGTTAGGCCAGAGTTTCGGAGAAAAGGCAGAAAAAGAGTGTGTCTTTCCTGCGTCCTAAGCCACAGAACACCATGCTATCAGAGCTGCCTTGAACATCCCCAAAAAAAGCACACATATCTGAGACCAGACGTAACCTACGCTGGCTCCCTGTCAAGCACAGAATATCCCTGAAAACGCTTGCCCTCACACACAAAGTCAGGGCTAACCTTGCTCCAGCATACCTCACTAACCACTTCACACCACACTCCGCCTTGAGACCTCTTAGAGCAGCCCAAACTAACACCTTGACCATACCGAGATTTAAACTCCTCAACTCGGGTGGAGCTAGCTTCCCGGTACAAGCATCCAAACTATGGAACACCATCCCCCCACATCTACGCGCAGAACCGTCATTCAACCGGTTCAAATATAGCACGAAATGTTGGCTCCATAACACGGACTCCTGACAGTTTAACTTCCGCGCATGCACTTGTTTATTATGCCAGCTCCTACCTGTAACTACTTTGGAACCTGGCCGACTGTATTGTTTTGATTGCATACTGTATTGTTTTGATTGCATACCCATGTAACTGTATCCTTCCTGTAACTGTAACGTAACTCTGTTTAACCCTGTAACCAGCTCTACCTTACGCGCCCATATGCCCCAGGGCCTGGCTGCGCTTTATAAATAAACTAAATACAAATACAAATACAAATGTTCATATCCAGTTAACATATATCACTGGTGGAACCAGTTAACCATGGGATGCTGCAGCATTCTTTTAACTCTCCTACCCTCTTCAATTTGTACATGGAACCACTACATGACCTTCGATTACAACCTGGTACCATCATTTAAAATTATGCTGACTACACCCAAATTGTCTTCTGTCTAGATTGCAACTACCATTCTAATTTGGCACATATCTAGTCCATTTTCAGTTGCGTGGAAAATTGGATGATCAAGAATTGACTTGGGTTGAACTACCAGAAAACAAAACCTTTGCTCACGGCACAAGCCCAATTCGATGCAGACAGCCATTGATACCTTGCCTGAGTTTATGCTGGCAGGTCATTCTACCAAAGTACAAACCAAGGCTAAAACCCTTGGCATTATTCTGAATTCGACCCTATCCATGGATCCCCAGGTAAATCAAGTATTGATTTCCATCAACTACTACCTGATGTTACTCAGGCACATTAGATCTGTACTTTCTGAGACACATTTCACCAGCACAGTCAGAGCCATTATTGGCTCAAAACTCTACTATTGCAACACACTGTGTGCCGATGTTTTTAAATCCGTCAATCATCGGCTTCCGGTATTGCAGAGCCTAGAGGTCCAGATTGTCTAGAAAATCCCATGCCGAGCCCATATCATAAGTTTTCTGAGAAAAAAAACACACTGGCGACCCGTGAAGGAACTAATCAAGTTCAAATTGCTAACTCTGGCCCACAAAACCCTCTTTGCCAAAGGGCCTTCTTATCTCGAACACGTCTCTAAATGGCACACATCTAATCATCCTGGCCTCAAAGAGCCTGAACCAAATGCACTATGTTCATCAGCCACTTCAAATGTTCCTGGGTCATTGGCAGGTCAAGCCCGGTTTTGGTGGCTAAATACTGGTATGCTCATCCAGCGATCTACGTGTCTTCTGGAAAATATGGAAGACACTCCTACTCCAATATGTCCCTTTCTCCCTCCCCCTCTTGATAGGCGATAAGCACTTCAGCTTTTCGGTAAATGCTGTATAGTCACTATCCTCAAGACCACAAGGGAGTCTAAAAATGTGCATGTTGCATTGGGAGTTTCTAATTCCTTCACGGCTTTTTCAGAGGATCCAATTGAGTCGCTCTGCAATGCGTTACTGCTGCTGCCGCCATACTGTCATTGCCCCCGATCCTTGGATTAGAAGTTCCTGTTGTAAGGTTGGCTTTCACAGTCACTATGCCCATTTCTGGTGCGATTTGCTCTTGGTTCTCTCTAGTAGTTCTTACTCGTTTCAAAGCAACCTGTTTGAAGGCACATCTTCTGCTCCATGTTCTGACTTTTCTGGAGGTCATAGGGGGAATCGGTGTGTTAATGCCTATTAAGATTTCAATATGAACTAGGTATTCTGATACATGAGTAGATGACGCGCTAGCGCTATGTTACCTTCCATTAGAACATCCCACTGTGGAGTGTGATGGCACATACAGCGGGAGTGGAGTGGTTATACGAAGAACCAGTGTTGATCAGAGAAATTGTTGTGTGGTTAGGTTTCATAGAATAATTTTGACAATTTAAATACTGATCACACAAGTGCCAATGAAATGATGGTCACATCCTTGTTAGCAACTGTTTTCTTTGAAATTAGACCTGTACTTTTTGTCTGTGATTGAAGCACAAATAGCAATTTCATTGCCTCTTTGTGACCCTGCCAAACTCGAGTAACACTTATAAAGATGCACTGTAATAGAAGCTACCAGCAGGTGGCTTTTGCTTCATTAGTGCTGAGAGGGCAGAGATTAACTCAAGCACAGCAGGCTCATCCATTTCACAAAATGGACACCTTGTAGTGCTTGATATTAAACGGGTTTAAACATTATTTGTGTATCATTTTACATAGGAACTTTCATTAAAAAGCTGTTTATAATATATTTTTTATTATTGCCCATCTTTTAAGACCATAAAAATTTTGAGCGCACTATTCCTTTAAACTTTCCTGGGAAACAAAGTGTACTGGGGGTTATATAAAATGACTTTCACGGTCTGTGGTGGAAGGTGTGGGCATCTTTCACCATGCTTTTAACATTTCTGTCCACAATGATTGAGTTATATGGTTTTTAAAAGTTACTCCCCTACGTCCTTTGACCTAGTGCGCCTCCAACAACACAAATAAGTTACAATCCCCATAGCACCACCTATTAACACAGGTGATCCAAACTCCTCTTAAAACATATCCCCACTCAAAAAGCTGAATCCCCTACCTGGATATGGGGGAAGGGTATGCACGTATGGCCACAGTCCTATTAGGCAACTGGGAGCCTATATGTACATAGCAAAACATATCCTGATATTCTGAACCAGATCAACCCGAGAACTCTCAATGTAAAACCCCATGGAAATAAGAGACCCATGCATTAAAAACCAAATGCTGCATCATAATTTACTTTTCTAAAAATCGACCAAACATATTAGAGTTACAATGCTCCCAAAAGTTGAGACGACAGCACCAGGCAAACCTTTAGTAAGTGAAATGCTTAATGATACAATGGATGTAATTGTTAAAAAGTCTTACAAACCATGAACAAAGCCACACAGGGTATTCAACGATCAATAAAAATATGCCACTAAAAAGGAGAGTACAAAGATTATCAATCCAGCAAAGCTCTGCATGTTGAAAAATGGGAGTATCACCAAACAGACCAAATGCAGATAATTCAATATGACATAGAGAATCGTTCACATTTTCGTGCAAAACATTTTTTACTTCTTCCTAGAAACTATCATTGGATAATAAATTGGAGCCAATATATTCCACAAAACAGGAAAATGGGCAAACATTTTTCTTTTCAAGGTATATGTTTCAACAAATATCCCCACGAGCCACTGGATTTCTGACCTTTCTTGGTAACCCATTGGCTACCAGAAATAACCAGCTTTTCAGCTAAAGGGGGGTCGATGGTCATACTGTAAAATCTGAGCAGATATGCAATCGTCAGTGTCCTAACATCTTGCAGGGGGTGCCTCCGATGGGCATATGGGAGCCAGGCATCAGCTGGCCATGCTCCCGAGCTGTTCCAGGGTCCTGGTGCCAATGCAACCATCTTTTTAAGGAATCCTGAAACCGACTCCACTCCGGGAATCCCCTTCCACATCTTGAAGAGGCAGAATGGTGCATTACGGTCTTTGCTTTGGAACATCTCCGTGTGCACGGGCTGTACTTAGTTAGGCCTAGGGTCAGCCCATGGTGCTTCTGCACTCTGCAGGAATCTGGGTATTTTCCGCATGACTGCTTGATAAATTACTGAATCAAACTGCAGCTCATAATTTGTTTTTGTCTTTGCTGCCGTACCTTCACTCAAACCATGCAAAGACCACGGCCTAAAATGCTTGCAGCCCGGTCACCAAACAGTTGGTTCGCAGGTCAAGTGGCACAGCCAGTAGAGCGCTCGCTTTGACGCAGGTTCGAATCCCGGCAGGGGCAAACTCCGCCTTTCATCCTTCCGAGGTTGATAAATGAGCACCACACACCGTGGGTAATAATAAGCAGCGTTCAGATACCTGAGGGTTCGTGGCGCTATATAAATGCCAAATTATTATTATTATTTCACCTGTGAGCAGAATTTCCTTAACAGGTCATTCGTTTTTCAGTTCAGTAGTCTGCCAACCACTGTTCCTCCCGGATCTTTGTCGCTCTGAACCAGATTGGGATAAGGTTAATTGACCTCTTCTATGTTGTTTTCAGTTGAGGAGAGCCAGGACCACTCCTTTCCAGCCTGAGGCCTGATTTGCAAACTCCTCCTTTTCCAAAGGAAAGCCTGATTTGCAAGGTCTGCTCCCAACTGGAAGCATTGGCTTGTGAGCTCATTGTGCTTAGCTTGAAGCTTTTGTTTTCAGATTTCTTGTAGGGTGCTGATCTCTGGGTGTGCCTCGGGCTCCCATGCAGGCACCGCTTTCATGTTTCCACTCTGTAGGAATTGTAACAGAGTTATGGCCCCTGTTGCTATTGGAAATACCCAAGCTCCAGTTTCTGATAGTAGCTGAATGGTTGTGCAGTCCCTTGTGACCTCGCTTATCAACAGGGCTGATGCCCTCCTCACAGGGATGCTGGCTGGTCACCTGCCCTCTCAGTGATCTGTTTCTTTCCAGCGAGGTTTGCACCATAAAAATACATCAAAATAATAACCATAAGATTAATGGTGATAGTAATAATAATAGTATATATTTTCCCCTTGACTTTTACAAATGCCAGTTGCTGGTGCATTTCACCTATCTGTGTTAGTGCCAAAGTCTAGAATGAGGCTAACCTTTCAATAGTGTCAGGAGATAGCTTTGTTGTCTACACTTATTTCTAGTTTGTTCTTTTCCTTTCTTCTCGTGTCTTTGCCTTCCTTTATCCTGTGTTCCCAACGCGTCACTGAGCTTCTGTTGTCCCAGTCACTGGCTCCAAAATCCAGACAGCCTTTCCTTAGAACTGTTATTCGTTCCCTTTCAGCGTTTCCCTCCTTAATGAGGGAACCTTTTTCCCTTAATTTTCTCTCGTGATTTGTATTTGTTTATAGGCACTTCCTATCTTTTAACAAGAGTGATAGTGAGTAGTGTCACAGATGGCCTTAAGAACATACTAATCATTGGAGACAGTCCAAGAGTTTTTATCATAAACTGCCCTGCCCGGGGAAAATGCTTGCACAGATAGCCACAGTGCAATTACAGGAACATGCTGCGAAAGAACGGCTCTTAGACCGCTTCCAATCAGATATTCAGCCAACATTTGGCTCGGAGAACACCCTCCTGTCAGTGTGGGATGACCTCCTTAGCGAGGCTGATTGGGGGGGGAGCAATCGGTGCAGATTATGCTAGACCTCTCAGTCGCTTTTGAACATCATTTCACCAAAATACCAGGGGTAGTGGAAGTGACATCACAAGACCCTTGTACTCCAATGACATCAGAGGAAGTGATGCCATTTGACCCCACCCCGAAGTGACATCACAGGAAGCGATGGCGCACAACCTTCCACCCCTTGACAAAACAAGAAGTGCCATCACATAGCATTGTTCCTAAGAACACTATGAAAAATATGGTTATGATATCACTGTAATGTGATATAGATTTCATACAGGAATGGATCACTATATGTACCATTAATATCAGTGTGTATATAGGCCCATATTACCAAATGCCTGTTAAGGCAAGCAGACATCCAAGGCCAAATGATAATGTGTTTTTATATAGCACTTATGCTTAAGCACTTCATATAGAGCAAATATACAAACAATATCACCCAACCTGTGGTGGTACTCAATGTTCAACCTCAAAAGGATGAAAGGCTAAGTTGGCCTTGCTGGGATTTGAACCTGCAGATCACACACACATCGCACGAATGAGCACTCAACCCACTGAGCTATCTTAAAGGCTAGAGCTACCTTACCAGCTACAGTCAAATGAGCAATTGCATGTCTGAATGTTCTCAAAGTCAGAAAGCAAATTACACTCTGTAGTGGATACCATTTAACTGGTAACTGAGATTTAACAGCACGTCAGTTCATCTGCAGGCCTGGTGCAAAGTTGGCCACATGTCAAGCCTGCGTGGATCTAATTTTCAGGCTTCAAAGGTTGGCTACATACCATTCGGAGGGTTCATAACTGTGTATTAAAGAATTCAGAGTAGCACAGGGAAAGCAGTGCACTCACATGACATCCCGTACTCTTGGCACTCGTTACCTCATTCATGCAAACAAACATCCTGAACAGCATGCCATGCAGATAGGAAAGATAGACACGTTACTACAAAGCATGAATTGTGAAACAATAAAAACAAGGGCCAATGGACCCAATGGGAATGGGGACTTACCGCCCCCCCGGCAACTAGGGATCAGGTGAACATTGCGCTGGACCGAGTTGCGCTAACGCAAATAGCGTCGGGCGGTATCCCGATGCAATTAGCGCCGGGATACCGCTCACCTTGTGATGAGGCCCTAAATCAGTGACTCAACCCCTGAAGTGTGCCCGAAATTAACCTTAAATGAGTCTAGCAATTATTTCATAGAATTCCAGAAAGTCAAATTATTTGTTATTCCTATTCCTTCTTATTTAGGGTCACTGCTCAAAGTGTTACACTTGTGGAACCCGTTTTTTTAAGAGCCCTGAACAAGAAAGTCTGCCACTACAGAAACAAAGAGCCGCATGGTGCTAGCCACAGCCCAGGAGCTTCTGTTTAAATACAAATATTTGTTTAAGTTTTGTGTTTTAGGGGTCGCAAGGGAGGCCACAGGGGTAGCAAGGGAGACCTCAGGGGCCACAGGTGCAGCCTCTGGCGACCCCCAAATGACATCCCTGCTTTTGATACAGAGGATCACTGTATCTTACTTAAGCGACTAAAGACGATCGGAAGAGTTTCAGCACAGGCTATTCCTTGGTTTGCGTCTTCTTTAACAGGATGGCAGCAACAACTCAAGCTGGCAGGTAGGGTGTCCGACTCCCTGGAGCAGACTTGTGGGGTGCCGCAGGGATCCTCCCTGTCCCCCTTGCTATTTAATCTACACCTGCGTCCTCTGATGGATATTTTGAGGAAACATAAGGTGAATTATCATTCTTAAGCCAATGATTCACAGGTGTATGTTTATATTGGCAATGTAGAAGACTCCTTCCTGGGAGTTGAGGTTTGTCTGGACGAGGTTAGTAGCTGGATGACTGCTAATGTGTTCCAGCTTAACGCCAAGAAAAAAGAAGTGGCATTGTTCGGCCATAAACACCTCTTTGAAGCAGTTAACTGCCCTCCGACACTCAATCTTTTGGCCATGGACCACCCATCTGCCACCAAGATTAAGAATTTGGGCTGTATCTGGTCAGAGAATCTGACCAGTGAGGCCCAAGTGAGTGCCAAGGTGCAGTCCGTTTTCTACAACATTCGACTTCTGCGTCAGGCTCTACCTTATGTACCATCAGACAAGCAGGCGGCAGTGGTCGGAGTACTAGTTAATTCTGAACTAAACTATTGTAATAGCCTGCTTGCAGGCATCCCAGTGAAACAGTGCCAATGGTTCCAAAGAGTACAGGACGTTGCAATGAGATTGGTGGTGGGGATGAAGCAATCAGACCACATTTCGGGATTCCATCGCTCCCTGCAATGGCTGTCGTTGAGGGACAGAATCGACTTTGAAGTCCTCTGCCTTGTATTTAAATGTTTAAACAACCTGGCCCAACATGGCAGACGAAATTCATAGGTACAGCCCAGCCCAATCACTTTGGTCTGTGGACAAACGGCTGTTAAGTATTCTATCATCTGCCTGTGTGTACAATCGACCCAGAGTTTGGAAGAGACTGCCCTTAGATATTTGGGCAGTTAAATCACAGAGTCTCCTTCGAAAAGTGGTAAAGACTTATCTATTCAAATGAATATCAGTTCAGTTCAGTTTTGACAGTTTATTTGGATCAAAAGTCCATAAACAAAAACTCACACACAAATATGCACAGTCCAATATAAAAACACAATCCAATGTACTTGAATAAATAAACACAGATTTAAAATACACAGTCCATACCAATACCCAGCAGTGTGCAAAGACGTAAAACCGGCATCTATGTAGCATCTGACATCTGGGTTGAAGGGGAAACATTAGCTTGGAGAGGGGGCAATTTCTGATCGAATGTTCACAATATGTTTTCTTCTTTTCCAGATTTCCTGACATGCCCCAGGCAACAGTTGATGGTTCAGCATTCAGCAGAAACAGAAGTGCAGAACAACACTGGGTAAAATTTGGTTGCCTCAGGAGTGGGGTAATTGTTTGTTTCCTAATGTCATGGTAGCGAGAACAGAACAAAACAAAATGTAGAAGATCTTCCTTTGCTTCTCCACAACCCGGACAGGCCACAATCTCCTCCTGCCCCTGCCATTTCAGGGTAATATCCCTCAGCAAGAGTAGGGTTAGGCGTGCCCTAGTGAGATCCCATTGATTGTTCTGTTTATTGCTGTGCAGCAAATAGGGTTGAATAATATTTAATTTTGAGATAGATAAATGGAGCCTACTGGATTGCAGCACATATCCAATAGATTCGCGTTTTGTTGTGATAAGCGAGTGGAAGACCCTCTTGTACGCATTCCTCTCCACTAGTGTCAAATTTTGGGCCGGGCATTGTAACGACAGTGCATTAACCATGGACACACATTCAGACATACGTTTCAACCACGGTACTGTTTGCCAATAGATGCCTTGCAGCCGGGATCTAATGATATCATGTGTCAGACTGGCTATCGGGTTAGAAAAAATCCCCAGCCAATTCAAAAAAGGTGCTTCATACCAGTCGTCACCAATGTGGGTGATACCCAGTTCAATATGCACAGCATAGTTAGGGGCTGATA
The DNA here is from genome assembly GCF_040938575.1 of Ambystoma mexicanum. NCBI lineage: Eukaryota > Metazoa > Chordata > Amphibia > Caudata > Ambystomatidae > Ambystoma > Ambystoma mexicanum. Next base: position 1,243,339,801 of record NC_090927.1, on the reverse strand, counting down.
TGGAGAGGCCCAACAGCTTTTTCAGAAAATAATTCTCTGTGACTTCAGTGGCCATTGCATTTTCAGTCTCCCACAAGGTAGCCCATAATTGCTTATGGCCTTTGTTTGTGCGCGATACACTTCCATAATAAGATTTAGTGGTTTCCCCTGCCACATTTTCATGAATCTTGCAATGCCCCCCAATGCTTGTTTCATGTTTGTACTGCTCAACGGAGCATGGGCCATCCCCCTCCAGTTATATGAAAAACAGATACCTAAATAATCGAACTTTCTTACCATGGGAATGACAGACCCATTGCTCAGCATAGGACGCATTTTAACTATTTTCCCTCTCCCAGCGCTACATGCCAACACTGCGGATTTGCTTGTGTTCATGGTGAGTTTTGGCTCTGTCATAAAGTCAGTGTAAGCATTAATCCGCTTTTGTAGGGCTATTGGTGTCCAGGCAGTAAGCACAGTGTCATCAGCATATGCAAGCAAGGGGAATGCCTTTTTGCTGAGCCACAGGAAGTCTGCTTTTGTGTTCACCAGTGCTCTAAAGAGGCCATTTATGCAGAGCGTGAATCGTACTGGCACTAGCACACAGCCGTGACAAACTCCCGTGGCCACCTCAAAATATTTAGTACATTCACCATGATCCCCAAAACGGACACAGGTCATGGTGTCTTCGTGGAGCAATTCAAGAATCTGCAACAGCTCTGGAGGGCAGCCCATGGACCCAAGCACCCGCCAGAGAGAAGCTCTGGCCACCTTGTCAAATGCGGTGCTCAGATACATGAAGGCTAAATAAATTGTCTCTCACCCTACCATAGACAGAGGAAGTGCCTACCAAATAAAGGTTCAGAGCCTGGTGCCGGGTGCCCAAGCCAGGTCTAAAGCCATACTGGACCTCTGAGAGAACCTGACTGGTTAGGATCCAGTCTTCAACGTGCTGAAGAATGACCCAGCCAAAAACCTTGGAGGAGGTGTCCAGCAAGGAAACTGGCCTATAGGCAAAAGGATTTCCAGGATCACCCTTTTTAAAAATGGGTTGAATAATGGCCTTTTTTTCAGGACTGCAGATAGGCACCTGTGGCCAGATAAGAATTAAAGCAGGCTGCCAACACAGGAACCCAAAGGTTCATCTCGCCCTTCCAGTCCTGAGGCTCGATCAGGTGCCTGTTGGTTGACTGGCTCTTCCACCTCCTTCAGAGTTAGGCTTAGTACTGAGATTCCAATCCCCATACACACTGGACTGTCCACTATAAAAAGTAGAGAAATGATCAATACAAGATTTGGCTGCAACATGGTTTTCACTGTGGGTCTTAACTCGTTTGTATTGGGGGCCTCCTACAACCAACTCACAAAATGTATTAGAATCCCCTGCGGAGACAGATGTCAATAGGTCCTCCCATATCTGTGTTAGCCAGGGATGTGCCAACCTTTACCAGACACCATGTGTTGCTTGTAAGTGGAATCCTGAAACTTCTCTGTGCTCACATGTGCCCGATTAAGTTTGTCCGGTTTGTGCAACACAAATAAATCAAACAACAAACATCAACATTTTCAAGCGGGTCCAACTAGGTATGTGATGTGTGTGTGATTTGCAAGCTTGAATCCCGGCAAGGCCAACTCAGCCTTTCATCCTTCTGAGGTTCATAAATGTGTACAAACATAGGTTGGGTGATATCGTATGCATATTTTGCGCTTTAGCGTAAGCTCTATATAATAACACATCATTATCATTTGGCCTTGGTTGTCTGCTTAATAATTTGGTAATATGGGCCTATACACACTGATATTAGCAATACCTATGGTGATCAATTATTGTATGAAATGTATATCATATTACAGTGATATCGTAACCATATTTTACGTAGTGTACTTAGGAACAATGCTATGCAATGTCACTTCCTGTTTTGTCAAGGGGTGAAAGATCATGTTCCATCGCTTCCCGTGATGTCACTTCGAGGTGGGGTCAAATGACATCACTTCCTCTGATGTCATCAAAGGTCAAGGCTCGTGGGATGTCCCTTCTGCTACCCCTGGCATTTTGGTGAAATGACATCCCTGCATATATCACTTCCTGACCGGGCCCCTTCCTCTTCTTTCTCTGCTCTTTTGCAAGATAAGACACATGTTTCTAGCAGTGCTGTAGTTTAATATGTATATTGTATTTTCAGTGTATTTCAGATTTGTGTTACCACGTATCTGCCCTTTAGGGAAAGTGTGTAGCATGAAGAGAGTGACGAAATGCTGCAGAGCAGTTTGAGACTTTTTGGACTACCTCCGAAGTCAGCACGGTGCCGGCAGGGAACTGGGGCACCAGTTCTTCGCTTAGTTATTAGTTACACGGTGAGCGTGAGTGCTACCCGTTGGCATTGCAGCTCACGCCTGGGGTTTACGCTCGTGCTCCTCGCTACAACTCTGTGACGTTATATTGGCCCGGAAATGTTTAAGGTACGTGCCCCAGCCTGTTCCGTGGTGTGCGAAATACACGATGCAGGCACCAAGGAGCGCCCCCCCCTCGTGCATGACGCCGGAATTGAGGGGCTCCCCAGATGCTGCATAATTTGGCTGGCAAGCGCACAGGGCAGGCCGACAACCCTTGCCGAGTAGCTCTGTTTAGCAAGCAATAGTTTCTTTTGTGTGGTTTGAAGCAGAAGTTCATGCTGCAGTGCTTGAGACTGCCTATTAACAACACCACCGAGAGCCATAACGAGCCGGAGAGTCGCAGGCTGCTTCTTCTGCTTCAGGCATGCCAGCCCCACCGTAGAGTTCATTGGGGTCCCAGTGGGTGTGCTTTTGAACCTGCTAGTTCAGGGGTCTGGCACAAGATTTAAAGACCATGACGGGAGAAGACTGCTGGAGCAAGGACACTATAGGAGACATGGGAGACCAAGAGGATACTGAACTGGCACTCCGCTTCAAGAAGATGTTGGGGGACTCCCTGGTGGAGGCAGTGGCGCAAGGGGTCAGCTTGAGATGCTGGAGTCTCTAATTGGGAGCAGCACCCAAGACAAAGTCAAGCAGCCTCAACCAAGCACGTCCGCTCAAGCACCTGTGAGACAACCATCGTATTAAGAGATGACACAGACACAAGACATAGGGCCTCATTACAACCCGGGCGGTAAGGGATTACCGGTACCGGTAGGGGCACCGGTACCGGTAATCCCTTACCGCCCTATTACGAGTTCCCTTTGGGGGTCCTCCCTTAACGCCTGGTTTTACCAGGCGTAAAGGACGGGACCCGCAAAGGGACTTTGGTGCTAATAACGGTACTGCAATTTGCGGTACCGTTATTAGCGCCTTCCTCATTCCCATTGAGCCCTATGGGGGCTCAAATGGGAATGGGGAAGGGCCCTGGTGAATGGGGAATTACTGCCCCGCCAACCTTGGAATGGGGCGGTAATAACACCATTCACCAAGGCGGATTCGGTGAGGTTTTGGAGGCAGCCATGGAGCTAATAGCGCTATGGTTACCTCCAACCTCGTAATGACCCCCATATAGTTCAAAAACCTTTATTTTACTGACCAGAATGGTGTAACGCCTAACAAATCCTATACTATGGTGGGATTTCCATGCTTAAACCAAATTAAGCAAAGTCCATTGCTTATAAGTCCAAAACAAGAATCTGTCTGTGTTAAAACCTATGTTGTCCTCATTTCTATAAGCTAACAATATGTAGGAAATGTTCAAATTAAGCAAGTGTTAAAAAAGTAAAAGTATGTGTTCACTGCAGTTTCTTCTACAGCTCCCTTCCCAAAGTTCCAAAAAGGTAGTACTGTTCACACATCCATATAGTCTTAGGATTCCTTTCCCCAAGATGAAGGCAATAAAGTTAAAAAAACACAGCAATCTGCTCCTTTTCTTCTGTTCCACAACAACAACAAAATATATCTGGTCCACGTGACCTTCCCTTCTGTTATCTTCTCCAAGGATTCAATGCTCTTTGCAACTTTCCGATTTTTAGTAGTTGTTGGTCCAGGTGTAGTTTCAGCCCACACGGTCCACCCATCACAGGTCACACAACCAGCAACCACATGCTTTCTTTCTGCTTTAAATCTGGAGATAGCATGGAGGAGCTGCCAGGAAAAGGTCCTAAATTTAGCAGGGCTGATAGCCAAAATGATGGATGTGGTGGAAAGATCCAAGGATACTGGAGAGCCGGTGGACATGGATACCCTACGTGGCTGGCTGCAGAGGGCAGTATGCCTTTTGTGTAACGCAAACTGTGCCATCTCCTCAGAAAGGAGGAGTCTTGTTGAAGAATGACAATACGTTCGGAGACTTAGCCTTATATGAACCATGGGAAGTGGCACATAGCCTCCTTTTTGGGCAGGCATTTGTGAACGAAATGAGCAGGTTTGTGGGCATGTACACCACACTCAAAAAAGGGCTAGACATCCATAAAGAAGATTTTCCCAAATAATGTTTTGCCCGACAGAGAGGCTACGTAGCCAGTCACTTCAGCTCGCAACAAAGGCCCCACAGTCCGAGAGCCCATTACTGGGAGTCTCGCCAGCAGGACTCTTTCTTCCTAGCAAGGGGGAGAGATAACAGAGGGCACAGAGGAAGAGGCTTTGGCTGGTACCAAGGAGCCAATCAGGGGAGCATGAGTGTGTCACGTTATCTACTTGTGAGGGACAGGACGCAAGGTTTTATGGGCAATTGGGCCATGCTGTCAAGTGATGCATGGGTCGTGCAGACAATTTCAGGGTTCCACCTAGAGTTCATGGGGAGCCACAAGCAGAAAGCACATCTGCACCACATCAAAGTATCACATGAAGAAATAGCACCACTAGACAGGGAGCAAGGGCTGCTCAGAGACAAGAGAGCCATAGAACCTTGTCGGTCCTTGGTCTTGAGTTACATAAGCAATATGTTCCTGGTAAACCGAAAGGACAAAATGCACCCAGTCATAAGTCTCATAGAGCTCAATGAATGGGTGGTGCACAGACACTTCAAAATGGAAGGCATACATCTGCTCAGAGATATCCTCAGGAAGGAGGATTGGCTAGTGAGAAAAGGATCTCAAGGATGCATACCTGACAGTGCTAGTGATGGCAGAGGACCACACTTTCCTCAGCTTCTCCTGGAAAGCCCAGATTTGGCACTACGGATCCTTGCCATTCAGGCTGTTATCTGTGCCATGGGCATTCACCAAGCTCATGTGGTCGGTGGCTTCCGTGATCAGAGAGCGGGGAATAAGGACTATCATTTATTTAGACAACCTGTTAGTGATGGCCCTGAGCAGAGCAATTTTACAGGACCAGATAGCCTGGGTCGAATCCCTTCTAATGTCTTTGGGTTTCCTGATAAACAGGGAGAAGTCTGGATGGACCCAGAAGAGAAGGATGAAATTCCTAGGGTTCATACTGGACACCACGAATATGACCCTGGAACTGTCAATGCAGAACATTAAGGCCATCAAGAGAGAGATCAGGGCCTGTCTCAAGAGGACAGCGGTCTCCTAGCGCACGCTAGCGATAATTGTGGGGCTCTTGGCCTCATACATTCAAGCCATATTTCTGGGGCCGTTGCACTACAGAGCACTTCAGAGGCTCAAGATAAGGCACTTACAGGGTGGTCTGAGATATCATCAGTCTGTCCCGTTGAACCAGGAATCCAGGAACACTTTTGAATGGTGGCTCCAGAACATGGAAGACACCCTGTAGCTAGTTAGGTCTTTATTATGAGTTTGCCGGTCTGGGAAAAATTCTGGTAAAATGTCCAGTAATACCAGACCCAGCATTTTTTGTGGACCGGCACACTCTGACTTTGCCGGTAGGGGCAGAGAACTACTGGTAGGCTTGCCCTGCGGGGAGTTCAGGCCCCTACCTGCAAAGAATTGCCCCTATCACCGGCACTGCTACTACCAGTGCCGGTGACTGGGGCAAGCCGATTCCATGGAGTCCTAAAGGACTCCATAGAATGTGAAATGACAGCCGTTAGTGGCGCACCTAATATCTGAGTAACACCGGGATATTGGGCCCTGGTAACGGTAAGGCGAGTCTGCCAGTAACCCACCGGTAGCACCTGTAGGTTACCTGCAGACTTGTAATGAGGGCCATAGAGTCGGGACACCAGCAGTGTAGGCTGGGGTGCCAGATGCAGAGGGTTGGATACCAGTGGAAAGTGGTCTCTTTCCGAGTTAGAGCTTCACATAAAATGTCTCAAGCTATTAGCCGGGTACTTCATGATTAAGATTTTCATACGAGACAGAGTGAACTGCAGCATTCTCCTGAAGATGTACCATATCTCTGCAGTGAGGTATATCAACCATCTCGGAGGGGCCAGGTCCAGGATGCTAGCAGAGTTCTCCAAAGATGTCTGGCACTACTACCTGGTGAGGCAGATATTCATAACAGCGGAGTACCTGCCGGGGGACCAGAATGTCGTGGTGGACTGGAACTTTCACTATCTAGCGCCTGCCAGCTAGACAAGATGATATTCCGGAGGCTGTCAGAGTTCTCGGGCCCCCAGAATATCGATCTTTTTGCTTCCAGGTTGAACACACAGACTCCCAGGTTTTTCAGTTTGAGGTTAGACCCGGACGCTATGGGCTCAGATACCTTCCTAAAAAACTGGGAGGGGGACGTGCACTATGCCTTCCCGCCGTTCATCATGCTTACCAGAGTTCTCGTGAAGATTTGCAGAGAGCAAGCACATGTAGTGATCATTGCTCCTGCATGGAAGTCTCAAGTGCGGTTTCCAGTTTTGATTGAACCTTTGTCAGATTTCCCAACAGTGCTCCCTCAGAATCCGAGTCTTCTGACGAATCGGGCCAGGGATCTCCACCCACTACGAGTGTTGGGTTTGCTGCCGCTTCTAGCCTGCAGGGTTTCTGGAGAAATGGTCCATGCCAGGCATTTGGGGACAGGCTGCCCAGCTGATTTATGAATCCTGGCCCCCTTCGACCCTCAGAAGATATAACGCAGCATGGACTAGTTGGAACAGGGTGGTGCCGCAGACATGGTTGTCATCCCTTTTCTGCCCCTTTAGTACAGGTGCTCAATTTTCTAGCGCCTTTATCAGAAGACAGTAGAGCGTTTCCGATGATGGGTGTTCACAGATCAGCATTCTCAGTCCGCCACGATTGACTGGACAGGAATCCAGTCGCAGAACATAGCGCAGTAGTCCATCTGCTGAGGGGAGTGAAGTTTAGAGCCCCTCCAGCACCCAAGTATGCGTACCTGTGGGACGTTAAAGACGTGCTGCCATTATTCAGAGATTGGCTGTGGAACAGGGACCTCTTAACCCAGCAGTTGTTGGGGAAGCTAGCAATGTTGCTTTGCTTGGTTTCCTGCAGACTGGTGTCATACATGAAGGCACTGGAGCAGGACAGGAAGATTTTTTTATCCCGAGGGCATGACATTTAATATTGCCAAGTGGACTAAGATGAACTAGTCAGTGATTTCATTCCCATATTTGTCTAGTCAGCCTAAATTACACATCACCTTGTGTATCAAAGAATACGGGGAGAGAACGGCGGAAGTGAGACCTGCAGGAATGTCTCAGTTGCTCACAGCACATAAGAGGCCCTATAAGACTGTGGCTGCAGCAACCATAGCTAGGTGGGTGCAAGAAATATTGGCCCTAGTGAGTATTGATATGAGTACATTTGGGGCAAACTCTCTGAGGGGCATGATGGCATCTAAAGTCTTCTCTATGGGGCTAGCCTTCAGGACATTTTAAAAGCGACAGATTGGTTTAGCAATTCTATTTTCTGGACGCATTACTTTAAGACAGTAATGTCTGTGGCCGCATCAGTAGTACAGAGCTTTGAACAAGCAATATACTGGCCTCCAGTCTTGACATAAAATGAAAGTTTCCCAGGGGTTATTGATTCTATTAAAGACACGTAGGCACGGATTATCCCACCCTTAAAATGCGTATGAAATAGGGTGCATAGGATGTACTTCTGTATTGTTCAATTTGTTGATTTGCCAAATTTTTTTCGCACCCTCATTGGTGTTTTGTTTAATTATGCAGGAAATGACCGGAAGACGGGTTGAGAGGGTCGCTCCTTCTAAAGAAAGTCTCCAAGTGAAGCAGGGATGGCAGTTTCTTGATTGGATCACAGCGGTTTGTGGGAGTTTTCAAGTTCAGAAGTTGTTGCTGTTGGCAAATGTTGCATTAGCCTATGTAAGACTTTGGAGTGGAGTTGACAAAGTGCCAAGCATCAAAAGAAGAGGAAGGGACCCAGCCAGGAAGTGACACATGGGTGTGTTCTAACTGACGGTTCCCCCCAAGTCATTTTGGGTACTTTCTCCTCACCTACTTCCTTCTCCACCTGTGGTGTCCCCAAGTGCTCAAACCTCTCCCCCTGGCTCTTCAACACTTGCTTTTCTCAGCTAGCACTCATCATTTCCTCCTTCTTTGCCAACTTCCAGTGCTACACAGATGACACACAACTCTTTTTCAAGCATTCTGCTGACCCTCTTGCATCTTCCTTCATCCCTGACTCCGTATATGCCATCCAGTCCTGGTGCACTTCCAACAATCTCTGCTACAATGCCAGTAAAACTGAGATCATTCCCATTGGAACACCTGCTCCTTCTTTTTTCCCTTCACTCTGGCCATCCTCCATGGGCTCCCCCCTGCTCCCTCTTCTGAGACCAGAAACCTTTGAGTCATCTTTGACTCCTCTCCTTTCTCCCTCACACTCAGGACATTGCCAAGAAGTCCCACTTTCAAGTCTTCCTTCTCAAAGGAATTCTTCCTTTCCTCACTTTCCCCGAGAAGCTCAATGTTACCCGAGCCCTGGTACTCTCTAGGCTGAATTATTGCAATAGCCGTCTCCTGAATGTACCTTCTTCCACTTTACGACCCCTCCAACTAATCCAGAATAGGGCAGCAAGACTTATCCTTGGCTTTAATCCCAGGGACCGCATCTCTTCTGCCCTAAAAACTCTTCAATGGCTCCCGATTGCAAAATGGATTAAATTCAGATCCCTCTACATCATCCACAAGGCTGTCTGGGGCCTGGGAACACATTATCTGTAACTTTCTCTTACTAAGTACTCTCCCTCTAGACCTGTGCGATCCTCTGGTACCAACTTTCTGTGTGTAAAGCATTTTGCTGAACAGGGGGCCAGTGGCTGATCATTTTGTTCAGCTGTCTCCCTCTTATGGAACATTCTCCTCCTTCATCTTCGTCTTGAGCAGGACTTCCTCAAATTCCGGAAGCTCTCAAGACTTTCCTCTTCACCACCTCCTTCCCTTCGTCTCTCTCCTAATCTGTCACTGTGATTGGTCACCAGGGCCCCTATGTGTTCCTTTGGGGACCTAGCCTCCCATATCCAATTGCCAGAGCCTCTGCCTACCTCTCATCACTTGCCTCGGCACCCACCGGCCTCACTCCTGTAGGCTTCCGCTTTCTCCAGGCCACATAGCACTTACCACACTATGCACTTCATCTGCAGCTCACCCACAGCAGACATTCCAGCACTTACCCCCACGCCCCTGTCCCATATCTTCTCGCTACGCTTGCACGTTCTGGATACTCACAAGGCATATTAGTGTCTTCTTTTATCTTCCAGTGTGGTCATTGGGTCTCATTACGAGTCCGGCGGTAACCGCGGTGGTAAAATCACCTGGTTACCGCCGGACTCGTATTACCATTCCGCCTCCGTGATTCCCAGAATTATCGGGGCATTACAACCCCGGTTTTCCGGGAATCACGGAGGCGGAATGGTGTTAATCCCCATTCCCATCGAGTCCCATGGGACTCGATGGGAATGGGGATCATGGAAACACCGGCAGCATCCCGTAATGCTGCCGGTGTTTCCTCGTCCGCCTGCAGGCGGGCTGTGTTAAACCCTCCAGGTCAGACCTGGCGGGAACATCACCTCCCGCATGCAGGAGTCGGGATCAGGCGGTCCGGAAACACCGGTGGCGGCGGGTTTACCGCCACCGTTATTTCCGGACCGCCTGAGTTATAATGAGGCCCACTGTCTTCAATCCCATGTTCCCTGCCTATTGCCCTGTGGGCGCTTTGAAACAGAATTGACTTACTGTATAAGCGCTTAACAAATGCACAATAAATAAATAAAATAAATAAGTATGGAACTACAGGATTAGAAGGACACATCGATAATTGTAGTTCTTTATAAAACATTTCTTTGAAGTGCAACAATTTGTCTTACGTATTTGTGTTCAAAGGTGTGGTTTTAAAACTGCTGACGAGCAAGAGTTAAGAAGTTAAGCATAACGTTTGCCTCTGTGTCTTTAATGGAATCAAGACTCCCTGAGCTGTAAACCTGGGTAATCTTCATTCTCATTGCCTCAACCGGAGTCCCCATAGTCATACCAAATATTGTTCTCATAATTTCTCCTTCTATTTCTTTAACCATGGCTCCTGCATTGTATTACTGGCTTCAAGGCCATCGATTATATTAGAACACCCTAACGGGTGTTTCACAATCTTGAATGGTCAATCTGCGGGCTATACCAACTGGTATAGCCCGCAGGTTGATTACAGCCTGCAAATCGAGTTGTAATTACTTGCGTTTTCCAATGGTGCTGCCGGCAAGGGTGTATGTGAACACTGTCACATACATCAAAGCAAGCAGAGTTACAGCTGCTTGCTTTGGTGTATATGAAAATGTTCACGTACACCCGTGGTGAATTTAAACACATCCCTACACACCAAAGTAAGCAGCTTCAGCGTTGCAGAATACAACGTGGAAGCTGCTTGCTTTGGTGTATATGAAGGTGTTCATATACACCACAACAGTGTATATGAACACTTTCACATACAGCAAAGCAAGCAGCTTCCACGTTGTATTCTGCAATGTTGCATCTACTTACTTTGGTGTGTATGAAAGTGTTTATATACACCCGTGTTCTCAGCAGCATTTTTGTAAAATAACAAATATGTCGTTATTTTACAAAATCGCTGCTGAGATTTCAGGATTGCACCCGTTATGACAAAAACAGGCGCAAACCTGAAGGTGCACTGTCGTGCACTACGAGGACGCCCAGGCCCACTTGAAAATACTGGTTGAGCCTGGGCATCCTGATTTGGCACAGTGAATCCTGCTCTTTAGTACATTCACTGCGCCAAGTTCAGGATCGGGCCCTGATGGTGTTCTAATAGCTTTATAGACCTGCAGCTGCAGCTCAGGCCGTACCGGGCGTCATGGTCCCTCATACCTCGTTAAAGGCCCTTGCTTCGCTCGAGCCATTAACTCGGTCTTCAGGGCCCATAACACCCTGTACGGCCCTCGTTGCAGGTCTATAAAGCTATACTGGTCTTCAGTTTCAGGTTATATACTTCTCTGACCACCAACAAGCCAAGCCGGCTGTTTTTCTCACAAAGTGTCTAATTAAAGTCATGATAGCCAGAGCCGTGTTTTGATTCCTCTTCATTAGTTAGAATCTGCTTTCTTTGGCCATGATGGGAACCCCTAGATACGTGTACGAGCCAACCCTCTCTATCTCACCTCCACTTGTTTGAATAAAACTACAGTTCCCCTTTTTCAAACCAAAGTTTAATATCATGTCATTCTCCTTCGCGTGACCCAATAAAGCTCCAAACCTCAGTTTTAGGCGCACCAACGAGTGGTCCAAGATAACCACACCATCAGCGTATGACAATCACAGGATGTGCAAAGCTCCCACTTTCGGGGAACAATTTTATGCTTTTCCCAACACTCCTCCCAAATCCTCCAGGTATAGCTGGAAAAGCATGGGAGCTAACACACACCCTTATTGTATGCCTTTCCCTAGTACAATGGGTCGAGAGAAAAAGCCCCATGCTATTTAACCAAACCTTCATGTGGTGTCTGCATGCAGATACTGCAAAATATGTAGCAATCCCGTGGCGGGGGATGGGGAGGCTATTAAAAGCTTTTAATTTATCCCAGAGTTTTCTGCGGTTTATCAGATCAAACACTGAATCTGAATATGAAATCTATGAACAATACATGCAAAGGCGGATTCTCTTTTTTTCTGGCATGTTCAATCATTACATATAGTGTCAGGATATTATACACTGTCAAAAGGCCCGGCCTAAATACCCGTTTGAAATGTGCTTAAAATATCAACTTGTTTTACCCATTTCATTACATCCCTGAGCAGCAAGGCTGCAAAGACCTTACGTATTTCCCCTTTTATGCATCAGAATTAGATGTTTGAAATATCTGTGGGGTGTATTTGGACCCTTTTTTGATCTGGGGGGCCTGTGTCATGAGGGTGTGAAACACGGAAAAATAACAAGGGACTCAGGCTACCCCACGTTTTTGGCACTTGCCGGTAGTTTATCACAACACAAAATGACAAATAATGTGATTTTATCTGTACATAAGATGAGGATCACCAATGTTGCATTTATACAAATAACAACTTTATTTTAAAGTATTGCATAAAAACCTACTCTGGCTGTTGTACATGTATTACCATGTTAGACCAAACGCATTTTTAGTATCTTTGCAAATTTTGTCATATTAAACATTAATATCACAAAAAATGTAGTACAGGTTTTGCACAGTGAAAGGTTAGTACTGGTGGTGACTTAGAGTATGGTTCACATAACCAAACATCTATCTAGTCGACACTATTGGTGTTTCTAGCAAGACCAGGTCGTGTTGGCGTTCTAATGCTGTCTTCAGGACAGGAGAACAGGGCTGTGATGTACCTCTTGCCTTGCCCCGTAGGGAGTAAATCTAAAGAAATGTGAGAGTTAAACATTAGAACATTGGTGTCTTTTCATAGGCTTCTGACTGCCTAGGGTGTGTGTGACAAAACCTACCTGAGCCAATTGCTTCAGTGCCCCAGGTTGAGAGAAAAACTATGCTGCTGTTTCCTATTTTCTTTCGGTGCCTTCTGTGTGCCGTGGGTAAATGAAGCCTCTCTGTGTAGGCTGTTGGCTTCTTGGATTTCTAGCTTTGTGAAGCTGAAACACATATAAAAAGTATTTAGGAATCCTTGTAAAGCTTGCTAGCATTGTAGTATCACTGATCAGGTAAATGCTGCATTCCTGTATCTTTACTAGGAGGGGGGGCATTTTGCCAAGTTTCCCTGAGCTGTGAGTGCAGACGGTGTCTGCTAGGACAAAAAGGGGATCCGTAGTACGGCTTCCTGAGTCATTTCTAGGGCGATCTTATTATAAGTACCTGGTCCCTGCTTGTTACAGCAAGAGCTGTAGCGGGGTATCAATCGTTCAATCCACTCGCTTACCTGCAACCGCGTCCTCGCTGAGCTGTGAGGATCCGGCGGTAGTGTTCGGACTAATGCGTATGCGTGTTAGTGCTATGGATTATATAACTAGCTTTGGAGGCGCCGGTCGCTAGGCAACGGAGCGCTAAATATCAGGGTAATTCATAGAATTTCGCAGAAAAGTGTCGCAAGCGGCTGGCGCAGAGTGTCCGCGCACAGCGTATTCATGGATTTCAGGCTCCCAAACCAGCCGTGGCGCAGAGTATCGCAGCGACCCTGCAGCAGCGCCAGTAACGCCCCCAAGAACGCCCTCGCGTAAGGAAAAGCCATCAAAATCGCTAAATCATCGCAAAGGGCTGCGCTAACCCTGGACCAGTTTACAGGGCTGCCAAACAAGGAACGCAAAGCGGGTAACGTGCATATCAGGGGTACGTGTGAAGTTATACACGCGATTAGCCAGGGTACGTGTATTACAGGGGTACGCGGGAAGTTTAACACGCGATTGGCCAGGGTACGTGTATTACAGGGGTACGCGGGAAGTTCAACACGCGATTAGCCAGGGTACGTGTATTACAGGGGTACGCGGGAAGTTTAACACGCGATTGGCCAGGGTACGTGTATTACAGGGGTATGCGGGAAGTTTAACACGCGATTAGCCAGGGTACGTGTATTACAGGGGTACGCGGGAAGTTTAACACGCGATTGGCCAGGGTACGTGTATTACAGGGGTACGCAGGAAGTTTAACACGCGATTGGCCAGGGTACGTGTATTACAGGGGTACGCGGGAAGTTTAACACGCGATTAGCCAGGGTACGTGTATTACAGGGGTACGCGGGAAGTTTAACACGCGATTGGCCAGGGTACGTGTATTACAGGGGTACGCGGGAAGTTTAACACGCGATTGTCCAGGGTACGTGTATTACAGGGGTACGCGGGAAGTTTAACACGCGATTAGCCAGGGTACGTGTATTACAGGGGTACGCGGGAAGTTTAACACGCGATTAGCCAGGGTACGTGTATTACAGGGGTACGCGGGAAGTTTAACACGCGATTGGCCAGGGTACGTGTATTACAGGGGTATGCGGGAAGTTTAACACGCGATTCGGCTGGGTACGTGTATTACAGGGATGCGATTTGGCCAGGTACGTGTATTACAGGGGTGCGCAGGAATTATCACACGCGATTTGGCTGGGTACGTGTATTACAGGGGTGCGTGGGAATCATCACACGCGATTTGGCTGGGTACGTGTATTACAGGGGTGCGTGGGAAGTCACACGCGATTAGGCTGGGTGGGTCCTCACAGGTGTTCCCTGTACACCCTCCACGGCCCCTGCAGGCAGCCTACAAAACAGGGGACTACCCTGCACACCTGCTCATGTCCCCCTGCACCCCCACCCCCCAGCAGTGCAGGGGCAGCCTCCACCAGGCCCCCACTCATGTCTCCCACCACCCCCACCCTCCCGCCACCAGGGGCAGCCTCCAGCGGGCCCCCACTCATGTCCCCCTGCACCCCCACCCCCCAGCAGTGCATGGGCACCCTCCACCAGGCCCCCACCCATGTCTCCCACCACCCCCACCCCCCGCCACCAGGGGCACTCTCCACCAAGCCCCCACCCATGTCTCCCACCACCCCCACCAGTGCAGGGGCACCCTCCACCAGGCCCCCACCCATGTCTCCCAACACCCCCACCCACCAGCACTGTGGGGCATATGGCCAGCAGGCAGTCAGGCAGCAGCAGATGGCAGGTGGGAGCGTGCTCAGGGCTCTGGGGGGCAGTAATTTGGCCTCCTGGCCAGGAGCGTGGTCTCTCGTGTGTGAACGCGTGGACAGCCTGATAGGGAGTGAAATCCCACATGTCAGCAAAGGCCCTTAGCGCGTAAACCCGTCAACAGCATATGCGCGCCTATAGTCACCTGCACGTGCAGGAAATTGTTGCGTGACACGTCCCAGTGTCAAAGCGTGTGATTGGTGAAAATGGATCTACACGCAGAAGTGACAAAGCGTGTGATTGGTGAAAATGGATCTACACGCAGAAGTGACAAAGCGTGTGATTGGTGAAAATGGATCTACACGCAGAAGTGACAAAGCGTGTGATTGGTGAAAATGGATCTACACGCAGGAGTGACAAAGCGTGTGATTGGTGAACGTACACACCGCGTAAGTGACGCTGTACGTGTGGGCCTGTATATAAGGTACATGTAGAACACCATTTCCTTGTACGTGCTTTTCGTGGAGAGCGAGTGGGTGAATTCTGTACTTCTTGTCGTTTCACACACGATTTACTTCACGGCGTTTCCAGTTCGTATTCCCTGTTACCTCTGACAGCTTTTTCTCTTTTTTCTCTTTTACTGGTTTACCTGGGCCTGTTCCCTCAAACAGTGTCCCCTTCTACTGTTGTCCTGTCTTCTCAGACAGCGTACACATCTTCTTTTGGCGGGGGTTTAGCCAGCCAAACGCGCTCATTTTTCACGCTCTTTTACCTGGCAGACGGTGAGTCACGCACGTATCCAACTTCTGTGCTTGCCCCGTGTGTAGCCTACCCCTTCAGAGGTCATTCTAGGCTGCGTGTGACACACATACGTTCATTCTTGTGTTACTGGGTGCCACAGCGTAGTGCAGGTTTTTCTTTCTGCACACGTGGTCTAGGAGGGGTTGCGTGCACGTCATCTCCCTTTTTTGGGCCTCCTGTGCATTGCGTGACCCGTCATCTTTCCCCAGGGGTTACAATCAGCCGTGCTAGAGCACTAGGGTACAATTACCATCTGGTACCCAACCCCTTTGACCCCCAATTGCCCAGGACAATTGTCTACAGCCACTCCCATACGCACATTAACATCAGTGCCATGGCTGGGAGGCGAGGATTCCGTAAGGGTGGCAAAGGTGGAAGAGCCACAAGTGGTGGCCGTGGTGGATCCGGTAGGGGACGTGGTCGTAACTTGCAGGGTGAGCCTGTCCCCCCATGTGTGGAGGACCAGTCAAGGGCACCCATCATCCCCCCCCCCTCCCCCCCTCCCACCCTCCCGTTGAGGCTGAAGTGGCTGACACCATCCATGCTCAGCCCTTGTTGGACCAGCCCATTGTGGCACCAGACCTGGCTGACTCCATGGCTGACTTCCAGGTCAGCAGGGCTACGACACGTGCGCTGGTGCACGTTGATGCCATCATGCCACGTGGATCTGGGGCAGCAAGGTCATCTGCTGCACCAAGGAGGCAGGGCGGAGTGGCTGCAGGGGCAGCTGCGGCTCCATCCACCCCAGCCCTCACACACCCAGCCAGGACAGTGTCGGTCCTAGTCCATGCTGCTGACATTCCCCCTGACACCATCACACTAGAGCCAATGCCTGCACCAACTCCTATGCTGAGTGTGCAATCCCACACTCCTGATACAGAGTCCACCAGGGCTCCTGCCCCTAGTGTCCAGAGCGGCGCAGGACACTCAGGATCACCACCACCTTCCAAGCGGAAGAGGAAGAGTGCTCGTCCGGCACAGGCTGATGCCCCAGACACGGCTACACAGTCCGGCCCGTCCTGGAAGCCCAGCTTCACGGATGACGAACTGAATGCACTTGTCGAGTATGTGTCCGGACATGACAACGAGATGGTCATTGTTGCAGGATCCAAGACCACACCTGCACAACGCCAGGCACACTGGCAGACCGTTGCGGACATCGTAAGTGCCCTTGGAATCGTGAGGCGCACAGCCAATGATTGCTATAAGCGCTGGAATGACCTAAAGCGCAGGGCAAAGAGTAAGCTGGCCTCAAGTCATGCCGCAACTCTAGTGACTGGAGGTGGGTCTCCAGTAGTAGACATGGAACTCACTCCACATGAGTCAGTCGCTGGGACCTACGTCACGGAGGAACAGATCCAAGGCGTGGGAGATCTGGCTGATTACGAGGCATTGTCCGGTGAGTGCACATGCATGTGTGTGTCATCCATGTGCATGGTGTGTGTGTGAGGGCTTCTGTTTGGGTGCCAGGTGAGAGTGTGTGCGCCTGAGTCGTATGGGTCAGCCATGTGCTTCATGCAATACTTCCTGCGCAGCTGCATTTGGCCATAGCAGTATCCCTTCTGCCAACAGTAGACATCTAGCACAACTGCACGCCAGTTGCCCTTGAAGTGTCACCTTGACACAACATATTTGCTTATTTTTCACTGTTCATTCAGTCAGTTTGTTTGCATTCCACCACTTTCACTAGGCATGTCGCTGTCCACTAGTCACATGTCTGACATGGGTATGGTAAAGTGGAGTGACTTTGTTACCTGGATATCATTTGTACACACATGTCCCTGTGCAATTTGACCATTTCAGACTGGCAGCTCCAGGTGAAAAATCTGACCTGTTAGAATTAGAAAAGCTATTACATGCGGGAACTGGACTGAATGAATAGGTGCTGCCCTCCTCTCCATCTTCACTCAATAGCAATGGTACATGCCATCTGTGTGATGGCATGTGTGTTTCACCTGCCAATCACAGGCCAATGTGTGATGCCACTGCCAGGCAGCATGCAGAAAATTTGTTCATCTTCCATCTTGGTGTCATCAGTGTGTGCCATTTGCCTGCACTTCATACGCAGTGAGGGTGCATGCATGGGAGGGTTTTAGTCATGTGGGACATGTGTCAATCAAGTACTGGTTCTCTTGCTTCTCAGCCCTCAATGTGTGCCATGGTGCTAATGCCTGTTTCCATTACTTTGTTTTCATGTCTTTGCAGGGGAAGACGCACCTGATACTGCTGGGGTTGTGGAGATGGTGCAGACCCAGGAGGTGTCCCAGGGCCGACCAACCACCAGTGAGGGACGTGGTGTGGTGGTGGGGGAGAACCCACAAGTGCTGCAGGTTGTGCTCTCAAGGGGTGTCTCTGGCTGCACCTCCCCCGAGCTGTACTCAGGTGTTGATTCGGATGAGACCTACGTGCCGTCGCAGGTGAGTGTTCCAGGGAGGGATTCTGTTCTGTCTCACCCACCTGCACCAGGGTCAGTACCCTCCATGGGGATGTCAGTGTTGGCAGCTACGCCTTCGGTGGTTACGGATGCAGGGTCACACTCCGCGACATCTGATCCTGTTCCTGGGCCAGCAGATCAGAGGGGGAATGCAGTCCTGCAGCCTCAGGCAGTGCCGGCACAGCAAGGCGCAGTTCGCCTTGCCCCAGACAGGTGTGGTGCCCGCCGACGTGGTGGGCGTACGCCACCCGGCAATACCGCATGGGAGCAATCCATTTACGGTATGGCTACCCAACAGGCTGCATCATCCGAGATGATGGCTCAGGCCATGGATAGGGTGGCCACTTCCATTGTCCCCCCAGAAAGGCTGATGGAGCGACTAGAGCAGGCAACCGACTCCATCTGCCAGTCACACAGGGAGGACATGTTGGGGTCCAACAGGGACAGGCGGGCGGCACTGGCGACTCTGCAGGAGGCCATCTCCATTGAGTCCCAGGGCCACAGGGAAGCCCTGAGGCAGGAGCTCCTACACCTCAGGACGACTCTTGTTGAGCTTGAGGCTTCAACACACCAAAGGACAGAACAGCAGCTGGAGCGTCTCACCCGTACGCTCTCAGCTGAGATGCAGGCAACGAGGGCGGAGGTCCGGGCATCCCGTGAGTTGTTGCATGGGGACCTCCGCACACTCATCCTCCAGAACCAGACCTACCACACCCGCATGCTTGCAGCCATGGAGGAGCAGACTAGGGCCTTGCGTGGGCTGCCTCCCATAGTGCAACCACCTCCGGATGCAGCTGCACAGGGTGATAATAGCGACAGCAGTGATACTCCCACAATAGGGTAGCCGTGTGGGCCATGAGCCCATGGAGGTGTTTTATCTTCCCAGGATCCACGCAGGTGGGTTCTGGTGTGCATCCTGTCCTCGGACCTCCTGGGTGGCCTCCCCAACCCCCCCGGGCCCATCAATGGCCATTTTTGATTGTTTCTTATTTTTATTTTTATTTTGATTTCTTTTATTCCCAATTTTTTTGGGACGATCTGTTGGCTTCGATGTGTTGGCTTCGATGTTTTGGCTTCGATCTGTTGGCTTCGATCTGTTGGCTTCGATCTGTTGGCTTCGATGTGTTGGCTTCGATCTGTTGGCTTCGATCTGTTGGCTTCCGTGGTTCCTGTGGGCATACGCTGCATTGTGGCTGGGCACATGCAGGCTTGTAATGTATTTGGTTCAGATGCTTGGGTTTGAGTCACACACACCCCTCCTGCTTCCCGTTTCCATGGGCTTGCAAAGGGTGTGCCCAAGTGACAGTGAATTACACAGTGACGTTGGACTCCCATGAGCTGTGTGGCCAGTCTGTAGTCAATACTGTGTATACATTCATAGTGCATATTGCTGTTGTGTTGTACACTGCATGTTGCATTGATGTGTAACTCTTCTTCTGTGTCTACCTCCCAATTTGCAGGTCCCTTCCTCAAGTCCACACAAGGACCTCTAGTCTGGAGATGGGGACCATGTTGGCAGCAGTGCACCTACAACTCTACATGGCGCCAACACTGCACAGTTGGTAGTGGTGGGAGTGCAGGCATTTCCAGGTGGTGAGACTACTAATATGTAACATTTGTGATGTCATGTTAATGGTACTACGTGCCCAAGTATGTTGTTGGTCCGGCATTGCTGTGAGCATTTCAGGTGTTGCAGGTTTCTAATAGTGCCACTGTACATAGTGAGAGTGATGTCATGTTGTGGGGATTACTTTGTTTACCTGCAATTAGCATGACATGGCACAGTGTGTCGTGTGGCAGTGCTGGGGTTGGGTTGGCTGACATGGCACTGTCCTCTTGTTGCATTTTGCAAGTGGGTATTCATTTTAGCTGCTTCAATGTGTAACTTCACAAAACTGCATTGGTGGTGTCTGTGTGGGTAGGGATGCACACATTGTGACACTTCCAGGTGAACAATCTCAGGCTGACATGGAATTCCCGGTTCATTCTCCAGACATTCAGGATCAGTGTCAGGTTGAGTCATCATTGATTGTCAGATGGAATGTGCCAGGGCAGTGTGCACTCCACAGGGGTGTGATTTCTATGTGAAGTAATTAGCCACTAGCTGTGTACGGGCTGCCTCCCCCCGTGCCCTTTCCCCTCCCATGCGTAGCGGCTGTGCATGTGGTTGGGGATGTGGGGCCACCACCATGTCCATGGCCAGGCCCCGGCGTGTTGCAACGTTGTGCAGGACACATGCTGCCACTATGATCCTGCACACTACTGGGGGAGCGTATAACAGCTGCCCGCCAGAACGGTCAAGGGAGCGAAAGCGTGACTTTAGCACTCCGAATGTGCGCTCCACTATCCCCCTGGTTGTAATGTGGGCTGTGTTAAATCTTACCTGGGGTGGCGTGGTGGGGTTCCGAATTGGCGTCATCATGTGGGGGCTGAGAGGGTAGGCACTGTCCCCTGTGGAGGTGGGGATTGGTATCATTGGTGAGGTTGTGACCTTGCTCAGTATCCAACATGCATGCATGTGCAGTGGCATACATACTCACCAAGCAGCCATGTATCGCCATGCCGCCCAGCTTCTAGGTCCCGGCTTAGGGTGGACATTCGGTAAATGAAGCTGTCGTGGGTGGAGCCGGGATAGTTGGCATATACTGAGGTGATGATTCCCTTGGCATTACATGCTACCTGCACGTTGATGGAATGCCAGTGCTTGCGGTTCCTATAGATGTGCTCAGATGCCCTGGGGGGACGTAGAGCCACATGGGTGCAGTCGATGGCACCTAGCACTTTGGGGAATCGTGCCACTGCGTAAAAATCCAGGGCGGCAGCATGCCTTTCTGCAGGTGTTCTGGGCAGGTATATGTGCCTGCGGACTGATGGGCGTGCAGTCATGATGTTCAAGACCTGGTGTAGGCAGCGTGACTGGGTGGCCTGTGACACCCCACCCACTATGGCACTTGTCCGCTGAAATGATCCAGTGGCTAAGAAGTGCAGTACATTGAGGACCTTCTCCAGGGGGCTGAGTGCTTGGGAGCACAGGGTGGGTGATGTGAGGTCATCCTCCCACTCACTCACCAGGTCCAGTATGATGTGTGGTGGAAACCTGTACCTCCCATACACCTGGTCATCAGGCATCCCGAAAAGGCTGGTTCTGGGTGTGAATATTCTGGCCCTGACTATCCTCCTCCTCCTCCTTTGGTAGCCCACTGCCACTGCTGCTAGGAACGGTATGTTCATCCTGGCGTCTGAGCTTGTTATTGTTAAAGTCCGCAATTTATGCTTAGCGCGTGTTCTAGGCGAGCGTGTGACCCGCGCACCCCTGGAATCCAGTTCCCAGTCCAATAGCGTGCGGAAATTCACACGCACCACGGGATACAGCGTGTGACCCGCGCACCCCTGGAATCCAGTTCCCAGTCCAATAGCGTGCGGAAATTCACACGCACCACGGGATACAGGTTCGCTGACGTACTTGCGTGTGTAAGTGGCCGCGCACCCATTAAATACACGTACATAGGCCAATCGCGTGTACGCGCACTTTTGTCCAATTACACGCGATGACACTCTGACGTGCAGTATCTCCACGTGTGCCCCGTCATCACGTGCTGAGTGGGGAACACCCGTGCGGGTCACATCACAGACGCGCTTACGCGCTGAGGGACTCTGGTCCAATAGAATCGCGTATGCGTGCTGACGCGCTTACGCGCTAAGGGCCTTTCCTCGGATTTCACGCTGACGTGCAGGATTTTCACGTGCCAAATCACTCCGTATCAAGCTGGCCACGCGAAAACACACGGAAGCTACTGCCCCCCAGTGCCCCGAGCAGCCTCCCACGTGCCATCTGCTGCTGCCTGCCTGCCTGCCTGCCTGCTGCCACCGTGCCCTGCCATTTGGTGCCTGCACATCAGCCATCTGCAGGGGTCCAGTTGCTGTGTCCACCCCTGCTGGAACTGAAGACTCCCGACTGGGATTACATCGCTCCACAGCCCAGCCCCAGGACCCAGTTGCCCACCCACACCTGCCTCTGGGGTTGCCATGTCGGGCACTTCCACATCTGGCACCAGTGGCAACCCCAGGCCAGAGGGGCAGAGGGGCACCAGCTTCACTGTCACCGAAGTTGGTGTCCTGGTGGAGCATGTCCTGGAGCAGTATGATGCCCTCTTTGGATCGTCCCGCGCCAGCAAGGAAGGACGGCAGAGGATCTGGGCCGACTCTGTGGTTGCCATCAACGTGGAGGGGGTGGCAACCCGCGACGTCCTGAAGATCAAGAAGCGCTGGGAGGACTTGAGGTCCAGGACCCTTGTGGAGGGGGGCCGGGGCCGCATGAGTTCCATCCAGATGAGGGTCCTGGAACGCGTACGCCCAGCGCTCCACGCCCAGATCCTTGAGAGGGAGGCCCGTCTGGAGTTGAGCGGTAAGTGTCCATGCATTACTGTGTGAGACAGGGCATGTTGCGGTGTGCTGGTTCTATGATACTTGCCTGTATGTGTGCCATAGGCCATGTATGCATGTATGTGTGCAGGGACATCATGGTAATGCATGTGCGACCAGTGATGTGTGATGCACATGGTTGTTGCATGTGTTGAAATGCCGCATGGGGAGCCCTATTCAGATTTTTAACATGATAGCATGCCAGTCTCTGTACCTGGACATGGGTGGGGGTGAGGGATGGGTGCTGATGCCAGGTACATATATGGTAGCCATGTCTGTGTGCCTGACCTGCGTGTCTGTGACTTGTGCATGCCATGGATGCATGACACATGTGTGTGACAATGCAGAGATTCAGTAAAGCAGCCAAATTACCCTTGTATCCGCTGTGTTTGGTGTGTTTGGGGCCAGATGGATGTGACTGAGGTGAAGTGTGTGCATGTGATGGGCATGAGCCATGATGCATGTGAGTTACATATCATTGAATGTTTCAAGAGTCCATTGGACATGCATGGAAATGTCCATGGCATGCACCATGCCTGTTACTGTGTGTGTTTTGCCTGGACTGACCCATGTGTTGTGGAGGGACATGATGGAAGTGTACTTTGACAGTGGTGCTCATCTGCTATTGCTTCCTGTCTAGGGGACCATTGTACAGTGCCCTGATGCTTGTGTTCTTTGTCTCCCTCTACGCAGCGGCTAGTGAAGAAGAGGGTGGAGACGGCGCTGTGGAGCAAGGCGGCGGGGATGCCCCCACGGCTGCAGCGGAAGGGGTGGGTGAGCCCCCACAGGGGCCTGCTACGGTGGGAGACGGTGAGGAGCCATCCAGGTTGGTGGTTTGCACAGAGGAGGAGGAGGCCGCCACTGGGGCACACATGGGGCCTGGTGGGGGCATCCCTGCTGGTGCAAGTGGTGCAGTCCAGGGCCAGGGGCAGGAGGCAGCACAGGTCACCGTGGAGGGGCCTGTGCATGTCGCTGTCCCTGACCCTGTGAGTGCACCACCATGCACCAGCAGGGATGCCCCGTCCCAGGCCTGTCCGCAGGTAGAGGGGATGTCCATGTCACCTGACTCCCCTCCACCTGTGGACGTGGGAACCCCTGGCCGTGCGGAGAAGGTCCTGATTGGGGTCGCGATGCGCACGGCTGTGATTCGTGATGCCGTGCGTGCTTCCCGGGAGGAGCACGCACGTCATCACGAAGTGCACCGTGCCGACGTGGCCCAATTGGGATCGGCCATGTTCGGGGGTTTCCTGCATGTGTTGGCCAATGTGGCGGCCCTCTCCTCCTCTGTGCAGGCTATCCACCAGTCGTTCTCCTTGCCGTCTTCCAGCCCAGATGCCACCAGGGCCCCCTGTGGACCTGCCCCGACCAATGCAGCCAGCTCGGTGGGGATCCCATCCCTGCCACAGTCGGGAGTCAGAGATCCAGCAGGGGTGGACACCAGAGCAACTGGACCCCAGCAGATGGAGGATGTGACGGCATCATCGGGCAGGGCACGTGCACGACGGCGTCGGTGGTTTCCATCAGCCTGGATGCCGTCGTGCTGGCACAGGCAGTTGCGTCGGAGGCAGCAGCAGGCTCAACGTGGGAGGCATCATGGCTCGGGGCCATCAACATCAGGGGTGCAGGCATCGGCCGGAGGGCAGGAGAACCCTGGAATGGGAGTGGCTTCCGTGTGGGAGAGGTTGTGCCAGCGGATAGGTGCGGAGCGGCAGCGGGCAGAGGAGAAACGGCTCACGATGGTCAGGGCGGAGGACTCCATGCGGAGGGCGCTGAGGCGGGCTGAGTGCCTCGAGGGTCTTCGCAGGGAGTTTGAGCTTGACACTGCGTTATCCCTGCGGGACCTCGGGGCCAGGGAACATGCCCGCCTCCAAGCCATTGACCAGGAGTTCGATGATGCCCTGGCCCATGACAACAACCAGTGAGCCGTCCGAATAGCCCGCTGCCTTTGTATATAGTTGTATAGTTAGTGTTAGGTTTCCTTTGTTTTTTTGATTTTTTTTTGGTTGCGATTGGACAATGCACCACTTTTTTGTATATAGTTCACTTTTTAGTTAGTAGTCAGTTAGGTTTAATTTGGTAGGGCTCATGGACCCAGGATGATCTTCTTCATTGCCTTATTTTAATTTTTCAGATTATTTTCTTGGACATTCATCTTGTTTTGTTTGATTTGCTTTGTGTTTTTTCTTATTTCATTTCCATTCTACTTGCTGTTAAATACATATTTTTTTTTTTATCTTCAATGTGTCGTATCATCTCATTGCTTTCAGGCATGTCATGTTGGGTGTTTTGTCATTCACTTGCAGCCATTGTGTGTGACAGACATGTGTTAAATTGCATTATTTAATTTGGGGGTGTAACATGTAATTGCCTTTGATATGTGGGTGGGTGTGATAGTTGGTTGGGCCTTTTGGCAGGGGAGGATGGGCATTACGGACATGATTGGGGAATGTTGGGACCCAGGTGCAGGGGGGCATGGATTGGACATGGGTGGGGGCCTGCTGGCAGGTGCCCCACAGTGCTGGGGGGTGGGGGGGTTGGGGGACATGAGTTGGACATGGGTGGGGGCCTGCTGGCAGGTGCCCCACAGTGCTGGGGGGTGGGGGGGTGGGGGACATGAGTTGGACATGGGTGGGGGCCTGCTGGCAGGTGCCCCACAGTGCTGGGGGGTGGGGGTGGTGGGAGACATGAGTGGGGGCCTGGTGGAGGGTGACCCTGGTGGCTGGGGTTTGGGGGTGGTGGGAGACATGAGTGGGGGCCTGGTGGAGGGTGACCCTGCACTGCTGGGGTGTGGGGGTGGTGGGTGACATGAGTGGGGGCCTGGTGGAGGGTGACCCTGCACTGCTGGGGTGTGGGGGTGGTGGGTGACATGAGTGGGGGCCTGGTGGAGGGTGCCCCTGGTGGCTGGGGTTTGGGGGTGGTGGGAGACATGAGTGGGGGCCTGGTGGAGGGTGACCCTGCACTGCTGGGGTGTGGGGGTGGTGGGTGACATGAGTGGGGGCCTGGTGGAGGGTGACCCTGCACTGCTGGGGTGTGGGGGTGGTGGGTGACATGAGTGGGGGCCTGGTGGAGGGTGCCCCTGGTGGCTGGGGTTTGGGGGTGGTGGGAGACATGAGTGGGGGCCTGGTGGAGGGTGACCCTGGTGGCTGGGGGGTGGGGGTGGTGGTAGACATGAGTGGGGGCCTGGTGGAGGGTGCCCCTGGTGGCTGGGGGGTGGGGGTGGTGGGAGACATGAGTGGGGGCCTTGTGGAGGGTGACCCTGCACTGCTGGGGTGTGGGGGTGGTGGGTGACATGAGTGGGGGCCTGGTGGAGGGTGACCCTGCACTGCTGGGGTGTGGGGGTGGTGGGTGACATGAGTGGGGGCCTGGTGGAGGGTGCCCCTGGTGGCTGGGGTTTGGGGGTGGTGGGAGACATGAGTGGGGGCCTGGTGGAGGGTGACCCTGCACTGCTGGGGTGTGGGGGTGGTGGGTGACATGAGTGGGGGCCTGGTGGAGGGTGACCCTGCACTGCTGGGGTGTGGGGGTGGTGGGTGACATGAGTGGGGGCCTGGTGGAGGGTGCCCCTGGTGGCTGGGGTTTGGGGGTGGTGGGAGACATGAGTGGGGGCCTGGTGGAGGGTGACCCTGGTGGCTGGGGGGTGGGGGTGGTGGTAGACATGAGTGGGGGCCTGGTGGAGGGTGCCCCTGGTGGCTGGGGGGTGGGGGTGGTGGGAGACATAGTGGGGGCCTGGTGGAGGGTGACCCTGCACTGCTGGGGTGTGGGGGTGGTGGGTGACATGAGTGGGGGCCTGGTGGAGGGTGACCCTGCACTGCTGGGGTGTGGGGGTGGTGGGTGACATGAGTGGGGGCCTGGTGGAGGGTGCCCCTGGTGGCTGGGGTTTGGGGGTGGTGGGAGACATGAGTGGGGGCCTGGTGGAGGGTGACCCTGCACTGCTGGGGTGTGGGGGTGGTGGGTGACATGAGTGGGGGCCTGGTGGAGGGTGACCCTGCACTGCTGGGGTGTGGGGGTGGTGGGTGACATGAGTGGGGGCCTGGTGGAGGGTGCCCCTGGTGGCTGGGGTTTGGGGGTGGTGGGAGACATGAGTGGGGGCCTGGTGGAGGGTGACCCTGGTGGCTGGGGGGTGGGGGTGGTGGTAGACATGAGTGGGGGCCTGGTGGAGGGTGCCCCTGGTGGCTGGGGGGTGGGGGTGGTGGGAGACATGAGTGGGGGCCTGGTGGAGGCTGACCCTGGTGGCTGGGGGGTGGGGGTGGTGGTAGACATGAGTGGGGGCCTGGTGGAGGGTGCCCCTGGTGGCTGGGGGGTGGGGGTGGTGGGAGACATGAGTGGGGGCCTGGTGGAGGGTGACCCTGCACTGCTGGGGTGTGGGGGTGGTGGGAGACATGAGTGGGGGCCTGGTGGAGGGTGCCCCTGGTGGCTGGGGGGTGGGGGTGGTGGTAGACATGAGTGGGGGCCTGGTGGAGGGTGCCCCTGGTGGCTGGGGTTTGGGGGTGGTGGGAGACATGAGTGGGGACCTGGTGGAGGGTGACCCTGCACTGCTGGGGTGTGGGGGTGGTGGGTGACATGAGTGGGGGCCTGGTGGAGGGTGACCCTGCACTGCTGGGGTGTGGGGGTGGTGGGTGACATGAGTGGGGGCCTGGTGGAGGGTGCCCCTGGTGGCTGGGGTTTGGGGGTGGTGGGAGACATGAGTGGGGGCCTGGTGGAGGGTGACCCTGGTGGCTGGGGGGTGGGGGTGGTGGTAGACATGAGTGGGGGCCTGGTGGAGGGTGCCCCTGGTGGCTGGGGGGTGGGGGTGGTGGTAGACATGAGTGGGGGCCTGGTGGAGGGTGCCCCTGGTGGCTGGGGGGTGGGGGTGGTGGGAGACATGAGTGGGGGCCTGGTGGAGGCTGACCCTGGTGGCTGGGGGGTGGGGGTGGTGGTAGACATGAGTGGGGGCCTGGTGGAGGGTGCCCCTGGTGGCTGGGGGGTGGGGGTGGTGGGAGACATGAGTGGGGGCCTGGTGGAGGGTGCCCCTGGTGGCTGGGGGGTGGGGGTGGTGGGAGACATGAGTTGGACATGGGTGGGGGCCTGCTGGCAGGTGCCCCACAGTGCTGGGGGGTGGGGGGGTGGGGGACATGAGTTGGACATGGGTGGGGGCCTGCTGGCAGGTGCCCCACAGTGCTGGGGGGTGGGGGTGGTGGGAGACATGAGTGGGGGCCTGGTGGAGGGTGACCCTGGTGGATGGGGGGTGGGGGTGGTGGGAGACATGAGTGGGGGCCTGGTGGAGGCTGACCCTGGTGGCTGGGGGGTGGGGGTGGTGGTAGACATGAGTGGGGGCCTGGTGGAGGGTGCCCCTGGTGGCTGGGGGGTGGGGGTGGTGGGAGACATGAGTGGGGGCCTGGTGGAGGGTGCCCCTGGTGGCTGGGGGGTGGGGGTGGTGGGAGACATGAGTTGGACATGGGTGGGGGCCTGCTGGCAGGTGCCCCACAGTGCTGGGGGGTGGGGGGGGTGGGGGACATGAGTTGGACATGGGTGGGGGCCTGCTGGCAGGTGCCCCACAGTGCTGGGGGGTGGGGGTGGTGGGAGACATGAGTGGGGGCCTGGTGGAGGGTGACCCTGCACTGCTGGGGTGTGGGGGTGGTGGGAGACATGAGTGGGGGCCTGGTGGAGGGTGCCCCTGGTGGCTGGGGGGTGGGGGTGGTGGGAGACATGAGTGGGGGCCTGGTGGAGGGTGCCCCTGGTGGCTGGGGGGTGGGGGTGGTGGGAGACATGAGTTGGACATGGGTGGGGGCCTGCTGGCAGGTGCCCCACAGTGCTGGGGGGTGGGGGTGGTGGGGGACATGAGTTGGACATGGGTGGGGGCCTGCTGGCAGGTGCCCCACAGTGCTGGGGGGTGGGGGTGGTGGGGGACATGAGTTGGACATGGGTGGGGGCCTGCTGGCAGGTGCCCCACAGTGCTGGGGGGTGGGGGTGCAAGGGGACATGAGTTGGTGTTCATTAGTTCAAAGAGACATGTGCCTTTGCTGGGGGGCATGCCCATGGTGGGTGGGCTGCCTGCGGGACATGACCAGGGATGCAGGGTAGTCCCCTGTGGTGTGGGCTGCCTGCAGGGGCCGTGGAGGGTGTACACCTGGGAGGACCCACACTGTCAAATCACATGTGGAACTTCACGCGCACCCCTGATATACACGCGCCCAGGCTATTCGCGTGTGGAACTTCCCGCGCACCCCTGGAATACACGCGCCCAGGCTATTCGCGTGTGGAACTTCCCGCGCACCCCTGAAATACACGCGCGCCCAGGCTATTCGCGTGTGGAACTTCCCCCGCACCCCTGAAATACACGCGCCTAGGCTGTTCGCGTGTGGAACTTCCCGCGCACCCCTGAAATACACGCGCCCAGGCTGTTCGCGTGTGGAACTTCCCCCGCACCCCTGAAATACACGCGCCCAGGCTGTTCGCGTGTGGAACTTCCCGCGCACCCCTGAAATACACGCGCCCAGGCTGTTCGCGTGTGGAACTTCCCGCGCACCCCTGAAATACACGCGCCCAGGCTGTTCGCGTGTGGAACTTCCCCCGCACCCCTGAAATACACGCGCCCAGGCTATTCGCGCGTGGAACTTCCCGCGCACCCCTGAAATACACGCGCCCAGGCTATTCGCGCGTGGAACTTCCCGCGCACCCCTGAAATACACGCGCCCAGGCTATTCGCGCGTGGAACTTCCCGCGCACCCCTGAAATACACGCGCCCAGGCTGTTCGCGCGTGGAACTTCCCGCGCACCCCTGAAATACACGCGCCCAGGCTGTTCGCGCGTGGAACTTCCCGCGCACCCCTGAAATACACGCGCCCAGGCTGTTCGCGTGTGGAACTTCACGCGAACCCCTGATATACACGTAGCCCGCTCCCCCAGACCCGATCGCGTGTGAAACTTCACGCGAACCCCTGTGATGCACGTACCCTGCTGAAATCGCGTGTTAGACTTCCGCACACGTATTTTTTGTCAGCGGGTGTCCGTGTTTGTGGGTACCCCTTTGCACGTCATTTTTCCTGGAGGGCCACAGTATGGGACATTCATCATGGCAGTATATAGGTGCGATTTGTTGGCGCACCTTTTGGCGCACATTTCTTACAGCCGCAGAGACGCTACCGCCTGCTTTCTTGTGGCGGTCGTGTTTGTGCCTGTGCGCTGGTTTGAGCGTGCGCTTTTTTCCCCTATTCTATTCCATGAATACGTGTTGTAGGCGAGCGTGTGGGCGTTCCGCGCACTTGTGCCCTGTACTTCCCCCGTGACGCCCACGTTTTGGCAAGTTGTTCCCCATTCCGAGTGTTACGCCCGTGTTCCGCCTACTTTTGTTGCGTGCGCCGCGCTATGTGCGATTTTCGCTGTGGCCTGTGCGATTTTCGCAGTGACCTGGCGCACGCTGTTAGATGGCCTGTGCGCCAACGTGCGCCGCGCACTTTTTATCGCACATCCGCTGGTTTTCTCGCGCACGGCCTTCCATGAATCGACGTGCGCTGCTTTTCGTGCGATTTTCGCAATTGCACTGCGATTTTCGCTATTCCACTGCGATTCGCACGTTTTTGCCCACTTGCGCCGCGCTAATTATTCCATGAATCGGCCTGTATGTGTTTCAACAGTGATGTCAAAAGGCCTCACCTCAGGTTTCTCCTTATTGTCAGCACGTGTTGCCTTTATGTAGCCGTGCCAGACATTTTCCTCAACCGTAATTACCCATGTATTTCACCCGCTACCATTTCCACTAGCAAAGATATGCCATAACATTTTGCTATCACCTTTCTTTAGGATATCGTGCATATTCTGCCATTCTTTTAATCTCTGCAAGCGTTTATGTGTGTTTATCCCTTTTCTGTACGCATTTATGATTTTCCTAATATTTTCCTACAGTAAACCCTGGTCAGTGCACATCACTCTAAGCTACAGATCTCGCGTCTCAACTGTCTTTTCTGAATAACTATCTCTTTGTCATATGTTACTGAGTCATATTTACCGTCTCTACTTATTTTAAAATTCAGTATTGGCAAAACAATGGGCTGACAGATCTTTCAGTCATCTTACAATATCATTTGTAGAGGTGTAATATTGAAGTTCATTAATTTCCTTATCTGTGACACTTTTAATATAATAATTCATGGCTTCAAGATTTCTATCAGTCCACCAGATGCGATTTCCAGGTTCACTAATATCTACTTCCCCTGGCATGACATTGCTGTTACCATCCTGAGTTTATGCTTCCTGTGCATTTTGCCTATTCTGTGTTTCTGCAATTCTGTTGTCTCTGCATCGCTTGGTCTTTACACATACATTACCTTACATCCCATCTCTCTTAGGATATCATGGAAGTATTCAATTCAGTTTCACATTTTCTTCCAAAATTACTTGAAAGTCACCTTGTGAATTCTGTAATCCAGTCCACTGCTGAAACCTGTGTATACATGTGAGGAGCTGTGACCATTGTTTTTGCATAGCTTCCCCCACAGTTGTATTCCGGCGGAAAACCTCGCTGTGCAGGGCCTAGTACATTACTTTGCGGCTGTATGACTAAAATATACTGCATTTCTTACATTATCAATGTCCTTTTTGAATGATGTAACACCTTTCTCTTAAAGAGGGAATGAGAGAACTTAAGCTGAGTCATGAATACTTGTCAAAACAATGAGGTTGAAGGATTATATCACCCCTATCATCAGAACTATGGCTAGAAATACATGAAGCTATTATTTAAAACCAAGCTAATTTAAATACAAACATGCCAAATGCATTGAAAATAGAGCCAGAATGAAAAACATATGATTCACAAGAATCCCAGAAACCTTTTGGCCATGTGACTCTTTTTACAAAAAACATGACTATGAATTATAATTGTATTGATGATCCTCACTACTATTCCCCCATCTGATGTTTAGGTTTGCCTGCACTCTTTTTATTAACTTTAGACTGGGTTCATTGAGTGTGGCAACATTTACCGCATCATGAAGGCCCGGGAATACGAGTGAGTGCCCCACTGCCCCCTGTGTAATGCAAGCAAGGAAACAATCACACATTTTATGTTCTTCAGCTCCGCCACACAGGGACTGAAAAACGTATTCCTTGAATCCCTAATGGGACAAGCTGAGATATGCCCAGTGCCTGAAGCACTGGAGTTATGTAAGACAACTGATGATCCAGGAAACTGTTAATAAAGTATTGAAATTTGTGCACAGGGCTTGGATCCTGTGGCTGAAAATGTGGGCTGCTCCTTTTGTGTTCTCCTCTGGGGGCTACGTGTTTCCAAAATGTTCATTATGAAACCAGATTCTCTCCCTCCTTAGGACATGGCTATATCAATATTTTATGATGAGGCCAAAATATGAGATGTTACTCTCTGATTTCCCCCCAGGTATATTGATGTGACAAATTTTACTTATCTATTCAAATGGACTGAGCTCCCACAAGAAGAAGGGGCCACTTTGACAATGGAAATTCAAAGAGGGCATAGGGATCCAGCTTCAAACAAACAAGGAAAGGGAAGTTTAAACACATCCTAATCATTTATCAAAGCTATTTGGTCTAAGACTAAAAAATCAGGAACATCTTTCGAAATCAAACATTCTATTTCCTTTCAGAACCTTTCTTTTGCTTCTATGCCAAGAAATCTCCCCAATAAAAGGGGGAAAACTTTGGGAATTCCATTACCATCAACCTATGTTATAAGTCACTTTTATGTGAGGCTGAGGTGCAATTACGAAATCTAGCCATGCTCAAGATTGCTCATAAACTACAATCAAAGAGCCAACCTGGGGGAATTAGCAAGTCCCGACCACACTAAAGAACACTTGCCCAGAAATCTGATGCCATTAACTACTTACCCAGAGGCTCCCTTGGGAACCTTAGGGCCGTAGGCATCCAAAAGTTTAAGTTTGGAGCAAAAGACCCAGAAGGAGAATCAGGTATCTAAGGAGCTCTCGCAAATGAGATTTAAAGAGGAAGAGTGACACGAGGTTGCCCTTGGTGGAGAACTATGAGAACAGCCTGAAAATCTATTCAAGATTGACAGGGAAGAAATCACTGGTCATCCGGCAACCACCTTCATTATTCCCTGTGACCGGTATCTCAGGCATGGAGAATTATCTCAGGAGTGCCGAGTGACTTTACTTGTGGATCCTTTTCTGCTACACAACTTTACTTCATTTTAGCCCCGGGTGACGACCCTATCAGGGATGGGCCCTAAGCCTGGTGAACCCTCTGGGCACTTGTCTGTTTATTCCCGTCACACTGTTTAAGGAGACTTATCCATGCTCACTTTTCCTTACTCAAACCCATTCTGTGTTATGTAAGAAATACCAATAGGTAATTGTAACCCTAATACAAGCCTCATAGTGTCACAGAAAGGGATCACAGAACATGCTCCACAAGGCTCAACTCATGCATACAAGGTCAGCAGACAAAACCCAAACTCCATCTTGCTAGCCACAATGAGGTCATAAGAGGGTTCCCACGTCACAAAAAATCTAAGGGAAGGATAGACCATCAGACACCAGATTGTATGCCCAACTTGCTTTCCTCTTTCTAGTTGGGTGTGAATATCTACACATATATCGCCATAGGAAAGTGGATATGACCTCTCTACCGCAAACAGCTATATGATACTGGTACACGAAATTACCCCCACTTTAGACAGATGCACAGCAGCAACTCCGTTGGGGCTATTATGAAACGCTATCCAACTGGTGTGTCATTCTTTTGGGGAGGGCGATAGGGTGCAGGCAGTCCTAAGGGACCCAGGACATTAGGGAGACTTCATAATATTAGCCCTTAATTATGTAAACACCCCAATATGGGTTAATCCAGGAGATAGGCTTGGTTGGCTAGACTGCAAACACCTATGCCTTATTGGTCTTATCATCAGGGGAGAGGAACGTTAAGAGTACTTGGAGCCAGAGCGTGCATCTAAGAGAAAAGACGCTCTGAACATGACTTTGCGTTGTAGATCCTTTTCTAGCGTGAACACATATTTTAACTTTAGCAAGGGTTACAAGGCTACGAGGGACTGGCCCTGATCCTGGTGAACACTCCCGGTACTTATTAGTTTATTCCCATGTTCAGGGAAACATATCCATGCTCAATTATCCTTACCCAAACCCACTTTGTGTTTTGAAAGAAGTAAAACTGTCATTATAACGTTTTTCCACAAATGTCCTCATAATCATTATCCTTCTGAGGAGGCTCACTCTTAGTAGGAGTTAAAGCTCCAGGGCCTACCATTCCACAGAGGAGAAATAGCTGGGCACTTCTTATTCATTACAAATCACCTCTATCCAATGGAATGGAATCATGTGATGGATAGGTATATGGGCACTAATTACAGGAGGTCAATTATCCTTGCAGGAAGGTCTTTCATCCTTGCAAGGTAGACTAATAATGGAAGATTGTTCATATTTTCTCTGGACAGGATCTCGGAATCAGTCATCCCTATCCAATGTAGTTAGGGCTTCATATGCATGTTCCAAAGATACAGGTTGCAAACTCATATTGGTCAGAGAGCCTCTTGTTGAGTTTTGTGGCCCTCCATTTGTGGCCCTCTTGTTGACTCGATTTTGTTAAATGTCTTTGTTCATTTTAAAGTAATCTTGTAGATAATTAATCCATTGTGAGCATAGGAGTACCAGTGTGGACACAACTCCATTGAAGGCATGCCAGCAATCCTTCCCAAAGTAGAGTTTAAAACATTTTCTGTCAAGAAATGACTGCTATTCTACATAAGTGTAGGGATGAGGATTAGCTAAAGCACCTACTAAGCCCCGCACTCTAACTAAATCAACAGTGATCCAATCATAAAGGTGAAACAGACACAGCCCGATTGGTATACCTCTTTTGCGGCTTTAGGTAGCTTTCAGTGAGGTCAGACTATACTCTTAAGGAGGGGTGTGAGCTGGCACAGATGTAACACGAACAACAATAGTACCATACTACCAAATCATTGTGTCGGGTTAGTGAGCTGGTCAACTGGGTCCAACACACAGTGCGATCCAAGCAGCAATAACAAGTGCCACGAAGAAGCCTGGGACAGGCAGGTGATGTCCAGGTCAGTGTAGCTCACAAGCAGTTTGAAGTGGGAACTGAGGCTGAGTGACCGGTATCTCAGGCATGGAGAATTATCTCAGGAGTGCCGAGTGACTTTACTTGTGGATCCTTTTCTGCTACACAACTTTACTTCATTTTAGCCCCGGGTGACGACCCTATCAGGGATGGGCCCTAAGCCTGGTGAACCCTCTGGGCACTTGTCTGTTTATTCCCGTCACACTGTTTAAGGAGACTTATCCATGCTCACTTTTCCTTACTCAAACCCATTCTGTGTTATGTAAGAAATACCAATAGGTAATTTTAACCCTAATACAAGCCTCATAGTGTCACAGAAAGGGATCACAGAACATGCTCCACAAGGCTCAACTCATGCATACAAGGTCAGCAGACAAAACCCAAACTCCATCTTGCTAGCCACAATGAGGTCATTAGAGGGTTCCCACGTCACAAAAAATCTAAGGGAAGGATAGACCATCAGACACCAGATTGTATGCCCAACTTGCTTTCCTCTTTCTAGTTGGGTGTGAATATCTACACATATATCGCCATAGGAAAGTGGATATGACCTCTCTACCGCAAACAGCTATATGATACTGGTACACGAAAATACCCCCACTTTAGACAGACGCACAGCAGCAACTCCGTTGGGGCTATTATGAAACGCTATCCAACTGGTGTGTCATTCTTTTGGGGAGGGCGAAAGGGTGCAGGCAGTCCTAAGGGACCCAGGACATCAGGGAGACTTCATAATATTAGCCCTTAATTATGTAAACACCCCAATATGGGTTAATCCAGGAGATAGGCTTGGTTGGCTAGACTGCAAACACATATGCCTTATTGGTCTTATCATCAGGGGAGAGGAACGTTAAGAGTACTTGGAGCCAGAGCGTGCATCTAAGAGAAAAGACGCTCTGAATATGACTTTGCGTTGTAGATCCTTTTCTAGCGTGAACACGTATTTTAACTTTAGCAAGGGTTACAAGGCTACGAGGGACTGGCCCTGATCCTGGTGAACACTCCCGGTACTTATTAGTTTATTCCCATGTTCAGGGAAACATATCCATGCTCAATTATCCTTACCCAAACCCACTTTGTGTTTTGAAAGAAGTAAAACTGTCATTATAACGTTTTTCCACAAATGTCCTCATAATCATTATCCTTCTGAGGAGGCTCACTCTTAGTAGGAGTTAAAGCTCCAGGGCCTACCATTCCACAGAGGAGAAATAGCTGGGCACTTCTTATTCATTACAAATCACCTCTATCCAATGGAATGGAATCATGTGATGGATAGGTATATGGGCACTAATTACAGGAGGTCAATTATCCTTGCAGGAAGGTCTTTCATCCTTGCAAGGTAGACTAATAATGGAAGATTGTTCATATTTTCTCTGGACAGGATCTCGGAATCAGTCATCCCTATCCAATGTAGTTAGGGCTTCATATGCATGTTCCAAAGATACAGGTTGCAAACTCATATTGGTCAGAGAGCCTCTTGTTGAGTTTTGTGGCCCTCCATTTGTGGCCCTCTTGTTGACTCTATTTTGTTAAGTGTCTTTGTTCATTTTAAAGTAATCTTGTAGATAATTAATCCATTGTGAGCATAGGAGTACCAGTGTGGACACAACCCCATTGAAGGCATGCCAGCAATCCTTCCCAAAGTAGAGTTTAAAACATTTTCTGTCAAGAAATGACTGCTATTCTACATAAGTGTAGGGATGAGGATTAGCTAAAGCACCTACTAAGCCCCGCACTCTAACTAAATCAACAGTGATCCAATCATAAAGGTGAAACAGACACAGCCCGATTGGTATACCTCTTTTGCGGCTTTAGGTAACTTTCAGTGAGGTCAGACTATACTCTGAAGGAGGGGTGTGAGCTGGCACAGATGTAACACGAACAACAATAGTACCATACTACCAAATCATTGTGTCGGGTTAGTGAGCTGGTCAACTGGGTCCAACACACAGTGCGATCCAAGCAGCAATAACAAGTGCCATGAAGAAGCCTGGGACAGGCAGGTGATGTCCAGGTCAGTGTAGCTCACAAGCAGTTTGAAGTGGTAACTGAGGCTGAGTCCTGTTCCTTGACATCTGGGTTGCTGGGAGACCCAGGCCAGGGTCTCCATGGTCAAAGTGAATCCTCTCTCCTGCCCTTCCTAACCAGGAAGGTTTGTTGAGGCCACTTACAGGGATTCTGCTACCTCTGCTGGCAGGGTCCTGCGTATCAGTGCCTCAGTTGCATTAGGTCTTGTCCACGCAGCAGTTTTGCACTAAATGTCTCCTTGGGATTGGCAGGGAGAATAGCTTTTTTCTTTCTTGGAGTCTTTGCCATCACCTCTAGAGTAGATTCCTTTGGAATAGACAGTATCCACAAAGAATTCCAGGTGAATGTTTCTTGTCTTGAAGTCCAAAAATGCAACAACTAGGGGCAGGGTTCTACACCTTATAAATGCAAAAGTCTACAGCAGATTGGTCCGAAGTCAGCGTTTTGGTGGGAGGCCAATCGAAGCTGTTATAACAGGTGTCCCTTGCCTTCTGATGTCAAACCTAGAAGGATATGTCTGCAGGTAGTGTGGGGTGGGGGAGGCAAATAGTTTGGGGAGCCCCAGCAAAATACAAGCTGGTGGTACCCCTCTCTGGACTAAACCGCTCCTCTGTGCTACTCTAACGCTACCCTATTCCCGTCTGCAGACTTCAAAAGGAGACCAGTAATCAACGCCCTCGGAGTTAGAGGGCAGTTGTCATGTCAGGACTGTCTTTGAAGCAACAGTTTGCAGGAGACCTCCTAGGGAGGGTTCCTGTGCCCTGGAGAAAGATGTTGACACGTTCCTCATGGGATCAAAAGGAGATTCCTGGGACAGGTTCTGCATGGTTGTGTGGGTATACCGAGGTTATGCAGCTAAATACACATACACAGCCCTGTCATGATTGGCTCACCTCACAAACTAATTATAATATGACATCCAAATTCTTGTGGCTGTATCATTGTGTAGCCTCAGTAGCCACCATGCCATAACTAGCCATTGCTTATTTTTAGAGTTTAATATGACACTAGGAAGCAGGGGTACACAATTATCATGTTTTGAACCAGAGGGGCAGATGATTAAAAATCCACCTCTACATGTTTGAACGTTGAGTTCCAGGAGCTGTTTAGTAATACACATGTGACCTTTGAACCTGATCTGCTGCTATTGCAGTGCATGCACTGCGGATGTCAGGAGACAGTCACAGCAAATGTCTGTGGGAGCACTATGTTTTTGGCATGGAGCATTATCACGGGGGATCTGATTTTCAGGTCTCCCTTTTAGAAACCGAATTGTTGCCATAATTTTATTGCTAAAAACTGAAAGATATTGTAGGCTATCTCGCCATCACTAGATGGCATTGTGTCACATTTGCATCTGTAAGTCTATTGTTAAAATTAAGGACTACACAGTCACACCAACTTTATTTAGGGGTTGCCCACATCAAACTTCCTGCCATTTGAAATGCAATGAGATTGATAGGCGGTATGAGCAGATGGGTATTTATCCATTGGGAAGCTAGTTCAGGAGTGATTTCTTATCTTTTTTTAGTCCTTTCTGGGGAGGATAGCTCAGCGGCAACATGTTCGTCTTGGAAGCAAGACGACACAAAGCAACACAGGTTCGATCCCCAGGTCCGCCCTTAGAAACCTCTGAGTATTTAAGCGTGTTATAAATACTAATTAAGACAAAAAAACAATAACGCAACTAAAAAACAAACAATTCCTGTAACAGCGTCTCGATGCCTGCGGGCTGTGTGAGCGCTTTAAAAAATGCAAATAAATAAGTAAATAAATAAAAGGGTATTGTTAAAAACGGGATAAGGAGGTTTCATCGCAGGAGATTTGGTCAAAGCCAAATCCATCTGATTTATTCAGCCGAATTTGCCACAAATATAAGTGGGGGTGGGTAAGGGTAATAATTAAGGAAGGGGTGCAAGGGTCGGCTGTGGGGGTCCTCCCCTGAATATATTTGCAGCCAAATGGCTTAAAATGGCTAAAAAGAAAGTCTTTGGATTTGACCAAATCTCCTCAACCAAATCACATAGATGTAACGCTCACCTGGTTCCCACGGAGACGCGGTGTCGAAGGCGCAGAACTCTGAAGATGGACAGGAAGGGCCCCTCTATTCTGGCTTCCCTGGCTCGTTGGATACCCTCCTGTGCGTGAAAAGGGAGTATTACCAACTGTGGAACAATGCTCAAGCCTCCCACTCCCTTCCAACCCTCCACGATACCTCCTCCACGATTCCCCGTGAAGCCTCACCTTAGGGTTTGGAAGGATGTCTTTGCATTCGCTCATTCAATGTCTTTGTCTTTTTTCCCCATAGGGGCCGGGGTCCGGAGATGCCAGGAAGCGGCAGGACCCGAAATGCAGTGGGAATAATCCAACAGGTAAGACTTAAAAGGAAACTGAGCTTTCCTTATTCCTTTTCTCCCTCTCACCTTTGTTCTTGTCTTTTTTCCTCTAGGCGCTGGGGCGTAGCTGAATCCGGAAGGTCGCTGCTGAAGATGGAAGCGCCTTGCCAAGGTGAGTAAAATGCAGCGCTGCAGCGATCGAAACGAAATGCCTTTAAAATGATGTCTTCCTTTTCAGGGCCGTTGGAGAAATTACTCCGGGATGCAGATTTAGCAGGTAACGGCTTTTCTTCTCCTATTCTCTTCCTTTCTCCCCTTGCAGGTGTCCCAGGGTGCTGGCAGGCGTGGCTGAAGTCAGGATGCAGGAGCTGACACGGTGAGCGTTCAGCTGCTAGGTGCAGAACAACGCGAAGCACGTGTGGCTGTTCGGGTGGGGTTTAAATAGCCTTGGAAGAAGTTCCTGGTATGTATCCTTCCACCAATCAGGTATGTATCCTTCCCCGACCACACCCGGGTGGTGAAGTAGTCCTACAGGTAAAGTAGTCCCATTCAGGCCTCAAGAGGGCCTGGATGAAGCAGCAAGGTCTGCATCAGGTAAGTGTGCACCCAAGCACTTAAACACATATCCTCTTCTATGAGCCTGGCGCCTAAGGCGCCAGGACTGGGGTTCGCTATGAGCCTGGCGCCTAAGGTGCCAGGACTGAGTCCAAAGGGCCCCGACTTGGGCCCGCTGAGACTTCCCTGGGGAAAATGATGTCTGCCTCTGGGGTTGCTGGGCCCGGCCTGGCTCCTTAGAGGTAGGCATCATGACAGTACCCCCCTCAAGGCCCCTCCCAAGGTCTTTTCCTCCGGGGGTTTTGGTTTGTGCGGGAATCTTCGATGGAATCTTTGAATTAATCGTGGTGCGTGAACATAGTTACTGGGTTCCCAAGATCTTTCCTGAGGTCCATATCCTTTCCAATCAACAAGATAGAAGAGTTTCGACTTAACTATCTTGGAATCTAAAATGTCTTTCACTTCGAATTCTAATTCTCCATCAATTTGGACAGGGCCTGGGGGCTCAGACAGTCTGGTTCCAGGTTGTACTGGTTTTAGAAGAGATGAGTGAAAAACGGGATGAATCCGCATGTTGGATGGTAAATCGAGTTTAAAGGCCACTGGGTTGATAATAGCTTTGATGGGGTAAGGCCCAATGAATCTGGGATTAAAAGTTCGCTGACCCTTGAGGGGTAGATGTTTAGTTGCTAGCCATACCTGATCTCCTACTTGGTAAGGAGGAGTTTTACTTCGGTGCAAATCAGCGTTTTCTTTATACTTTTTCTTGGCTTGCTGTAAGTGGGTTGTAGCTACTTTGAAGGCTTGGGTTATTGTGGAATGTAGGTGATTTACTGCAGGCATCTCCAGGGTCAGAGGTGGATCTAGGTCAGAGGTCCGAGGATGGTGACCATACAGGGTATAAAAAGGAGTCTGTCCGGTTCCAGAATGCACTGAATTGTTGTATGCATATTCTGCAATCCAAAGGATGTCTTTCCAATTTAACTCGGATTGGTGTAACATGCACCGCAGATATTGCTCGAGAGTCTGATTGGTTCTCTCGGTTTGTCCGTCGGTGTGGGGGTGGTGGCTGGTGGATAACCGCACGTCTATTTGTGCTAGTTGGCAACATTTCTTCCAAAAGTGGGAGATAAATTGACTTCCACGGTCTGAGACTAATATGGAAGGGAAACCATGTAACCGCACTATATTTTCCATAAATTCCTTGGCCAAGGTGGAAGCTGACGGCAATCCTTTTAAAGGGATAAAATGGGCCATTTTGGAGAATAGATCCACTATTACGAGAATCGTGTTGTAACCACCACAAGGAGGCAGGTCAGTTATAAAGTCCATTGACAAGGTGTGCCAAGGTGCTGGTGGAATGTCCAAAGGTTGAAGTAGGCCGGCTGGCCTTTTCTTTTGACTCTTATTTTGGGCGCAAATTCCGCAAGACAACACAAATTACTTTATGTCTTTTCTCCAAGAAGGCCACCAGAAGTGGCGTTTGATCTTTTCTTCTGTTTTCGCGATACCGGGGTGTCCTTCCATTAATGATTCATGATGACGGGTAATGACAAGTTCCTGCAATTCTTTACTTGGCAGAAATAACCGCTCTTGGAAGTAGGGTAAATCATCCTTAACGGTGTAGTGAGGACCCTTTTGACTCCATTCCAGTAAGTCAGAAGAGTCAAAAAGTTGTTTTACTTGAGCTTGGATGTCCTCAATGGTTTGCAATGAAGTCAAGCCCAGAATTCTTTGTTCCGGTATGATTGGCACAGGTTCTAAACTCGAATTGGGTTCTTCCATGCCTATCCAGGATAAGGCATCTGCCTTACCATTCTTGCAGCCAGGGCGATAGGTAATTACAAAATCAAACTCCGCAAAGAATAAAGCCCATCGGAGTTGTCGCGAAGATTGAGCTTTGGCCGTCTTTAAATACTGCAAATTTCTGTGGTCCGTAATTACGGTGATCGTGTGTCTTGCACCGAGAAGATAGTGACGCCAAGCCTTGAAAGCTGATTTAATAGCCAGTAGTTCTTTGTCGGTAATTGCGTAATTGAGTTCAGGTGGAGAGAATTTTCTGGACCAAAAGGCTACATACAGGGTGTAGTTGGTTAGTTTCTGGGTCTCTTTGCGACAGCACAGCTCCCATGGCCGAACTGGATGCATCGGTTACCACGATGTAAGGGAGATCTGGGCGCTGGTGCTTCAATACAGGTGCAGAGGTGAATTTGGTTTTCAGGTCCTGAAAGGCTTGTTCAGCCTCAAGAGTCCATTCAAAGCGTTTATTTTTCTTTAGGAGAGCTCTGATGGGTTGAACAGTTCGAGAAAATTCCGGGATGAACCTTCGATAGAAATTGGCAAAGCCAAGCATGCTTTGCACTCCCTTCACAGAGCTAGGAGATGGCCATTTGAGAATGGCGTCCACTTTCCGCGAGTCCATTCGGATTCCTTGTGGTGTCAGGATGAATCCGAGAAACTCCACTTCTGTGGTATGAAAAACGCATTTTTCGAGGTTGGCAAATAATTTGTGCTGGCGCAAATTCTCAAGAACTGCCCTAACATGGTTTCTGTGATCAGATTCTGAGGAGGAATACACCAGGATGTCGTCAATATAAACGATGACACAAACATCGATAAGTTCCCGAAGAACATCATTCATGAAGTACTGAAAGGCGGCAGGTGCGTTGCACAAACCGAAGGGCATTACTTGATATTCGAAGAGCCCAAATTTGGTGCGGAATGCAGTCTTCCACTCGTCGCCCTCTTTTATACGTACCAGGTGGTAAGCTCCTCGGAGATCTAGCTTGGTGTACACACGAGCATCTTTTACTTGGTCGATAAGCTCAGGTATCAGGGGCAAAGGGTAACGATTCTTAATCGTTATCTGATTTAGGGCGCGGTAGTCAATACAGGCCCTAAGGTCTCCTTCCTTTTTCGGTACGAAGAACAAAGCGGAAGAGACTGGTGACTTTGATGGGCGAATGAAGCCATTGGCCAGGTATTGATCCAAATACTGGCGCAAATGCAGGTCCTCAGGTTCAGTAAGAGCATAAATCCTACTACAGGGTAGTTGTGCATTGGGTACCAAGTCGATTTGGCAATCGTAAGATCGATGGGGAGGTAAGGTGTTAGCCTGCTCTTTCTGAAAAACGCCTTGGAATTCTTGGTATTCAGATGGTAGCTGTACAGGGGTGGAAGTTACAGAGGCTAGACCCATAGCTGGAATCCTTGGGTAACAGGTTGGTTCACAATCAGGAAAAGTTATCTTCTTTGCTCGCCAGTCTATTCTCGGATTATGTGTTTCTAACCAAGGGATTCCAAGAAGTACTTGAAATTGTGGGGCCTTGATCACATCAAACACGATTGCTTCCCGATGTCCGTCCTGACCCACCAGAGTGATTTCAACTGTGGAATGCGTTACAGGCCCTGAGGCTATTTCGGTTCCATCAACTGTAGTAATTACATCTTGGGTTACTTTCGGGCAGAGAGGAAGCTTAATCCTGGAAGCCAATTCACGGTCTATGTAATTTCCAATAGCTCCATTGTCAATGTATGCTTTTATAGCATGCAACTGCTGAGGCTGTTTTGGGTTCACAAGCACCATTGGCATGACAAAATGCGAGGTCAAAGAGTTTGTTTTCAAGCTCGGCAAGCGGACCCCTACGCTTGTCGGGCTAGGTCGTTTCCCGAACCAGGTGTCAATAACTCGTTATCAGTGGCTCCAACCACCTTCTTGGGTGGTTTAACTGGACAACTTTGAAGAAAGTGCCCGGAAGTTCCGCAATACAGACAAAGTTGCATTTGTCGCCTTCTCTCTCGTTCCTTCTGCGTTAATGGTCCTTCAACACTGCCAATTTGCATAGGTTCGGAAACGTCAGTACTCTTGGAGTTAACGTGGGTCTTGATAGGTACTCTGGTTTCATACTTGAGCCGATCTGCTTTTCTATTTTGAAGTCTGTGATCAAGTTGAACCACTAAGTCTATGTAGTCTGCGCAGGCCTGGGGTGGATCTACTATCTGAGCTATAACATCTTTAAGCTCTCCGCGCAGGCCTCGATGAAACAATGTGATCCTTTTATTTTCAGGCCATCCGGTTTCCACAACTAGTCTATTAAAGGTGGCGATATAGTACAAAAGATCCTGATTACCTTGTCGTAAGGATAGCAGTTCGTTGTCAAGGGCCTGTCCCTGCGAGTGTCGAGCGAACAATCTTTCCATGCTGGCCTGGAAGCCCTGGAAATCCCGGAGAATGGGATCATCCTGATTTACCAATGGAATAGACCAATCGGCAGCACAGCCACTGAGGTAAGATAGTACAAAGGCTACTTTGGTCTGGTCGTTGGGGAAGGCCCCGGGCCTGCATAAAAAGTGTAAACGGCATTGGTTCATAAAAACGGCATATTTCTTGGGATCCCCCGCAAAACGTTCCGGCGGGGCCAAAGGCATGTGTCCAGGTAGATTGATTTGTACCGGGTTATTCGAACCCATTGTTGTAGAAATATCCCCGGAAACAGGTAAAGGAGTGTGCTCTGCCTGGCCCTGCAATAACCTTTTGGCCAGATCATCAGTTCTTTCCTTGGATAGGATTAGTTCCCTTCTGAGAGCATTAGTCTCCTGGCGGGCTGAGTGCACTTCTGCCCGTAATTCCCCTACAAGATGGGCCAGCTGATCTGTCTCGGAAGTCTCCATAGCGCCCAGGTGGGAAATTGT
This sequence comes from Ambystoma mexicanum, assembly GCF_040938575.1. Lineage (NCBI taxonomy): Eukaryota > Metazoa > Chordata > Amphibia > Caudata > Ambystomatidae > Ambystoma > Ambystoma mexicanum. The sequence continues at coordinate 1,243,295,609 of NC_090927.1, read as the reverse complement.
GGTAAGGCTTCGCGTTCTGTAACGCTCACCTGGTTCCCACGGAGGCACGATGTCGAAGGCGCAGAACTCTGAAGATGGACAGGAAGGGCCCCTCTATTCTGGCTTCCCTGGCTCGTTGGATACCCTCCTGTGCGTGAAAAGGGAGTATTACCAACTGTGGAACAATGCTCAAGCCTCCCACTCCCTTCCAACCCTCCACGATACCTCCTCCACGATTCCCCGTGAAGCCTCACCTTAGGGTTTGGAAGGATGAGCTCTCCATCCTGCTTCTGATGCAGGGGCGCGTTGAAACCCAGTTACTTCACTGGATTGAGGATTGATGGGAGTTCAGGTAAGCTTGACTGTTCAGGTAAGGCACTGTAAAAGTTCTGTTCAAAAGTTCAAGCTTAATAATAATGTTTGTTGTCTAATTGCAGCAAGCGCTAATGCTTATGTCTTTTTCCCCTTAGGGGCCGGGGTTCGGAGTGCCGGAGATATGGCGCCGACCCGAAGTGAAACAGTTCTGGATGAGCGCTCAGGTAATGTCTTTGCATTCGCTCATTCAATGTCTTTGTCTTTTTTCCCCATAGGGGCCGGGGTCCGGAGATGCCAGGAAGCGGCAGGACCCGAAATGCAGTGGGAATAATCCAACAGGTAAGACTTAAAAGGAAACTGAGCTTTCCTTATTCCTTTTCTCCCTCTCACCTTTGTTCTTGTCTTTTTTCCTCTAGGCGCCGGGGCGTAGCTGAATCCGGAAGATCGCTGCTGAAGATGGAAGCGCCTTGCCAAGGTGAGTAAAATGCAGCGCTGCAGCGATCGAAATGAAATGCCTTTAAAATGATGTCTTCCTTTTCAGGGCCATTGGAGAAATGACTCCGGGGTGCAGATTTAGCAGGTAAGGGCTTTTCTTCTCCTATTCTCTTCCTTTCTCCCCTTGCAGGTGTCCCAGGGTGCTGGCAGGCGTGGCTGAAGTCAGGATGCAGGAGCTGACACGGTGAGCGTCCAGCTGCTAGGTGCAGAACAATGCGAAGCACGTGTGGCTGTTCGGGTGGGGTTTAAATAGCCTTGGAAGAAGTTCCTGGTATGTATCCTTCCACCAATCAGGTATGTATCCTTCCCCGACCACACAAGAGGGCCTGGATGAAGCAGCAAGGTCTGCATCAGGTAAGTGTGCACCCAAGCACTTAAACACATATCCTCTTCTATGAGCCTGGCGCCTAAGGCGCCAGGACTGGGGTCCGCTATGAGCCTGGCGCCTAAGGTGCCAGGACTGAGTCCAAAGGGCCCCGACTTGGGCCCGCTGAGACTTCCCTGGGGAAAATGATGTCTGCCTCTGGGGTTGCTGGGCCCGGCCTGGCTCCTTAGAGGTAGGCATCATGACAATAGAACCATCAAAAACTGCCACCAACAGATTAGCTGCTGATGATAAATTGAAGAGCCCTTCTATGGTCACGGCTGTGAAGGTGCTTAGATGGAGGCCCTTCATCCAGGACTGGGAACTTTGGATTACTGCTAGTCTCTATTAGATGCCATACGCAGACCTTCCTTCCAGACAGAGTCTGATTCTTGGCTGTAGGTGCTCCTTTCATCATCAGCGTCGGGCACTATTTCCTAGTAAGTGCCCACCACAGCTGTTCTGGTGGGTCAGAAACTGTGGGTATGTACTTGAGTAGATTTAGTAGCCTGAAATGCTGATACTTTCAATGCCTTTCCCACTGTAGCGCTCCCATTCAGCCAGGGCCATTATTGGGGCTTCAATCAGCTTCAGTGATTGGAAAATATTATTTTCATCCATTGCTTTAACCAGCCCATAGAGTTAAGATGCCATTACCATGCAGGTGTGCCAAGAATGGAAGGTGGTTCTATTTATGTTCTTAAATGGGAGACTTGGAGAAGAAACTGGGAGAAGATTGGAGATCTTGTGCTACTTTTTTTTGAAGTTCTAAAAAGCAGCAAAGTTGGGGCGGTACGAATGGCAGTAGGTGAACTGGTGCAGGAAATGTGGAGCAGCACTCAAAAGGCCTGTCTCTGATTCTCTGCTTTCTTGACTTTGGAAATATTTTATCTCGTTTTTGAGTTTTTGTTTCTTCCCATTAGATGATGATTGGCTGCAAGATGGCCCTAACCATAAGGCTTTAAAAATTAGCCAGCCTTATTTAAAAAGGTTGCCTGATCCCAAAGGAATGGCCTCCTAAAGCCCTTCAAATCATTACCCCTCCTTGGTGGAAACCTTCTTAGCACATTCAGAGTTCTTGCGTACTGCCTCGACTCCAAGCACTCACCCACCATCCCTCTGACCGGACTCAAGCAAGAAGACAGTGGAAACATGACAATACCAGTAAACAACCAGTTTCAGACAGAAGGAGTGTGCCAGAGCCAGTGGGCCTCAATTTCTCCACAACCCGAATAGGACTTAAATAAAGTGAATGGAGTAATGAAATGGAAGTGGTGATCGTAGCACACCCAGCACAAATGTCAATCTGCCGACATGGGTGAAAGACCTTCCATTCAACCAACGCTCTGTTGGCCACAGTGCACTAGCCACAAACAGATCATTCCTTAAAAACATTAAAATGACATAACAACCAAGCAGGTGTCTAAGACCCAACAATAAACACAGGAACAATTATTGATATTTTAATATCAACTGGAGGTTGGGTCAGTTCTATAAGTGGGCCACTGAGTGAGTTAGCTTCTGACTCTTCTAAATCTGCCCAGATTTCTTTTCCGTGTGTGTTGACCCACTGAAGTAGGTGTCACTGTTGTTCTGGTCCCTCTTGTTCAAAGTCCATCAGAAAGGTTTCTGCCTTTACGATGATTACTTAAAGTATGTACATTACGTGCAGCAACTAGTTTGAGTAGACACAGGTATACCATATGGTATGTCAAATGTTGTGTATGCTTTAAGGAAATGCCTCGCTTGTCCACAATAGCCTCGATACTATGTCTGAAAAGCATGACTTGGTCTTACTGTCTAACTAAAAGCAGTTTTCCTAGAATTCTGGGCCTTTTGACTATCATGTCTTTGACTGGACACTTCAAACAGTTTTCAATAAAGCTTCTAGGTCTTTGAACCTCCCCGGGTTTCGTTCAAGAGGGCCAACTGTTTTGTCTACATCCAGAAATTCACCTAAGTGGAGATTTTGAAGTTTCTCGAGTGCCTTCTAAAGAAATTCAGTGGGATTTTCTTGCTCAACACATTCAGGGATGGAAGAAAACCGAACTTATATTTCATTTCCAGGAGTACTTTTCCACCTGGCTAGTGAGTAACTGGACATGATTCTCCAGGATCTGGCTGCATTCCTCTCCCTTGGTGACTCTTTCTTTTTAAACTTACAATTTTTCTCGCTAGTACTGCCTGGTCTTCGTTAACACCATAGCTGGCTTAATAGCTGTTATATCAGTAGTTATTTGCTAATGCATAGACATCAGCTTGTCATCCCTGTCAGTTACTAAAAGATCGCCATCTTTAGGATTGGTTCTCTTGGACGTTCGAAGTTTGGTGTTAGACCAGCCACATTCACGCTAGACACTACAAGATGCCAGCTCGCGAAATCTGGAATTCTGATTATTCACAGGTATTTATAAGGAGTTTGCCGACACGTGTTTCGACCTTGCAGGCCATTTTCAAGGCAGGAGGATTGTGGTAAGACTTGTGAAAGCGTCTCAAGGTCAGGAGAGGGAGGCCTCTGTAGTAATGTCTGGTGGGTAATCCACAGTTCAGGGTGGAGGTAGCGCCTGATAGTTACTCGTACAGGTTGTCTTGGGCGGTCACACTGGTTCTCTTGGAAGGGCTGCCTTTTGTAGGTTAAATCTCTTGGGCTAAGCAGGAAGGGGTTGGTCTCCCCACACTTCAGTATCACTTGAGGGAGGCAAGAGGGGAGTTCCACTGCATGAAAGCATCCCACTCCGGCAGCTCTAAAACATTTTGTTCTTCTATTTAAAAACAATAATTTACCCCCACAACGCACATTGAAGGTCACCTTGCATTTCTGTGCGTGCAAAAAGGGCTCTTCCTGCAACCTTGTGCTTTATAGGGTGAATGGCGTATATCCTTATAATGTTCAGTTGAGGGTATATTATGTATATTAGCCTCGACGTAATCATTGAACAATGTATTACACTTAATACATGTAAATATATACAGTCTTTAATATTGCATTGGTTAAATGTGCTCAGTCGGATAGAAACTGCTCCCAATGCTGTGGTGCTATTGTTCCACTCACTCGGGCCATTACTCAGAGCTTAGGGCCATTACCAGACAGCTAACCCCCCTCCCGCTCCCATAGCAATTGGTGCCATTACCATCCAGCATCATTTCCAGGATGCTAAAGAGATGTTTATTTGTGAGGAAACACAGCAGGCACAAGGTGTGTGATGTGTTGGGTCGCCAGAAAAGGCTGCAATTAAAATGCCTGGCATGGGGATGGTGGCCATGGATTTGCGTGGAGCTCCTCCTCCATTTCCATGGTGGTCACGGGCAGCGTTGCAGAGTGTGGAGCTGGCTCAGAGGGGCCAGAGAAGTAGGAGGTGACATCTGTGGCTTAAACCCAAGTAAGGGATTATCTTTTTAGCTGTGTGAGGCGGGGGGACGTTTAAAGTGGGGTGTGGTATGCAGGTAGTTGGCTGAGCAGGATGAGGCGGAGCTTTTAGGAGTGGATGGCAGCATCCTCCAACCACAGTTATACTGTCGGATATAAACCATGTCTGGTACAACCTGGTTGGTTCCTCACAGTCACCCGATTCGATTTTCCCAGGATTACGGATTGTGGTGAAGTGTGGAAGCCAGGATTAGCACACAAGGCGTCTGGCTCTGCAGCTGGCAATTTAGCAAGTAGCCCTGGGGGAAAAACCAACCATTGGTCATCTGCCCAAACCTGAATTATGCTTTTTGTTTTGGAAATCCGGTCAGCTACCCTCAGCCTGTCTGACTGGCAGAGATTTTGAAAATGCAGAGTTTGGAAAGGCTAACTCGACAGCTCCATATGAAGAAAACGTAGAAGAATAATCATAAATCACCAAGATAAAGCATGACATAATCACTACAATAACGGAAACCATTTTGTAAAAATTGTAAATACAATCAAACACACACAAAAAAAAAATGCAATAGAATCAGAGCAGTGAAACTGTCTATGTGCTCTGTTTGACTGAAGTGCCCTGAATGCCAGCCAGCCAGGCAGGTGGTCAGAGGACTAAGTCAGCCCCTTCTTTGTTGGGGGTTTGAGCTTACAAAAAAGGCGGGTCTTTGATGCTGATATAATATGTGTTATGGGGAATTACAGACACCCATGATAACCATCACATGATATTACCAATGAAAACCTTATTTAACTAATTCAACATTAACCAGAAACATATACGCATTTGAATTACAGCATCAAATAGATACAAACCTAAAATAACATTTATATTTGGCCCAATTGAGTTAAAGACAAATTACTTTGCTTAGATAACAGCATGGGCTCAAGCATCCCATATCACAAATATACACGCCTCATAAATAAATGCCATATCATATCATCCGGAAATGGCCATATGACAGCTTTGGTGTTCACGTCAGCAACCCTCAGATGAAAGAAGATGAGAATGCGTCGTGTGGTGTAGATATGGCCTCGGATGAGATGCCAGCCACATCCCGCAAGCGCCCAGAGTGTACCACTAGAAATGTACTATGCTGTTGCGCTTCCAGTGCCTGGATATTGGTAGCTGGGACCTAATACAAACAGGGACAAATCATGACTTGGCGCTACTGTGCCGTCTCCACCTGCCTAGCTGCACAGTGAATAACGGCAAGTACACTCGTAAGTGGAATGTGTGGAGCAGGTGGACACCTGGGCTATTGCACACATTTCCAAATAAATGTGTACATCTGATTGATGTGAATAATAATTTCATATATGATGTGAACAGTGTTGGGAAGGAGAGAGGGTCTTCCCACCCGCCAAGGCGATACCGAGTGAGAAATAGATGCTAGAGAGCACATCCAGGGAGTAGGTGGGTACACACGAAGGAGGGTGCACAAGCGCGTTAGTGCATGCATTAGAGGCTACATGGTATATGCGAGTGGGAACGTCATCTTAGTCAGTGGCAGACATCACCCCCAGCCTGGGCTGGTTTCAGGGAATTCATAAACCCTTCATTGTCTTAGAAGTTACAGAGCTTCGTGCCCTGGGAAGTATGTGCTATGCAAGATCAGAGAATGGGGCAGAATGCTTCTTGGCATCCCACGGAATAGATAGCAAAGCCCTCCTTCCCCCAACTGCCCACACACAAGAAACACAGCTTTGCATTGCTTTTATCCCAAGACCCCTGCAATGCTCAGTACCATCCAAATCCAGACCACCGACAATAAAACTTTTACACCCCTCGATCGATCACTCAGATCAGAAAGCAAGGCTATCTTGCCTTCACCATTGGGTCACGTGATCTGGGCAGCGAGGGGCACAATGGTTTCAAGTTATAGCCTAAAACGAAGGTGGAAAGCCTTGGAAGTTCCTGACTTGTTTGGGAGTGAGTGAAGTGCGTAAGTTAACGTGACCTCGGCGCCTCCCTCCACGGGCACATATCTGTGCCTGTCAGATGCACTGTTACAATGATAAAATAACATTGTTTTTCCAAGTAGCTAATTGATTGTTAGGCTAATCTCACCGTGGTTGACGATCCCAGCAGCACCCACGTTGAAGAAGATGGACACCTGAAGATGGACCAATGGCCTGGAATCCCCTGTGGAGCAGACCCTTCATGTGTAGGGCCCCACCAATTAGTGTTGTAGAATTGTACTGTATGAAATTACGTCATCGGTGATGCCGTTTGTGCTTATAACATGCCGTACATGCCGACGGAGAGCAGACTGTTCAGCGGCAGCAGAGTTCTTTGCTGATGCACTCCTACTTTGTAGTAATAAATACTAGTTATCCTTGCAAGCGGTTTCCTGGACCTTTTTCCCTACCGGGCTGTATTTTTTCTGGTGTGAGAGTATAGGGGAGTGCCTTCAACAGATAAGGTCATCCAGCACCCGGGGTTAACATTTCATGATTTATGGAACCTGGATGGAAATGCACCAATTCCTGTAATGTTAGTGTGCCCTTGGGGGCGGGATGTCAATACAAACATTAAGCTGCCACACCACATTCTGTTTTGCGGCATTTGCATGGTGTTGTGATGCTCCCTGCGCATATCAGAAACATTCTCAGAAGACTGAGCAAGGACAGAGAGTGTAGCATCCCTCCCTCTCCCATCAAAGCTCAATCACTTAATCAGCCAATCATCGTTATCAATTTGTCAATTAAAAAAAAGACATGGTTGCGAATTTGCATAAAAGTCACATTCAAGCTCACTAGGCATTGCTGCAATGATTAATGAAAGCGAAGTGAAGGAGGCTATTTTGTTGAGTACTTAATATCAATTTAAGTCTAGTTACCAATACTTGTGTTACTGCGTCTGCTATGGAATGGTAACATTCCCGTTCTGTTGGATTCATTTTATGTTAAATACACGTTGTTGCAACAAAAAAGCAAACGAATTCCTGTTTAATTTCCTCCGTTCCCTCTCCTTCTTTGCACATGGATGTTTAGTGGAGTTCCCGCTTTTAGGCAAATACACCTAACAAACCGCTTACAAACAAATCAAAAGGACAGGTATTTCCAGGCATGCTAAAATTGTATAGATTTGTGAGAGTGGCGCTTACATGTGCTGCTTTATCAAAAGCTAACGGACAGGAAGTGATGACATTCGAAAAGCCAATGAGCTGCAGACCCATGTGTGAAAAATAATGATTTGCTCCTGCTTCACATAGCGATGAGCAATTTAAGTTTCTTAAATTCATTTTTATAAGTGGTTCTTTATAACGTGCTTAATACCCAGAGGGGATCGAACCTGCGTTGCTCTGCGTCATGTTGCGTGCGCTTCCCCTGAGCTATCCTCCTGAATTTCGAAATATCTGATAATGGTTGCAGTTAAAAAGAAATGAACATTTCGGTGTAAACAATGCATGGACAAATACTTTCTAAGTTTGCAAATATATCACTGCCAGAGTGACCCGGGGCAAGCAAGCCTCGGACAGGGCCAAATCACCATGGCGTCTCCATGTACACAGACAGGGCATGCTCTCAGCTGACTTGTTGAATTGATTTGCTTGGGTGAAATGTCAAATACCTTCCTGAGCAATAGTTTAACCAGTTTACGCTAGGTAACAAGAACAGGTCAGTCCGGTGTTGATCTTTCTCAGCCACCTTTTAAGTTTTCAGGATTAACAAGCCTGTGGCTTTTTCCACCCAGCCATACTGCCTCTTATAACCACCTCCCTGTGTTAGGGCTTGTGCCATTTCACATGGTGCGCCATCATGTGACTCACCCAATAAAGAGCCGAACAGCTTCCCGCTCAGCAGTCACTCACCACCAGACTCCTGCCTCGGCCTGTCTTTGCAGCGCGGCGCCAGCGCTGAGCGTGAGGCAGTGGACTTGCCCAGCAGAGCCCTTCATCAGCGAAACCCAGCACCCCGGGCCCCACAACATCTGGCGATGAGGATGGGATCCGGCGCCCCGTCAATCCGGTTATGAAGGGGCTAGGGCAGTTCTGACATGCGCCCCGCGTGTTGAAGCTCCCTCCTACATGAGGAGTTTGCACCGGCCATAGGGGATGCATGCCATGGTGCTGGCATCCCCGGTGCATGGTGAAGCTCGCTCCTGATGGAGACCCAGGGGCAGCCAGGGGCCACGAGCCCCCCGGACCTCGGCCTCCCTGACACCCAACAGGGATCCGACGGCCTTCTCGGCATGACGTGGATCTGCCGACCTTCCTGACATGGCACCCATGGCCGGCCTTCACGGCGTAGGGCCACCATCAGCCCACCGCCATGAACACCCCTTGCATCGATGGACTCTGCATGACTGATACTCCCGCCTGGGGGAGCCTGACAGAGGAGCGGCCCAGACCGCTGCCTAAGTGCGCTCCTGCCCGGGGGATCCCTGATGGGGCACGGCCGAGACTGATGCCCTTTCTGCACTCCCACCCTGTGTGAACTTCCCGACTGGGGAAGCAGAGGCGCTGCCTCCTCTGCATAAAGTTGATTTAACTCGCGCCTGGGGGAGCGACACATCGGTGCGGTCTCCACCGTGCCGCATTTAGAAAAATGGTGCTCCTGCTTGGGTGAGAGAGAGGAATTGTAGACAATTGTAGACATAACTCCAGCTGGGTGGAATGTGGGTGGGCTGTACAGAGGCATGGCAATAAAATGATTCATAAGGAAAGTCTCCCGCTAGAGGGAGAGCCCAATGCTGGCAGCGCTGCCACAGTGAGTATTGGCAAGCTCCCGCCTGTGAGGGTAAGGAACGGGTTCTACCGCCCGAGATGCTGGTCATGAAACAGGGAAACTGCGGTTTGCACAGCCATTGTTGCACAGCCCATGCCGCAACATAAGGAAGAACTCCAGCCGGGGAGTGGTGCGTTGTGCTGCCAAGTTAGGTGAAGGGACCCCAGCACTGCGCCGGCAATAACCCTACCTCATCTCTGAAAAAAGGGGATGCTTGTGCGGCCAAGGAGAACACAGCTTGCTCCTGCACCAGCCGTGATGACTAACGCCTAGTGGAAGGAAGGAGCAGTGTGGCCCTCTGACACAGTTATGAAGGCGGGGTGCTCTGCCTCACGGAACTGAGGTGCAAGATCACCCTGCTTGACCCGGATTCCCGCAGCACGCTACCAACTGCTACCCTCACCCCTCCCGCTGTGCCCCTCAAGCCACTACAAGTCACTCCTGCCTGAAGAAGGACGCACATGAACAGGCCCTGACATCATGAATGGCCTTTGGAGACAGCGCAACATCCCACTGCCAATTTGGGGACACTCCCTGCACAGCAGATCTGGCCCCTGGTGCACCTAGGAGCGGCTTTCCCTGCATGCGAGCGGAGAGGAGCCATTTCCCAGCTGGAACCAAGTATGTGATTGCCCAAGTGTGTTTGACCCCATGTCTCCCCTGGACTGTGAACTGCATCCAAAGCTGTGGTCCGAACCGGGGCGCTAGGCTTAAAGTGGACTCAGCATAGAAACGTCTGAAGCTGTGATCCTGCTAACTTAAGATCCCTCACTGCATATCCTAGACAGCACACTATCGCAGGCATCATCCTTGGACTATGACAGACCGGATCTGGTAGAGACACTGCTACATGCAGTTCATACGAGGAATTTCTGGGGCAACTCCCCTATTTCTACTAATTAACTTGCCTTGAGAAGGACCTTTCAGGGTGGAAACACGTGCGGGCTGACCACCTTAGACCATGTGTCTACACTACTGAAAATAAAGAATCACACTTGGAATACATAGGATTCACTAAAGGCTTATACATGCATCCAGTAAAGGTGCATGTCATGGGTGCACCACCCCTCCTGGACTAATAAAGTTTGCCTGTATGTGCATCTAGCCCCATTGCACCAAATGGACACCCTGCAGCAGATGTGGCCTCCGGTGTACCCGGGTGAGGCTTTTCCTGCCCCATCACAATGACAATGGTCTAATAAAGTAAAAGCTAAACGTATGTGTCCTAAGGTCCCGAATGGACTGATGAACAGGGTAGTGGGTCTGGAGCTGTTAGCCTGCCCGTTGCTGCATGCTTGAAGCAGACACAGGGATATGTCATGGTTTTGCCGCGTTTTATTTTGTACCCCTGGCATGGGATGTTGTAACCACCACCCGTGCTGGGGCTCATACCATGTCACATTTTGCGCCACCATGTGACTCACCTAATAAAGGGCACAACGGCTGTCCCGCTGGACAGTCACTCACCACCAGACTCCTGCATGAGGGTGTCTTTGCAGCGCAGTGCCAGCACTGCGAGTGAGGCAGTGGACCTGCCCAGCAGAGCCCTTCATCAGCGAGGCTTGGCACCCGGGCCCAACACTGCCCTCTTTCTAGAGCCATGGACTTGCAGTCAGTCTGTCTTCCATTTCTTTCATTTCCTCACCACATGGATAATACAGAACACCAGTGGTAAGCTTTCCGTGGACATCAGCGTGGCTACCTGATCTCCTTAACATAAGCCGTTATGCCTATGCATAGGGGCCATTTTCCAACCGTCCCGTATAAAGGAGGCAGTTTATATGCATAATTCTCTCAATGAAGCTTTTCAGTAGCACAACACAAGGCGTTCGATGAAGATACCCTTAAACCACAGGCACAATTCCCTCTCTGAAGCTTCAAACCAACAATCGGCAGATTTAGGAGACGGCGATAAACGCAGAGAACCCCGGCAAGCCAGGATGAAGTTAATGCTCCAGCACGCACATTGCATGTACACTTTGGAGCTTTATTCTGCAAGACCCCCACGTTTCCTGTTAATCCACACACAGACCCTGGGGGGATTGATCAGTAAGGCACACTACAAGCCTGGAGGCATAGGCTTGAGAAGTAATGGAGCTGAGAGCTCTTTGAGCTTGTATGCATATCTGTATGAAATGTACATTGTACACACCTAGCTGGAAAGCAACAGAATGCTGCACAAAACCATGGGAATACTGCAGAAAGAGCAGAACATGCGGGGCAGGGGAGCAGAAGGGCGACAAGGGCTGAGAAGAGCTATCAGCGGTTAATGGGTGACCAGGTGTTCCCTGAAGGAGAGGGTCCCCAGTTCCTTCCTGAAGCCCTGGAAAGATGAGGGTAATCTGGCAAAGAAGAACACAACCGAAATGTGTCTTGCCTGAGAAATAGCTACCCTGGCAGGTTCTTTAAACTCCTCCCAACAGAGTTAAAGATTCCACAAGCAAGAGGTTGAGTTGGAGAGGACGAGGAGGGCTAGCGGGTGAGAGGGCGAGGAAGGCCATGCAAGGGAAGCATAAAGGGGGCAGATCAACTTGAGAAAGGTTCACGACCGTCGCAGCTGTAAGATGCTGTTCAGAAGTAGCATGAGGGGAGGAGAGGGAGCTGTTCCATCAGAGGCCAAGTGGTAATTTCAACCCAATACCTGAGACTCAAGGGACCCAGATGGACTGGAGACTTGCAGCAAGATCCCTGTACATGGAAGATTGATCAAGGGCTCCCGTGGGCAACCTGATAGTACAGCCTATGAGTAGATCCGTGATCCGTGATCCTCACAATCGAGTTATGATGCAAGTGGGAGATTGAGGGTTTGTGGTTGACGTCATAATTGAATACAGGCACAGCCATTGCAGAGGACAAACAAACAAAATTAAGGGAAAAAGAAAATTCTACTATAATGAGCGTGGACATAAGATATTAAAAGGGTAGGTGGAAAATTTAAGCTTTAAAATCCTGCACAGAATATAAAACAAATTAATCAGACATCCAGAAATGTATATGTTAGATTGTGTTATGAAGGTAGTGAACACATTGGAGATTACAGATACATTGTTGAGGGAATGTTTAGTACAAGCTCCCTACATCCAGGTCACACATAAAGTTCAGGTACCATCAATTCAATAGGCTGTGATCCTCACCTGTCCCGTCATCGAATGATGTTTTTTTAAAAAAAACTTTCTTTATTGGCATTTTTAAACAAAACAAACAAACAATAAGACCGGGCACCAGTTGTGCTGTGAGAACCGCACCCCGACCCACCATCCCCCCCCCGCCCGTTGTACTGAAAAGAGTCATGGCACCTAAAGCTGTCATCCACGTAGCGCAGCCACCAAGGGCTGGTAATTGAGTCTTGTGTTGAAGCTGGATGTTGTGAGTCCAAAACATTTGTCGTTGAAAGCAAGTATGCTATGTACGGCCCCCATATGTCCAGAGGACGTGCATGCAGCGGCAAGGTCTTGATAAAGTCAGTTTCTACATCTTGACAAAATGTTATGTCTTTCAGCCAGAGCTGCAAGCTTGGAGGGGGTCCCCTGCCCCAGTTGTACAAGACTCTTCTTCGTGCTAGGACCAGCAATAGATCTGCTAACCTTCAGACTGAACTCGGTAGCGATTGAGTCAGGCCTAACAATGCTGTTTTTGGCTCAGGAATGAGGTCTGTTCCAATTATTGCTGAGGTTTTTTCAAGCACTGCTTTCCAGAAGGCGGCCACTGGAGGACAGGACCATGACAGGTGAAGAAAGTCTGCTGCAGGTGCCCCACATCTGCTGCACTCTGCTGAGATAGGGTCCCTTTGAGTATGTAGTTTCGCCGGTGTGTGATATGTTTGATGGAGGAAGTTAAAGTGAATCAGTTTAAACCTCGAGTTGATCGAAACTTTGTGAGTACGTTTTAGCATGTAGGCCCATTCCTCGCCTGGGATTGTGCTATGCAGTGTTTTTTCCCATCTCCTTGTGGCGTTTACGCAGGGCGGGTTGTGTTCGTTAAATAGAGCCTTGTAGATGTTTGTTACAAGGCGCCTGTCTCCTTGGGCTTGGATTGTGTTATGAAGTAGTGGTCAGATTGGTGGTTGTTGCGGGAAGCACGGGATTATCGCCTGAAGCGAGTGTCGTAATCTGAAATATATGAAAGTATCGAGGGCATTGCTGCCTCCTCTTTCTCGGGCTTATTGTGCGGTCACGAAAGTCCCTGCCGGAAAGAGGTTGTCCATGGAGTGTAGCTGTAACTTTTCTGTCCAGAGCAGGAAAACTTTTTCATTTGTGATGGGGATTCCAGGAATGTGTTTAATCGGTAGAAGAGGAGAGAATCTGGACGTGACGTTGTTTTCCTTAGCAATTTTTCTCCAAATTGAATATGTGGTGGCGACCAGGTTCATTGAGGATTGGGCAACTGGGAATTGTCCAAAGATTATGGAACGAAGGAGGTGCGGTGTCGCTAGCGCCCTCTCTATCTGGACATGCGGTTTTATGAACTGCGTCGTGTACCAGTGACTGAGATATTGCACTTGGGCTGCCCAATAGTAGCGTTGCAGGTCTGGGAGGGCCAATCCTCCTTGCCGTGTCGGTAGAGTTAGTGTAGAGTAAGCGACCCTCACTACCTTGCCAGCCCATATGAGGTCGAGGACCATACTTTTTATTCGTTGAAGACATTTTTGTGTAAGGAGCACAGGGATGTTTGAGAAAAGGTACAGTAGGTTTGGTAAAATTATCATCTTCACTATTGATACCCTGCCCCAGAGGGTGAGTGGTAGGGATTTCCACCTGTCGATCTTGTCTTGGATGGTGTCTATTGTGGCTTCATAGTTGTCTCGCATGATGTCCTCTTTCAAACGGGACATATATATGCCGAGGTACCTCACATGTGAGTGTTGCCACTGGAAGCCAAAGTCATCAGCAAATTCAGTGGTGGTGGCGGTAAGTGGGAAGATTAATGATTTTCTGTTATTAATTTTCAGACCCGAGAAGCGCCCAAACTGTATTACTGCTCTCATTACTGGGTTCAGGTTCTCATCTGCGTTCTGTAGGAATAAGGCTATGTCGTCTGCGTAAAGGGAAATGATCATCTTGTGTGGACTGAATGAGAGGCCTCTGTGGAGGTGATGCATATGCATGTCGGCGGCTAGGGGTTCCATTACTAAAGCAAACAGAAGTGCCGAGAGCGGACAGCCCTGTCTTGTTCCTCTTCTCAGGTGGATATCGGCAGATCAGAGACCGCCTAGCATGATGTTGGATATTGTTTTTTTGTAGAGTAGTGAGATCAGGTGTAGAAAGCGCTTTCCGAGACCCATTCTTTCCAGGACTGTGAAGAGAAAGGGCCATTCGACCGAGTCAAAAGCCTTCTCGGCATTGAGTAGTACTGCTACTGCCTGACAGTCTGGTTCTAGGGCCTCCATCGCTCCAAACATTCTTCTTATCCCATGTGAGGTGTTCCTCCCGGGGACAAAACCAGCCTGGTCGGCTAGCACCATGGCAGCATGAGGGGTAATAGCCTCTTGGTTAGGAGTTTTGCAAAGATTTTGTTATCAAGATTGATTAGTGAAATTGGTCTATACGAGCCACATTCCGTTGGATCTTTGCCAGTTTTGTGCAGGAGGATTATGTTGGCCATGTATAGTGTTGGTGGTAGCTGGTCGTTGGTCAAGGCCTCTTCGTAGACCTGCAGGAGTAGTGGGGCGAGGAGGTCCGCATAGTGTTTATAGAATTCACCGGACAGGCCGTCCAGCCCCAGTGCCTTTGTGTTAGGCAGTTCCTTGATGACTTTGAGAATCTCTTCAATGGTAATGGGGGCATTGAGTGGTTCTCTAAGCTCTTGGCCGATCCAGTATAGTTCTATTTCATCTAAATAATGTGTCAGCTCTGCCGGGTCGACAGAGTAGTTTGAGTTGTACAGGTCTTGGTAGAATCTGGTGAAGCTTTCGACGATGTCAATTGCCAAGTGGACGGTATTGCCTGTAGGGTCTCTCACTGAATTGATCGATGTGGGTTTTCTGTCGGCGGCTATGAGCCTTGCGAGGAGGGCTCCGGGCTGTTGTCCCTCGCCGTATTGCTGAATTTAACGGTGTCTATCTAGAAATTTTATTTCCCTTTCGGCTGCGCTTCGGAACACTTCCAATTCCTTCTTGATTGCTGCTAGAGACTGTGGAGTGTTGTCTGTCCGGAGAGCGCCTTCGAGGTCTTTGAGTCTTGATTCGCTGTCATTCAGTTCCTTTCGCAGTAATTTTAAGATTCCGCATTCTTTCGTTATACAGACCCCTCTAGTAAAACATTTCAGAGTCTCCCACAGAGTCCCAGCTGAGGGCACGGAACCTTGTTTGGAGTCTAGGAAAGATTCCAATTCTTTTCTGAGTTCTTCCGCAAAGACAGTGTCATGCAACGCTCTGGGCTTAAGTCTCCAGTGAGGTCTAGGTTTGATTGCTTGTGTGGTGTTGCAAACTAGGGACACCATGGAATGGTCTGACAAGGATCTCGGTAGGATGCGGCAGTCGATCCATTTCAGGCGGCTACGGTTGGACACGAGAAGATAGTCTATTCTTGAGCTGGTTTTATGAACCCAGGAGTGAAAAGTGAAGTCGCAGGTGTTCGTATTCTTGTGTCTCCAGATATCGATGAGGTCGTAGGCCTTGCAGATTTCAGTTATTTGTAGGCATGCCTTGGATTGGGCCGCCATCGTATTGTGTGATTTATCTTTGACTGGATTCAGAATTGTGTTGAACTCGCCACCCATATGATCGTGGATCGCCTGATCGTGCTTAGTTGGGTCATTACCCATTCGAAGTTGTTGGGGCCGTCAGTATTTGGGCCATATGAGTTCACTAAGGTGATTTATTCTCTGTCAATCGTTCCCTGTATCAGGAGCGACCAGCCCTCTGCGTCTATTTTTGGGCGATCAGTCTGAAGTTAGTTACTTTATTGATTAGTATGGCCACACCTTTGGCGTAGGACGAGAAAGAAGCAAAATAACCGTGGCAGCCCCAGTCTTTTGCCCAGGGATTTTGTTCGGATGTCGGACGTAGGTTGGTTTCTTGAATACACGTACGTCAATTTTGTGCCGACATAGGTATTGTGTCATTTTCCTCACTTTCGCTGGCTGATTCCCTCTTTTAATATTCCATGTGGCTACGGTGAAGGCGCTGCGGTTTTATTTCTTTGTGCGTGCCGTTCCTTGCGATTGACTGCTGGAGGGCAGGTGTGGTGTGCCTTGTCGCATTGATGTTGCGCGTGGTACGCTCTCCTCCTGGACGGTGCACTTGGGTGCCCTGGGTTCTGTAAAACCTGTTAACTCCCAACTTGTGTGATCTCCCCTCCCGTCTCTCGTGAGCAAACCCCAACTGGCTCGTCGTGGTTCCCCTTTCCTCTAACGTGTAACTTATGAACTTGAACATTGCTGTGCTAGGGGTGCTTGGATCTTCCCAAGTCGCATGGCCTTGGAGGTTTTTTTACCCCATAATTTGTGTTCCGGTGGTGTTGTCCATCACAGTTCCATTGCCTCTGTTCACCTATGGTGGGTTCCTCTGGGCCCTTTCTCTTTGAGGTTGTGCTTGGTTATTCTCGGGTGGGCTACAGCCTGCTTGATCTAGGTATGCATTTGCATCTTCGGGGGATTGGAAGAAGTGGGTCTTTCCCTGATGTTGTATTCTCAATCGGGCAGGAAACAGCATCGAGTAAGGGATCTGATGTGTGCAGAGTCTCTGTTTGATGTTTGTGAAAGACCTGCCTTGTGCCTGTATGGCTGGTGAAAAGTCTGAGTAAAAGTGGACAGTATCGCCGTCGTGCTGTAGCTCGCCTTTCTCTCTGGCCATTCGCAGTATCGCATCTCTGTCTTTGTAATTGAGTAATTTTGCAATTATTGGTCGAGATGGCGCTCCTGGAGCGGGCCTTGTCGTCGGTATTCTATGGGCTCTCTCAATGACGAATAGGGGCAAGAGTGTTTCTGATCCAAAGAGGGATTTACACATTTCTTCTACGTGGTCTTCCATTTTGCCCTGTAGTTGATTTTCTCTTACTCCTACTATCCGGATGTTATTCCTTCTAGAGCACCCTTCGAGTTCCTCGTTTCTTGCGTTGGCTGTTTTCATTTGTGCTTCAAGGGACGACACCCTAGCATTTAAGGATGATACTCCATCGTCAAGGTTGGAGATTTGTTGCTCTGCTTCATCTAGGCGCTCATTGTGGGTATCCAGTCGGTGTTGAACTTGATCGACTTTGGAGGAGAGGCCGTCCAATTTACTGTCTAAGTTGCTGATCCCGGATTTCAGTTCAAGGAGGAGTGCTTTGATGTCAAGCGAATGGGGGTCATTGTCGTCTTGGCTTGACATACGTGGCAGGGATTCTGGCTCGCTGTTGTATCTCTGGGTTTTAGCTGATGTGCCGGCTTGAAAGTTCAGTTTGCGCTGTAATCTGTCGGTTTTTCCCATTGCGGAAACAGGTGGGCGATGTTGTTAGTCGCTCAGTTGTGGGGTCTGGATGGTGGTTGAGGCGAGATGTTGGAATATTGGGTGTCTGTACTACCCAGTGGGGTTCTTGTACCCCCGGGGGAGTTTGCCGTTACTTTATTCCTTTGTAGTACTGTTTCGTGCTGGGCCTTCAGCTCACCATAGGTTGTTTAATTAATGCCTGGAGCGCGGGGCTGCAGTCAGTCTGTTCATTTTCTGGCGCGGTACTGTCTTGTGCGAGGGCTAATGATCAAGCCAGCGGAGTCTCCGGGCAGTTAGTTTAGTTTGTCTTGCTGTGGATTCTACAGGCTATTTCTGGTGATGCCTCTGTGCTGCCAGGGTGGAGCCTCTTGCTAGGTGGTGCTGAGTTGATTAATGGGAGCAGCTTGGAAGGGCACAGTTACTCAACTTGGGGGGGCCAGTAGGGCGTGTTCCTGGGCTGTGGGATGAAATATTTTGGGCCTTTTCGTTGTGCGCACCCCACACAAACTGCCCCCCCTGCATGCGCTGTACCTGGTGGGCTCTACCCGGGTTCCGCTTCATCACGTGTGTCTTGCCGTTGGCTGCCGCTGCACCCCCGGGGTGTTGCTGCTTGGAGAACCAGAGGGGGTATATGCAGCCACTCTATGGGGTTCTGCGGGGTTGCGCTCCTCGGCCACCGGGTGCCGCTGTAGTGGTGGTGAGCTGAGCGGCAGAACCAGGCCGAGAAGTGAGGATGTTCAGTCTGCCTTCTGAAATTGCAGAGGCCCTCCTCTCCCCCGGCACCCCGGCGCGTGTCACCTGGCCGGGTTTGCAGCGGGAAAGCCGTGGGACCATTCGGTCGGCTCCGAGTCTTCGCCCGGGCTTCCGGGATCGGTGGGACCCTCCAGGGAGAGGGCCCGTGGAGCCGGGCTGAGGAGTGCGCCGCACTCGGGGTCTGGCCGCACTTCACAGAGCTAGCTCATGTTGTTGCCGGGGGTGAGGCCAGGGGACGTCCGAAGCGTCGGCGTCTGAGGAGGGCCCACTCGGTCTTCTTTTTCCCTCAGGCTCGACTGAGCTGTGTGTCGGCCGCCGGAGCTCTACCTCAGGACCGAGGGGTGCTGACGAGTATCGGTAGGCCCCCGGGATTCCTCTGCCACTCGGGAGCGCTGCGATGCGCCGAACAGGACACAGGCAGCCAGGGTCTTCGGATCCAGCCGATGCTCGGGCAACTTTCTTCACCGTGCTCTTGTAGGAGCGTCTGTGGTTGTTTTAGGGAGCCACACTACCGGAACATACATGATTAATAAGGATTTTTAGTAGGCAGTGCGGGAGTTCACAGGGGAGAAGCCATCTTGTTCGGGTCTCTAGCGCCCCCTATCGAATGATGTTTGATGTTTGGATGTGCAGTGATCACACCTGCTACCCATGGTCTAATTTTATGCACTACATTGTCAGTATTTGTGATGACGGAGGAACATAATTCAACCAACATATCAGTGGAAGTTTCCGTCAATTTAGCGAGTACTCTAACTTTGTCCACGGATTTGTTCTGCAACACCAAATAGTATAACCATCATCTGACAGACGGTATGGCAAATTATCTCTACTTCATGGCAGTCCTTTTCTACAGTCCTGGGTAGTGTGAGAAACCAGAAGGTGTCTCGCCTGCTAGTCCCCGGGGATCTGCCATTCAGGTGGCCAGGACACAGACATCACTTTTGGATCCAGTTCCTGGGGTGAACCAGTGTAGGAGGATAACCTGGATGAGGGGTCTTTGGGAAGGGGGAGTGGGACACCGGATGGTGAGATTAGGTATCCCCTTCCCTGTAACACCTTTTCCCCATCCTACCAAGTAGGATACTTAGGAAATCACCCCAAACCCATTTCCCGATACAAACATGTTCTCACCGACAGCTCACTGTGAGAGAAAACGGACTAACACCTGAGCCATATACCTGACATATGCCAACACAGTGGTCAGGCAGAGTAAGGCAATTACTGATAATTACACACACCTGACTTTCTTCACACTTCCCCACACAGATAAAAGGTCGGAGCATGAAAGCACACTCTGAGCAAGTCAAAACACATGAGGAAGCAGCAGTTCCAAGATGGCAGTTTAATATGAGGCGAAAGATGACAAGACCAGAGAAGGTTGCAAGGAGGGAAGTGCCCTTGACCTTTTCAGAGAACAACAGCTACTTTCAAGAGCCTCTGAGAATAAGAAACATAAGACCTTCCGTTAAAGCCGCGGAGACGTGTATGGTGTGTCGAAGGTCCCTGGGGCTCTGCCGCGACGATAACCAAGGAGGGGAGGAGCGTTTACCGGCATGGTACTGTCCTTGGCTCCTACAACAAAGCAGCGCCAGTAAAGTCAGCACAGCCGGTTAGTCTGGGAGACTGATAGTTGATCGGTCTGTGTTGAAACCAAGGTTGTAAGCGGCAACATTGTATGAAGAAATCGAAAGAGAACAGTGTGTGAAGCATATGTGATGAGTGATGCAAATTTAATTGAACATCCAAGGAGTGACTGAGCATTTGGAGCCAAGATAGATACCATATACAAAGTGGTCTGGCACCACATGGGTGCTCATTCGAAGGTCTCTGTTAGGTATCCAATTGAGAGGGGGTAAATGTAAATTGTGAATTGTGAAATCTAAGTGGTCCTGCAATGGGTCAAGCTAAACCCTGTGCACATTCGAAAGTCTTTGATAGCTAATACAAAATGAAATTGGTCTGAGCACAGCTCAGGGAGACTAATCATGTAAGAAAAAGGATCTGAGCCTGACTGAGCCCGACTGAGGGAGATCAGGGCGAACCGTGAGTCACCAGAGAAAGAATATTCTATGAACATTGGAGAAGAGGATCACCTGAATTGAGTACTTATAAGAGGAAAATAACTCTGTGTTTTGTTTTTGATACATCTGGCCCTCTAAATCAAAAGACTTTGATAAGTAAAGAGACTTGACCACAGAAGGCCCTGATGCTGGTAATGGAACTGTATCTTTGTGCTGAGAAGAAGCCAGAGCATGTGCTTTGCTCAAGTGAACTGCCTTGTCCCGGGCAGAAAACATGGTGAAGGGAGGCGAACAGCCTGAACATCCTGACTTATCATTTTGTGAACACTTCTTTCTTTTTCATGAACACTACCCTCACTATTTGTATTTAGCGGTAAGAATTGGCAATCGTTTTTTTTAGTATACGCCATCTTTATTTTGACACGACTAGGACAGCATTTTCTATTATTTGATGGCCGTAGCTTGCTCGCATCTGTAGATTTAGGATTAGATAGGAGTTTATCACACCGTTGTTAAGTTCAATAAACAAACTTGTGTCTGTCTTACTACCAGGCCTTCCTTAAATAAGTAGGATGGGATTCAATTGATAAAAATTGAGAATCCATGCTGATAATTGTCATACCACCAGAAAGGGGAAATCGAATTGTTGAACTCCTTGACTCTGATCATGAATCCACTCTTAAAGAGGTTTTACTCTCTCAACTACATATCCAAACTAGTCAACAAGACCTGTTTTTCAAAGCTCAAGTACTATTAGATACCCTCCCACTCTCCATTACCTTTATTAGACCTAGTGCACTAAACCCCCGTTCCCAAACCTTTTTTTTTATTGGTACCCAATTACTATCAGTTGCGGGGCATCATGGTTAGAGACCAACCTACCTAAATCACTCCCTTCGGCTGAATCAGACTCAAAAGGTTCAGACGACTTTGAAACTTTATCCGAAGCAGTTGAAACCTGTTTTTGTTTTGATTCAGAAAAAAACAGCAAAGGAACCCTTACCCCACCAGAAGGAATGGGCGACCTAACAGCTGTCATAACCCAGTTGGTGGCCAATCAGATGATGCTGGGCTTCAAGAAAACTTGACAACATTGGTCAATTTACAAGCCAGACCCCTACTACCACAGGGGTTACTGGTTACTTGAACCATACCTAGAAGGCAAAGTTCTAGGGAACTTCTTTATGAATTTCAAACAATTGGCCGAACAGTTAGGATGGGAAAAAAAAACCTAAAAAGATGTAAAATTGAGGGCCATTAGATTAAATCCTGGAGAAACCCCCCCTTGAAATGGGTGAACGTATCAAAAATAACTTAGCCCTCTTGATCAAAAACAAATCCCTGGAAGAATTGATAGAAACTATTATGTTAGAACAGTTCACCAATTCCTTACCTCCTTGCCGTATTACAATTGAATCGACCTACCCTTAGCCATGGCCATTGAAACTGCACAAAACTAGTCGGATGCAACCAAACCCTTCCACCCAGTACATTGAGGTGAGGAACGGAAAGATTACAAACCTACCCACCGACCCCAACCTCAGGGAGTAGACAAACAAGGAGGGTCATATAAAATCAAGGAATGGATACAGACGGAAGGAATAGAAACTAAAAGATCTGACCCTAGAAGTAAAGAAGAAAGTAAAAGGGAGGAACCTAAAGGAAGCAGACCACCTCCCCTTATCTGCTTTTCATGCAGAGAAACTGGGCATTTGACCAGGCACTGTCTGAAAAATGTAAAAGAGGAACCTATGAAATAGGCTGCTTAAAGGGAGAAGACTGGGAAGAACCCAAAGAAGATCTAGAGATCTTAAGCATATGTTTATGCCAGTCTTCTGCTGACTTCACATATGAAAAAGCGTGGGCGAATGGGAAGCAAGTGAAGGAGTTAATTGACTCAGGTAGCAAGCAAACCGCCATAAGAGCTGACTTGGTCACAACAATGGACCTCGAGAACGCTAACCTAGTTAGAGTTACCTGTGTTAATGGGGATCATAAGATATACCCCAAAATACCTGTGTACATTAACATCAGGGGCGAGTCATGTTTAAAATCTTCAGTCACTATTCAAGTGCTCCACGAGGAGGTCATTGTGGACGTGATATCTCTACATTTTCCACTCTTTTGCACGAACCCCCACCTCTCTATAAAGAGTTTTCACCACAGGCCTGCTGGCACTCTAATTACTATTCCCAAAACTCTCTAATATGGGACTGGGAAAAGCCGGAATCCCATGAACCTCCCACCAGCTATAAAGAACCCATAAAACCAGAGGCAACCCCTAGAGACCAGTTCCTTGGTTGTTTTCGAGAGGCCAATACAACCACCTTGCCTCTATCTACACAGTCAAAATAAAATCACTGGAATATGCGAGAATCCTTGGATATATCTCATCCCTGTTCTTTCCCAGGTCTTAACGATGAAGAACCTGGAAAAAGACCAGTCATATCCACCTTGCATAGGGGAAGGGTATTGGCTTATTAATGTACTAGATGTGGGGTCTGCAATCTTTGGCTCTCCAGATGTTTTGGGCTAATACTACCACCAGTCCTGGGCTACATGGCCAGTGTTGTAGGGTCATGGGATGAATAAATGTATCTGTCCTTAATATCATAATAACTAGCTGTACGCAGCGTATCACATGGCAATCTATTGCTTGTTCCCATTGCTCTTGCTTTCTTTGCACTCTTTCTCTCTCTGCCTCTCACTCTATTTTCGTACATCTCTCAGTCAGTGGATGAGACCGTTGTCATGTGTGCGTATGCTAGTGCCACCCCAGCCGTTGCTGACAACAGCGTAAACAGAGAAAAAAACAGATATATCTTGATGGAGATTGGGGGGTGCTGTGATTCTGTTATGAGTAAAAGTAGAATGAGGGCAGCAGCAAAAGAGGCCTCCCCTGAGGTTGAGACTAGCCAGATATTTGTAGGCATAAATTATCATTCCACGTGCCCTGCAAAAAGAAATGTAACATTGCTTTGGTGGAAGAAACGGTTGATTGGTTTTAATCTGAGTGCATCACATCCAAGTAGAATGGACATTTTGAGAGACACAATCGTGTTCATTCTCGGCAAAAGAGGCTATAAAAATATAAAGGAAATTCATTAATTGCACTAAGATTGCAAACTGTCACTTTTTTTAATTTTACAGCTTTCTCGCCAATGATCACTTCCATTAAATATTGTAGTCATAATTAAAAAAAAGTTGCACTTATCTACAGAGCACATTATCAAAAAACGAAGAATTTTGCGCTAAATAATTTTTGGATAGATAGTTAGCATTCCAAAGTGGACAGGCGGGTACACTCCTATTGTATTCTTTCGAAATACCACTATTAAAGAGGGGAGTAAGTACAGACGTTGTCACCACTAGTGCTATTGCCAGTCCGTCATCTGCTACTAGTAACCCTGCTTCATAGAATTCAACAGCTGGCCACCTGGAACGCCTGCCTCTTAGTCAAGGTCCCCTACTTGATCGATTAGGAGCAAAACTGGGTGACATCTTGGCCTCCTATTCAGAGAAGCTGGGCACTCATTATTGAGCCCAAGGGGTGTCCCCAGTGTATCCTGCAAGGTTCGAGTTCCTATTGGTGAGCAAGGGGTGCACTCTTCTAAGAGTATTGCTGAAGCTGGGAAAGAAATTACTGAGGGTGCGCGCCTATTAAGAGTGCAACTAATAAAGAACCGGATCGTTCTTAATTGATAGTAACTCAGTCTTAGCCCTTTGGACAATAAAGATACATCCGCTACTCGTCCCAACACTTATTCCTTTGCTCCTCTGCCCAATATTTGCTCCCCAGCAATGCACTGTACCTTTAATACTTGTAATATTCGTGATAAAGCTGATAACGTCAGCACTAAAGGAGTAGAAACCCCGATCTACTACCAAAGGAAAGTTTATGAATTGTGATCTTATGAATGGCTGGAGGAAACAGAATTTAAGCTACACTTTCAAAGATTGTTCTCATGGCAACAAGACTGCTTATAGAAGAAAATTTTCATGCGCCCTTAGTCGCGATATTGGCATTGTGGGAAGCTCCAACAAGTTGCCATTGATAAGCACTCTGTCAGACTGCGTGTATGTGGAGGACTACATTTGCAGACTCTAGTGTACAGAAACGATTTCAGAATATACGGGATGTCCTGTTGGAAATTTGCCTCGTGATCTACGAGCTTTGGTACTTGCCAAATGTTGCTCAGAGCCTACAGGATGGGAGTCTTCTCTGCCTAAATACTGGCACCACCACAAATACAAGCTAAACAATGATAGATCCTTTAGTGGTGGTCAGTATTATGGATATGAGTCCTATTGTGCTGGAAAGGGCGCTGGATAAGTCTCTTCAATTATAATTATAATTGTTCTTTTATAACGTGCTTAATACCAGAGATTGGTTTCTAAGCGCAGGATCGGGATTCGAACATGTGTTGCGCTGCGCTGTCTTGCTTCCAAGACAAATGCGTTGCCCCAGAGCTATACCCCCTCACAAGATAGAGGGGGTATACGATGGAGGGTGGGATATCGTAAGTTTGTTCAGTAAATATCTAAATTTGCTATAGTAAATTTTCAGGCGACCTGGGATTTATTGACAATTCAATTCACTGGCTTTGGCTGCTTTCATTCCTTTGCTAGAGCCAGCAAGGGTGGCAGAAATGAGGGGGGAGGATGGGTTTGACCGTTGGCACCACCAAGAAATATTTTGACAAATCTTTTAAGCAGGATTGCAAAGAGACAATTTTTTATATTTGCATGAAGATATCTCATAATCTCTGAATTGCTATTTAACATTTTTCTAATGCTTCTGGACATGACTTTGATTTACCTATAGATAACCGTTTATATGTTGTTGAAAGGGTTCCCAATAAATCACTGCTGATACTGGGGTGTGACTTTTAGATTAAGTTGTGGGATTGTTCTGTGCTGGGACTCTAACCAAGGAAGAGAATACTGCCTTTAAAATTCCATGATCTAAGATGGTGGATGCTTCGCACTCTAAGATGGGGAACCTGATTTTATCTTACATGACTGAGTTGCATTACTGTCCATTAATGCGCAACTTCCATCTGATATCCTGTGACAAAGTTTACATTTAGGAACAGCAGCTATTCTTCTACCATTGACTTTTCTTTGAGTCACATTTTTAATTGGCATTACCTACTTGATTTCTGTGTAATACGCTGACCTGAATGCGATCATAAGCCGTTAATTTTAACCATTTGTTTCCCCCCAAGGTATGTCAAGTGTACTGGTTAATGTCGGCCAAGGTAACCTTGGCGTCACACTGAGGCCCCTAAAATTGGATGAGGTGGATAGTAAGAACAGTAGGAAACAATACACTGTTTCACGTTTGCAAGGATCAGCAAGAGGTCCCACTAAACAAGACAAGCATAAAATAAAATAGTAATTACAATAATAAAAAGCTGTCTTGGAGCAAGATTAAATACAAAGGGTGAATAAGGAACCCATTAATGTATAGGAAAGAGAGGGAGATGTACCCCAATCACTAGAAGGATATCCGTGACTATAGATTGTACAGCTGGAATAGCATAGGAGGTCACCCATTGGTCACACTGTAATATAACATCTGTTGTGAAAGGTTTAGAAGGAGCATGGGCCCCTGAAGAAGGTCTATGGAGTGGTCCTAATGAGTAGTATAATGAAACAGGTTGGGTAAATAATAGACAAGTGGGTCTATGTGATGATCCAAAACGATTTGTCTACTGCACAAGACTTTGATGAGTAGGTGTTAACTGTCAGTACTTAAGACATAGTCATTGGCGCACACTGCACTTTACAATGGTTTTTTGTAGAGGTGTTTTAATGAATATATATTTTTGATGTGGTATATGGTTGTATGTAATGTTGCTGTGCTGCTAAACCTCAGTGTAACAATGTTTGTATACAATTTTGGATTAATTGCTTTTATTAACTGAAACTTGAAGTAGAAGAATAGTGGTTACCTTGTCCTTTACTAGCAGTCTATACAGGTGTCGAGTCTTCATCCACTAGTTATAAACAGGCCTCAAGCAAAGCAAGGTAAACCTGGTAAGAAGAGGCCTGGCCCAGACTAGAATTAGCAGCATACTGTGAGGATAAGAGTGCATTTTAGAACGTAGTGTCCAGTGGCCTTGGTAATGTCCAGAAATCATGACAGGGATTTAATGTCTTCCTCTTCCTGGGTTGATCATTTCACTCAGCTGTATAATCATCCGACATATACAAATACGTAAAATTCTTTCATTATTAATACCCTGAGGGAAGATCTACAAATCCAGGACCAGATCCCCATTGTCTTCAATTTGGAGAAAATTCAGAAGGCATTAATTATGACTTGCATTGGGAAAGCACCTGGGCCAGATATGATCCCCCTTGATATATCCAAGTTTAATAATCTGATTTGGGCCCTGTATTTGTAATATATTTAATGCCTTTGTTACTAATAACTGCTTTGCACACAGTTGAGGTAAATCCATCCACAATCCCTGTTTTGCAAGAACGGCAACTGATCTGACCCTAAAGGTGACCGGCCCATTTCTCTTCATCAGCAACAGTGCTTGGTAAGCTTATATATAATAGAGTAACTGATTGGGTCAGGAGTAATAACATTGCGGCTGAAGAACAATATGGATCTAGTGGTGTTGGAAAAATTAAGCAGGCCATGAATCTCAAAATAATTTTAGATAAATATGCCCTGGGATATAAGAGTCAGATTTATCTTGGGTTCATGGACTTGAGCTCCACCTTTGACTGTGTTAATCGACAACAATTATGGGCGTCTCTTTACCGGTTAGGCTTGCTGTGGCCCTTGCTTATCATGCTGATTACGATGCACAATAATCCTACTGCTAAGGTACGATTGGATATGCAGGGAAATGGTTGCACATCATTTAATGTAACCTCTGGGGACAAGCAGGGGTGTGCTGGCCCTATTATTGTTTAATCTGAATGTTAATTCCCTGACTCCCGACCTTATTTGACAAATGAATCCCCTAGAATGGTGGAAAATATGGCTGAGCAGAAACTGCACTGAACCCGGTAGCCTACACCACAATTGGTGAATCAAAAGGTTCAAAATTCAATACATTGCCAATACAGTATTGCATAAAGAAATTTAGCATGCAATTTAATATACAAGATATAATCTAATACAGTATAGTAAATAATCGCATGTCAACAAAAAAGTTAACAGCAATATCATCTCATGGGTATGGAAATAATTTTTCAACAAGGTAAATACAGAGCATCACTCAGATGTGAAAGTGAATTTACATAATATATACCATAGAATTAACATCAATGAGCGTTGCAATATAACAATACTGCGCGTTTTGGGACAGTGGCATCCCGTCATCAGGGATGAACCCTAATTTTCCCTGAAAATAATTTTTTAAACAAAGAGTTACTGTCGATACTGTCAATACCCTTAAATCAACAATTGTGAAGGAGAGGAGGCAAGAAGGCAAATACCCAACCTTAAATCATGTAGATAAACACTCTGACATAACATCGCGCAATCAGTTATAAAAAAGCTCAAGATAATCCAATCCTTATCAAACAAACCTGGAAACAAGTAAAAAACAATGTCACAAAAATCAAAAACGAAAAAACAAAACGCCAACACCCGTGCATCATCTCATGTCCCTGAAAAGCAGTGGTGTGAACTTTAATACCTAAATCAGCTCAGAGCACTGAAAAGAATGGTGCAAGCAGTAAGAGAAAGAGATCCCTTCAACAAAAAGGGTGGACATAGAAGTGTATTCATTTGTGCAGACAATGCTGTCATATTGGCACACACTCCCAATGCTCTTCAAAATCTTGTGTGGGGCTGTACTGGTTTCTTGTATTGAATACTGATAAATAACATCGGATGTGCGTTGGCAGAAGTAAACTACAGGCAATTCTGCCAAAATGTACGAGATTGACATCGATATCCAATCCCCTTGGGTGATTTGGGTTTGAGTGACCATGTTAATAGTTCTTCAGCCAAACTAGGCTCGGTCCTTTGTGCCCTCCTTGATTAGGGAAGGGGACTGGGCGGACTCACCTTTGGTTTTATCTTGCCTATTTATCAAGCAAAGGCAGTGGCTACTGATTCTTATGGTGCGGAGGTTTGGGGCTGTGCGCCTGTGTCTGCAATTCAAGTGAAAGAAAAGAACATTTGGTGTAAATTGTTCAGAGCTATGAGAGGTGCATCATCTTATGTGTTGCACTTGGGTGCAGGCCTTGAGTAGATAAGTGATTTAGTAAAGGTAAAGCATCTCCTATTTTGGGCACGATCGTTGAATATCTCTAGTATTCACCTTACTCATACGATCTGGGACATGTTGAGCCCTGATCATTGTTTTTTCAGCCCCTGGTTATATTTCCTTACAACTGAGTTTGGTAAACTGGGTTTGTCAGACATTTTTGCAGATCCTGTGAAAGTATCCAAATGGAATAATAGTTCACTACGCGGTAGATATTTTACTTAATAAATCTGGCCTACAGCATGAGACAGAGAAGGAATATGTTGTGTTGGACTTTATATTATGTCTAATGTACACCGTGATTGCAAATCTTGGGAGTTGTGACTCTACTCTGCGCTCACCACTTTTATTCCGTTCTGATTCTTGACTGTCGCTGACAGGGTAGACCAATGTATTCCCAAACCTTAGTAATTTGTGTACATAATTCTTGTCGACTGACTAGCCACGATGGATGCGAAAGCATTATACACTTTGATAAGTCATTACTTGTCTGTTGAGGCAATGGAATGCACCTTTAGAAATGCATCTGCTTCTTATTATCTACATTTGACAATGCTCAAGGAATTGTAACAAGCAACAGTAGAACACAATAAATGTATCTTCAATCACCAATTCTATCAACAGACACAAGGGGTGGACATGGGAGCTAAGTATGCACCTCTTTTTGGGTCACTTTGAGGACAATTCAGGAACATCATTAAGGGGTCACCAGGGGTTGTAATTGCGACCCCCATGGTCTCCCTTGCCACCCCTGTGGTCTCCTTTGTTACCCCTAAAAAAACATTTTTGTTTGTTTTTACAAATTGAAGCTCCTGGGCTGTGGCCAATGCCATGTGGCTATTTGAGCTATTTGTCTTTCTGGAATTCCATGCGATAACTGCAAGACTCATTAAAGGTTTATTTCAGGCACACTTCAGGGAGTGAGTCACTGATTTAGTCTATAACACCTCAAATTCACAATTCAGACAAAATCCTCCAAAAAGCATTTAGAGTAGAATAAGCATCCATTTCAGACTATATATTTTGCTTTTCGCAAGTTGCAGTTATAGAATGTTTTTTCCTGCCGATACATATGGTGATCCATTCTTGTATGAAATGTATATCACGTTACAATAATATTCTGACCATATTTTTCATAGTGTACTTAGAAACAATGCTATGTGATGCCACTTCTTGTTTTGTCAACGGGTAAACGGTTGTGTTCCATCGATTCCCCTGATGTCACTTTGGGGTGGAGTCAAATGACTTCAGTTCTGGTGATGTCCTCAGAGGTCAATGGTCATGTGATGTCACTTCCGCTACCCCTGGCATTTTGGTGAAATTACGTCCCTGGGACAAGTATGTTTATACAGATGTTGGTTTTCAATAAAATGTAATTTTGTAGAAAAGGTACACTGACAATGTCGTAGTCATCTGGAAAGGGGATTCTGAAGGAATTCAGGAATTTGTGAATAGGCTTAATAGCAATAGCTATGGGATCAGTTTCACACACGAAAGCAGTGTTGAGAAAAACAACTTTCTTGACAATTTATGTGGATAATGGGTGTCTGAGAACTTGCACTTACCGTAAGGAGACAGAAGTTAATTGAACATAATATGCAATGAGTTCTTATAGCAGGTCAGTTATCAACAACACACTGACTGGAGAATTCATCAGGGCCAGATGCAATTGCGAGGATGATGGGATGTTTCGTAAGGAGTGTGATCTACTCAAGAACAGATTTCTGGCAAGAGGATATCCTGAAATAGTAGCATGCAAGCAGAAAAGAGAACACAGTCCATGAGTAGGGAATCGACCATAACACCTAAACCATCTGTAGGACAACAATATCAGGGAACTATTACATTTGTGACTAAATATAGTCAGAACAAGGATGGTATTGTGAGGATTCAGAATAAACATTGGCACATCCTACGACTTTATAAAGAAGACATAGCGAAATACTTGAAAGAGGGTCCTACAATCACTTATACCAGAGCCCAAACTCTCAAAAATAAATGAAATCCATCATTCCTGAGTGGAATTTCTAAAGAACCGCACAAGAGCTAGATACAGCCAATGAAAAATGGCTTTTTAAGATGTGGTACTTGTACAATGTGCCGATATGCACATGTGACCACAGAGACATTTACGAGTTCAAAAGGTGGAACAAACAAGATTGAATGAATGATTAATTGTAGATCTAAATATGTGGTGTATGGGGTTACATGTAAATGTGATCACATGTATATTGGCAGTACAATCAGGCAGCTACGGACTCGGATTTGTGAACATTCAGCTAGTGTGGCCTATCTCCAGATGAAAAATGTAAAAAAAATAATAAACAAAAAATGATGGCCTCCATATAGAAAAGGGACTAAGTCCCTTTTCCGTATCTATGCGGCGGGCAGAACGGAGGAGCTCCGGGACTGGAGCGCAAAGCTCGCTCCAGTCCCACTGGTAAGTGCACGGGGTGAGGAGGCAACAGGGAGAGGCTCCCTGTTGCCTCCGCAACATGAAAAAAAGGAAGAAACAAATGCACCACCCGGGAAGGGACTCGGGTGGCTGGGACATCGGTGGGGATTGTGTATTCTCGCTCACTGTTCCAGTCACCTGATTGGCTGAGTGCTCTTCCGCTGGTGCGAATGGAGTATTGGGACATGTTAATTATCTCAGCTTCCCTTTTTGTACATCAGTTCACACCCCATCTCTACAGCTTCCTTGAACTTCCATTGAGGTCGGAGTATGCAGGAAAGCTCCTGAAGATTTTGTGCAGTCTAGGTGGTTATCGAATGTCCTCGCACATTGGGATGAAAGTTTCAGAGGACAGTTTTTGGGTAGTCCACCCATTGCTCGTCCAGACACACACACTGTCCTGGAACTTATCTGGGCACAGATTTGTGTCATTTTAAGCATTGAGGGACATCAAATCCTTTCAATAGAGGCTAGATTTCGGGGCCAATACGGGGCTCTTTGGTTCTCCTGCTCCCGGTGTCCAATGTAGTTCCCAGGAGGAAGGAGAAACAAGTTTCGACCGGCAGGTTTTTTCTTGGGGCACAACTGGGCCAATGAGTCATTGTCTGGGCCAGAAGGGTTGTCGGGAATATAATGCTTCCGAAGGTTAGGGAACACCTAGTGGTTTTTCTGGTGGCAGCATGTTCCACTCCCTCCCTTCAAATATTGAATGGTTATAGGGGGCCTGTTAAGGGTTTTAGGGGAGTTGAGAACATGTTTGTTGGCTGCACATGTTGTATTAAAGAGACAGGTCTAGGTTTTAGGGCTGTTTCTAATTTTTAAAGTCTGTTGCTAGTATGACAAGTCAGCCCGGTTTTGGTGTGTGTATGGCATTGGAAGGAAGTGAGATTAGTCTAGTGGGGTGTATCCCCTATTGCCTGGCCCTAACCCAAGAAAGGAGCATCCAATCCTGTCCTAGGTCAGGGACAATTCCCATGGAAATCCCCCCCCCCCGAACCCCCTGCCTGCTGGGTAGGGAGGGGCGCTGCACCTAAAATAAAAATGTACTGTGGTATCTGTGTCTATTAGTGATCCAGGAACTAAGGGTGTGGCCCATCTCCTGTTGTCAGCAATTTTATTTAGCAGGTGCAGTGCCCCTCCCTAGCCAGCGGACTGAGGGTGGTGCTTTCCATGCCCAAACTGAATGGGTTAGTCTGTGAGGCTACGGAGCCAAGTTAGCAGTTCATTGCAAACTTAGGACTGTCGCATTAAAGCAATCTTTTTCAATGAATGCACGTTTTTTGTATGCCATCTAGCATAAAGCAGCAGCCTAAATGTTCCTTTGTTTTGTGCTGACCCTGGCCCTTATGCACAGCTCGTTACATAGCCTCCAGCTTATAGTGAATTTTCCCTACGCAGCAAAGCTGCGAGATCGCTTGACCCCACCTGTAACCTCAAGACCCGTCCAGGCGAAGTTGTGATCCCCTTTTACGTTTTTACCGCTCCTTTTCAGTTTAATTTGTTTTGAGTCACACTGATTAGACAGCGCTGTCATAGCAGTTCGCGTGACGGCTTGCCACACCTGTCCAACGCGTAGAGTAGTACCTCTGGAAAAACTGCAGCCAACCATTGCTCGTTAAAGAAAAAGACCCTGGCGTGTAACCGCCATGCGCCGCAGCTTCGATGCTCCGTTTGCCTACTCAGGGGACGCTTCTTCACAATGGGCGACATCTTTACGTCTGACAGCTGCATGGGTGGTAACGTCCACGTGCTTGCGGAGCAGGGCCTTGGAGAAGGGGTGCTGTGCCTGCGGCCTTCAAATACTTGGCACGTGCGCCAGGAAGTTGTACCTGGGTTGGTGGTTGTGTTTGTGCACTTACAAGACCGGACAGGTTTCTGTACTCGCTCCATTCACCGCAGTTACCCTTGGACGTTTTGCTGACATTTCCTTTTTATGCTGGGGTGCATGAATGCACAATGCGCACCATTGTTTTACTGCCAATCAAACGCACATTGAATGCATGGCAGCGAAAGGAAGCAGGCATCTTGCACACAAACGTTTGTTTTAAGGTAACGATCTGAAGTGGAGACTTCTATTCTGACGAAATGAATACACTTTTTGCGCAAAAACTCTCGAACCTGGGGGAAAATCACATAGAAAAATATTTTGGAAATAAGGCCCCAAAAGTGCAACTCTGTTAATGCAAATTAAAAGGCACCTGGGTGTTTGAATCATTGCTTGTGTTCTGTTTACCCGTGCACTTATAAAACGCCACATACTTATCAGCCTTCAGTGCATAAGTGATTACAATGAAACGTGTGGCCATGCAGTTGTGCACTGGCCAATTTCCACTTGGAACAGTGACAGAAAAGTCAAGTCAAATGATGTTCTGACTGTCGTCACAAAGTGGACAAGCATGTTTGACTTTCTTTGTTTTCAGTCCTCTACCTGTTTGAGTGCTGCAGGTGTTGCTATCGCAGCTCCTTTAATTGGAGGGGTTCAAGCCAGTGGCGTAACACAAAATGTGGGGGCCCCCCTGCGAGCCATGCTGAGGGGGCCCCCCAACTCTGCAACAAATCACGGGTTGCGCCACACTCTGGGCCGGCCTAGACTGTCACGCTTGCACAATACGCATGAACGTGCTGCTGAAGGGGTATGCCGCACACTGCACTAGGAAAAAGATATAAATATGTGTTTTAATGCAATATACAGCACACTTTCTGAGATAAATTGGCTATAAAGCCAAAGTGTTTGCAATTGTTTTGTAGGGTAACACAATCCAATACATGCAAGTCACCAACAGTGCACAGGAACATTAATGCTTCCAACTGGCTGCACAATGTAGACCAGTGTAAACACGTAATAACATTATAGTACAGAATGCCAGGCCACATTTAGACATACCTAGACTCTTTTCAGCAAAATGCCAGTCAAAGCAATAACACTCATCAAGAAGAGAGCACACAATAAAGCATGTGTCTCCATGGCCTCGAACAACACGGCCAAACTCTTTAAAATCTGCAAGGAACTGGTCAATCCTGTTGTGGTCTATAACTCTTCTGTTCCCTCCCATGCCCTCTGTACAGCTCTGGCCTCTCATTTCTCTGCTAAATATCAGGACATCCTGTCCTCTATGTCCTCTTCCTCTCTCGGCCCATTTTGGCCATCTCTTCTCTCCTCCTCCTTTTTCCTCTTTCTCTCTGACAACACCTGATGAGGTTTCTAGACAAGTCCGATCTATGAAAGTGTCGTCCAAACAGGTGCTCCGCTGCTCCTCCAGAACCATCAAAGCCCATATTGACACCCTCGCTCCAGCCTTGGCCGATTTCTGTAATCACTCTTTTGCCACTGCAATGTTCCCCTCTCCCTTTGAGCACTCCCTTGTGCACCCACTCCTCAAGAAGCAGTCTGCTGATCCTACCTGCTGGAAAACTATCGCTCAATCTCCACCTTTCCTGAGCAAACTCTTGGAAAAGCTTGCCATCTCCCAGCTTACTCTCCACACTGAATCTGTTGGTTCTCTCCATGACCATCAGTCTGGCTTCAGAGCTGCCAGAGGCATGGAAACTGCTCTCCTTAACACCTGTGCTGCTCTCTAACCTTGATTCCAGCATTCCTTCTATTCTCATCCTTCATCTTTCCTCTGCTTTCGACAGGGTCAACATCCCCATCCTGATCAATCGACTCTGTGAGAACCTGGGCATCACAGATCAGACCCTAGAGTGACTGACCTACTTCCACTTGGACCACCACTCCGCTCCCAGGTCGATCGTGGTCCCATTCTCTCTGCCACCTCTCTCTACCTGTGGCATTCCCCAGGGCTCTATCCTCTCACGCTGGTTTTTCAACCTCTACTTGGCCACTTTGGCCTCCCTGATCTCTACCTTATCCTCTAACTTTCAATGTTGTGCGGATGACTCAGCTTTCCTTCAGGCTCCCCTCATCCTCCTCTCCTCTCTTGCTCATTCCTGACTGTCTATCCACGATTCAGGATTGGTGCACCTCCAACAATCTCTGCCTTAATGCCAGTAATACAGAGATCCTTCTCATTGGGACCCTTGCCACTGTGATTCCTCTCTCACTATAGCAGACCACCTTGGGCCCTCTTCCTTTGCCTTCCTGCGAGGCAAAAAACCTTGGTGTCTTCTTCAAAGCCACACTCTCTTTCTCTCCTAACATCTCGGACATCACCAAGAAGTCCCACTACCAGCTGCTCCTCCTCAAAGGGACTCTTCCCTTTCTCACTCTCCACCAGAAGCTCACTGTCTCTAAGCTGGACTACTGCAACAGCCACTTTCTCAATCTGTCTTCCTCTAGTCTCCGTCATCTGCAAATAATCCAGAACAGGACTGCAAGACTTAGCCTTGGCCTCAAGCCCTGGGATTGTATTTCTCCAGCCCTGAAATTTCTCCACTGGCTGCAAGGATCAAGTTCAAGAACCTTTGCATTGCCCACAAGGCTTTCTGGGGCCAGTGCCAACACTAAATCCAATGCTCTCTTCCAAAATACCTTCTTTCTCTAACCCTTCACTCAGCTACCTCCAACTCTCTAAGGCTTAGACATTTCTCCAGGCAGAGAGTGGGGGTAGACCTCTCTCCTCTGCTGGTGCCTCCAACTGGAATGGCCTCCCTGCCCCTCTCAAACTTGAGGCGGACAACCTGAAGTTTCGGAAGCAGCTAAAAGCTTTCCTCTTCTCTGCTGCTTTCGCTCTCTCTCCCCCCCCTGCTGACCTACCTGACCTACCTGTCTGCTGTACTGACTGGCTGCTTGGCTACCCTCAGAGTCTCTCTGAGTCCAGGCTCTTTCTTGATTGGTCACCCTTGCAATGCCTCCGGGCCTACCATGCACTTAGGGGCTGTAACTGTAACCCTGCAGTCCATTGTTCTCCTTGCACAACCAATAGCTGCTCTGCCCTGGCTGCACTTACTGAGAGCATTGCTGCCCTGTTTTCCCCTCCCCTCTCACTTGCACTTCCCTGCTCCCTTTTCCCTTGCACTTCTCGTTCTCACAATGACACAAGGCCTAGTGAGATCGTTTGTCTTGTCCTCCCTCTATCATCCCTCCCTTGTGTACACTTGTGTACAGGCGCATTATAAATGACTTGAATCACATCATATCATTTTATCACAGATGCCCAGAAAAATATACAATGCCGCAGTAAGAAATGGCTAGACTGGCAGCACCCAAATGCCAATCTAGCCAGGTAATTAAAGTTAGCAGGACTACTTTATCAGAAATGTCCAGTTAAAAGAAAGTCATACCAAACTGAGGAATGACTAGACTGGCTAAATCAAAATGCCTCTCTAGCCACTAATACCACATATCATGCCTGCGTAGCCTGGACATGGACAACCATTATGATTTATCACACAATCCTGCCCACCCACACATCCACTCTCCCTCCCATCCACCACCCCAACCTCCACAATCAGCTCCTTGGCCCAGAATTACCTCTGCGTCCCTCTTCCTTGTCCCAGAGCTTTCGTATGAGGCTCCTTGCCTCATAGGTAAGTACTGGGATGAGGAACAGTGGGACTAGGAGTGATGAAGATTACAGGTAGCTAAATCAGGCATTACCTCCATGTACCTCTACCTCTTCCCAGTACTTTTGTATGAGGCAGAGTGCCTCAAACACACGTACTGCCTCGTATATAAGTACTGGGACGAGGAAGAATAGGGCTAGGAGTAAGCAAGGCATTAAACACAAGTAGTAGCGCAACACCATTGAGTTGACTGGGCTTCAGCACTACCCCCCCTGACATTTTGGGCTATATTGACTCAACTTGGCTAACATTTAGAGCAGTTGCCAGACCGAACAGGACACAGATTTTAAACGGCACCTGGTTTTTGCTGTTAACAAGAACCCAGCAATTACCAACGTAAAGCATTTCACTGTTAGTACCTGCATTCAAATTCCACATTGTTTAGGCGATTGAAATCGTGATGTGGGTTTAGTACTTGCATGCCAGGGGAGTGATTGGAAGGGTAGAGAGGGAACAGGAGACTTATAGGAGAGAGTTAACTGCTTGTAACATTGAATCTGCACTAGAATAGTCTCATTAAAATGCGTAAATAATTTGGATGCGCCCAAACAAATAAGTTTCCCCCTGCCCACCGCATGTGAAGTTAGCGCCTCTCCCAACATTTGAAGGGTTAGCCCCCCCAAAATGAAGGTTTTCTTGTGCCCCTGTACACAAGCACACACCCCATTCACCTTATACACACCCAGTCATCCACACATTTAAGTGTGCACCCTTTCACCATACACCCACACAGGTAGCCACCTATACATTTATGTGTGCACCCTTTCACCATGCAGGCACACCCCCATACATTTAAGTGTGCACCCTTTCACCATACACACACAGGCAGACGGCTATACATTTGAGTGTGCACCCTTTCACCATAGACTCATACACGCACACCTCATGGAGTTGAGGGGGGGCCCTATTACTTAAAAAAGAAATTGGGGCTCATTACGGGTCCAGCGGTAACCGTGCCGGTGCTACCGGCGGGTTGCCGCCAGACCCATAAAAAATTACTATGGCCTGACTTCCCGGTGCCACCGTGCTATTTCAAGTCAGGCGGCTGGGAAATCAGGTGCCGGTAATTTCGTTAAACCCCAGACTCCACGGGAATGGGGACACAGAAGCACCTGCACCATTGTTAACGGTGCCGGTGCTTCCGTGACAGGTCTGCCTACCGTGGCTGCTGTGCCTGGCAGGGTCAGACCTGTCGGGCACGGCAGCCCCACAAGGCAGACCTGTAATATGCCGGTCCGGAAACAACAGTGCCTGTAAGCTTACCAGCACCGTTGTTTCCGGACCGGCATGGTCAGAATGAGCCGCATTGTTTCTTTTTTAAGCCACTATAACTTCATTAAGAAATTATTTCAGTTAAGGACCGAACCATAATCAAAATAATTTCTTTATGATGGCTGAGTGGCTTCAAAAACAAACAATTTCTTTTTGAAGGCATAGGGCTCCCCACCCCATGACATGGAGGCCTCCAGCCTAGGGTCTTCCATGTCATGGGTTACGGGGGCCCTCAGACTTCAAAAAGAAAGTTTCTTTTTGTAGTCACTCTGCCTTCATAAAGAAATTATTTCTGTTACAGAAATGTTCTTTATGAATGCAGAGTGAATTTCAAAAGAAACTTTTTTTTTTTAGAAAAAAATGTTTTTTTTTTTTTTTTTTTTTTTTACTGGGGCCCCCTGCCAGCCATGTGCTGGTGGGGCCCCCCACACCGCGGGCCCCCCGCACCGCAGGGGCTGCGGGGGCCCCTGTTACGCCAGTGGTTCAAGCGTATGGTACTGATGTATCATCGTAGATGGGGTGGTCGATTTCCATTGAAAGCCATTGCCATTTATGTCAGTAATTCTAGTTGCAGGTTTTTATATCTTGCTTCATTATCGATTACTCCTGCTTTTATGTGCAGCCATATTAGCTATCACTCCCTGATGTAATGGCACTCAATTTATCAACCCCACAGTGATGAAGGCCAGAGCTAGCCTTGCCAGGATTTGAACTTGCAAAGTCACACTGGAGTGGCCTCGTCATCCAACAGGCCATTAACGGGCATTTTTTAAAGGGGAAGTTCACTTAAAAATGTTATTGTCTCAAAAGATGGGCCATAATCAAAAATGTATATAAAAATATTTTGAAAGACAGTTCCAATGTAAAAGTTTGAGGAAATGAAGCTCCAAGTTTTGACAGGGGGGCATCCTTTTTGTGAAATGAAGCAGCCTCTTCTGTTCATGGTAACCTCTGCTCGCCCAGCAATAATCAAGCAAAAGCCCCCTACTGAGAGCTTTTTCTTACTGCTGCCAGAGAGCAGAGCTTACCATGAAGAGAGGAGGCCGCCACAGTAATTGCCTTGACTTTCATTTTACGTTTTCTGTGCTCCCCAAGCCCAGGGAAGCACTGAAAATTTAAAATGTACGGCACACCAATTATAGATACTTTGCCGGCCGCCGGCAGAGTTTTCATAATTGCCGTGACTGTCTTTTCTAGTTTCCTGAGCACGGGAAATTCAAAACTAAAATCGCGGCAGTTATGAATACACTGCCAGCGTCCGGCAAAGTATTCATAATTGCCTGGATGTTCTTTTTAAGTTTCCCAGGCTCCCCAGTTTAGGGGGAACCCGGGAGACTTAAAACAAAAGGCGCTGCAGTTATAAATAGAATGCTGTTGTATTTATGATTGCTGTGCTTTTCTTTTTACTTCTCCTGGGCTCACGAAACGAAAGGCACAGCAATCATAAATACAACAACGTTGTATTTATAATTTATAAGTGCCAGCAATTATAAATACAACAACGTTGTATTTATAATTGCTGGCACTTTCGCTTTAAATCTCCGAGTCTCCCCCGAGCCAGAGGAGCCCGTGAGAATTAAAAAGAAAGCCACCGCAATTATAAAAACAATGCTGTTGTATTTATAATTGCTGTACTTTTGCTTTAAGTCTCCCGGGCTCCCCCATCTCGGGGGAGCTCTGGAGGCTTGCAACGAAAGGCACAGCTATCATAAATACAACAGTGTGGTATTTATAATTGCTGATACTTCCGCTTTATGTCTCCTGGGCTGCCCCGGCTCGGTGGAGCTCAGGAGACTTGAAACTAAAGGCACAGCAATCATAAATACAACAACGTTGTATTTATAAATGCCGGTACATTCTTTTAAAGTCTCCGGGGTCCCCCAAGCCGGGGGAGCCCGGGAGACATAAAAAGAAAAACACGGCAATCATAAATACAACAACCTGGTATTTATAATTCTGGTACTTTTGCTTTAAGTCTACCGGGCTCCCCGGCTCGAGGGAGCTCGGGAGATTCGAAGCGAAAGGCATGGCAAACATAAATACAGCAACGTTGTATTTATAATTGCCGGTACATTCTTTTTAGGTCTCCCGGCCTCCCCCAAGCCTGGGGAGCCGGGGAGACTTTAAAATAAAGCCATGGCAATCATAAATACAACAACGTTGTATTTATAATTTCCTGGACTTTCGCTTTAAGTTTCCCGGGCTCCTCCAGCTCAGGGAATCCCAGGAAAGTAGGAAAGAAAGTAGCACTCACCAGCAACACAGGGCAGGAAGGAGCCTGACAGCATTCTCTGCTCTCCAGCTGTAATAAGCAAAAGCTCCCAGTAGGGGGCTTTTGCTTCGTTATTGCCACAAGAGCAGAACTTAACACAAGCACAGGAGGCTCATTCATTTCACAAAATGGATTCCTCCTAGTGCTTGACATTTTTGACCTTGAACCACATTTCCTCAAAATTGTATAGAGGAACTTTCTTTAAAAAATGTTTTTATATTTATTTTTTATTATGGCCCATCTTTGGAGACAATAACATTTTTGAGTGAACTTCCCCTTTAATGTTGCATTTCCTTTCCCAGATTTGGCTTTAGGTTTGATTGTGAATGCTTCACACTCCCTGTCTTATTTGTGTAAATGTCCTATTTAGTCAAAAGAACTTTGGTTTTGTTATTAATAAGACGTGTATGATCTTACATGTGAAGTGGTGGAGTGGGAAGGTTTATCTGCCTTTTCCCTTATGTTGTCTATTATCCATTCCTCCTTGTGACCAACACACGCTGCACTGCTCTGTTGCAAGGGAGTGCTGTTCCTAAAAGGTTTTTAATTATATTAAATGAAAATAAAGTTCTTCTGCTATTTTTCTACTATTTACCCACATGAACAATGTTACGATTAGGGCATTTTGGATATTTTTGACATACAAATAAACTTGAAAATGTATATCCAGAAATAGCCTTGCAAACATAGTATTAATGTGACTGTGATTGTTTTAAAAATATCTCTCCAGATGGTAACAATTCTCCTCCAATGTAACTTCCTCCATCCTCCCACACTCTTCTCTTAGCTCTCCTTTCAATAGACCTCTAGCTCACCAATTTCATCAGAACATCTTATTCCTGCTGTTTCTCAAAAACTCTGCCCCCTTGACTGAGCAAGCTGGTCTCTCCTCCCATTGAGTGGTGCTTAACGGTATGGATTGCACCTGTGCAGTTTGGTCTGGGCTGGTCTGGAATTGGACTGTGCACCTGTTGTCAGTTGGGCTGAAAGAGACATCGTCTGAGCTTATATCAAGGGCTATGGCAACCTTGAATTCTGCCAAAGACATGTTTCAGGTCACCTTCCCTCCTCTTTGGAAATATTATGACATTAGCTGCTTTAAACTGGGTTCTTCTGTAGTATGACTGTGTAAATAAAAAGTCAGAAAAGCTTTTTGGGAGCAAGGGAAGCTTTTTGGTGTGCGTGTAATATTTCATCATGGGGAAATGGTAATGTTGTAATTTCTGTAATTCTAGTGGGACTGGGAAACAGTGTTTGTTTTTTTTCCTCACATGGACAATGCATCTATCTTTCCTTTCGTTCTCTTTGAGTGCAACTTTGTATCTGTGGGACTCCTTCAGTTTGCTCTTGTCGCCGTTTATTATGCGGTCACAATCAACTCAGGGATTTCCTTTCCTCCAATCAAGGTGGCGCACAACAAATCACTATGATTTTGATTCAGGTTCAATTTGGTAAGAACTCCAACCCGTCTCGCACCCAACCCCAACAAATACTGGTGCCACAATGGACTAGGAACCAGGCCTGTGTGTAGTAAGAATATAGATTAATTAATTTATTTGAGCCAAATTTGACAAACAGTCTAACATCAGCCACCAATGTTTTGGCAACAAAAGAACAAAATTGACTTTCTTAATGGCACCAACACTGAGATATGCAGTCACAATTTCCTGCAGCTTTCTTTTCAAATCACCCACCAACACAGAAAAAGACCAATTCAAGATAAATAGTGATTGCTGATTTGGATATAATATGATATGATATGATATGATATGGCATTTATAATGCGCATATACACAGGTGTTTGAAGGTATGATGAGGCAAGGAAGGGGGAACAGACGGAAGACAGAGAAACTGATCTTACTAGGCCGGGTGTCATTCAGATTGCGCAAGTGCAGACAAAGGGGGAAGGGGAAAAGTGCGGGAGGAGAAGGGGGAGAGGACAGTGCAGTACATGGGATAAATAGAATAAATAAAAGCAATACGTAAATGTGCAGCCAGCTGGTGGCAAGTGCAAGGGTAAGTGCAGTTATCAGGTGTCAAGTGCTGGTAGGGGACTGTAGGCATACAGAAAACAGTCCCCAATTGCAGGGATGGCCAGGGTGGCAGTCCAGGTGCGCAACTGGCGGGGGAGGGGAACTGGGCCTGAGAACAGATGGTTGCCAGGTAACCAGTGCAGTTTCAGTTTCAGCCAGGACTTCAGCAGGTGGGAGGAGGAGAAAAAGCAGAAGCCAAAAGGAAGGTTTTGAGGTTCTTCAGGAGATGGTTCTCCTCAAGTTTCAGAGAGGTAGGGAGGCTGTTCCAGAGGGAGGCCCCAGCCAAAGAAAAGGATCTATGACCAACTCGTTGCTTGGAGAAGCGACTGACCCTGAGGGAGTTGGAGGCGGGTGAGAGAAGAGCTCGAGAAGGAAGATATTTAGGAAGAGAGAGTTGAAGGTATTGAGGCCCCAGGCCCCAGAAAGCCTTGTGGAAATGCAGAGGGTTTTGAACATAATCCTCGCAGCCACCGGGAGCCAGTGCAGAGATTTCAGTCCTGGAGAGATACGATCCCTGGGCTTGAGGCCAAGGACAAGTCTTGCAGTCCTGTTCTGGATGAGTTGCAGAGGGCGGAGAGTAGAATCAGGCTGATTTAGAAAGAGGCAATTGCAATAGTCCAGCCTAGAGAGAAACAGAGCCCTGGAGACAGTGAGCCTCGGGGGGAAGCAGAGGAAAGGAGGAATACCTCTGAGGTACTTTTTCTCCCATCAACCCCCACACCCCCCAACATCAATTACACTTGGCCCTTCTGAATTGAAGGCCAGTGACAAAGAGTGGGAACACAATGGGAAAGTCGTTTTGGGTTCTGATAGAAATTCACTTTTTGGAAAAGGGATTCAAGGGGAAAAATCATTTTTCACTTATTACCACAGATGCAATATGAGGGAAAGAAAAGCAATGGTAACATTAGATTTGCCACACCTAAAAATAAGAGGCAGTGCTTTGTGGTTTGGGTCAGAGCACAATGGGAACAAAGGGGCAATGTTGTTCTTCCCACCACAAATGCAAAGGAAATACAAGGCTTCACACTTCTGATCTACAATGCAGGGAATCAATGGGGGAGTTCATTTTGCACCCTACACACTCACTTGGAAGCAGGGTTTTGGGGATTCATTCTTTTGGATTGAGGACCCCCCCCCTGCTGTACCAAAGGGGAATTAATTGACTTACTTTAATTAAATATTCTAAGCATCTACACAGACAAACAGGGTATTTTGCTATGGGGATATAACTAGAACAATACTTGAGAAAAATGTATGGCCTACACAATCTATGGCTTTGGGATAGTTTACTTACAGGAGAGGCCTTGTAATGGGCATCAGGGAACAGCAGGGCACCTCTGGGACAGTAAGGGTGTCAGTCAAGGATAGTCCCCTCTGGCTCCTCCAAGGGGCCACAGCCATCTTCTGTGTCTCCTGGTCCCTGTCTCCAATGCAAGATTTGGGGCCTCTGTGGTTGGGTTTTTCTCACAACAGTTCAGCAGCAGGTTACCTCCCAGAAAAAGTGAAAAAGCCGAGTTCTACTGCAAACTGGTCTATTCATAGGGCAAATGACATCACGACTTGTCATGATTCCTGTGACAGGGATTGGTTGGCTTTCTCTACCCACCTCCCACCTGTGTGCTAATAGGACATGAAGATGAAGGGTGTGAGTTAGGAAAGCTCTGGGAGGAGAAAGCTTTGTCACCCCAAACTGACATGTGAGTTTGGCATGTTCAAAATCTGAAAATCTATCAGCATGGCAAGTAGCCTCATTTTTCAAATCTTTACATCTATGAATATATTTTTAAGGACTACATTTTAAGGCCAATCAGATGATGCTAATCTGAAATCGGCACGCCATTCCTATGCAGAGATACGGTTTTTCTTAATTTACTCAGGAGCAATATCAGTGATAAATATGCCACTTCATAGTTCCCATGTTAATTATGTCCTCACCCTCACACCAACTTTAAAATCTCTCAGAATCAAGGGAAGGCGCAAATCACATTTTCCTTAATAACTGCTGTTATAATTATCACACAAAAATCAT
This sequence comes from Ambystoma mexicanum, assembly GCF_040938575.1. Taxonomy (NCBI): domain Eukaryota; kingdom Metazoa; phylum Chordata; class Amphibia; order Caudata; family Ambystomatidae; genus Ambystoma; species Ambystoma mexicanum. The sequence goes on along the minus strand of NC_090927.1, from coordinate 1,243,251,302 downwards.
TTTGGCATGGTTAAAAGAGGGTTACTGTCACCTTTAATAAAAGTCTGGATGAGCATTGTGGCATATACGCTGCCCTTTTGATGCAATAAAATGAATATTTCTATTAACTAAATTCCCCTTAAGCATGTGACCAGCCTGATGCTGGCTTGTGTTTATCTTAGCCTATCCCTTCTTGGCCTGGTAAAGGCCCTGGCTGCCACTTTAATGCACAATTTATGGGAGTTGTGACCTCAAGGTGACTTCTGCTGAATAGACAGGCGGGGCTTTATCTATTTCCACTGTACTGTGGTTTCCATCAAGGGAAGTGTTTTTCTTTATATCTTTAAGCAATGTACCTGATTGATTCTTGACAACCAGACCTCCCTCTCCAGAAACAGCAGAGGAAAGGTCTTTCAGGCTAAAGTTTAATTTCAGGAGAAATGACTGGCTGATGTAGAATTCGGCAAGAAATGGCTTTTAACTCACACACAATGCATTTTGCATTACATTTTATAAGGCACCTGGGCCTTATATCCATGTGTAATGTACTTCTTTAATCTCACAGTTTGAAATCACATGATTATCACTTCTGGATTGTCCAAAGGTATAGGGCAGTTAGATGAGAAACCCATGTTCAAACTCTTAAAATCAAATCTAGTAGGCAATTCTCTCTGCATACTGTCATTTACTGTCATGCAAAAAAACAAAATGGAAGTTATTTTAATTCTTATAAATGCAAGAAGATTGGTTTCACTTGAGATTTTGGGATGACAGTCTCATGTTACATAAAGATATTGGATAAACCACAGAAATTGATGCCTCATGGAGCAAGAATTGGTTACAATTTTTCTCATTACCACGGGCTCTGGACAGAGTGAAAGGGCAAAGGATCAGTGTAAGCTAGTTATTTAAAAATAATGTATATTCTTTATTTAATTATACATTTATAAAACAATTCATAAACAACATTGAAGTAGATCAGAATATCTCTCTTCAATTTACTTCGAATATCTAAAACATGTAGAACAGACACAGAAAAAACACTTGTTCATTTTAATGTGCAAAAAATGGTCTTCAAGTAAAGTGCAAAACCCACACGGCAAATAAGCATATAATCATCAGATGTACACAATTTTGAGACTCTAAATATATGGGACATTCAAGTAAACATCAATTAAAGGTATTAGAGAGGAGTATAGATGTGAACAAACCCCTCTATCTATGATTTCTAAATCTCCCTTATCAATAGTTTTGACGGAAGCCATATCTAAAACTCAATGGAGAGCTGATGTCCGTCTTCCTCAGGGCTGATGAGATATTCTCTCTTGTTATTGTTCTCACCATCCCATATTGTATCTTGATGCTACTTAACACAGAAAAAACATAAAAGACACTATTAAAACCAAACACTAATACTTCGCCAACTCTTCAAAATGTCCTTTGAACTCCTGTTTAACATGAGAGGAACATTTACTCATTTCTTGTTCAACTCTAGTAGCCAACTGGGTGAATAATTCTTACTCCGCAGCTATCAATGAAGAATTAATCAATATTATCTGCAAAGGAAACTACCGGAAAACAGGAATAAGCTTTTTTTTCCTTTGGTATAGAGCCACATGAAGCACCGCAACATGACAACATTCAGCTATGGAACACCAACCTCTCATTCAAGTGTGTACCTTTATATCTTCAGGCCATTCCTTTCTTTAACCCTGCTCCAAAAGCGCATCTAAGAGGCAAAGTATTCCCAGAAACTAAATCAGAATAATTAATCCTCATTCTTTTCATGTGTGGATTTCACAGTGTTGGATTTTAAAAAACTGCAGGCTATTCAAAATGTGCGTCTCCACACAGTCACATTCAGAACATTATGTAAAGCAATAACCTCTCCATCAAGTATGTTCATTTATATCCATAAACCACCGGAAAGCCAGAAAGCCTAATCAGAATAACAATTCCTAATTTTTACCATGTACCGGTTTCACATAGTTATTGCCTGGCAGTTAAAATCTACCGACTGTTCAAAATGGATGTATAGCTCAACGAGAGCACATTCAGGAAGTTTGACGACAGGGGCATACCTTTAAAGAAAGCAATTTTTTTCGTTTCTTCTTATTTTTTTGCAAATCCATGCTTGCATCACCGTTTTTCCTGGCATTAGCATTCAAGCCGGGGAAGCATGCGCGTAGTTATTAACAGCAGCTGCAATTTGCCTACATCTCGTAGGTAATTAACTATGTTGAGGGATTAGTCATAAAAAGCAAACTATCATTGTCTCCTCGGAAGAAAGTAGTTAACATCAACAAGGAACTACTTGTATCTCGCAATGGCCCGACCCGGGAACGGGGAGAGCGAATCATAATAGTCACTGTAGAAAACAGACTAATGATCGTCCTTCTGATAGAGAACTCTGACATATATTGTAAATCATCACTTCCCAGCGAGCTACAGACTGTCAATACTCTGAAAAACACACCATGTTTTCTACTACAGGAATTTAAGTTAGTACCAGCAGATTAGGATATCTAATCTTAAGTATATTGTAAAATATTCCAAAAAATATATATTCCTATTATAGTCAGCAAGGGCTCTAGACTGCAATTTATTCGATAAATAATTTGCTGATAGTAGACAAAGTCTAAAGGGATGGCTTTATTGTGGCAAATAAGTGCCATACAGTGCTCCCTCCATACTGATTACAGCTTGAGCGGTAATACACCAAATGGCAATGCAGCTAAAGACACTGAGTCCATTCTTCTTGTAAATTCAGGACATAGCGTTAGCTCTGCATATGGTAGAGCCATCACTGTTCTGTCTGAGATAGCCTAGTAGCAGTACTGAGTCCATCATTCCCCTTGATCTTTCAATAGCCCACCATTTTACATCATCACATTTATGATTATATTAAATAAAATGGGCTACCAATGGTGCAGTGATGTTTTTATTATGGATTTTGGACTTATGCTCTGTAATTCTTAATTGAATAGCTCTGGAAGTTCTGCATATATACGTTTTGTCACAAGGGCAAGTTATTGCGTATATAACATTTCTACTGTTGCAGGTAGTATGATTTTTTTTAAACCAACTCTTGTAATTAATCACAGTGGAAGTACATGCTGAGTTGGAGTTGCAGTGACAACATCCCCCACATGGAAAATTACCAATAACTGGCACTAGACCCAAAGTGCAATTAATCGTAAGTTGTTTTTCAAATATTGAACCTCTATCAGCTTTAGAATCCATTCTTTTAAATGTTTGCCTTTATTATAGGCATACATTGGACATTGCAAGGCAGGGTTGTTCAGTTGCAATTGCTGCCAGTGTTTAGATATTGCTTTTTTAATTTCATTGTGGTTGGTATTGTATGTCATGGCACATACTAAACGATCCTTAGTGTTATCTTTATTGGTCTTTTTAATCAACAAGTTGTCCCTATGTTGGCATCTAGCTCTTTTTTTGGACGGTTTCAATAGTTTAGATGGATAACCTCTTTCCAATAGTCTATTTTGTATTATATTGGACTGGATGGAAAAATCCTCTATTTTAGAACAATTATGGCTTGCCCTCAGGAATTGGCCATAGGGTATATTCTTGCGTAGTGCTTGAGAGTGAAAACTGTCATAATGTAGGATGATATTTCTATCGGATGCCTTACGGTATAGATGGACTAAGATATGTCCACGATCCTCTTTAATCAATAGATCCAAGAAGGGTATTTGTTTTTTATTTGTCTGCATAGTGAAACGCAGGTTGGGATTAAGTGCACTGATCCACTGCAGAAAATGGTTGTAATCTCCCTTATTACTGTCCCAAATAATCAAGATGTCATCAATGTAGCGTTTATAAAACTTAAGCGCAACTCTGTATGGGTTTGTGCCTACCAAGATATTAAGTTGTTTGAATTTCCACATATATAAGGCAGCATAATTCAGGGCAAAGGCAGCACCCATCGGTGTCCTTTTGATCTGCAAATAGTAGGAAGACAAATCTAAAGAAATTTTAGCTAGTTCTACCACCAGTAATTCTACTAGAAAATCACTTGTGGTGCTTCCCTTTCTTCCCAAAAATGTCTCATGATGTTAAAAGATTCCATTTGGGGATGTTAGAATATAAGGATTCCACATCTAATGTGATTACGATGTCAGTATTGATGTCATAAGGTAAATTCTCTACCTGGTTAATCACATCTGTGGTGTCTGCCAGATATGTCAAGGACTTTGCTGCCATAAGTTTAAAGAAAAAGTCCAGAAACTGTCCAATAGGTTCCGGGATAGATCCACATAGTGACACTATGGGTCTTCCTGGAGGATTGATGGGGTCTTTGTGCACTTTGGGTAATATATTGAACAAAGGAGTTCTAACATTATCTGTCGTCAAAAAATTGAATTCTTTTTTAGTCGAAAAAACTTCTTCTAAGGCTCTATTATAGAGCTCGACAATATCTCTTTTTACACTATCTGTTGGATCTCCTCTCAATTTAGCATACACATCTGTGTTGTTAAGTTGTTTCATGACTTCTAAGTCATATTTCATTGCATCCCAAACTACTATGCCTCCACCTTTCTCAGCTTTTTTAATCACAACAGATTGGTTGTTTCGTAATGATAAGAGGCTATTCCATTCAGCTTTAGAAAAGTTATAACTGGGGTGATGTTCTCTTTCTTGTAAATCATAAATGGAATGAAAATCTCTTAGAACAGCTTTTTCAAAAATATCAGTTTCTTTAGAAACCATTTGTAATGATGGCGTGAAGGACGATTTAGGTTTAAAAGGGATATTGCCTAAACTCTCATGTCTCTCTGTGTTATCAAAACCAAAAAAATCTTTAAATTGTATTGGTACAATGTCCTTTCATCGCGGGATATTATTTTGTGGGTTTTATTTTACTGTGATTTGTTTGCCAAAAAAAACTCATTTTTTGGGGAGGGTTGGAAAAATATATTTATTGGGTGTGGGTGTTCGGGGATATATAAAAAAATTAAAGGGATGGGGTTGAGGAGGCAACCCCCCAAAAATAAAAAATAAAAATTCAATTTGTTTTGTTCGTTAAAAAATCTGCGGTAAAAAAGCCACCGAAAAAATATCCTGCAATGAAATGACATGGAACGTCGTATTTTCCGTAAGAATGTACGTAATTCCATTTGTACATCCATTCTACTGGGATTTTTCATTAGTATAAAAGAGAATCCCTTCTCCAATATCTCCTGCTTAGTCAATATTTTGGCTGAAATATTGTAGATAGCTGATCATTTTTCTACCATCTGTAGGCACATTTCCATGTCTCAGACAATTGGGTAAAGTGGTGGAGGGTCTTTCTCTTGGGGTGGAAAAGGGAGTTCTTGGGGGGGATATACTGTCGGATGCCCTTGGGGTACAAAATTAGATGGCGGGGGACAGCAAAACTGAGAATAGTTCTGTTGCTGAAAATATTGTCTCCCTCTTCTTCCTCTAGAGTATCCTCTATTTTGGGGTCGGTTTGGTTGATATCCTCTCATTCCTTTTCAATAAGACATGTCACCATCATCCGAAGATGTATTAGAGAAAGTAACTATTTTTCCATATGTCATCTGTCCTTTTGGCTGGTTATCTGGATCATACCAGTGGCTGAGACCTTGATAATCTGGACTAATATATGGATATGCCGTTTTTTGGTGACATTTTTATATCCTTTAACAATTTTTCTATTTTTATTTATTTGTAGTACTTTTAATAAACTCATTAGTCTGTTTTCCAATAATTTCTCATCTTTCTTTGATATTCAGTATCGTATTGTTAGCAGCAAAGGCTAATTCTGCCTTTTCAATCGCTTCTCCTATTCTTACACTTTTTCGCAATACAGTATTAATTGTAAGGAGCATTCAGTTGTGGCTACATTTTGTAGCTACTCGTGAAAAGGAGGTTTTAGACTCCTCATCATCCATGAACAAGCAAGGTTCATTTCCAACCAGTAGGCCTATTTGTGCAATATTCTTTTTCAAATATTCTGTCAAAGATGACTGTGCATCTCAGTCCTGAACTTCTTTTTCTTTAATTTAAGAATACTATCACTCGTGATGTTGAGATAATCACCAGTAACTTTGTTAACTTGTACATTTTCAAAAAATGAAATGGCCACTTCCAGTTGTTCTTCACTCAACGATACTGTCTCTGAAGCTGCCATATCTGAAAGGTTAATGTTAGGCACTATGTTGGCGTAGGGCGTCTGCTAATGCTCACCACTGATTGCTTCCGGATAGAATAAATTACCTATTCTGCAATAAAGATATTGTACATGCTGCTGTCTGTCTCTTTAAGTAGAAAGTGTAGCTTTCCATGGATTTAATAAAACAGCATTGTCAGCCACATGCCTTTCTTTTCCTTGCTGAAATGCATTGTGTATATCTTCACACTTTTGACATTTAAGCCTGTTTTTGGTTCAATAGCCCTCATGTCTGACATCACCATTCTGTGCTGGCTTTAGACTTCAATGGGACTTTACAAATCACTAAGGCCTCTTTATTTCTGGCATTCAGGGGCTATATTTTACCCCACACTCTTGTCTGACTCATGCTCTCAAATGTTCCCTTCGGCAGCAGTGCCTGTAGGAAGTATTGGATTTCCACCCTTGCTGTTGAATTCAGAATGTTGCAACTATGTTCCCTTCCCTTAAGGGGAAAGGAAAATATTCTTATGCTGGGTGTTTGGATCTGGCTAGGGGTTTGGAAGGGCTCTTTTGGAGAACCAATACTAGGATGTATGGTATCCACAAGGCTTTTGGGCCTGACCCTCTTTCCATGGGGGTCATTGGTGGGAACTGTGCTCCTGTGACTGCCACCTGTGGTAGTCTAGGGACCCAGAGGGGTTCGCCTCAGTATCCTCCCATTTTCCTCCCCCATGCCCAGAATCCACTAGCTGAACATGGTAGTTCCAGCCCTCCCCCTCCCCCCAATGTCAGTCCCCAAGTTTAGGCCTAGAACTTCATCACACCATGTATAGTCCCCCATTCTGAGAATAGAGGATCAGTTTCCCATAAAGCACATTTGTAATATCTTATGGTCCCACGCCTTCACACTATGGTGAGAAGGACCTTTCCACTTGCGTGCAATCTGCAAACACAGAATAATCATAGATATTAAAAGAATACAATTGCAAAGTTTCTTTCAAATTCTCCCATATTGCCAGTCTACCTAATACTATACTATACTAATTCAAATACTATACTAGATTAAACATTGCACTGGGTTTAGTATTTAGCAAAGTCCAGTACTTCAAAAGATCACTGCATACAAAGACAATATAAAATAGATCAATGCTGAGCTGCCAGCATTTTAGGCATCTTTATATACACATTGATGATGAACATCGACCAAATTAGCCAGAGTATATCAATGAGAAAACAGAATCTTATGTTTGTGTCGATTGAACCAAGAAGAAATAAGTAACATTCACACACCTGCAAACTTACCGATCAATCTTCCTTTAATCCTTAACGAAGACCTTCCCCTGTAACTGAAGTCCTGTTCTTCCCCATCATGCTCCAGCAACACTTTGTATTAGGCTGAGGTGACTCCTTTACCACTGACCTCCCTGGTAAAGAGATAACAAATTATTTTGTGCTCTTCCAAGACCCTTACTGTTCCAGAAATCTCTGATCTGCAGAATCATAGAGTGACCAATAACTGGGTGATTCAATTCCTCTAATTTGAATAAACATTTTAAAAACTGCACTCTATATATTTGATCTAGCTAATTAAAGTCAGATTCATACCAAACCCTCGAATATACTTCTATATCGTCCATATAGAGAGATAGACACACTTCCACTCCTACTGAGGTTCTAAATGTTTCAATAATAGGCATCTGTCTAATCCACTGAACAAGAGGCTCTACCTACCTTGTGAATAAGAGTGGGGACATCGTACACACCTACCCTGTACCCCTGTTTATGTTCCCCTGGTTACTGCAAACCTGGTTGATTGCTGCCTTCCTGCCACAACAAAATTCTCCACGCTCTGATAAGAGGCGAACAATGCTTTTTGCAGATCGGTTAGAAAGCCGACTTTTCCATAGCAACCAAAAATGTATTCCACTCCACACAATCAAAGGTCTTTTCAATATCAACAGACATGCAGGCAAGGAATAGACTTCCATTGCTTGAATATATATGACGAAAAAGGCCAAATTACTATGTTCAGCCATCTCTTGCCGGGGAACAAAAAGGTGGTCCTGCCCGATCAGTGAATGGATGACTCTCACTGTGTAATTCGCGTCAACCCTACTAAATACCCTTTATACATAATTATAAAGTATGTAGCACAGTAAATTGATACTAATGGTAAATCCTTCCCAGAAAAACGACTATTTCTTTTGTCCTTCTCGAAGAACCTGTAACACACTTCCTTAAAGATAATAAGTAGCAAGAGTATGATGGCTGGATCAAAAAACATATAAGAAAAACCACTGTCAACCGCAGTGGCGGATTATAAGTCTGCATGTCTCCTGCCTTCTGATGGTGGGCTGTCCACCGGAGATGCAGAGTTTCTCCATGAGATAGCTCAGTGACTTGAGGGCGACTGACTGATAGATGATGCAGCAAGATTTAAAGGTGATTTGTGCGTGTAGTGGGAGCCAGTTACGGTCGATATATCTGTGTGGACCCTTGATGAGGTATGCGGTATAGGACACTTCTCAGGGGCATAAGGGAGGACCACGGGAGGCCTTTGAGGAGTGCATTGCCCCCATCGAGGTGGCATAGGACCAGTTCTTGAACGGTGGATCGAAAGCTGTCTGGAGGCAGGAAGGGCTTGACTTTTCGCAGACGGGAGAGCTGATACCAAGCTGTCTGACTTTTCTTAGCTATGTGTGTCTTGAAGGAAAGGTGTTTGTTGATGTGGAACCCAAGGGAGTTGGCGCAGGAGGTGAGCTTGGGTGTGAAGCCCTCAGAGTTCATAGTTGATAGCCAGATCTGTATGTCTAGGTGTTCGGTGTTGTTGGTGAGTGGTAGGAATTCAGTCTTGGACGGGTTGAGCTTCAAGTATGCACTGGACATCCAAGACTTGATCAGCGAGAGGCAGGTTATGAGTCTACGGATATCCTTGATGGAGTCCATCTTGAGGTATAACTGTGTGCCGTTGCTGTACTGGTGGATGTGGATGTTGTGTGTGGCTAGGAGGGCTCCCAGCAACTCCATGCATAGATTAAAGATCACTGAGGAGAGGATGGAACCCTGCGGGACTTCACAGGTGATGGGTAGCATTGGCAATCTAGAGGAGTCCACCTGAACAAACTGCTTGCAGTTGGCGAGATAGTACTTATCAACGTAGTAGAGGTTTGCTGATCCCCATGTGCCAATGTAGGGTGTTCATAAGCGCCTGGTGGTCTACTGTGTCAAAGTGGCTGAGAGGTCGAGTAGAATCAAGTAGGGGTTGTCGGGATCCAGAGTGGGTTTCTTTAGTAGAGGGTGGAATGGTCCTGTTTTTAGGGTCAATGGGAAGGAGGCTTAAGTTAGGGAGCTGTTGATGATCTCTGCGTAGGAAAGGAGAGCTTCTGTGTCTCTGGGGAGGGTCTTGAGGATGTATGCTGGGAGGATGTCATCTGTATATGATGTGGCTTTTAGAGCAGCCAGGGTTTCTACCAGGTCCTCTGTTGAGAGTGTCTTGAATGTTGTCAACGGTGTGGAGATGTTGCAAGGAGGGACACAAGGTGGGTCTGTGGATGCAGAGCTGGCATCTATGTGCTAGTTAATCTTGTTGATTTTGTTGACGAAGAAGGTGTTTATGGCGGTGGAATTTCTGATGCAGTATGGTATGGCAGGGTTGGGTAGCAGGTTGACGCAGTGCTTGACCGCTTTGAAGAGGGCTCTTTTTTTGTTGCCAGCTGTTGCTATGATATTCTGATAGTAAGAGGCCTTTGCTGTATATAGTAGTTGCCGGTGGGTTGCTCAGAGTTCCTTGACGAGCGGCAGGTTGGATGCAGTCCTGGAGCAGCACCAGGTTTTCTCTTGTTTCCTGAGGACTCTTTTGCTGAGGTTGAGTTCTTGCGTGTACCAGGGTGCTGATGGTTTTGGTTTGCAGTTGCCTTGTTTCAGAGATGTGTGTTGGTCAATGGAGGCTGAGAAGGTGGCGTTGAGTGCTTCCAGTAGAGAGTCGCAGTTTGGTTGAGCGTGTTCAGTCCATGTAAGGTGTAGGTTGATGAGGTGTTCTGTGAGGGCTTCGACTGGGAAGTTCTTGAAGGACCTGAAGGTTTGTCTGCTGGGTTTCTGCTGGGAGTGCTTGACTGGGGTGGTGTACAGATATGTTGAAAGGCATGGAATGTGTATCTGGACAGGATATGGAGATTAGTTTGCACAAACCAGGGGTGTTTGTCAGTCCTAGGGAAATCTGTAAGGAAGACAGGCCCTGGGAGATTACATGAAAGTAGATGTGTCAGTGGAACTGCATATCCCAGGAGAGCTGGTCAGAGAAGAGCAGGAGACCTCGAAAGATCTGGCTCAAAGAGGGCCCAGTTAAAGAAAAGAACACAATGGCAAATTGCTGAGCGGGCAAACCCTGTTGAGAAGTAAGAGTGGACAAGTGTGCAATGTTTTCTGTAACATTATGATTGTCAGTAAGCAGAAAATTCAGAGGGTATTTTGGGGTGCAATGATCCATTGCAGGTTCAAGGGCGCAAACCAAATTAGCAGAGTGAGAGAGTTGACACAGCAGTCAGGTCATATAGCTAGAAATACAGGGAACACATCGATTAATAGAAACAACGTGAGGGATTACTTGAGAGATTAATGACGCTTCACTCTGGTGTCTGAGAGGGTTGGAAAGGCAGTATAACTTGCCCAGGTGCCTTTTTTATTATTTTTTTTTTATTTGATATAGCTGATAAATCAACTTTTCAAATACACTTATAAAAATTGTAATTTTTCATATGCATACATGAACAGATTTCACTATACAACATGCAATTTCACAATTCCTACATTAACAGTTACATATCTAATCATTATATACAGTATAAAAATATATAAAAAAACACATATTCTACTTAGGGAGTTAGGACATTATCCTCGGGATATACTTCGTCAAGAAATTGTACTATTGATTTACATACAGTGAATTTCAAAAGTGCCTTTTGCTAATAGGGACACGTTCTTTATAAATATATTCTTGCTCATGGCACCAAACAAGGCTATTCTACCAGGCAGCATACACTGATGGTCCACTTCCCTCACTTCTTAAAGCAATCTGCTTGCGGGGCAAGAGGAAAGCATTTCCGACCTGACTCTAAGAATTAGGCCCCTCAATCCAGCGCGCAAACCAAAGGATTCATACACACATCTGTTTCTCTGATTTTGGCAAGCATTCGTATTACTGCATGGCATAATGTATGTACCACAGGGCAGAACCACACATGTTGGACACAATCGGCATCATCCTCTTGCTTCTTGGTCAAGCATGCAAGCTTGTTAGATTGAACTTTTAAATGGCGCCGTAGGCCTGATGTCAATATTTCCATCGGATACAGCCCCAAGTGCAAGGTTGCCCAGAGGCATTGCAGGTGTGCAAATGGGAGGGCAGGGACCTGGGCCCGTGGTTCAGAGGGTAGCCAGGTAACCAGTGCAATATCAGACAGGAGGTCAGCAGGGAAGAGGAGGAGAGAAGGCAGAAGCAAAGACGAAGGTGCTTATCTGTCCTTGCATCCCAAGCAACAAGTAAGACTACTAACACGGGGAATATCCCAGGGACAGGATGGAGCCCCAACTCAGACCCAAATTGGAGTGTAGCAGAGTTACTTAAAGATTAGGTTGCATGAGACCTTACTTGCAAAATGCATGGTTCATATGTTGCATTGTCTGTCCAACCCCATGATATTCTTTTTTTGTTCTTTTCCATCCACCACTGTCATTCTAGATAAGAAGATACAGTGTGTGACATATGTCGTTTCCCTCATGACAGGACAGCCGTCTCGAGGAGAGAGAGAATGCTGGAGGAAAGAACGTGATGACGTTGTGTGGAGAGCGGCTGATTAAATGATGAGGCTTTTCTCACTGATTACGTCTCTTGTGCAGTCCATGAAGGAGCAACATAACTCCATCACAGCATTGTAGGTGAGTGTAAACAAACTCAATCCCTTTAAATGGGTTGGAATATTTTAATAGGATAACCCAGAATATTGAAATAATTTTGACGACACCTGACCATGGACTAATCCCAATGGACACACAGAACGCAACTCACAGTACTGCACTACTGTTAAAAGATACCAGCCCAAACGCTGGCTACCCACACTCTATGCAGTGCTGTGCTGCTCTTGAGCTAGGCTAGTGCTTTTAATAATAAAATAAAAACATATAATAATCAATGGGACTAACATGATTTTAGAGATCAGTTTAGACTTCTGAAAATCTTTAAAAATGGTTGCATGCAAAGGACTTGAAATAAGTAAACAGGACTGGGATAGGAAAGCATGCTGATTGACAAATGGTGGATGGGGTCCATTTTCATGAAACAAAGGAAAGTAATGGTCCACCACAGGGAACAGCATTCAGTCAACATCTGTCCTAGGAATTGAGAAGTGAATTTATGTATAGCGGAGGAATGACTATTGTCAGATGATACACAGTGTGCTGTAGGAATGCTATCCCATAAGGAGCGTGACAAAAAAGGCATCATACTGAAATTGCTTTAAAAGTAAAGGTTGGTGCGCAGATTCAGTACAACCAAGTGCAAACTCATGCACCGAAAGCCAAGAGCATGCATATCCAGGGATGCATTATGTGATGTGAGGCGCGTCTACCATGCAGGAAGTTTCACGCCACCATTGGAATTGGCTGAAACCCAATGCAAGAGCACTGTTCAGATCCACAGGCAGAACCAGAAGTAAAAGCGAGTTTGCCCTACCTTGACCCCTTAACCAGGTGAGACCCTAGGGGTGGATTGTTTCCAGCTCTGGAAGCGACTACGTGTAAGGAAAAGGGAAGCCATCCATGCAGAAGCTGGCAAAATGGAGGCTTTCATTACACCCAGGGTCAGTGTGGAGTGGATGAAAATGTAAATGAAAGGAGACATAGGGGATTGAAGACACAACATTTTCAAATGCTTCATGGAAGCACACACTCTTTAAGTTTCGAATTCAGATGAAGGGAGCAAGGTGAAGCAGTTATGTTACAAAATATATTTTCGTGGAACGAGCACAGCTTTATATAAATAAAGTCAATGAATTTCAGAAACATTCTTAAAACATTAGAACACCACACACGATTAGGCAAAGTTGATTTATGAGAGCATATGGAGTCGGCGATCCACATTACAGAATAGGCAGCTGAAATGTACTAGATACTACTGCTATTACTCTGGGGTGGATTACACATGCTGCGGTGGTAGCATTGGCATTTCAGTGTCCCAGGACAGCCAAGTAAAGTAAGCCTGTTCACACCTCTGACAACACGGTTAATTGTAATGACACATCCCGCATGAAATTAAGCAATTCTTCTTCGCTATTAACACAAAATAATGGAACTGCTGAAGGCACCTGTGTTGACATAGGGTTATGCCAGGGATGTTCCCGTCCATGGTTGTAAGCCACCTGGCTACCTGATGGGCATGTTCTAGTGATGGAGCTTCAGCAGCAACATGCACAAGAGTGAGCAGCTACTGAGTGAGTTTCCTGCGCAACATGAGGATGTGAAATAAATAAAGAATACCTTTTAATCCAATCCTTCTGTTTGGCATCTTTCTTTTGTATAGAGAAACATCCCCAGTGCCCATCCTAAATCCTATACATGCTCTAGCAAGAATAAGAAGGCTCTGTACCCCCTTTAAACCACAGGGCAGCTGACAGGGCTGACTGCTGGCGACAGGGTTACTGCTGTCACCATTTCTAGCTAAAGCCAACAAAGAGTGGGGCAGCATAACGGTCTTTAGAGCCACCGGGCACTGCCATCCTGATGAGAAATGAGGTTTGAGGTTTGAAATTCACTTAAAGGCTGTGTAACTTAACTAAATGTAGGGTCAGGAATTGCTATGGGGATGGCATTCTTTTTTTTTTGCTTTACCCTTGATGCTCACAGTACCGTGCATCATGGGTAAAGCAAAAATGGTAAAAGAAAGTGTTATTACTTGGATAGGCTGGCCTACATTGAATGTACGCCAGTATATCCATGTAGTAACACTTATCTTTACTTTGCCCATGGTACACAGTTACTGTCCATCAAGAGTAAAGCAAACATGATTTGGCTAGGCTGGCTTACATTCAATGTGGGCCAGTATATCCACACGATAACACATCTCTTGTTGTTACACTTGATGCACAGCCATTTACTGTGCATCAATGGTAAAGCAAACATAACAAGTGTTATTCCGATAGATGCCAACTTTTCACAGTGCGCTCAAGGGTCATGTATGTGTTGCTCACACTCCCATGGCCCACACTCCAAACATTTGCATAATTTGTATATCTCCACCCACCTCACTAAAAGGAAAAGCAAACGCACTTGGAACCCGCGAAATTGAGGACAATCCCATTAGAATTACAAATCATTCACAGTTGCCTTTTATTCATATGTTTTTAAAAGTATTTAATAGCATAGATACGTGTCTTTGCCCCATTAGCGGGAACAATTGGATGTGATTTGTGATTAGTTTGAAAGAAAAGCACTTCATCTTATTTGCATCACTCAGCTAAAGTGTGCACTGCATTGTACTTTTGAGGTGGTCTGTAATAGGTCATTAGAAGTGATGAGATTATACTGTCTTGTGATCTAGGCCAAAACGGTTCTGGGAATGTGTATTTGCTAGCAGTGACTTTCTTGACAAATTGAAACATCAATAATGAATATATGTAGTAATGGGGCAAACACAATTATCTGGACTTAAAATGAACCTAATTGCAAACACTTGCATATCAGTGCATGATTTACTTTCAGACTGTAGCTTTTCTTTCAACTGAGTCCCACCAATAACTTGTGTGCCTGACTCCAAGGCACTTAAATAATTTGTTTTGGAGATCACAGCAAGGCGAGACAGTTCTGGGTAGCAAAAATCAGCCAACTTTAGCAGATCACAGGAGGCCAAAGCTCTGTCCCTGGCAGAAGAAGAGCTCAGTAAAGCCATTGTATGGAGATGAAAGGCTCGCTTTGCATGTAAAAGGGTCATCACTTCGGTAAGTGATGACCGTTTTTCTCATCCTGTCCTGCTCGCAGGTTTTCTGATATTTTGCTGTCTCGAGATGTGTTGTTTTTTGTGAGTCAAACCAAGGAATCGTTGGCCTGGTGACAGCTCTGGTTATTACCTGACTAGACTATCAAACCATACTAGTCTTTCCACATAATAACACTTAACTTTGCTTTACCCTTCTTGATGCACAGATACTGTGCATATTAATTGGGCATCAAGTGTAAAGCAAACATGACAAGTGTTGTCACTGGCCTACATCTAATGTGGACCAGCCTAGCCATCTGGATATACTTTCTTTCTGTGGCATGGCAGTTTTTTTTACTGGCTTTGTTTCCTTACATTGTAATAGTAGCATATGTTGGTGCAGCATGCATGGACGTGTATGGATGTAGCCAGCATGAAAATATGCTTTATTCTAGCATATTTTGCATTTGTCTTTGATACACAACTTTTCGTATCCTTTTTGTCTTTTACACTCTTACAGCCTGTTTTTCTGCTATCAAATCCTGGATGGAGTCTCACTGTCTCACGCTAAATGCAGAGAAGACTGAGGTTCTATTCTTCCCTGCTAACACTCTTCCCCCTCCTCTCTTATCCTTTCCTCCCTCTAGTTTTGATTCTAATCTTTTTTTTGCTCACCATATTTCTCTTACCTCTCGTTCCTGTCATTTCCATCTCTATATTATTGGTAAAGTTTGTACTTTCCTCACTTTTCAAGCTACTAAACTTCTTATCTCCTCCCTAATCGTCGCGGCTGCTCTACCACTCTTTTTGGCCTCCCAAACTCTCGTCTTGCTCCCTTAAAATCAATCTATAATTCTTCTGTTCGTCTACTTTGTCTTCTCTCTTATCGAGATTTGATTCCTTCTTCACTTGCCTCACTTGGCTGGCTACCCTTTCACTCCCAACTCAAATTTAATTTTCTCTTCTTAGTATTTAAATCCCTCTATGGGCTTGCACCTGACTATCTTGCTGCGCTCTTATCTTTCTATACTCCTTCCCGTTCTCTCCGTTCTTCCTGTCTCTTTAGACTGAACGTTCCCCGTCCTCCATCTGCCCAGTCCTGTTTCCGATCTTTTCAGCCTCTTGCCCCTCTACATTGGAATGCTCTCCCACTCTCTATCCTCTCTATCACTGCTTACTCTCTCTTTCATCTCTCTCTGAAAACTCATCTTCTCCATTCTCCCTGATTGCTTGCTACCAGAATTTATGTTTGATGTTTACTACTTATCAATATTTTGTACCATACTCTGTTTTAATATGTGCAGCGCTTTGGTTTAAGGCGCTATATAAAATACAATAAAATACAAATATTTTTTATAATGACAATGCATGGCAAAATGGTCCTGGGCACTGTTGGTAACTTGCATTTATTGGGTTTTTTCATGTTCTACCATACATAATTGTAGCTAACTGTGTGTGTTTTTATCCAATTGTTCCCTCCGGGTTTGGTTCAGACTCCCTTGCTACTCTCGGTCGCTCACGCATATTAGGCACATACATGTACACCCCACCTTTCAGAAATTCACCAACCGCCACTGCATGAAATTATAAGCCATGTTATTATTTGCTATATGTGGTTTTAACATTGCCTGTGACCTTCACTGACCTGCCCATCAAGGTATCCACTGACTGCTCCCTGCTCTAACATGATCAAATTCTCTGTTCCAGCACACCGTATGCATACCGCTAAGCTCCACATGGTAACTGAACCCCTTATACAGCAGACATCAAACAACACTACACCTCTACAACTAACTTAAATACCACAAGTCCAATCAATGCACCCTACCATCAAGAGTACACAAGGCACACATACAAACAAACCCGGATGCAGAGCTAAGGGTACTTCCGGTCTGCACACATTGATGCAGCAACAAAGCTGTGTTGCATTTTCCCTCTTTCCACTCTAATCAAATCCCCCCCCCCACTCTTTCAGAACCGCTTGAGTGCCTGGAAGCCATGCAACTGGCAGCAGAGCGTAGTATTAATCTGAGTACCATAACAGCAAATCACATGCTCAGTGGAGTATTTTTTTTTGTAATTGGCCTCAACCACCTCCTATCACATTGGTACATTTTGCCAAGAAAAACACTAACACTTTTTTCTCTAATGGGGTTTATGTGTTGTGGCAGATAACAGGGGCAGGCAGGTTGACCACTCTTGCTCAACACTCATTGCTCCCTGAAGAGGTGTGTTGTGCAGCAGGAGTAAAGGGAGAGAGGCGGGGGTAGAAAGAGATGTTGGGAACACAAGGCCTTATGCCCATTGCTCATCTCTCTCCACTCCCACAAATGCAATTGTGATAATACTGACCCGGCAACAGTGAGAAAACGAGACAGCAGCTTGCATGACGGGGGAACAGTGTACGTGAGCCCATATTACGCGCCGGTTGAGTAGCTGCATTCATGCGCTAAGCTTTCAACTTTTAACTCTTTTTTTTCCTTTTGGCCACACAATGGCCTTTTAGCTGAGTTGGATAATAGCAGGAGACAGGTCCAAAGCACTTCTTTTGTTCCTCCTTCCTGCACAGCAGTGTTTGAATGTTCAGCACCAAACCATAAGACCAACACGTTTTACTTTCTTTCAGCTGGGCCTGCTCACCTCGCGTACTTTGCGGTGCGGTGGAGGGGACGTCATTAGTTACCAGCATGCCTCCTCCTAACTCACTCCTCTGTTCCCTAAAGGCCAACAATTCTATATTTGAGCCTTTATACTAAAAGGCAGGTGGCAGTCAGGCTGGGGATATTTCCCTTCCTTAAATCTCAAGCAAGTGAAATTATTTTCACGCATGGTGTGTTCAACACTGGGTCTAATATGAGCAACAGCATGCCGAATTTACATAATGACCTCTTGTTGAATGCTTAGTTATTATAAATATTTTTGATGAATTTTCGTAAATAAATATTTGTATGATATATATTTGGAATACCATGTGTTCGGCTAGTGCTATTTACTGTGATTTTGCTATGCCGGTAATTAAAAATGCTTTGTTACTTATTATTAAAAGCTATACGAGTTACAACAACCTTTAGAGTTGTTTTTTTGATGACGATATTAGCTAAACTATATTGCGCATTAAGCATAATGCCAAAGCACCATTAAGTTGTGTATTATTGCTCCATGTCTTCACACACACCCACACGGACAGACAGACGCACAAACACACACACAGGGCCTCAATATGGGTTTGGTGGTAACACGCCCCGAATTTGTAACACTGTTCCATCGCCTGATATTCCAGTGCCACCGGGACAGTCCCGACGGCCTCTGATTTCCGGCGGCAGAAAGTGTAAGTCCCCATTCCGGTGGAGTCCCGTAGGATTCCATGGGAATGAGGACACAGAAGCAGCGGCACCGTTGCTACCTGTGCCGGTGCTTCTGTGAAAACCATGCCTGCAGGGACCAGTGCCTCCGGCATGTCAGCCCTGCGGGGAGCAACGACCCCTGTGGGAATACTTGTAGTCTGGCGATCTGGAAAGGGTGCTCGTACGTTGCTACTGGCACCCTTATTTCCGGACCGCCAGGCTTGTAATAAGGTCCACAGTCCCTCAATCTCTCTCTCTCTCATATTGACATATAGCAGGAAAGTTTGATCAGTATGTATGGTCTGAGCATTTAACAATGCTTAGAAAAAAACTGTTATACATAAATCAGGGGCAATGATTGAGGAAGGAATGGGGCGCTGGCCTCATCGAGGGCTCTGTAAATATTTTAATCGGCCGCGCTACCTCAAAGTACTGCTCAATCAGTAATGGAAAGATATGGAGGCGCCAACGTGTCTGGGAAAGGAGCAAGGGTACACGTAGTTCTAAGAAAGTTGTCACAACCTCCAAAGTATCCACCTCGCTCATGTCCTCGGTACCAGGTGCGCTGTAGAACTGTGAAAGAATGAGTTGTGTGTATGTAACTCAATTTCCAATTAATGCTTTGTACTTCGCTGATGAAAGAAGAAATTCCCCATGTGGAAGAAGATGGACAAAAGATGCTGGGACCAATCGCCTGACATCCCGTTTGGAGCAGGTTCTATGTGTATATTCTCACACCAACCAGCTACTTGGATTTGTAACCTATGTGATGTGCATCACTTGTGACATTGTGCACCTTTAAAGTCTATTGCTCATGCTGTTTTTGTCAGAGCGCTCTGTGGCAGCGGAGTTCTTTGTTGCACATACTTGTATTTTTATGAGATTAAACCTTGTTCTCCTTGCAAAAGGTGTGCTGGGACATTTTCCCTAGTGGGTTATATTTTTTCTGGTGTGAGCGTTGAGGGGTAACTCTACATGTTTGGTTACCCCGACGTGAACCCAGATTTTCCACAGAGAGAGGATTCTAGGCCACACATCTAGAGGGGCAGTGCCCACCTGCAGCTACCAGTCCCAAGCGTGCATCCGGTAGTGGTGCACAGGAGTCGTTTTCATAGAATTCCTGTCTGCACTTTGGAGCCGGTCGCAGCTCCTAGCAGGGTGCAGGCCATTAATGGGGCTGTGTGACAAAGGAGCTCGGGTGAACAATAAGTACACCTCTTGTGGGTGAAAACAAGGGCATACTTTCAGGGGGTTATTGGGGGAACGAGATAAAGGGTGTGTGAGTTTGTGTGAGGTGAAGAGGAAGTGATGCAGGTGACTGGCAGGATGGTATGTGATTGAATTGCGTAGTGTGTAAAGACCATGTGACGGTTACATATATATATTTTTTGTTATTATTATGAGTATATAAGAAGAGAAACAGAGACGTGGGATCCTTTTCAAGCAGGGGAGAAGAGAGTGCCATATTTTGAAATATGATAAGAGAGTCCAAAAGTGGGTGCTCTGTATAATTAGAGAGCTTGAATTCCTGTGCCCAATATATTTCGGGTGGGGGAATAAGGTGAATTAGTGGTTGTTATTTTGGATTATTGTTTTAGCTTGTTGTTTTAGTGTTTTTAACGTGTGATAGCAGGGGCCAAGGGAGGGCCTGTGGAAGAAGTAGTGTGGGTGTTGCACATAGGGAGTAGAGTGGGTGTGTGCAGTGATTGAGAGAGAGAGAAGGCAGTGCGGGTAGGGGTCGACGGGGGAACGGTAGAGAAGGACTGGTAGGAATGCCTAAAACAAAATGCATTTTGTATATGGTTTGATATTTTTGTATACAAAGCTGTCATAATGGGGGGAGTATATCTGTAGTGCATTGCCATTGTATAAAGAAAAAATTGAAATATATCTAACCAGGGGGTGGCGGAGACACAGGGGGGAATGTTCCGCCCATGGCCAGAGCAGGGGACAAACAACAGAGGGCTACTGGAACACATGTACACATTTTTGGCAGCTAAATATAAAGGTAAAGAGATTCAAGAATTATAGAGGATAATGATGAGTGGAAATCTCAGTGTGACAACAGCGTACCCACAAATGTAGTTAAGGTAGCAGTATTCGAGGAGAAGCAGGCACCTCTGCGGCCAGATATGCTAATCCAACATATGTGCTTTCACCCTCCACAGCACCATCCCCATCTCTGCCACCACCCCCACACCACACAAATATTAACATTGCAGTACCACGGGATAGACAACCACAGAAAGAGTTAGATAAGGCTTTAGAGGCAGCACAAGTAGTATTGGCAAATTGGGGTGTGGCCTGGAAGAATGGAGGGCTAGAGACATCTTGTTTAGATTAGACAGCACCGTGATCAAGGATGTTAATTTTGAGAAGGGGAAGAGTGACAAACGAGGGGCAGGGAGTGTAGGTTGGGGAACAGTGAGGTTGGATGGAGGTACAAACAGGGAGCTGGGGGATGATAAGTGGGACACAATGGATGAATTGGAGGATGAGGCAGAGGCACCAGCAGTTACTCAATGGGTAGAGAGCTTGTGGGGTCTGCAGTTGAGGAACAGAATTGGGTGGGGAGCAGTGGTGAGGGAAATAGCAAGTGATGGCAAGGGGGCAAGAAGGGGCAGGGGCACAGAGTTGCCATTACTGCATAAAAGCCCTGGGAGGGCACAGTATGTCCTGTGGGCCCAGATGTACAAAAATAAGTTGATTAAAATGCTCCCACCATTCACTGCCAGGGCTGGGAAATGGATATATGCTTTTGATAGGCAAACAGCTGGGATTCCTTTAACGGTGGGAGATGTGAAAAGCTTAGCCATAGCAATTGTGGTAAATCAGGCAGGGGATGTTTGCTTTAAGTCTGGATACCCAGGAGTGAAAATAGATGACGATACACATGATGGGGCACACTTTAATGACATCAGAGCACAGGTTTGGACTGCACTCTGGCGGGCATACCCTGATACACCGGATTTGCAGTCCATAATATAGTACACAATGGGGGATGGTGAAGACCCCGCTCAATACATTTTGAAAGTGCAGGAGATGTGGAGGGCAGAGATGGGAGAACAGTGTGACTGATCAGTTCTGCTTTTCTATTTTGTTATCAAAAGGGGATTGCCCATGGAGGTACAGAAAGCTCTCGATAAGATCCCAGGCAAAGAAGCGAAAGGGTGGGCCAACATACAGACTACAATTATATATCATTGAAAGTGGATCAAAGAAAGAGAAAAAGGAAACAGCACAAAGGTTGCAGGCTGAGGAAGTGAAACTGGCGCAGAAGAAAATGGCAAAAATAGTAGTGGAAGGGGCGGCAGCAGCAGTCACCCAAACAGATTCAGCACAGCAGACAGCAGGGCAAACCAACATAAGAATAGCAGTGTTTTGGCCAGGCGGAGGGCAGTGGAATGGTGGATCACAACCGCAGTACCCAGAGTGGTACCAAAGAGGTCAGCAGAGTGGAAGAGGAGGATATCAAGGGGCAAAGAGGGGTGGCAGAGGCAGGTTCTGGTGGATGGGGTTGAGAGGAGGAGCGGTACCAGTTCAATGTTGGGGATGTGAAAAGATGGGTGATTTCGTGAGGGAGTGCAGAAGCAGGATGGGAGTAGGGTACAACCCACACACTCACACAGGCCCAATACAGCAGCAGCACTTCCCCACACCCCGATGCCCACATCTATACCATATGAAATACACCAAGAATAAGCACAGCTACCACCACAACCCCCTCAGCACAGTTACCTGCCCCACACGGCACTCCAACATAAATTGTGCTGCCCAGTTAATCATACAGCACCCCAATGCCTGGGAGTGATGCCGTTCCAAATGGGACAGTGACACAATATCGGGGAGTGAGCACTTTGTGTCATGAACCTTGGACATAGCCCCTTCTGGTCTTCCTGGTCCTGGTCCAGACGGAGAGTGTGCTCCTTGATACTTCCAACATGGCCATGCCCAGTGCCATGTTCCGTACTAGCCTGTACGTCGGACACGGCACCTTCTATAAATGGGCCATGCCCCCGCGCCTCAGCGCGTCTCAACGCTATCTCTAGGTAGTGTCTCGACGTGTGTGTGCTGCTCGGTGTTACCCTTCCAAGTTCCTGGCCAACTCCCTTATTCTTTCTTCCCTTTTCCCCTGTTTCCACTATCTCTTACCTTTCTTCGATCCTCTTCCTGGACGTCCTGGAACACTTAACTTCCTGGAACTTTGAACGCTCGCGCTGGAGTCAGACTCGACTCGCACGCACTTATACAAGTCCCGGTCCGGCCGGGAGAAGGAGTCCTCCGCGGAACGCCACAAGAAGAGAACTCAGGTGAGCCGGGGGGAAACCTTTGACACTTTGGGAGTAAACCCTTTCATGTTCCCAGGCACCAATACATATCCTGACTAGGACAGCCCACAGAAAGCTCTTGCATGCCCAGTCCTGTCTGTGACTACCCACCCTGATGAGCAACCCTTGGGTGCTGAGATAGGAAATAATTCATCTTTATTGGTTGACACAGTGCAACTAAATCATGCATTAGTGAAGGAAACCTCCCATAATCAGGTGAAACTCTCGACACACAAGGCTTCTCTGGGGCTTTGGCAACAGTTCCATTTACTGAAGATGTAGCTATCAAAATAGGTGGCAGAGTGGTGCGTGCATGTTTATTGCATTCGGAAACCAAACCTTACCATTGCATTTGTTAGGGCGTGACCTCCTAAGCAAATTAAATATGACCATCTCTTTTACAGACTGGGGAATAATATGTGCTACCCCAGGAATGTGTGCTATGAGAGCAATGTTTATCATACATGCCAGAGGAGGGGAGGTGGTGGTTTGCAGCATTCCTGTTGATCCTGATATGTTTGTATAAAGGATTACAGTGTTACTTGATGCAGTGCCCCAGATTGGGAAGGAATGTTGGCGGACACCATCTGATTTTATCTTCAGAACCATTGTGACCCCAGAGCTTGTAGCAGAGACAATACTCTCACTAGACTTGCAAGGGTTGGTGGTGTCAGAGAAAGGGATTGTTGTAGTTGGGACCAATTCAGACACCTGTGAGTGGCGCACTGTATTGTGCATTGAACCAACATTACCCATAAAAGAAGTGACAGATGCAGAATTGTTTGAGAACCGGGTTGATGATGGAGAGATAATGTTGGCTATTTGCATACCCTGTGAGATAATGGAACAATATCGTAAAGTACAGTGTTCTCTGATGGCCCTTGTGAAAGTGCCCTTCTTCACTGAAACCGATCTAGAACAGGTTCCCGAAAGGTTATGGACAACCAGTGCCCATGAAGATGCTTCTTGCAGAGGGTGATAACCACTTGAATAACACTCAAGGTGCAGTGTTGCCCCGGTTGAAACAATATCCACTGTCTAAAGAAGCGGAGGAAGGCATAAGAGATACCCCCTCTGCACTTTTAAATCAAGAGATTATTCTGCCCTCTAACTCTCCATGAAACACGGCTGCATACCCAATAAAAAAGTCATAGGGGTAAAGTTGGAGAATGATCCAGGATCTCTGCCCCTTAAATTACATTGTACAGGCAGAGTTTCCTTTCGTTCCCAACCCTGTGACCATTTTGTGTAGCATCGCAAAACAAGCAACACATTTCACTGTAGTGAGCGGTACGAACAAACAAGATTACCTCAGGGGTATGGCAAATCGCCTTGTACATTTAACAGATTATTTCATGCAGATTTGGGGAACATACAGATGCCCAGCACTATCATTCAATATGTGGATGATTTGCTAGTATGCATTGATAATGAGCAACAGTGTCGGAAGGACTCTGTTACGCTCTTGCAGTTGCTCGCATATATAGGGTACAAAGTAGACAGAGCTAAGTTACAATACTGTCTCCAAGAAGTTCTCTATTTGGGCCAATTGATATCTGTCCATGGAAAGAAAATAATACCAGAACGACCTGCATCAGTGTGCAGTGCCCCCGAGCCAAAAACTGTCAAAGAAATGCAGAAATTCCTTGGACTGTGTAATTACTGCAGGGCGTGGATGCTAGATTAAGCTGCATACACTAGAACCCTGCTGCATGGCCTCAAAGAAGCACAAAAGGCAGACACCAAGATAACATGGACAGAGGACATGTTCACAATCTTTAATCAACTGAAAGAGGTCATCTCCACTGCCCCACTGTTAGCAACCCCTGACTACACTCTAGAGGTCTATTTGTTTTCCCATTCTAATGGTCAGATGAAGACTGCAGTAATTACGCAGAAAAGCACTATGGGCCACAAGCCATCAGCTTATTACAGTGGAGTGTTAGATTCAGTAATGCAGGGCCAGTTCCCTTGTGAACAGGTGCTTTCTGCCACTGCATTTGCAATTGAGAATAGCTCCATGATTACCATGGGGTGTTCTGCAACACTGTCTGTGGAGCATGCAGTATTTGCTATCACTGAACGATCTAAATCAACTCTGACTATGCAGTGATGATTCGCATATGAAGTTATCCTATCCAGCCCAAACATCCACATAGTGTGGTGCAAGAACTTAAATCCTGCTACTTTCCTGACAGAACTGTGCAGTGAGGAAGACCTCGCTGGACATGACTATGTAAAATTTAAAGGGGAGGAGGAGGACATACCAAAAGCAAGAGACAGTCTACTCGAGGGGTCAGAAGTGCTTTTCGTTGTTGTGTCAGCAACTAATGACCAGGGGACAGGCCTGAGACATACTGGTGTGGCAGTCGTCTGCCTAGTTGATGGAGAGTATGAGGTGGTGGTGCAAAAAAGACTACCTTTGCATTGGTCAGAACAAGCAACAGAACTCATAGCACTCATTGAAGAGCTCCTAGCAACCTAGGGATGTCGAGTGACCATTTATTCTGATTCCATCTATGTCACAACAGTGCACTCCAACCTTGAAAGGTGGAAACGGAGAGGGTTTAGAAGGGCTGATGGGCCCACAGTGCAATATGCAGCACTCTTGGATAAACTGATTGTAGCTCTTTCCCAGCCCTCTATGACCTAAACAATCATTGTCTGAGCCAAAGAAGAGCATGATTGAGAGAAAATCATTATCTCTTGCACCAACCAACTTGATTGGTGCAAGAGTGGGAAACCAAGAGTGGCAGAAAAGCTGCCCTTCTGACAGAAGGTGTTCAGGCGGAGAGAAGCATAACTTGCATTGTATCTTGTCATAAAAGGCGTGGAATAAACAGCACCAATGTGTCTCATGTTTTCACAGAAAAAGTAGTCAAACTTGCTGTTGATCAAAATAAAAAGACTTTCCGAGTTGTGCAAAGAAAATACTAAAAACCATAGAAGTACTTGTAGAGGTAGTAGTAGTTTTGCTTGTCTTGGCAAGAGACTACACCAGGACAATAGACCTTGTAGTATAGGCCTGGCAGGGGAGTGGACCAGGCAGGCACCATTGAAGTACTGTGGTGTGGTTAAAATGTTGACGAAGAAGGAGAAGTGGCAAGACCACAAAAACACTTTGGGAGTAATTGTGGAATCATCCTGACAAGCCAATATTGCTGATGCCAGAATTTGGTGAACTGTTAAAGAATCATCCTAACAAAAGCGTTTTTGTTGTGCTTAATGAACTGTGGAAGTCTACGTATTTCCTGAAGAAAGGTTGTGTCGAACTCTCTGCCCTAAGTGGTAAAAACCAAAGATTTGTTGAACATTTTTGATGAAATGTTGGTCAAGTTCAATTGGGAGATATATTGTAACTGTAGGCATGGACCTTCAGCTATACCCCTTTACCCAAATTAGGCCCACCTCTAGATTAGTAAGTGTGTCTTTTGTCCATAAAGCAAGTTTATTGTACAGACGGCTGGGATGGTGCTTAGATGACATCTAACAGTCACACTAACCCTGGACTCCCTGAACCACACAATGAACACACATTATATACAATTTGCAACAGTTAATACACTACCCCAGATACAGTTACAAAGGCATCACCCCACCCATTGGTTGCCCTGTACAGAGAAATCTAAAGCCCACACAGTTCATTGGACACAGACATGATAGCACAATCCCCATAAAACGAATATTACAAGGTTTACATTTCCAACACACCCCTTCCCATAACCTCTCCATATTTGGTGGCAGCCTTGCCTCTTAGTTACAAAACAATAGAATGCCTATTAAGGACGCACATGGACCTGCGCCAAAAATACCTAAGCACATGAAGATGAGAGAAAGACAAATAGATTCCCTTTTGACCGATTCGTGTTTGCTAATAACATTGCCCAAATCGGTCCGGTGTCCGATTTTTATGACTTTTACCTGACTGACCTCTTCTGTTCACATGAGTTCCACCCACTCTCTGACAACACAATCTCTCTCCTGAAATGTATTACTACCGATCTCAAAAACTGCCCTGGGAAGAAGCCACCTGTTCCAAACAACCCTGTGAGTTCACACAATGCCTATCCCTTACAACAACAAGCTCTTCCGTTTACCAGAGATCATATCTTCCCTTCGACCTCCAGCACTTGAACCATCTGCAAACTGACCGCAGCCACTCTGTTGACCAACTTACAAAACCTGTTCCCTTTCTGCTGGCGGGGCCTTTGCAAGCCTTTGCCATGTTTGCGAAAACACCCTTCAAATTAATCCACAAAAGGAAGATCCAAGATACACAAAACAACCACACCTCATATGTTCACATCTTTTACTAAATTTGAAAAATACTTCTAATACATGTACACCATTATGTGTGCATTTTTATACCTATTATGATCTCTTCTCATAACTGCCATTCATACAGCTAAACTCAACATGCACATATTGATCGCCTGCATCACCTGAGTGGGCAGGGGCCCCCATGTGACAATGTTTCATCGTTATGTTTCTGCACACATGCAAATCTACAAATGTATCGCCTCTACACAAAATGACAAAAAGTAACCTAATTGTAACATTTATCCCATTTACCATAAATATTGTAATATTTGTAGCAATTTGCGAAAGTGACAGAAATGACGATGATGTCGTGTCCACCCCCAGTCAGTGGTATGGTGCACAAAGTTTGAACTTTTCCAATTTCCCAACATTCTCCCTTTAGTTAATCCATTAACTAACAAACCAATTTCCAAATGATCAATCTCACTATCCTTATTGAACAAATCTTCACAACAATGTTTCCCATACGTCTATGCTAGACAACTGCAATTTGATTCATCATTAGTTCTGCCAACCACCCATTGTTCTACACATTAACTCCAACCTGTGGAAGGACGGAAGGCCGCCTTCAATAATTCCAATATTAGTTTGAGTGTCCATGTGAAGCGAATTGGTGCTATACCTAGCGTTAGAAGGAGTTACAAGAAACATGGTAGTACTCCTAGGCATCTGAGCCGAGCAGCATCGAAGACATACCTGACAAGAACGTAAAAGTACTAGAGAAAAAATCCAAAACAGGTGAATTTACTTTTTAGATAATGTTCATCCACGACGGCATCCTAGAGAAAAGAGAGCCCAAAAAAGTATCATCAGTAATTCCCGCCTCCCTCTGCATGACCCTCTACAGATTTTGAAATTCAGTGATTGTTTGAGCCAAAGTTCTGTTATCTGAGTCATTAGGAGCCACATACGTGCAGCATGTTTTGCCCAATTTATGGCACACCCACCCTCTGTAGGGGAGCTCACCCAAGTTACAAGGCGAAACAGTTATTTGGTCTTGAATATAGCTGCTCATTCTGTTGTATCTGAATTGCCATATGTTACCTTGTTGAGTTTGTTGTATGTACAAGTGTGATAGACAGAATCCTTTTGTTACAGTGTTTCCTTTAGTTTATTTTAGGCAGGGAAATCCTCGTCAGGATAGGGATAGGGTGCGTTTATCAAACCCTTTAGAGTTTATTAAAATTGCATCTTTTGAAAAAATCTCACAAAGTTGTCCATCTCCCATTTCTAAACACTCACAGTTCCCTTGAGGCAGCAATCTACCCCAGGGCCTGGTAGTCCACGGGATCTGCTGGCTGTTCAAAAATGCAGGATAATTTGAGGTAGTCCATCCAGAGATCGAAATACCCAAGTTCATCACCCCTTGATGACCATTGCCCACTGGCTTTTTTTTATCTTTGTCTGCGGGAGAATAAAAAGGGCACCAGAGGAGCGATAAAGGGCACTGGGTCAGAGAGGTTAAGGACACATGAAAGATTTGTACAGGTAGGAAAAAGAATGAGGGCTCTGGATTGAGTATGCCTGAGCATTCCTGTAGAGTCAGTGTAGAATGATCAAATCACAGAGATTATCAAAAGAGAAAACCTGCTTAATGTTCCTCCAATCAACTGTATAGACATGTGGGAAGTTTAACGTACTTACCACAAAGTACTAAAATTAGCCTCTAAAATATGAAGGCTTCTTCGTCCATTAGGTGTTAACGTGACGTGACAAACTCCAAAGAGAGAGAGTTTGGAAGACCGAAGACCCATGATACCAGCTACAAATTGGATCCCTTGAATCCTCCCAATTCACATTCATTTTGTTGGGGCAGCCCTCTCACATCCCACACAAGGTCAGGATGTGACCTCCTAGACCCGAGAGCACCTTGCACCCAGCTCCCGGCCAGGCTATGTGCACATTTCTTTTAAAAAGGGCCTGGCTGAGTACAGAAATACAGAATCTAATGTCATGCTGACTAATATAGTATCACTCAGATATGATTTTCTACTGTGCAAAGTGCTATCCGTACTTGTATGATCTGGTATATGCTAAGGAACTTGCAATTAAAACCTAATTAATTGTGGCAATTTCAGGAAACGTGCACACAGTGGTAATGCACAATTTCTTTTAGCAGATATTTTCTACCGGTTGAAAATGACATGTCTCCCTCTGCTTACCTGCTAGCCCATAGATTGTAAGGCTTTCTTTAGTTAAAGAACATAACGATACATTACAGGTAAGCCTCCCTGTTTTCCGTTTCTATTGATCTTTGCACATAAATACAGACTGAAATCGATTTGTTTTCTGTCAGTGTTTATTTGTAAAAACTGAAAAACATGGAGATTTAGGTTTCTTTGTTTACCTGCCCATGCTTTTCAGTCACACTTTGCAGGCTGGTGGGTGTGCAAAGTGAAAGCATGCATAGTATTAAGAAATTGGGTGATTTGCCTTCAAAGCTATAGATATCACAGTATTATGTTTGATTTGAAAGGATGATGTTGGTTCTGAATGCTGAGAAAATGAATATGAGCAGTAGAGACAGTGGTAGTGATGAATTGTTGTAATCAGAGGTCGCTATCAAAGAGGACCCCAAGGTTGTGAGCCTTGAGTGAGGATGCAAGAAGTTCTGTCGGGAAGGACATATGACAGAAGAGAGTAGGATGGTGTTGGAAGCTGGGAGAAAGATGACTTCCTTTTTTGAAGAGTTCATCATAGGCATCAGAGAGCCGTTCAGTGATAGATTGAGGTGAGAAAACTGGTACTCTGTTTTGAGATGGCTGAGGTAAAGGAGAGAAAGGAGAAACATATTTTAGTGTAGTTAGCAAAGTGGTGATAGTGAAAGCCAAAGGATGAGCTACATTTTCCTAGATCAGAGGTTGAAGAGCCGAGTTACAATGACTGATCCTTCGGGGATGTGACAGGGAGACGTGTCGAGAGGCAGATGACATTCTGGTGTGCAGCAGGACAGAAGAACAGTCCAGAAAAGATTCAATACAATTGATGACAGTCTTGGTAGAAAAAGGGTACAAAGTAGGCATGGAAAAATTACAATTTGCCAGGAGGAAGTCTTGTACACAGGGCAGTTGATATCTCAAGAAGGAAGAAAAGTGACACCTGAAAGAGCAGAAGCCATCTTGAAAACACCTCGACCAAAGACAGTGAGGGAGATGCAACAATTTCTGGGCCATTGCAATTACTGTAAGGCATGGGTATTTGAAAACAGTATATACATCAGATCCCTTTTAAAAGGACTCAAGGAAGCTCAGAAAGATGACAGTAGCATAGCTTGGACATGTGAAATGACAGAAGCATTCGATTAATTAAAAAGGGCAATATGCATAGCACCTGTTCTAGGGATTCCTTGTTCAAATGCAGAATTGTTCCTGTTCTCTCATTCAAATTAAGTAGTAATGGCAGCAGTGCTTGCACAGAAGACTACCCTAGAACACAAACCACTTTACTTTATTACATTTGTACAGAGCACCACTGACCCAGAGGCTTAAGGGTGCAAACTGAAAGCACAAAGAAGAAAAGAACACAACAACACATAGGAAGGCAACACAGATATCTATCCAACAGATCGATCATAGAATGAACCAGTTACCAGTCAGAAAGTGGCTATCTGAACAAAAAGGTGAGAATGAGGGACAGAGGAAAGAGCAGAGGAAAGGATCCAAGAATGTCAAGCCACACTGCAACAGAGGATTGCAGCCCCCTCCGACGTCCTCCAGTACCAGTCCATGCAGTGTTACCTCTCTAATTGGAAACTAACAGCCATATTACAGCAGGATTCTAGATGCAGTGATGAGAGGTCATTATCCCTGTTAACAATCATTTGCGGCAGTGGCCTTAGGGCCTCATCGTGAGTTTGGCCTCAGCCCTAAATGCAGTGCTAACGCTATTACCGCCCCATTTAGTGGCTGGCCAAATCATGACTTTGGCGGAAGGTTTGCAGTTACCTCCATCTTTTTCCTGCAGGTAAAATACTCCACTTTCTGCCTTGTTTTTGGCGCCATTAGCGTGGCACTAATTGCGCCTGCGCTAGAGTGCCCCAATCCCATTGGGTCCAATGGACCCAAAGGGGAATGGAAACTTACTGCTGCACCACTACTTGTGATCCAGAGCTAATAGAGCCGGACCTTGTAGCGGTAACACTATTTATATTGGCAGGATTACTGCGGGATACTGCCAAGGCTCTGATAGAACCCTTGGTAATTGAGAAATCTTCCAGCATCACAATGGGCTGTACAGTAATGTTATATGTGGAACATGCCTGCTCACCATTCTTGCAAAGCCCAAAAGCACATTGACTACGCAGAGAGCATCTGGATATGAGGTGATTATCTTAAACTCGGTGATTAACATTGTCAGATGCACAGTAGTGAACCCAGGAACATTCATAGCAGAGCCAGTAGAGGAAGGAGATCACATGCACGATTGCACCAAATACAGTGAATAGTATGATGATATTCCCCCAAAGACCCCAGGAGGGGGAAGTATTCTTCATTAACGGTTTCTCGGCGATCGACCAGAGCACAGGGGAAACGAACACAGGTACCTCAGTGGGAAAAGTAAAACAGCATGTTAACTTTTAGACAGTGGAGAGTGCGAGACTGCCTTTACATTCTTTGCGCAAGCAGCAGAATTAGTAGTGCTTATTGTGGCACTTGAAATGCTCGAGGATGAGGAAATAACATTGGACGAGGAAATAACAGTGTATTCTGACTCTGCCTACGTGATGTCAACAGTACACACAGGAATGTCAAGTTAGAAGAGGTGGGGTTTCCTACGTGCAGATGGCATGCCAGTGCAACATGTGCATTTATTGGATAGGCTTACAGACGCACTATAGCTCTCATCGGCCCTGGCCATGATGAAATGCATACACCACACTAAAGGTGCAGATTTTATTTTCCCCTGCACCGAAGCCACCGATATAGAGGCCAAAAAAGCAGCGTATTTTCCTGAAATATCTGAAAATGACACAGCAATAAATACACATAAACACATAGCATGGTCATGAAAGAAGGCTTTAATACTTTGCTCATAGCACAGATCACTGAATTGCAGAGACATACTCCTCCAGAAGAACAGGATTTGTGGAAACATAGGAGGTGCCCATTGTCCCCCACAGATGCAATGTGGCTTCAAGACAGCAACGGCAAGCCAGTTATGCCCCTTGAATTACTTAAAGTAGCATTAGAGCAGCTGCACTACCCAGCACACACAACACAAAAGAGACTTACCGTCCTGAAAATGGAAGAATGGTTTGTGAACACGTTGCTGCTTTTATTATAAACTGTATAGTTTGCCGAGGTTTACCACAGGGACCCAGAAAAAAGGATGGCTCAATTGCCTGCCCATAGCCCTATTTGTATTACGCAACTAGCCCAGCTCAGACCATCACCTGACTCCTCACAAGCTGGTGACAGGATGCCATATGCAAATTCCTCTCGCTCCTCCCACTCAAATGTGAACTGATGCCCATAATGCTGCTGATATGCTTGGTTCTGAAATGCAGGAATACTTGTCTGCTATGATGGCGAGTGTCACGTTTATGTCTCAACAGCTTCAAGATCAGCAGGGGAGGATAAAGAAGTAAGAGGAAGACATTGAACAAATTGATCCCTTGACTTTGCTTAAGCACCCATCCTGTATCGAGGTTATAAAGTGTTATCTGAACAGTTTGTGAGGGGCTGGCACAAACTGTGTTTCAAAGGATCACATCTCGTGTGGGAGGTCTCACTGACTGCTGTTCAAGCACAAGGAACAAGAACGTGGCTCCACCTCAGTGACGTCAAACCATAAAAAGGAGAGACCCCCCCCGTGCCACCAATCCCAAAGCTGAAGGCAAAGAAGAGGTGACCCAGATTCAAACACAATCAGCTACAAGGAGCAGACAACAACTAGCAGACTAAAACGGACAATAAACTGTCCGTCCCTAAATTGGTAAATAAACAGAATTGAGTGAATATTTTCCGCCCAAGGATTTTACCTGCATAAGTAAAAATACAGACATTCGATGTTGCCATTAAAAGCAATACTATTTGCAATGTCCCCTTACATAGTAGAAACTTATCATGCTTTGAGAATGAGCAACGTAATGCTTGCCACCCTTTTGGTGGCCCCAAAGACTCCGTTTATTTTTTAAATAATTTTTCAGGCCATAATTGGGCAGTTTTTCTTGCAGAGGGTAACATTTCGAAAACAATGTGAAAGATCCAGTGAAAAGAAAATGATGGGCCTGTTTTATTTTGTTCCATACACGCTTTCGGCCTGCAGACCACCTAATGCACGTGGCTCTTTGCAACATGCCGACACATAAGCAGTAATGCTTCTAGCTATATTCTTCACATTCTGCTGCCTCTATTTCTTTATCATTTTGGCTTTGCGAGAATGGTTTTTCTACAATGTATCCAAACCAGTGTATGGTAATTTAACTCCTAACACTATAGCAAACGAACTAACAGCTCATGAATTTTCTGTTGCCACTAAGCAGATGAAAAGGCTGAAAAGAGGTGCCAGAGATGACTTGCAGCATATAAATGCATACATCAATGTCTCCTCCCATATGACTAATACTATGTGGTTTCAGCACATGAGCTGGGTGGGGAGAGGGACATCTGATGAGAGCTGCCACGTTTGCGCCCTCATTCCCTATGCCACGAGCACTTACAGGACATTTGTGGCCACAGAACAAACTGCACATGATGCGCATTGCCTAACTCACTTAGAACTCTGCCCAACTAGGGGGCAATTTAAAGGAATATGGGCTTCTTATGATGGACGTCAAAAAACACATTCCCCTATGAGGATAGCTATATAAAAACAAAGGCTATGATGGATGACCCAAAGATGAAAACATGATACAATATATATTGGACGGCCCAAATAAAGAAGACACTAAAACAGTAGATCACAAATTGCTACAATTCCCATATGTTGTGGTGAAAGAGGTACCTGGGTGCCAGGATGCGGAGGGAGACCCAATTTTTTAATCCCATTTATTAATATACCAACAGTTATTTACTACACAAGGATGGGTTGCAGGAATGATGGGGTGAAAATCACAAGTACCCCTGTCGGTACCAGTAGAGGTAGTGCAGACTGCAAATGATCAATGTCCCATGGACTTTACTAAATATTCCAAATTGCTCATTTGGGTAGAGGATGGAGCAGGCCCCTTCCCATAATACCTTTGAAACATTACACATTATGTTTCAGGAATGCTGGCCAAGTGAAAGGAGGGGAAATACATTTTTGATGTTCCCGGTATGAAAATAGGCACTGGTGTGTTGATGGACAACTATTAGGCTTGTGTATCCAGAGCATATATGAAGCTGCCCCCAAATTGGGGAGGGCAATGTTCAATCATGCTGATACGCATACCCACATTGGTAGTGCCCAAAGCAATGTACACATTTCAGATTTCCCTAAAATGGATGCACATTTGAGAAAGAAAAGGTCCCTCACCCTCAAAAGAATAAAAAAGGAGTGACTATATCTCAGACAAAATAGAAAAGGCATATGACGACATACCAGACAAGCATAAATTGCTCGGAACAACATAAATGTTATTTGCATCCCTTTTGACTGCCAGTTAGCAAGCCAAAATAAATGCCAAGTTGTTCCAAATAACCTGATGGGAGCTATTATAAACAACCAACACAATAGTGAAATGCTTTAATGCCATGAAGGAAGAGCTGAGAGCAATAAGGCTTATGACTCTTCAAAATAGGAACTTCCTTGATTTAATAACAACCATGGAGGGTGGCGTATGTGCAAAAATAGGACCCTCTTGCTGTACATACACACCTGCCCACGATGAGGAAAATTGGACCCTCACAGAGACCATTACATTGTCAACAGATCCACTATAAAATGGCAGAGGAATAAGTATTGGATGATGACTGGCTCTCTTGTCCATTCTCCTGGATCCCCTCTTGCTGGCTCATGCATTCAAAATACTAATAGCCATACTAGTAATGGTGCTTTTGGGATTCTGCATCCTGTGAATAGCCATAAACCAATGTAAGAAGATTGCTAATAAGGCAGTAGCAATGAAAATTGTGATAGACCTGGACACCCAAATACACAAAGCACACAAAAGATGATCTACCTAATACGGACATGGTACAAAGTCCTATCGTCCCTCCAGGCTCAAAGTTTTATTATCCCTGAGACCCTCTTAATTACCTGGGATGTTGGGTTTTCTGCAAACCATCTGGGGAGTGCTGCTATATGACTTGGAGTGCGGATGAGCATATATATAATTCAGGTGAACTGAGGGGGGTGACCCAGATATGGACCTCCAAGGTACCTTACTGGACTTGACCAGAGGGGGGAATGTCGAGAGGCAGATGAATATGTCACGCACAGCATTGGTCCCTCCCCACCTCAGTCATACAAACGAGTGGAGTATGTCATTTATGGTGTCTGTCCCTCCCTTGCCTCTATACCGCTAGTATGAGAAATGCTTGTCACTAATACAATCTTACCGACCTTATCCTGGTACAATAGAAGAAGAGATAAATCTGCAAACTCAAGAAGAAATTAACATGCTGCAACTGAAGATGACGAGAGCAAATTACATCACTGCCAAACTGACACACGGAGATGCAATAGATATGAAGCAAATATACACTCACCATGAAGAAGTAACATAACATAATCAATGTTTACGCTGAAACACAGCACAAACAATATATACACATAGCTTGCTAAATGTAGAAATGCAACAGTAACAAGTGGCCATCTTGACTAAAATGGATGACGAAGCCACGTTGGAGTGAATGGGAAGCATTGAAGAAGCCATGAAGCATCATAAAGATTTCACTTTCTGAATTAGCTGAGAACACAGATATGTGCAGGCCAGACAGTGACTGCAGAGCCCCCTCCAAGGTTACTGCGAAAAGGGAGGTTTGGATGACTCCGAAGAGAGCAGAATAATAATTAATAAGTGTTAGGCATATTCTTCTTAGATTAGTAAAAGAATAAACAGACCTTTAATGCCAAGTGCCTATTAATTAGAGGCTTAATACTGAAAGAATAGTAGCTTGAACAAGTCTCCAGTGGCCAGAGAGGGTAAAGACACCCACATTAATATGAGCTAAAATCCTAATAAAAGCAGAGGAGAATAATACAAAACGTTGGCTCCTCACATGTGACCTATGATGGGAGAACAGTGTTCATTCATTAGGCTCCAGACAGCTAGACAACTGCCTCGTCTCCCCATAGATTCCCAGGATGAAAAGGTGCTGAACATGGCCAAGTTCAAACCTAGATAACCCGGGCATGTGGCCTAGGAAATCAGGGATGTTTCTTATTTAACTGATAGAGGCAGTTCCTTGATTTTGCGTACCCTACCACTATTTTTGTTCATGTGTTGATGACCTGCCAAATATTCAAGGTTGCTAAAACCAATGCCAAGCAATTCTCAAATGATGTTGTTGTGTAACTGTTGCAGTAGTAAATTACCTGTTGCCAATATGATGTCTTTTTTGCCTTTATCAATTTAGGGCTGGTCCAAGCGGGGGCCATCAGATAGTCATGTCCAAGGAAAAGACTAACTCATATACAAACTATATGTAGACAATTCCCCTAACCAGTCCGAAAACCCTGTAGGTTTTTGTAACCAAGATTGTAATATGACGTCAGTAATGACGTTGTGTTCAATTATAATGTGTTGTTCTGTATGAAAATCTCAGAGAGCTTTGGAGACTCAGGTGCTTACTTCTATCACTGTTTATATGGATTGTTAATAAAACAGGCATTTGCCATTTACTTTGACTATTTCCGTCATTGGGCATGGGACTTTGCTGGTCTGTCTGTTCCACTAGCACTGGGACTTTCCAGTGCTCTTTTACAGATGGTTGCGGTAAGAGGTTTCCGAGTTCTAAGGACAATTTAAAGGATTCACCATCCAGGTACAGGGGGTAGTTGATGCTAGGGCTGATTTGCAAAAACCTAGGTCCTGCAGAGTGTGTAGGAGATGGAGTGGTCGACTGTGTTGAAGCTGGCAGAGAGGTTCAAAAGGATGAGTATATAAGACAGTTTGGAGTTCATGTGCATCAGAGTGAAGCTTGGGCATGCATGAGCGCAGTCTCAGTGGAGTGTTTACTATGGAAGCCAGTTTGAAGTGGATCGCTAAGGCCATCATTTTCAAGGTATATAATGACTTGTTTGAAGACATCCGCTGAAGGAGCTTTAAATAATGAGTTAGGTGGGAAATACAGTGCGAGTTTGCTGGGATGGTTGGGTCAGCAGATGGTTTCTTCAAATGGGGTGGGACAATTGAAATTTGAAGGAGGCTGGGGAGTGTCCAACATAGAGAGCTAAAAGAGCTCAGAGAGATGAGTGCAGGTGATTGGGACTGAGTCTTTGACCATTTGGTGAGCAAACACACTTATAAGAGGGGATGATGTGTTGGCGCTGTGAAGGAGACGTTGTAATTTGGTATGGGAGAAGAGGTTCAGAGAAGAACAAGCTGGGGTTGTGGACAGGAGGAGGGTGTAGGAGGAAGGCATAAGAGGGCTATGAGAGTGTGAGATTTTAGAGGAATATGTGTTTATATTCTTTGGTCCAGGAAGATGTTTTATTCAGTGGCTGAAACTCAAGATGCTGTGTTTTTGTGATGAATGGTAGAAAATACTAGTGGCTGATAAAAAAGACTTAGGGCCTCATTACACCTCTGGCGGTAGCCGTGCCATTAAAAATGGCACGGCTGCCGCCGGAGTTGCTTTTTTTCTGGCACCGGTGAATGGGCAAGAACCGGGTCATGCCGAGTTAGGCGTACCTGGTACTTGCCCATTTTCGGGTGCCGGAATCAAGGGCCTCCTCATCCCCATTCTGAATGGGGATGGGGACGTCGAATGCACCAGCACATGCAGAGTTGTGCCGGTGCATTTCGACGTACTTTGCTCGTGGGTGCCGTTCAGCCTGCCAGGAAAAACCTGGCGGGCTGTCAGGCACCCGCGAGCACAGCCTGCAGTATGTCAGTCCGGGAATTACGGTACTGGCATGCCTACCAGTATCGTAGTTCCTGGACCACCAGGGTCGTAATGAGGCCCTTAGAATGGTTTAGAAAGAAGGAAAATATTATATTTTGTGAATGTTACTCATTGTATCATCTTTTTGTGATAATTTAAAGAAAATGTTAGCTACAAAGAAATATTGTTAGAATTTGTTGGCTATTGACAGTAGAAGTCAAAGGGCTTCCACTACTTGTCTACGCCCCAATCTTTGTAGCACAAAACAGACAGTAGTTTTTTCATTAAAAAATAAATTATTCCTGGATCTAAGTCCTTATAGATAACTCACTGGCCCTGTGTTCAAATGATCTCATGTCCCCGAATGTTTGGCACAACCATCCCTAGAAAAGCGATGCTGTGCCACCTACAAGGGGGTGTAGAGATACTAGCCCTCAGCTCTCTCACTACTTTCCTAAAACAAACTAATTAGGTGCACATTAGTTGGTGGTCGGTTCTCTTCTTTATTTTTACCTCCACCATCAATGTGTCTTATGAATAATAAACTGTTATGGTCATATAGGCCAAATTCAGCTTCAGAAACAATATTAAAATCTACCAGTTAGTATCCTATTACTGTTAGATCAGGTTAAAATGATGTATGATTATTTGAGCCCTATCTTCAAATGTATGTAGGATCTCGGAGTTGTGGTCATCAGCCTATCAACTCTGAAATTTGTCAACCGTTTTCAGCGGAGTGGATGACTCGCCACCTTCTTCAGGACAGAGAATCTTGCATTCTCAATGGCACTTTGATTTCTTCACGGGTATCCACTAGGTGGATGAATGGAGAGTTTTCTCGGGGTTTCCCACGGGCAGTACAGCTTATGTTCTGATCTCTGTAGTATCACTGATTTCTCACTAGTGTTGATGATTGCTTAGTAAGTTTCCCTTGTGTGCTTCATTGCTTCCTGCTACTGGCATCATAGTTTGCGTCAGGCACTCATCGTACTTCAGTGTAGGGGAGCTGTGGTTGAAGAACATGGCAGCATTACAGCAACTGGTTGACTTTGCAAGACGATGCACGAGCGGGAAAGCTGGTGTAGTTTCTCGGCCGAGTGGACGGGCTGCCATGTTCTTCAACCACAGCTCCCCTACACTGACGTATGAGTGCCTGACGCAAACTATGATGCCAGTACACCACACCCAAAAAGCCTGAGAGGAAGGGACACGAACCCTACAGGCTATGTGAGCAGGAAGCAATGAAGCACACAAGGGAAACCTACTAAGCAATCATCAACACTAGTGAGAAATCAGTGATGCCAAACACATATGTGCTAAATTGTAGGCAACACATTTGCATTCAAAAGTAACAGCTTCAGCCACATAGCATTCGTGTGTGCAAGATGAAGTAGTACATGCATTGTATTTCCTCCAGAGGAGAAAGAGGGGACAGTTCAGTCCACTGTTTCGGGGGAAGAAGCTGGGGAGGAGTTGCAGATTGTATATATTGACAACCCGAGTGCAATAACACAGCTTCCAAAGGTGCAGGATACAGGAAGTTTCTGGTCTCCCCCTCCACCATCACCCACATCCACCAAGAATAAGGATGGCCATGCACATGATAAAGGTGACATATCTGAGTTCAGGCCATAGCACATGATGCTGGAAATGAGTGATTCTGAGTGTGAGAATGCTACAGATACGAGGGTTATCATTATTAATATAATTGGTTATTTATAACATGCTTAAATATCCAAAGCACTAAGCGCGGACCCGGGAAATCAAACATGTGTTGCTGCGTGTTGTCTTACCTCCCCGTTGCCCCTGAGCTACTTCCCAGGTCTACTCTACCAACCTTTGTAAAGGGTCTTAAAAACACATCCTAGTAGTTGAGAAAGTGCAAAATGACAGCACGTGGTAGCGCCTCCACCAACTCCAACCCCACCTTTGCAGTCAGATGGGCTTAGTAGGACACATATTTGGGGGAAATTCCAAATTGTGGAATTGCTTCACACAGGGCAAATTATGAAAGCATCTCATCACCTGCACTTTGTGCTGGGTAAAAGCTGCTGGCATCAAGTTGGGTGCAACATCATTGCAGGGTCATATGAAGCAAAACCATGCACAGAACCTGAATGAACCCAGACGTCCTCCACTGCAAACATGTCACCAGTATTCAGTCACTGCCAACCTGCACTTTTCACAACAAAGCTTTGCTAATGTGCCATAGCACTAGTGAATTACCACGATGGTGACAGAACAATTCACAGACAGCCACATTCCAAAAGGGCAGACAGTGCACTGAAAGTATTATTTTGGTTCTCACTGTTAAATAATAATGGTAAGCATGAGCCTTTTTTGGGTACCCCAATCCCTGCTGTACAACAGCTAGAAACAAGTGAGTTTCAGAACCTGCCGAAGCCCATATGTTTTTTAGGGGGGCATTATATTCAGGCCAGTTTGAACTACAATATTTGTCTGTTCTCTATTTTCATGTCTATGCATTAACTGCTTTCTTGCACATTTCCAAAATTGCAAAGAACTGAACAGTTGCTTCAGGTAAAAAAACATCAGCTCTACCAATGGCAGATTTGCACAAAAAAGGGATGTTAAAACATTCTTTCTTTGGCCATTTAAAGTTTATTGAAACATATTCCACAGTGTACTAAAAACAATAACAACACTGCAAGTGCAAAAGAAAGGGCGCTAAGGTCGTACACTTATATTGAGCATGGTAACGATCTTGAAAAGTTATCTGGTACAATTCTATGGATAAGAAACTGGTAAACAATTTTATCCCCAAAAAACTCAAAAGCAACCATAAATAATTCATATCCAAAATCAGCCCTAGTGTCATGACGCCCACACGACCCACACGTACAACCCAGACCACCCCGCCTGATACCTGCTCCAGACGTTCCACGCTGGTTCGCACCTCCAGAATCCACCACGTGCGGAGTTCCGCGCTGGGAAAACATCAATCAGGCTCCTGGCGATTGGGGCCCGATGGCGATGGGGTGCATCAGGAAACGCCGGCACTACTTCCTGGTCACGTGCCATCCGATACCGGTCACGTGATACTACGAGATTTCACCCAACGAATCCCATTGTCGCTTCCTGCTTCTCTGTATCACGTGACACGCCATGCCGCCCATGGGACCTGATGGATATGCGGTTACATGATCCGGTCTCCGGCATAAAGGAACACTAATCACGGACTACACCACTTCTCAGCTGTTCAACAGTGTTCGAGTGGCGTTTCGTTTTGCTTGGATCCCGTTCTTCTGGCTATTAGACCTCGAGTTTCTGGAATTGGACTGCTTTCGTTTTTTTTCCTTAGATTTGTTGCTTGGAACTCTGTTTTCCTGGATTTTGACCTTGTGCTTCGTATTACCAGACTGCCTTCGCTTGTGCCTCGGATTTGGTGTTTTGGAACTTTTGCTCCCCAGGATTTTGGATCTTTGGCTCACGGACTTAGGACTGCCTCTGGATACCGTTCTGCTTTTGTGGACTCTGTCCTTTGAACGCTGTGCGCTACATCAGGTGCTTCCATCAAGGGGAATCAGGCTACCCGTCCTCCTCTGGGTGTTCTACTATCCTCCACCACCTGGGGACTGCCCGCTCCCTCCTCACACTGCAACATTGGTAGGTGCTGTTCTTACTCTCTTCCTACTATTGCCCTTCGTGATTATTGACCTTGTATTCACGATTTACTAACCTGCTTCCCTTGCAGCTACCTGGTACCCGCGCTCCTGCCTCTTGTGCACCTGTGGTCTCAATAACTGGTTAGAGAGCATTCTTTGATTTCTCCCTGACCGGTGCTTGGGGACGGAGGTGTCCATAGACATCGCAGTAATCTCGGCTTGACAGACTGAGAAGCCTTTCTGCCTTGGCTATGGATACTGCCGCCGGGGACCAGGTGGCTGCTTTGGTCCAAGCCATCACAGTCCTTAGAGCAGACATGTCAGCCGCTACAGCCGCCATCCATCAGCAGCTGGAAACGATACAGAGCGAACTTCATGCGCTTCCCCCTGACCCTGAGTTTCGGGATGCCCCCCCAGGGGGCCCCATCTGTTCCTGCTCCAAACCCTACGCCTGTTTATGTCCCAAATCCTTTTCCCTTGGCCCCTCCCGAGAAGTTTCAGGGCGATCCCCGGAAGTTCCGAACCTTCATAAATCAGTGTAAGCTCCACTTCCTGTGCCGCCCACAGGCCTTCCCAGACTCCACTACGAAGGCAGCATTTACACTTTCACACTTGGGGGGAATAGCTGCCGCCTGGGCCAACCCATTACTCGAGACCAATAGTCCTGTGCTATATGATTTCGACCTATTGATCACGGAAATGACCAGGGTTTTTGATACCAGGCATAAAGCACAGGCTCGGGACTTAGAACTCCTTGAATTGAGCCAGGGTAAGTCAACACTGGTCGATTATATTACCCGTTTCAACCAGCTGTCGGTAGAGACAGCATGGCCAGAAAACAAAAAGGCTGTGGTGTTTAATCGTGGTCTCAATGATGCTATGAAATATGCATTAGCGGTAATACCATCCTTACCAGACCAATACCTCGAACTTGTGGATTTATCCCTACAAGTGGATGCCCGAAGGGCCGAGAGAAGACACGAGACCGGGAAGTCCGTGCCCTTCTCAGCCAGCCTGCCAACCAACAATACTCAGGGCGAACCTATGCAGATAGGTGGTATTCGCAGTCCTATTACAGCCTCAGAAAGAGATTGACGTAGGTCCTCCAATGCATGTTTCTACTGCGGCCTGAATGGCCACTATGTCAGAGAATGCCCCTGACGCCCCAAACGTAAGTCATCGGTTTTTTAGAGAGCCCGTCCCTAAATGAGGGGGATCGGACGGGTTCACCTTCTCTCCCCTCCTCAGAAACAGTCTCAGGACTTGTCGGTCCCTTGCATATTCAGGCCCTTCTGATTTCCGTAGACAGCACTCATCACCAAGTACGCTTAGTCATCGACTCTGGGGCTACGGGTAACTATGTAGACATAACATTGGCCTCTTCTCTCAATCTTCCTCTATTAAACAAGCGGCGACCGGAACCTGTGCAAGCTGTTGATGGGTCTTCACTCATATCAGGTCCAATAAAACAACAAACCGCGCCTTTGACTCTAGTCATTCAGGAAACACATAGAGAAACCCTTTCATTTGACCTAATTACTATCCCACAATTCGGGCTTATACTGGGTCTCCCATGGCTAAGAACTCATAATCCTGTCATTGACTGGACACATGGGAAATTGTTTTTTGAGTCCGACTATTGCCAAAATCACTGTCTGGTGACCACTGCTCCGGTGACCTCTCCTTAGCAGGTATTAGGTGCATTGGCCCATCTCCAGCTTAATGACGAGCAAGCCATGGATTGCGAACCTCAAGGCCACGTCTTGGGGGCCGCTGTTTCCGGTATTCCTATAGAGTACCAGGATTATCTTGACGTCTTTGATAAAAAAACGAGCTGAACATCTCCCACCACACCGGTCGTATGACTGCCCCATCGACCTCATTCCAGATGCTGTCATACCTTGCGGTCGAATATATTCCTTATCCCCTACGGAAGACCATGCCCTGAAACAATACCTTCACACCGCCCTGAGGATCGGGCACATTCGCCCATCCCAGTCTCCCGCTGCGAGTCCCATCTTTTTTGTGCCCAAAAGGGAAGGCGACTTACGCCCGTGTGTGGACTATCGGCGCCTTAACCAAATCACTATAAAAAATCGGTACCCGATTCCTCTTATTACTCCACTCCTGGACAACCTAA
The DNA here is from genome assembly GCF_040938575.1 of Ambystoma mexicanum. NCBI lineage: Eukaryota > Metazoa > Chordata > Amphibia > Caudata > Ambystomatidae > Ambystoma > Ambystoma mexicanum. The sequence goes on along the minus strand of NC_090927.1, from coordinate 1,243,207,485 downwards.
CTCATGCAGGCATTTTTTCCAAGCTTCACCTCAGGGGCGCCTACAATCTGGTATGAATAAAACAAGGGGATGAATGGAAAACAGCCTTTTGTACCAGACATGGATTGTTTGAATACAGAGTCATGCACTTTGGTCTCTGTAATGCCCCCGCGACGTTTCAGAGATTCATGAATGACATTTTTGATGATATTATGGATGCATATGTCATAGTATATCTAGATGACATCCTAATCTATTCTTCATCCCCCACAACTCATGTATCCCATTTCAAGGAAGTACTCCACAGGCTCAGAACCAATGCCCTGTTTGCCAAACCCGAGAAATGTTTGCTTCATGTCACAGAGGTGGAATTCTTAGGGTTCCACATTACTTCCAAGGGTCTCTCCATGACTTCAGCTAAAGTCGATGCTGTTCTGAAGTAGCCAGTACCTACAACAGTCAAAGTCTTACAATCATTTCTTGGGTTTGCAAACTTTTATAGGAGATTCATTGCAGGATTTTCCTCCATCGCAGCCCCCCTGACTAGCCTTACTAGTCCACGGGAACCCTAGATATGGACTCCATTACAAGACAAGGCATTCGAGACACTGAAAGCTGCCTTTACGTCTGCCCCTATCTTGCAACATCTGAACCCTGACCTACCTTTTGTGGTGGAAGCAGACGCTTCCTCTTTCGCTTTGGGAGCAGTCCTGTCCCAGAACTGTTCTGCCACGGGATTGCTGCATCCTGTTGCTTATCACTCACGTAAATTCACTGCTACGGAACAACACTATACTGTCACCGAAAAAAAGAGCTTTTAGCAGTCAAAGATGGATTCAAGGTATGGAGACACCATTTATCAGGGGCCAAACACCAGATCACAGTATATTCTGACCACTGTAATTTACAGGACCTAGCGACCCTTAAATGTGTGAATAGTCGGCAAGTCCGCTGGCATTTGTTCTTCTCTTCCTTCAATTTCATTATACGGCACCGTTCCAGTAGAAGGTCACGGCAAGGCGGATGCCTTGTCGCGTGTGCCGGGTGGTGTATCCCTTCCTGTTTTTCCTGAGACTATGCTTGACAAACATGTGATCTGTCTTTGTACCCCTCCTGTCGACCTTCTTGAATCCATCCGCCAGTGGGTACTCCTTCATGACCATGACACCAACGAATGGGACTTAACGTTCCATGAAGGATTACCTTTCATGCAGGACAGGTTGTACCTCCCCACCCAGAACACCCGTATTCAAGCGCTTGAGTGGTCACACGATGCTCCAATTAACCGACATCCTGGGCAGAAAAAACTCTTGCATTGTTGCACAGATGGTGTTGGTGGCCTACCATGCGCAGAGATGTAACTACCTATGTCTTGAACTGTTCCATCTGTGCTCAATGTAAAAACAGGAAGGGACGCCCCTTAGGACTGCTACAACCTTTACCCATTCCTCCGCACCCCTGGCCTACGGTTACCATGGATTTCATCACTGACTTACTGAAAATCCAAGGCCATGATACAATATAGGTGGTGGTAGACACATTCACCAAGATGGCGCGTTTCATTCCTTGCACCGGTATCCCTACCGCCCCGACACTAGCCAGGTTGTTTTTTCCATCCATTTTCTGTCTTTTTGGGTTGCCCTCTGTTATAGTGTCCGATAGAGGTTCACAATTCACCTCCCGATTCTGGCGCACCCTCACCAGCCTTTTGGGCATAGATGCCAGGTACTCATCCTCTTATCACCCCAAAATTGATGGCCAAACAGAGCGCGTTAATCAAACATTGGAGCAATATCTCCGCTGTCTCTCTTTGCAGCATCAATACACCTGGTACCAAGTATTACACTTAGCGGAGTTTGCATACAATAACGCACCTCATACTGCCACTGGGTTCTCCCCGTTTTACTCCATGTATGGCCAACATCCCCGGGTTTTACCCATACCTGATTTTTCCATGGCTCTTGCTCCGGCCGCGGCCTCTTGTCTCAGGGATTTGGAAGACGTGCACGCACAGACCCTCACTCACCTGAGGGAATCACAGGCCACCATGTGCTCCGCTGCCAATAAGAAGCGTGCAGATACACCTAGGTATTCGGTTGGTGACAAGATCTGGTTGTCCTCTAGACATTTACAGATACCAGGTTGTCGTAAACTCCTTCCCCGTTTTGTAGGCCCTTATCGTGTCACCAGGGTCATCAATCAGGTGGCCTTCCGTTTGTCTTTGCCCCATTCATGGCGCATCCACCCGGTATTCCACACCTCCCTGTTGAAGCCCTGCCTTCCTCATACTAGACCGCTTCTGCCACCTTCTGCACTCGTGCAGGGTTCTTCTACCGAATATGAAGTCAAGAATATCCTGGGCTCACGCCTCCGAAAAGGGGTTTTGTATTACCGGGTGGATTGGCTCGGATTTGGCCCTGAGAAACGTTCTTGGGAACCCGCCTCTAATGTACATGCCCCCCTCCTAGTTGCTAGGTTTCATCGGGATCATCCATCTTGCCCACGCGGTCGTGGGCCCTTGGGGGGGGGTTCTGTCATGACGCCCACACGACCCACACGTACAACCCAGACCACCCCGCCTGATACCTGCTCCAGACGTTCCACGCAGGTTCGCATCTCCAGAATCCACCACACGTGGAGTTCCGCGCTGGGAAAACATCAATCAAGATCCTGGCGATTGTGGCCCCGATGGCAATGGGGTGCATCAGGAAATGCTGGCACTACTTCCTGGTCACGTGCCATCCGATACCGGTCACGTGATACTACGAGATTTCACCCAACGAATCCCGTTGCCGCTTCCTGCTTCTCTGTATCACGTGACACGCCATGCCGCCCATGTGACCTGATGGAGATGCGGTCACATGATCCGGTCTCTGGCATAAAGGAACACTAATCACAGACTACACCACTTCTCAGCTGTTTAACAGTGTTCGAGTGGCTTTTCGTTTTGCTTGGATCTCGTTCTTCTGGCTATTAGACTTCGAGTTTCTGGAATTGGACTGCTTTCATTTTTTCCCTTGGATTTGTTGCTTAGAACTCTGTTTTCCTGGATTTTGACCTTGTGCTTCGTATTACCGGACTGCCTTCGCTTGTGCCTCGGATTTGGTGTTTTGGAACTTTTGCTCCTCAGGATTTTGGATCTTTGGCTCACGGATTTAGGACTGCCTCTGGATACTATTCTGCTTTTGTGGACTCTGTCCTTTGAACGATGTGCGCTACATCAGGTGCTTCCATCAAGGGGAATCAGGCTACCCGTCCTCCTCTAGGTGTTCTACTATCCTCCACCACCTGGGGACTGCCCGCTCCCTCCTCACACTGCAACATTGGTAGGTGCTGTTCTTACTCCCTTCCTACTATTGCCCTTCGTGATTATTGACCTTGTATTCACGATTTCCTAACCTGCTTCCCTTGCAGCTACCTGGTACCCGCGCTCCTGCCTCTTGTGCACCTGTGGTCTCAATAAACGGTTAGGGAGCATTCTTTGATTTCTCCCTGACCGATGCTTGGGGATGGAGGTGTCCATAGACATCGCAGTAATCTCGGCTTGACACCTAGTAACCAGAAAATCAGATGTAAAATCCAGTGTGTATTACATTTCCCAGTACAGTTCATGGAACTCGCCTTAGAGATCATATTGAAGAGAAATGTGATAGGTCGCTCGTGCAGCTTATGGTGAATGTTAGGGTTGTCGTGATTGTTTTCAAAAGTTATCAGCCGGTTCCAGTCAGTTTAGAATTGGACCATTTCATCCCTTAATGCCCCATCAATCTTAGACATGGCCGTCACATACCACACTTGTGCCCACTACCCCTTCATGTTGGGCGCTATCTGGGCTTTCCAATGCATGGCTATCACTAGACGTGCCACAACCAGAAAATGCTCTACCAGTTTAGAGCTTCTGTCTGTCAGCTTGAAGTCGCCCTGTGAATCTTCATTCCCCAAGAGCAAGACTAAGGGATTTGAGGACAAATTCACCACATGTCAAAGAAGGAGCCTGGCGATGTCCCGCACCTCCAACACTGAGGGGAGAGCACAGGGTTCATTCTATGCAATCACTCTGGTGTGAGGTACAAGCGACACAGCAGTTTAAAGCTGTTTTCCCGAAGCTGTAGAGCCTAGACCGTCTTGCTTGCTCTCATCCAGCTATTGTATCAAGCCAGGTTATCTATAGGTCTTCCTAAGTCTTCTTCCCACCTATCCATATATCCGTGAGGGGCTTAAACCTAGTTGCATTCAAAACCCTATGAAGAGTTGAGAGCCTGGCACAGGGAGGTCCCCTATCAATAGGTCCTCAAAGTGGGTTGTTTACCACTTCCCATGTGCTGGTACATTCATCCTGACCACCCAGTGTCGAAGTTACAAATACTCAAATCTATCCACTTCTTCGACCATGTAGGCCTATCTGCACTGCTCAAATGTGAGGGGGTGGTTATCCCTGTACAACTTGCCCAGTCGATATAGCCATCCCTCCTTCCTAATGGGCGTGAGAAAGGTGATAGGTTTCTTAACATCAGGTGGGGCAACTAAGCCCTTCCCTCAAAACAGGTCACTATGAACGTCACTAAATATACGACATAGTAAAGGCTACAAAATGATAAGACACCCAATCATGCAATCCTCTATCATTGGTTGGCTTCTAACATCTGTCAGCATCCTTCAGCCCACACTAGCCGTACGCAGGCCAGACTGCCAGGTGCTGGTGAGTTAGTCTTAAAAATCCACTTCCCACCAATTAGAATATCATCCATCATCACCTCAGTGGTCTGCTGTCAATTAGGGCCTTTGAACTTGTCCTTGGGAGTGTTCCTTTGCTCTGGAAGATACAGGGGAGTAGAGGCACGCTCTGCCCTCATGCGTAGGTGTGACCATCCTGCTTGCCCAACTGGAGGGAACTCCGCAGTATTCCAGAGATCTGTCATAGGTGAGGGGAAGGTGGTGGTGGCATATTTGTGCACCGCTTTATCCCAGTACTCATATGTGGCCTTCAGCACCGGATGTCCCTGCTCACCCCATTTCTAGGTATGCAGTAATATTGCGGCAACAATGTCACCTTTACAAAAAATCGCGGCATTGGTGTGACCCAGTAAAGGTATGCCCCGTTATAACATTTAAGGGGAGGGGGTGTTGCGGGAGTGTCCCCCACTTCCCTTTAATGGCATAATGGGTCTGGGGGTTGCAGGGGTGTCTCCCGCATCCTTTACATGTATTGCGGCGGCAAAACCACAGCCTTTTTGCTGCGATTTTTTGTGTAAACAGCCATTTTTGCCACAATTTTAAAACATGGAACCTATTTCCATGTCTCCAGGGAGTGCCAGCACCAATGATGTAGGGGGTTCCCAAGGCGTCCTGCTCGATGGCTATCCAATGGTTGGGAGCGTGTGTATTTGCCTGGCTTTCCAGTATGGGTGCCAATTGGGCTGCATACAGGTAACTTTCAGTGTCAGGCTCCGCCAATCCCCCTGCACCCTTGGCTGCCATTAAGGTGTGCCTAGCCACCCTTGGTGATTTCTTGGACCAAATAATTCGAAATATGTGAGACTGCAAGTCTTTCAGCACCACCCTGGGGATCCAGAGCGGTAGAGCCTGGAATGCATATATTAGATACGGTATCAGGGTCATCGTGACTGCCGTTATTCTCCCCAGGCAGGACATTTCTGAGTCCCCCTACTGTGTCAGGTCTGGCTTGGCCTTAGCAAAAAGTGGGACAATATTGGCGGCATATAGATCAGTGTAACACGCTGTTAAGTGTAACCTCAAATATTTCAGGGATCGCAATGCCCAATAGAAGGGACTGGTCACCTTTAAATGACTCAATGCCTATGGTGATTCCAATATGTTAAGCATGGTTGATTTTGTGTAGCTAACCTTAAAGCCTGAGACCTTATAAAATCTTTCAAGCAACAACACGATATTGGGCAATGTATGCCTAGAATCTTGCATGTAAAAAAGGAGGTTGTCTGTGTATAACACCAGTTTATGCTGGCAGCCCACTATACCTAGCCCAGGGATATCCCCCAATGAGCGCACCAGGCAGGCCAGCGGCTCCACAGAAAGGGCAAACAGGAGTGGAGACAATGGGCACCCTTGATGAGTCCCCCTGTGCAAACTCACTGGGTCAGAAAGGACTCTGTATACTTTGATCCTGGTGGACGTGAGCACAAAATTAGCGAGCACCAACCTGAGAAATCTAGGGCCAAATTCAAACCCTTCCAAAACCCTTCACAAAAAATGTCCAGGTGACATAAGGCGGGGTCTTTATCAGGCTTAGCAATTAGTGTTAGTGTGGATTCCCAGTGTTGGCACGATAGACCCTGTCTCAACAAAAGAGTTAAACAGCTCTGCCATTCGAGGAGAGAGTTCCCCTCGGAGAATCTTTTATCAAAAAGGGCTGTAAAACCATCTGGCCTTGGAGCCTTGTTGCCCAGAAGACAGCAAATGGCTTGTGCCACTTCTTCTACTGTTATAGGCGTGTCCAGCGATGGTCTGTGGACTGCAGATATTTGGGGATGGTGGGCTTCCAGGATAAATACTTCCTGTTGCGGCCCATCTAAAGAGTCTGCTGCAAATAGTTCAGTATAATACCACAATAATATAAGTTATTTCTCAGATTCATCCTCACACAGACGACTCTGCTCATCTTTCAGACCCCCTATTGTAGAGCTGTTTTTATTGGCCTGGAGTTTGTAAGCTAAAATGTGCGACGCCTTATTAGATGTACTATAATAGTAGTATTTTGTTCCAAGCAGCTTGTGGGAAGTATCATGAGCCAATAATGCCTTTAATTCTGCCCTAGCCTCCTGGAGTTGTCTATAAGTCCTTCTGGCCCTGTCTCGCTTGTACTGGGTGTCCCACTCTCGAATCATTTCTTCAACTTGAGCTCGTTGGGCTGTGACAATCTTTTTCCATTCCAAAGCTATGCTAATCAACTCCCCCCTCAACATAGGCTTATGGGCCTCCCATACTCCTGATACTGGTACCTCTCCTGTGAGGTTCTCTTGAAAATATTGGGTGATCTCGATATATCACATACAGCCTGATCAGCCAGCAATGAGTTGTTCAATTTTCAGCTTGTGGCCTTCCTTCCACCCAGACCATACCCATCCAGCTGTAGAGTAATGGGAGAGTGCTATTTCTATAGTGATTGAGGTGACTGCCGAGAGTAAGGGCTGAGAAACCAGGAAAAAGTTGATCCTGGAGTAGGTGTGGTGAACATGCAAGAAATGTGAGAGGTCTTGGTTCTGGGGGTGATGGTGTCTCCAAACGTCAATCAAATGCATATCAACTATGGCCTGTTTAAGAGAAATTGCTTTGAAGGCGTCATACTGGGCCTCCGAACCAGACCCCTCATTCATACCATCTAAAACCACATTAAAATCCCTGCCCACCACTAGTTCCCCCCATTGGAAATTGCTATACGCGGGAGCAGTTGGGTAGAGAACTGGTCTTGCTGCTGATTAGGCCTGTATACTAATACCAGAGCCAGATCTCTGACAAGTCAGATCTCACAAGTTCAACCAAATGTATCTGCCTTGACCTTCTTTCACAACTTTACCTTGCTCAAAGTGTAGGGACCTAGCTATCAGGATTGCTATCACTGCTTTTTTCGGCAGCGAAGAGGCAAGTACTGATGAGGGAACCAGCCTACCGCAGTGTCGGCCAATACTACTGCAGGAGGTGGGTCTCTTGAAGCAGGGTGATATTTGCCTTGAGGTCCACCAATCCAGAGAGTACGCTCTTGCGTTTTCTCCGAGAGTTTAGCCCCTGGACATTCAGGGATACAATTTTCACATGAGCCATAATAGTACTTTTCCCAGGTTCCAACCACCCCATCAAACTGTCAGGTCTGTAAGGTACACAAGGCAAAGGACACAGGCAAGATAGGTCGCTGCCAACACAGCGAATACGAGGGATTCAGGAAACTCAGAGTACTTAAGAACAGGCACTAGAGCCATGGACTGAATTTCGGGAATTATGCAGGCAAGGAACAAACAGGAAAACTATAAAAGGCTGGGATTGAAGAGCGTCTGTTCTAAGTGAGTTTATAAAGGCCCTCCCAGCCAACAGGGTGGAGGTAATTGCAGTCTGAGGCAGCTGTGTTCAATTAAGCCCAGCCCTGGCTTCAGTAGCCTGCAGCAGTGGTTTGTAATTAAGGGTTCTCCAGCTCTCAGCAGCCTAGCCTTCAGTAGCTTGGGACAGGTGAATGCAACCAGAGCCTCTCCAGCTCTTAGTAGCTGGCTGCAGACAAATGTACTTACTATGCCTCCTTTCCAGACCTCTGCATTTTGGACAGCATAGATGTACTAGAATGCATCTGCTGGTTAAACCTAAAACCCGGAATGGAACATGAAATTAGATTGGTCCAAAACTGCAGTGGTAAAACAAGTAAATGAATGCAGAGGCAGTTGGTAGGTTTTAACTTCGCAAGCATACAATAAACAGAGTCTCTGAATGTGCGCATGTAGCAGAGCTGGTGGCAGGTGGGTGGATCATTACAGTATGCCCCTTTTATTTTTTTAAGCTGCAGTAGAAAGAGTAAGGGTTGAAGCAGTAAAGTCAAAATCAATGACCAAGGAAAGCTTCTATACTCCTTCAATATAGTACTTTGATCAGAAACTGCAAAGGGATGATTGATCTTTACAGCCCCACCAAACGACTCACAAGGTACATCAGAACTTAAGGCGGGTGCACAGGAAAACAGAATTGTAGACTGAGGCTTTTTAGAGGATACAGCATTAGAGGCATCACAGAAACCAGAATTGCTGGTTTCAGGTTGTTCTTGGGATGCAGCGGTTGTGAATGTGAATCCAAATGCAAAGCAATTGTTTTACTTTCAGACGGCTGTGGCAAAACGGAACTATCTTGATGGCTTTCAGGAAGGGCAAGTTTACTCTTTGCCACTGAGAGCTGGTTTTCTGATGGCATAACTTCAGCTGACATGGGGATTCCTATAGGCAGAACTTGGCATTGAGCTGTGGATACCACCCTCATGCAGTTGGCGACAGGCTTAGAGTGTTAATGTAATTTGGAAGGAGATACTGCTGAGTGCAAGGCTAGCGAAGGCTCGACTAAAGTCTTTTCACAGACATGTAGTGCAGGTCCCTCGTTCCACTGGTTCAAATGTTCAAGCAGCATAAAACTAATATTGGTACTGATCATAAGCTCTTGAAACACTAACTCCATTACTGAATCTTCCTTTACACTGAAAGGTATGATCTTGCGTTCAAGGTAATCCTCATTCATTTCTTGTGGTTTCATTACAGGCATGGGTATTTGGATTACTTCGGGTGTTGGAGTGGATTCAGGGGTAAGCATGGATGCACAGTCCCGATTCAGGTCACAGGCAAGCATTGAAACACAGTCTTTGACAAAGAGGTTTGTTGGACTGGCTATAGTTTTGGATACTGCAGCAAATGTGGGGTTGTAATCACTAGAAAAGTCAATTGCATTGCTGTCTATGTACAAGGAAGGGCTGCATACTGGCGTTGGAACCAAGGAAGCAGTTTGGGCACAGGACAGGATTGGAGTTAGACTATGGTTAGGCTCCTGGAAAAGCTCTAGTACAGAGTCTGCAGAGGTGTCAGAAGAGATTGCATAGATAGAGTCAGTAGGAGACAGAAGAGGCATTTCAATGGAGCCACTCGGTGAGGTACAAGGGACAGGTCTTCACTAAATAGATTGTAGTTGGGAAAGCCTGGCTGGCATATTTGACGGAAAGAGAAGAGCATTCCAAGTTAATCTGCAACTGGTAAGCATATTCTTGTTTCAATATTTCTATTTGCTCCACCGTTCTTTCTTTTAACTTATGCAGCTCTTTAGGAATCCAAATGTCATCAATAAGTAGAGAGAGAGAGAATGTCTGGTTCAGGGTGATGCGTTATCTGAAGATGAAATGTATCTGTCTCTTACGTTTTGGGTAAACATCATGCCAGACTGCCTGAATGGGGGAATTTACTCCTGATGCCCCTAAAATCATATATAATTGCAAACATTACAGCATAAAGCAACCTCAACACAACAGCTGTAGTAGCCAGGGTTGGATTGGCCCATTTGCCACTCGGCCCGTGGCCGGCCCGAAATCATGTGTAGTCCCCGGGTGGCGGTTTCTGGCCACGCCTGGGCAACATATGTTACCTTGATTTGATGATTGATTTGCATGCATGATGTGTGCATCATAAATTATGATGCATGCATCATTCACATGCTACTGCAGCATGCAAAGTTGAGGTGCCGGGGCTGCAGCCGGGCCGGCCGCTGTCACCGTGCCGCCACTCCAGGGGGCCGGCAGCCGGCCAGTGTGCAAACTCAGTAAACTAACACATGTAGAGTAACTCTACAGAACACATCACACAACGCTACATAACACAATAGAGAATAAAATACAAAAATACAGCATAGCACAATACACATAATACACACCATAATAGTAAACCACATATTATCATGCCACATTACATAAAATACATTACACACAACTGTGTAATAAAACATAACGCACTGCAACAAAACACAAACAGGCTTGAATTGCTTTCACCCTGTTCAACCCAATTGAGAAGAGTTTGTAAGTGGGCATAATGAGGTTCGACACACCTCCTGTGACACTGGCTTTATTGCAGATAGTGTAAATCACGCAATTTACTTAAGACTGCCCAATATTCCAATGAAACACAGCTTCTATGTATTTCATCAATGTTTGCAAGATAATGTGAGGCAAAGATGTTGGAGTAGTATTAACAGTGTTCCCACATGCCCAACAATCTACCACATGCTTCTGGTTTGAACATTAACATAGGATATGGGTGCAGAGTGTTTCCTTATAATCCAGCCTGGACCAATCCATGATGTGCCATTGAGAAGTTGAAAGTATGAATACGTACTGCGCTGCCATCTGCAGAGCATGGATAATATACTCACCGGCTCTACAGACGACACAACAAGCGTGAATGGGTTAACGGGAGGCTGATTTCCAATATGTACTGTATGCGACCGAGTTTCACACAGTGTTGCCACTGGCAACAATTTTATGCCACACACACTGGCCTCGCAAGGCAATCTACAGCATTGAGCATTTTCATTGCAAAGTAAAAGATAGTCAGTCACCTCCCCACTGGGACGTCTGGTTGGTCACTTAGAAAGTGATGGGTGCTAAAAACAACCCTTTAATTTGCATTTGGGTCTGGGTAGCAGGGCAAGCTGGAGCCTGGAGGCTGCCTGCAGGGCCGGGCTGGGCCTAGCTAGGCCCACGGCACAGCGGCACAGCGGCACTATCACACACATTAAGTTGCTTTCAACTTTGCAGGAAGCAACAAATTTGTTGCACTTTGCAAAGTTGAAAGCAACTTATTGTGCCTGGGGGGCACCGGAACAACAAGCGGGCCATTAGTCCACTGAAAATGCGGCTGCAGCAGTCGCCGACACAGACTCCATGCCGCCATGACTCACGTCACACCACGTGACTGAATGAGGGTACTTGGGCCTCTGACCCTGCTGCTGGGGCATGATTTTGGCCACCCACGGGCTGCACAAGGAGGGAGGACCATAGCAGCAGCCATCCAGCAGTGCAGCAGCCAGGCTGAGGCCAGCCCAGGGGCTCAGGGCACACAGGCAGCCAGCCCAGCAGCTGGCCGGCCCGGCCCCCCACATCCACTCACACGCGCCATAGCCTGGCAGCGGAGACAGAGATATTCTAAGAGCTCAGCCCTGAAGGCTGAGGTAAGAAGACTTGGGTACGTATTGTCCAGCCACCCCAGCTGTGCTGTTGTATTAGTGACAAACAACCAATTTTAGAGTAGAATAAGCATCCATTTCAGACTATGGGGGTCATTACGAGGTAGGTGGTAAGGGATTACCGGCACCGGAAAGGACACCGGTGCCGGTAATCCCATACCACCCTATTCCGAGGTCCCTTAGCGGGTCCCTCCCTTAACACCTGGTTTTACCAGGCGTCATGGAAGGGACCCGTTAAGGGACTTCGGAGCTAATAACGGTACCGCAAATTGCGGTACCGTTATTGGCTCCATCCCCATTCCCATTGAACCCTATGGGGGCTCGAATGGGAATGGGGAATGGTTCCCGGAATGGGGATGTACCGGGTCCTCCAAGGTTGGAATGACCCGGTAAGTCCCTATTTCGGGAACCCAGACCCGGAATGCGGTAAGGGGGTAGCCATGGTGCTAATATCACCATGGCTACCTCCAACCTGGTAATGACCCCCTATGTATTTTGCTTTTCACAAGTTGCAGAAATAGCATATTTTTCTTTTTGCTGTTGTCCCTGTTACGATCATCACAAGACATTCCGTCTCGGTGTCCTCGGTCACTTGACAAACTCCTTGTGCCTAAAAGCTTCTGTACAGTGTAGAAATATTTGAGCACAGCACATCAAGTGGCCATTGACTTCACTGTGCCACAATGAATGCTTTGTTGTAATGTGTCTATCTTTCCCATCTCCCTGGCATGCTGTTCAGGATGTGTGTTTGCATACTCTGAGCTCTCGTTACCTCATACAGTAAGAGGTAACGAGCGATCAGAGTATGGGATGTCCTGTGAGTGCGCTGCTTTCGCTATTTTGCCAACCTGTGAAGCCTGAAAGTAGATGCACGCAGGCTTGCCACGCGGCCAATTTTGCACAAGACCTGCAGATTAACTTAACTGGTCTGCTGTTAAATCTGTTACCAGTTTAATGGTATCCACTACAGAATAATTGCTCATTTTACTATAGCTGATATAATAGTTCAGTGGGTTGAGCGCTCGCTGATGCAATGTGTGTGTGATCTGCAGGTTGCAGGTTCGAATCCCAGCAAGGCCATCTTAGCCTTTCATCCTTCTGAGGTCTATAAATGAGCACCAGCACAGGTTGGGTGACATTGTATGCATGTTTGTTCTATAAAAAAAGAGCTTAAGCGCAAGTGCTATACAAAAACATATTATCATGTGGACGTCTGTTTGCATTCACATTAATTTGACAATATGGATCTATACACACAGATATTAATAATACATATGGTGAACCATTTTTGTATGAAATGTATATCACATTAGTGAAATCATAACCATATTTTTCGTAGTGTACTTAGGAACAATGCTATTCAATGGCACTTCCTGTTTTGTCAAGGGGTGAAAGGTCAAGTTTCATCGCTTCCAGGGATATCACTTTCAGGTGGGGTCAAATGACATCACTTCCCGTGATGTCATCAGAGGTCAAGGTTTGTGAGATGAGGGGTGGGCCACTTTTTTGAGGCGAGGGATGGGCCACTTTTTCTGGGGTGTCTGGGCCTATTTCTTGTCCCAGTCTGACCCTGGTAGTAGCCAGCTATAACTAATACAGAAAAATGACCCACTCCAATGTACTTGGTAGCCCTGTGGGAACTAATTGCGGCACAGACTTCCTGAGAAACCACTCAATCGGGAGCTTCAGAGTCCTTGCTCTTCTCCCTTCTGTCCATTGAAGGCCTTCTCCGATCCCTTCTCCTGCTCTTTCTGGAACGCACCTGAGACCACGATGCAAATGAGGACCTTGGGGAACTTCCCTCAGGCAAAAGGATATCTGCTGCAGGATTCTTCAGGATCTCCACAGCCGCTCAGAGAGATGTAATTTGGTGTTGGACCTCTCTCCACTTGAAATAGGATTCAAAACGGGTAGCCCCACCTATAGCGGATCCCCTTTTCTGACAATCACTTGGTCAACGGTCTCATTAGTCTGCCTCTCGGAATTGTTCCCTGGGCAAGATCGTGAACCAATTGGAGGGAAGAACCTCAAAGAAGTGGACCCATGTCAAAACGTGCAGGAGGATGTTCTGCCTTGTTTGGAAGTTGTAAAACACTCTGTGCATTCTGTCGAGTGTGAGATCAGCATCCGCGTCTCCAAGTATTTCCTGGAACAATCCCCAGACATACTCTTCCAGGTCTTGGTCTTTAATCTCCCTCGGAATACCCCTGATCCAGACATTATTTCTACAGGATCTGTTTTCAGTGTCCTGTTTCTCCTCAGACATGAGGAATGCTGCCACTCACTGTTCCAACTGATCTCCAAGCTTGGCCTCCTTCTGTCCACATTGTGAGACAATTCTTGAAAGGAGCTCTTTAAAACCTTCATTGACGTTGCCATTTCCTTCTGGATAGACTGGAATAAGCGCAGGATGTCACCTTTCAAGCCGGCTGAGCTTCCTCCTCCTCTGCCAGCGCTGGTTTAGAGGCCACCTTTGGTTGCTGAGGCATCTCTTTAATGGTGGTGATCGACTTCTCTTTAGCCTTCCCAGACTTCATTTTACTCATGGATGGGGCCTCTCCATTCTGTGCTCACCAAATGGACAGTTCTGCAAAAGGGTGCACACTCCATATTCCCCAAAGGATTCCTGAGACTTCTCTGGCGCCCCACAGCGTCAGCCATTTTAACACCTTCTGGACCCGGGCGCTCCTTATGTAGACCCACCTCTTCAACCACTGTGGGGGCTTGCTACCAGGCTCAGGCTATGGTTCAGCGAGACAGGAAAATTTTGCTCTGCCGCAGATTGCCTCTGGATGGGTAAAGGAATGCACAAACAGGATCACTCTGCTAACTGAAGAGCAGTCATAGACCTGCCTCAGTAGTGCAGTGAGGCAGTTATTACTTGCTGGCTGAGCTTGCTTCCCTATAATCAGCTCTTTTCTTCCCCCACTTGGAGAGGCTCTGGCCGGATGCGGTCTGTCCAGATATGTGCCACAATGCAGGCTCCTGTCCCCTTGGGGGTATGCACACCCCAGATCAGCCCAGGGAGACGTCCACTGCCGCCTGTCCAATTCTGCTAACAAGGGTAACAGGTATATAAAAATTACATATTCCTCAAAGCCTCAGAGCAGGTCTATATAGTGGGGTCACATCCCTTGGCACTCCCCGTGCTCTTGGGGACACAGCACTTACTATAGCAGCAGGAGGCTGCTCAAACGCTTCCTGGGTCCATAATGTTGAAGACCGTCCAGACCCGCCACCACGTCCTGGGCAGTCACTGTAGCGCAAAGCCCACCTTCCACCACGGCACGCTCCTGCCGACACAGGAAACCACAGACTGGTGGTGACCCGCTCCTGCTCCGGCGGAGCCCAGGTGTGCTCCAAGTGCGACATAGGGCAGGAGCTGCCCAAACTCGCTCCTGTGTGGCTCCTCTGCCCTGCCTGGGTGCTCCACTGCCTCTGGGGGACTTCCCTCACCAGCCGATGGGTCCTCTGCTGTCACACGATACTATAGGCAGCAGCTCGCTCCACACAGATGGCAGCTTGCAAAGCCGACGGCCTTCACAGCATTCTTGATCGGTCCGCGGCACACAGACACCAGTAGAATGACTCTCGACTCGCTGTCACCACATCTCGGGCAGCCACCATGTTTTCTATCTCGGCAGAACAGGTCAAGATAGCACGTCCCACTGAGTTACCAGTGAACCAGGCCCTGGAGATATAACGTTCTGGTGGTCTACCAATTCAGGACCCCCAATCCAATGTTGGTGGTCCACCAATTCAGGACCCCCAATCCAATGTTTCAGTGTCAGGTTGCTGTCTCAGAAGGCTGCTTATGCCGCTGTTGCTGCTCGGGGCTGCAGAACTACTGGGGTTCGACCGCCATTAGCTCCCTGCCAGGCCACGCCCCCCTCCAATGTTAAAACATTCTTAATAGGCTACTTGCTGACGTAACTATCACCTCGCTTCCTCTTCAGAGTGTTACATGTTTTACATGCTGCTGACGAAAATTAAAATTTGTAAGAACAGCTCCAATACAAATTAATTTGATTTTAGCCTTTTGCAAGTCACAAGTTCCCAGTCATGTACAATAATTTGCCTAAAATATGATTCATTAAAATTCGGTCCATTAGATTGAATCTGGATGACCTCTCTTAACTTGGATTAACTCAGACTTCAACTTCTTTAATTTCTTTTTCAACTCTGCATACCATGGTACAACTTCAAATATTAAACATGGTTGCACTACTTTTCACAAAACAATAGGCTGTGAAAGAGACCTCTGCACATGCTTCCCGTTGTTGATAGGCTGGCCAACTGTCCCGCTTTTCGCAGGATTGTCCTGCAATTAGGGACTCTGTCCCGCCGTTTGCAGAGTGGCTGTGCGGGACGCAGGGTGTCCCGACTTTCGTCAGGACAACCTGCATCCATCACAGCCACTCTGCAAACTGAAGTGGGCATGTACACAGCATGGCACTGCCGCCTGCTGCTTTCTTTCTCTGGGCGGCTCTGCTCTGTAGAGCCTGCAGGTCGAGCTGTAACGCTCGACATCCGGCTTTATTCAAATGCTAATGCTTTGTTCCTGGGTCGTGATGGTCATGTTTGCAGTTAAAAAACGTGACCATCACCTCCAAGGACAAACCATTCGCATTTCAATTAAGCCTGGTGTCAGAGCATTACAGCTCGACCTGCAGGCTCTAAGGAACCATTAAAAAATGCAACAAAAAAAAGGGGCGGGCCAAACCTGAATGACTTTGTGACGTCATCGCCGCCTTGTGGGCAAGTGTCCCGCAAAATACTATGAAAGAGTTGGCCACCCTAGTTGTTGATCTATCATACAATTGTAGAGTGTTCCCTCGAGTGTTTGGGGACCATCTAAAACCACATTGAAATCCTTGAGTTTAAGAGCTGTCTGTACTCCATCCGTTGAATCCGCACTTGCGGTGATACCAATAAGACAAGAAACGCAATGAAGCACAAGAGCCTGATTGTTACCGTGGCACCTTCTTTATTAGTCTGGCGAAGAGGCGGATTTGGCGGTAACCCCGCCTCCAAATCCATGGTCGGTTGCGACCTCAACAAACAGTGAAAGGGGACAGTCTGTCCCTGCAATACAAAAAATTGCGCATAGACATAGGACACCACGCCATCTCTACCCCTTTCCTATCCTCACCCAATCCCAGGCACCTACAAGAGAGTAGGAGCATGCTGGAGTATGTGCATCTCCATTGCCTCCTCCACTGCATTTGAGTTCGGCTCCCCTGTTCATGTCTGTACACGCCAGCAAATGGCATCAGTCAGCCACTCTTTGGCTGTTTAAATAGTGCCACACCTGGAAGGCTTCCAGCATCACCAACAGCAAAATGCGATGGTTGCGGTGCATCAAAGCGCTGCTGGTGGCCGGCACCACGGTTGCAGTAGGCACTGGGGAAAGAGGTCTTGGGCAGGCTCAAAGGTAGGGGAGGCGCCTGCAGACTGCCTTTATTGCATTCCTCCCCCCAGGAGGGTACTGTGGAAGAATGGTCAATGGAATTTGATGTGCACCCTCTAGCACTAGTCAGGCCATGCCACTGTCCCTGTGTCTATGCATGCCTATGGTCTCTAGCGCCCAAATCTCCCTTGGTATGCCTAATTAGTGACTGGCAACAGTTGAATTTCAAAGTGCCTTCTCCAGCAAGCAAAAATGGTGCAGGATCCATGACAATGCGGGTATTATCATGGGTGGAGAAGATGCTCCCTGTCCCTCCTAAAACTGATAAGGAAGCATGTGTCTGCCTTGGCTCCACAGGCAAAGGTGCAGAGTTCTCAGTCTCTTCCTCAATTGAGCCAGCTGCTGGGGGGGGGGCATCTGTGCTGTTCTGTCTCTTCCTGCAGCTCCTCCTTGTCCTTCTCCGGGGTGCTACACTCATCCACGCACCTCTGTTGCCCCCACTCTCTGCAGACATACCACAACATCCTTTCCAGCTCCAATGTTGAGCAACACAGTGACATTGTTCAGAAAGAATTCGAGTGCATCCACACCTACCATGTCCTAATCCATTGCCTTGATATTAGCTTAGGGCTCCTATCTGACTTCTCAGAAACCTCACCAACACCACCCGTGACTTTAGGCGCAAGGACACCCAAAATAGCTCCCTCCCACCCCCTTCACCCACATGGCCCTGTATTCACCGTTTCCTGTCCTACCTCTTCCTCCTCCTACTGCAGCGACAAATCCTCCTCTCGCCGCCCTGTCTCCTCTCCTCTGCCTGAGGCATCCCCAATGACTTTCCGACCTCAGGCCTCGCCTGTTGTAGCTCTGGCTTACAGGATTTAGTTATTTTTGGGCGTAGAAGGCAAAACAAATGGAAGATGTCACACAAGGCTTAGCAGGATAAGCACACAGTCAAATGGGATTAGAAATACCAAAGAGAAAACATTTAGTATACTTCTTAAATCTTTTGGGGTGACACAAACAGGAAAATAACAAAGGAAAGGACAGGGGAAACCTTTTTAGGTGTTCGATTGACTTATTATGAGACAAAGTAAGGGGAAATAGGAGAGATGATGAAGGGCAAAATAAACACACAAATAGACAAAAATGAGCAGATATGTATCAGCGAAAACTAAAAAACAGATGTACTGCCAATAGAAGGCAACAAAACACCATCAAAATACCTCTAAAACACACGTAGTGAGTCTACCCCATACAGCCTATGAAACCATTCAGAGAAAAATGAGCCACGAAATTAGGCAAAAGCTAAATTAGTCTGTAAATACAGCTAGAATGTGCATTTTAGGGGATTACGGAACTGAGTGGCTATTTATTTGTAACCAAAGAGACCAGTTTGAGAAACATTGCTCGAGATACTGGGCTTGCCTTTCATTTTTATCATCATAGTAAAGTTTATTCGTATAAAATCCAAAAACCAAAGCAGTGCAATTCAAAAATACATAATCCCATGTAATAACATACAGTGTTCATGATCACAATAAAAAACTCATTAAATCAGACAGCATATGATAAGAACATTTTTTTTAAAGAAATCAGGCACCAACAATGCTTTTTCTTTGATTCCATGCCTTTCTCAAAAATTCTAAAGTACACCAGGCGACGACTATGGGTTCAGCCTGGTGTACTTTAGAGTACACCAGGCTGAACCCATAGTGTTGAGTGCCGGATGGCATTGATTAAAGTTGGCTTCTCTCAACAGTGGATTAATAGACAGTTTCCTGCTGTCATCAAAGCATGGACAGAAAAAGACAAAATGTAACAGGTATTCTTTTACAGCACTGCAGCCTGGGCAGACCGAGGACTGCTCATAGCCTTGCCCATTTCTCGTTTTGTCTCTTAACAGCATAAGATTAAACCGTGCCCTAGTCAATGCCCAGCAATCTACAGGTTTATTGATGTGTAGCAAATAAGGCTGAATTGCATCTAACATCGTTCGAAGCATATGTTTGCTATTTGACTCGAGACTACGGCCAGGGGATTCACGTTTTATTGAATTTAAGGATTGGAAGGCCCTCTTATACCTGCTGCTCTCAACTAAAGTGAGCAAATAGTCTGGCCATTGAAGGATTGGAGCGTTCAGCTGTCTCATACAAAAATAAAATTCAACCATGGTATTTTACACCAGAGGAAACTTGAAAGTAAACCTGTGATAGTTTTGTGAGACAGGTTAGCTCTCGGGTTAGACTATATTCCAAGCCAGTGCATAAGTGACGCTGCATACCAATCATCACCAATGTGTGGCCTGCCTAATTCAATGTGCACAGCATAATTCGGGGCAGAACAAGGGAGCCCTAGTAACTTCTTCAGGAAGTTGTTCTCAATGACCTCAATCATTAACTAATCGTCAATTAGTTGTATTTTTTGGAGTATAAGTCGGGAGTGTAGGTCCCCAATACCAATGCCAGTCAATAACGGGAAGCGAGCAGCACAGGAGGGAAGGGAAAGAGGCGCCCAGGACACGCCCGACCAGCATAGAGGGCTGCTTTAGTATGCTTTAGTCCATCTCGCCTAACAGACCATGAGCAAGTGCCTGATTTCGGGTGGCGGGAGGACCAGAACCGCGGAACGTCCAAATTCCTCAAGGCCGTCTTGAACCCGTCTCGCACAGAGAGGGAGAAGAGAGTGAAGCCAAAAAATGGCATAAGGTTGATGTTGCTAGGCTTTTAATTTTCGCGTTCGCTCTCGAATTAGCCCAGAATCCCGCCTACCTAAAATGCTCAATTACGGTCTTTACGGACTTTGGTCCATATGTCCATATGTCCATATATGCCAGGTTTTTGCCAGTCTACAAATAACCACAGATATACACTGACCAAGATGGTTTAGCCAACAATTGCCCAGCTAATAGAACGTGTGGAGGAAGTTTGGAAGACAATGAGCAATGAGCAGCTAAGACTCCTGATTGTCGTCTGCCGCAGGGCTTCTAGAACGATGAAGACAGTCACGAGGAGGGGCTCTGTGAAGTAATGGGGTTCTCAGGCTCACAGTCTACGCCGGAGCCTGCAGGTAAGTTTCTCAGGTAAGTTTATTCCAAGGTTCTTACATAGTAGAGAGGCACTGGCACCTCCCATCCAGCCAGCTTCACTTCTCAACTGACACCCTTAGAACTCTCATAGCCACTCACACCTCAACATTCCACTCACTCTGACATCAGTACATTCCACACTGTCCATGACATCACACCCATAAAACACATTATGACACCTCTCCTTCCGTACTGCCTAAACAAAGGCAACCCAACAACAAATAAGCCTCCTCACAAATCCAACATGTGGCCAGCACGCAGATAAAATAAGAAACGGCACCACTGGTCCAGATGGATACACATACACGAGCCAATACTCAAATGAACACATGCAGAACGGAATCCTACCACACAGCCCAAAGGGACTAACACTATGCAGAAATCTCTATGCAAGACTCTACCACTACACAGCACCCCCTGCTAACACTACACTACATCACAATCCACTCCGTTCCCACAATACAAATTAAGGAAAGAACACCCAGCGACATGGAACAAGGGCCCTAACCTTCCCATCTAAACAATCCAGGACTGACAGTAACCTTCAGGGACTAAAATTAAAAAAACATGCACAGCCACCTGTGCCGAGCTGTCTCTCGATTCCTCAAGCCTGCCACACCCAAGCGTACCACCGCCTGTAATGGGTAACTAAACTAACAAGCATGCCCACCAGTGAACTAGCACCTTCTGCCCCGGGCTACCCTCTAGAGCCTCAGACCTGCGACGAATGCGCACGACCTGCTTAACCGTGAGCAACAACATAGCACAAACTACTCATCAGCCCAAACTATTTAAATCTCACCCACAGAACAGAGATAACACCCCACCAAACCAAACCTCCTAACAGCAACACACTTCCCTAACACTACTTCATAATAAAATGACCAGAACCCCAAAGACTCGCCAAGAAAACTTGCTCTGACCAAAACAACTCCTAGAGTGTACTCAAAACCACGACAACCTCTTGATTGTAACCAAACCACACCAAACCTCTACCTGACTGTACCAACCATCACACCAACCATGGAACCCATCTGGCATTCTATAACCAAACTGCAATAATCTTAAGAAAAGAGCTACACTCCATATACACCATTCTGATACACCATGACGTGACCTCCAGTCACCAACTACAAATCACCCGGCACTCAGTAGCTGCCAACACTGTAATCAATAATTTTAACACTGCGCACCTAACGCGCCTGACTGTAACCGAAAGTCGGCCTGACTACAACCAAAAATCGCCACACACCACAGAACCCGGCCGGTATCCTCAGGCGGACTAAATCAAAAATGTGGTTAAACATACTGCCACACTTACATGCCTGTAACCTAACAGCCACTACAGGCCCACGCGGCAATCTGTAGACACCCTAATTGTAACCAACAGTTATGACTAAAGCACCACTGCTCAGTCCCAAACCTCTGCCAACCTGACTGAAAACACAGCCACGCCAAAATACGGAACCCACCTGGCATTCCGTCAATACACTCTAGCCAACAGTATTAAGAATACACACCAATTAAAACACACACTCTACACTACGCCGGCTGTAACCAACAGCCACCAGACCTAGTCTAAAACAGACGTAACACATAACACAAACATTTGTGTACCGCAAATCAGAAAATCACACTTCCATTTAACATAAAGTTGAACTGGACTTATTCGCAAGTTTACAGTGTAAGACCATTTGAACCCCACACCCCCATGTCCAAATGAACCTCGCAAGTACACTATATGCACCAAACCCCACACCCACAAGTCCAATTCCCACATGGAAAGGAAAAACATGTTAAAACATAAGGACTGTGAGACCCCCACACCCACAAGTCCTGATGCCCCGTAAGAAAGAAAATATGTTACAGCATATAATTAAGCACAACCTGGTGAAGACTAAAAGGAGCAGGCCCACAGCATGAGCCCTAACACACATAAACCCAAGACCAACCAAAAAGAAACACTAACCCAGAGGCTACAACACCTAACACCACAACAGAATCACAGGCCTCCCTGACACCTACCTATGTTAGTCCTCTGTTAAGTTGAGAGCCTTCAACTGCATGTAGAAATCCCAAAGATCCCGGTCAAGCTCCCTCAGATTCTCCATCAAAACAGCACACCTATCACAAAACTCTTCTCGGAACCGCTCTCCTTCAGCGCAGATGCAACACACATCTGCACTGATGGACACCTCAGTGGCGCAACATGATCTCTTCCCATTACCCGGGGCTATCGTCCGCACATCCAACACTCGCGGAAACCGAACGCTCCCTTTTATAGCCACGTTTCCTTCTGCTCTTCCATAAAGTAGCACAAAGGTTTGCCGTTATTGCTCCAGGCCCAGCCGCCATTTTAGATGACCATTGTCCCTGCAGAGGAGAACACACACTACGCTCCCATTCCGAAGCAAAAAACGCTGTACTCCGCCACGCATTTACATGCGCTGCATTCCATGCAAACATTGCGTTCCTCCTCTGGAGCTGGTGACGTCATCACTTCAGTCACCGGCTCTGCGGAGGAAACACCTCCTCTGTCCCCATCATCACTCCCCCTCTCCGGCACCAGCCTTGCCTCCGGCCCCTTTAGTTGCCACACAGCCACCTCACTTATCCGTCAGAGCACGGATTGGAGCAGCCTGCTGATCTCCTGTGGCTGCCCCTAGCCAGCTCTGCACAGCCACCGGCAAACAGACCGAGACTCAGGCAGTTCAGTTGGGTCCTCCACAGGTCTCCTCCTAGACAGCGGGGCCAGGCACTGGAGCTCCCTACTCACAGGCCGCTGTGCGGGGTCTGGACAGTTGGATCCCCTCAGACCTCCTGCGCAGCTAGACCAGACTTCTGCTTTCCGGCAACCGGCTCCTGCACTGACCACCCGGGCCTCTCCACCGTCCGGCACACGGCTCCTGTTCTGCCCGCCTGGGCCACATTCCTCCAGCATCACCCGGCCTGCTTGAGTGCCCTGGACCAATTCCTGATGGGTCCAGAGGAAACTGGCACCCCTTAGATCAGATGTGAATCTTGGAGAGCAGCGCCCTGACTTCTTGCCGCCCCCTCCGCAGCACCTATCCCATCCTCATTGCCAGTGAAGTAATGGGGTTCTCAGGCTCACACACCACGCCAGAGCCTGCAGGTAAGTTTCTCAGGTAAGTTTATTCCAAGTGTCTTACATAGTACAGAGACACTGGCACCTCCCATCCTGCCAGCTTCACTTCTCAACTGACACCCTTAGAACTCTCATAGGCACTCACACCTCAACATTCCACTCACTCTGACATCAGTACATTCCACACTGTCCATGATATCACCCCCATAACACACATTATGACACTCTGCGCTCAATCAAGACCAGGTCAGTATACTTACCGGAGCTTCGACCGGCAGTCTCCCCCGCCTCACCCGGCCCACCAGGGACCAGAAGAGACCACTTTCCTCCCCACTTCACCGCCCGCGCAACGCTCTGTGCTGAAGTGGATGTTATGTAGGCAGGGACAGCAAGCAGTTCATGGCTCCTGCTCCTCACCAGCAATGGAAATGGAAACGGAAGAAACACTCAGAGTGGACCACAAGAGACCACTTTCCTCCCCACTTCACCGCCCGCGCAACGCTCTGTGCTGAAGTGGATGTTATGTAGGCAGGGACAGCAAGCAGTTCATGGCTCCTGCTCCTCACCAGCAATGGAAATGGAAACGGAAGAAACACTCAGAGTGGACCACAAGAGACCACTTTCCTCCCCACTTCACCGCCCACGCAACGCTCTGTGCTGAAGTGGATGTTATGTAGGCAGGGACAGCAAGCAGTTCATGGCTCCTGCTCCTCACCAGCAATGGAAATGGAAACGGAAGAAACACTCAGAGTGGACCACAAGAGAGCACTTTCCTCCCCACTTCTCTGCCCGCTCATTTTGAGACTGTCTTGAATGGGGTGAGGTTTGTTTTGTTCTAGTCTGAATTGCCTGGCAGTGCTGCACTTGCCTCATGATAGGAAGGGTGGTTTAATTTGAGGACTTTAAAGACTACGCATCTTATATTGAATGTAATGCCCGAGAGGGAGCCAATGTGGATTAGACAGCAAAGGTATTATATGGTCCTGTTTGCTGGCCACTGTAATTAGGCAAGCTGCAGAATGGAGGATGTCCACATACAAGAGGTTAGGCCACCGAACTTTATTTATTACCTAGGAGCAGTGGGGATCCCAAAATATGCACAAAAGGTGGATCCTTCGTACATTTTATAACAAACTCATTAGCAACAGCAGTTTTAAAATGTATATCAACATTATTTGTTATGCTCACATCACAGTTAATAAAATGGAAACAGTCTATATAATTACACCAATATTCATTGGTATATGCAATATATACTACATACGTCCCATTCACACCTCACCATTAAACATACAAACAAAAAACATCCATCTGCATAAATATAAAATATGTGCTAAACAATAAAAAGTGCAAACAAAACATTTGCGCAATTTACAAATCCGACATGTACCTAAAGCCATCTGGCACTCTACAACGAGACAACCAATGTGCCAGCAATTAGGAAAGCCAGGCAGCAATGAATTCCATGCCAACGGCTGACTAAGCGAAAGAAAAGATAATAGGCAATTCATTTGAAGCCAGCATTGGAGTTCTGTATGGCCTACGAGTTGTGGCTTGAAGGGTTTACAATTGTTCAAGAACCCACCCTTCTTCAGGGCCGATCACTCTTAATCTTGAAGTGGGATGTGACATAAATATTTCTAAAAAATTAAACCATAAGGAACAATTACTGCTCATCCATTTAACTGACCACCCTACATGCTGACATTACCCTTAAACAAATACATGCAGACTAATCATGACATTTCATGAGGGAAGCACCACTTTAACATTTGAAAAAGCGTCGAATTATGAAGTGGATTCAACACCCATGATCCTCGGGAGTGCCACTGCTAAAAAACACAGCACAAACAGAGAAAAGACTGCGCCCAGTTAGAGCACATCCCTCATGCATTGACATTACAAAAAAGAGTACAATTCTCATTTTCGTTTTCAGCAGATACAAAAAATGTATTTAATACAAAAAAAGTAATGCCAGCCCAAAAACACGGGCACACTCTTACCTGTGGCAAAACATCACCACAGCCGGCCTCAGCCAAGATTGGAGGATGGCCTAGACATGAGTTATAGGGAACTTCTAGGGCCTCCAGGAAAACCATTACCTTGGTCACTTTGAGATAGGACTAATAGTTAAACTTTATTGATCATCCTTTTTGACTGCTTCCTTACATTTTTTACCTGATCAACACTCTTTATACAGTGTACCTTTCTAACTTGAGCGACATGTGCGGTGCTCTGACCTCCTTCAGAGGCCGGTCCATGCTTGATAAAACCTCAAATAAATATATAATTGATGTTTCTAGATGCTTAAAGTGTGAGCTTGGGCAAATGTGGCAGAGAGATACCAATTCGTAGCATAGCATTAATCCTGTGCTGGATATTAAACCAGATGAGATGGAGAGGATGTCAGGATTGCCATGCATACAGTGAGTAAAGAAGGAGGCATTAGGTGGCATGGGGTGGCATGGGCACTCTCCATTTGATAGTGAGACCTGGAGGTCATGAAATGTGATATTCTGGTCAAGAGTGGGGAGAACCGTTCTAAGATTTTGAAAAATGGATGCACAGCAGATGTTCAATAATTTCCCAAGGAAAATAAAACAATTTAGATAGGCTTGAAGGTGAAAAGGTCTTTTGGGTCTTGTTTGGCAGTTAGCTTCCTGAAACAGTGGAGTGATTTCACTAGTGTTCAAGGTTTTGAGGAAAAACACTTGGTATCAGGCAAAGTGGAGAATTTTTAGAAAGGCGGTGGTGGAGGCCAATGCTGATTACTTTGGAAGCAGAGCTGGGAAGATGCCACATGTGCATTCAAAAGGTTCAATAGAAGAAAAAAAAACGAATCTGCAAGCATTGTAAGAGATCCCGATGTCTGAAAAAGAGTGGGGCGGTATGGCCGGGATATCAGGTGGTGGAAAGGGTAAGCTGAGGTCGCCTGTAGGCTGCCGGTAGCACCGGTGGCCTACAGGCAACCTTGGAATGAGGGCCACTGACTTTGTTTTCCAAAGTAATGCTCTTTAATTGTTTTGAGTTCTTTCATGGGGTTTGGCTTTTTCTCTTTTGAGAGCGGGATCGTTTGGAAGGGTACATCAAAATGACCCTACACATGGAGTTGAATGTGGCTGTTCAGCAAACTAAGGACAGATAATGCTAAAGATGCTTGCGCCATCAAGGTGCACGTGGACATTCAGGGAGAGTAGCTCAGCCCAGTTTCACCGACCACCAATTCCTGACAGGTCACCTTTCCTGAAATGTGTCCTGTTGGGATTAGCGTATTTGTGAACTCACACATTCCTCCAGGAGACACGGAAGCAGTAGCTGTGTTGGGCTGAGGAGGTACTGAGCCAGTGCGGGTTTGGGGCAGAAATAAGAGTTCAGTTGGGCAAGGGGTGGGGGAGGCTGTCAGAGAGAGGGGGCATGACTGTAATGAATGGACCTGGTGGAAGTCCGCTGGTTGCAGGGGTGTCCCCCGATTAGAGGAGGGAACATGTTGGGGAAAGGGGAACGGCAAGCATCTGTGACCACACATCAAAGAAGGGTCAGGGTCCAGTGCCAGCATCAGGGCTCCATATCAATATGAATGAATTTTCTGTACTTCTGGAGGCAGCGTTCAGCTCCTGTCTGTCCCATTTGAATGAGGTTCTTGTTTCTGAGTGTATTATGTAGAGCTAAAATCAGGTCAGGCATTTTGATCAAGTTTGAGGTATCCGTGTCCGAGGCATTCAAATAATGATATATGTGGAGCAGACATTTTTCAGGGATGCAGTCATTGAGTCTTTATGGATATTGCAGTGGATTCTCAAGCTGAGGAAGATGATGAATGATAATTGAAAGAACAACATTGTAATGAGGTAACTGACGCATTCAGTGAAGACTGGGATATGTCCTGGGGCTAGTAAACAATGTTGCATCCTAGAGATTTCGAGAGTGGAAGTGATAGAGAAGCTGCCAGGAGTTTGAATAAGGTGTAACATTGCAGCACAGTCATAGAGCAGTTCGTACACCAGCCGTTCTAATTCCTCTATCCCAGTGGATTAATGATTATCTTTCAGTGACAAGAATGTCACAAGTGGGCGAGAATTGAAGATTAAGCATCACAAATAAAGAGTAAGTCCATAGAGTGGGCATTGAAGAGGTTAGCAATTTCAGCTGCATCTGCTGAGGCTGAGTAAGCATTAACAAGCACCAAATTTGTGGGTAGGTCTCATTGTATGTTCAAGTTTATGATTGATTAGAATTCCGGAGGGATTATTTGAGTGATAAGCTAATGACATTCCTATGCATGA
This sequence comes from Ambystoma mexicanum, assembly GCF_040938575.1. Taxonomy (NCBI): domain Eukaryota; kingdom Metazoa; phylum Chordata; class Amphibia; order Caudata; family Ambystomatidae; genus Ambystoma; species Ambystoma mexicanum. The sequence goes on along the minus strand of NC_090927.1, from coordinate 1,243,179,895 downwards.
AATAATTGCAAACGTACACATACTGCGCCTTTAAAATGCCGACTGCACATTTACTGTGCAGACGGAATTATAAAATCTTGCGACTCCCTTTATGGTGACCGATCGGAGCGGAGGATGCAGGGTTGTGCCCCGCTCCTCTTGGTCGCTGTAATGGGAGTCGGGAGGTGCGGGGATATACCCCGCATACCGTTGTGGTAAGCGGGGGACAAGAAAGTAAAACAAAAAAAAAAGACAAAGGACCCTGCAGAGTCAGCTCAGACCCACATAAGTGGGAGGAACTGATGCCACAGAGATAGTGTGGAGTTGGCGGTGCACACAGAAGTGTGCAGCCGTAAACATAAGTGGGGGCGGAGTGGGTAGGTCAATGCGGGCCAGGGTTTGCGTGCGAAAGTGATCTATGTGATCACTGCACCACGCCGTAATTGGAGTCGAAATTTTCATCGGCACATTTACGGGTGCCGCAGTGATCACATAGACACAAATAATTGAAATGAGGAATATTGCAGTTTGGGCATGAAGCATAGGCCCTCATTATGGGAGAATTACTGTTCACCTCGGAGGCCAGTAATTCTTTCCTGGAGGCAGTTAAGAATAAGCAAAGTGAGACCACATAAAGTAACCCCACTCCACCTAAATGGGTGGAAAAAAGATCTGTGTGGCCCCTTTTCCCACCCATCCGGCTATTACACGATGTTGAAGAAGTCAATGACTGAAGAGGTGGGTCATGTGGAGACCCGCTGCTAGAAAGGAGACCCCTTATGGCACCCACCCTTATATAGGGAGAGGTGTCATCCTAGCCCCAGCCCTCTACACATGACATGGGCCTCAGTGAGATCAGCAGCAGCCTCTGAAAAATCAGATTAATATTAGCTCATTTTGAGGTGGTCTACAATGTGATGGATTCCCACGCTGTAAAATAGGCTCTATAATGCTAAATTGTCATTTGGAGGTGGCAATGAAAGGGGTGATCTGGATTAGCACGGGGTACACATCCATGCTAATGCTCCTCACCCGCTATGCGTCCACATGGTGTTACTGTGTGGGTGCTCCAGGTGGAACCTTGTGCCCAGTATTATTAGCAATCGCTCACGGGTGTTAATTGAATGTCCTGTGGTAGCCCTATTACCTTTCTATTCTGTAATGAGGCTCATAATGTCAGTGAATATGAAGGTTACCAACAATTTTCAGAATCCCTGTGAAGATTCTAAAAGGTATCTACCTGCTGAGAACTGATCATTGCGGATGAGATCAACTGTGAGGCCTGCAATTCTGGAGGCAGACCAGTGGTAGAACGGCATGGCCACAAGAAAGACGTTGACACGCATTACTGAAATGTACACACAACAGGGCGAGAGCCTTCTTTTAAGGATGGATTGTTTTTTAAAACTCATGAGGTTGAGGGCAATGCTAAGTAGAGGATTGAATTCTAGAGAGAAGAGAAAAAAGGGCAGATCTTTTCTGAAATATCGGTCATCATCCTGTAACCTGATTTACTTTTGCTCTTATGCCTATGGACCAGGGATTATGATTAGCCGCAGCATAGATCCAGATTAAGATGAAGATGGCAGAGCCTCGTTATCATGCCTTTCTAAGGGTGGAAGAAAATGAAAGGACAATCTCATTTTAGGAATTAATCTCTTGGTGCCAATAGGGGGATGTTCAGAAGCTGGAGGATAGGGGACACTAGAGCCTTCATTATGAATCTGGCCAGAACTGTAAACCACAGGAGGGATTATGGATTTAGAGGTGTTCCATTGGAATACCTCATGCAGTAAATATCACACTACCTGCTGCAGTGAGTAACCCATTGGTTGGCGAGTGTCCTACAAGATTAGATGAGTCCTCAACTAGAGGTCTAGAATGTACAAATACACATGCTGCATGCAACCAGAGCCATCATGATACTAGTATGAGTGGAGCTTATGTGTGTGGCTCAGTCTTCCCTCTTTTTAGGAAAGTTGAATCTGGGTGTTTTTGCATTACTGTTTGTGTAGAAACAAGGCTGTTTTCCCTCTTTTTGGAAAAGACGAATCTGAGCGTTTTTGCAGCGGGCTGTCCCCCCCTTTCTCCCATCCACACTGCTCCTACGTTCCCCTGTGGTGTGCTGCCTCCTTGTAGCCTCCTTCTTTGTGAACCCTCCCCCTCTGGTGCCTCCTGCGGTGCTCGGCTGTGGGCTGTGTTTCTTTTCCTCCCTAACTTTCCCTTCTTGCCTCCTCGCACCCTCTATGGTGCTCTCAGCCTTTCCCATCTTTTCAAACTGATACTCTATCTCCTATCTTATCCCTCTCACTAAGTCTGGACGGAAAAGGTTCAAGAGGGATATCATGGTCTCCAACCCAGGCCTCTTTATCGCTGATACCCTCATCAGCGCTTCCTCCAGGCAGACTCTAACCGACATCCTCTTTGTCGTTCCCTCTCCAGACCTATGGACTCCTCATGTGGTCTCTGTTCTCTCTCTCTTCTCCTCTCCCATTAATGGCGGCACCCGTTGGGAGGTCTTCATGGCCCATTTCCATTCCTCCAAGACCAACATCAATATCTAGCTAAATGGTTGCGTCATGGTCCAGGGCTCTCAGCCTAATCTCCTCCTTCTTGATAGGCGTCTCCTGTGTCTCATCTATTTCCTTCCTTCTCCTGCCACTCCTTCCAACACCTCTCTGGCCCCTCTGTCACCTCCTTCCTCCTCTGCCGCCTCTCTGGCACTCATCTCCTCCGCTCTGGCCCCTATGCCACCTCCTTCTACTGCCTCTGCCCACTCCCTGTCTCTTCTACCATCTCTGATGGGGTTACCTCACTCCTGCACCCCACCCTGGAAGTCTTTCAAATGTGGCAACCTGCTCAACGTAGCTACCCTCAACACTCGCTCTGCTGTCAAACATTCCTCTGACATCTGCCACCTCCTCGAAGACCTTGACCTGGATGTCATTGCTCTAATAGAGACATGGTGCATGGCCAGCTCTGTCACAAGTTTTGACACTCTCCTCCCTGAGGGCTACAACATCCTCTCTGAGTCCAGAACCAACCTGTCCGGAGGTGGAGTGTCCCTGCTTCTGTCATTTCTACAAAGGCCTAGTCCTCCTTTGAATGCCTAGTCTGCAGGCTCTCTATCTCTGCGGACCTCTCTCTGACTGTGGTCACTAACTACAGGCCACCTGGCCAGGTCACCCTTTTCCTCTCAGAAAGGGCTGACATCTCTTCTTCCGTTCTTGCCTCGACCTCCCAACTTCTCCTCGGAGACCACAACATCCACCTGGATGCTTCTAATCCCTCCTGTGGGCTTTTCCACAACCTATGCATCTCTCTCTCTCCCTTTCCATTCTACCCTCTGGTCCGACAAACTCAGTTGGACACACCTTGGATGTTCTCACCTCCTCAGACATCCCCCTCTCTAACCCTCTCACCACACCTCTCCCTTGCACTGACCATGTTCTGCTCTCCTCTCACCTGAAACATCTTGCCTCTCAAGCAAAGCCTACTCCAGCACTGCCACCTTCCTTCTTGGTCATTCGGCCCATGAAGTGAGTGTCAGTGGACGCCTTTGCTTCTACTTTCTCTGCTCCTACTCCAGCGGCTGACTTGCACTCTGACAGAGCCATCTCTAACCTGCATCTTTATATCTCCAGCACATCGTTGCCCCTGTCATGAGAATCCTTCTAAAATCTTCCACCAAGTGCAACTCTTGGTACGACACCGACCTTGCAACCCTCAAACACATTTGCAGGGTGGCTGAGAGGAAGTGGAAAGCTTTGGGTGCATCCTCTGACAAACTGGCCTGGCGCCTGCTCCAAAGGCAATACAGACTCTCTGTACTCTCCAAGAAGAGGGTCCATATCCAAGCTCACATCCCTGCGGCCTCTAAAAACACGGCCGCACTCTTGAAAATCTGCAAGGAGCTGGACAATCCTACTGCAGTCTCCACCTCTCCTGTTCCCTCCCAGGCCCTCTCTATGGCACTAGCCTCCCATTTCACCACTAAAACGCAGGACATCCTGTCCTCACTTTCCTCTTCCTCTCCCTCTACTTCTCTCAGGTCCCCTTTGGCTGCCTCTCCTCTTTCTTTTTCCTCCTTCGCTTTGACAACACCTAACAATGTCTCTAGACAAGTTTGATCTATGAAGGTGTCATCCAAACAGGTGTTACCCTACTCCTCCAGCACCATCAAGGACCACATTGCCACCCTCGTTCCAGCCTTGGCTGATTTCTGCAATCACTCTTTCACCAATGGACATTTCCCCTCTCTCCTCAAGCACTCCTTTGTGCAACCCCTCCTAAAAAAGCCTTCTGCCCGATCCTACATACCCAGCAAACTGTCAACGATTTCTATCACCCCTTTCTTGGGCAAACTCATGGAAAAGCTTGCCATTTTCCAGCTTAGGCTCCACTCTGAATCGGCTGGCTGCCTCCATAACCTTCAGCCTGGCTTCTGAGCAGCCAGAGGCATGGCTACTGCTCTTATGAACACCCGTAAAGATCTGCTCTCTAACCTCAAATCCAGCTCTCTCTCTATCCTCATCCTCCTTGATGTTTCCTCTGCTTTTGACACAGTCAATCATGTCACTCGGATCAACAAACTCTGTGTTAACCTGGGCATCATGAATCAGGCCCTGGCATGGCTGACCTCCTTTCTCCTGGACCGTCCCTCCCAGGTCCAACTTGGTTCCTTTATTTCCACCACCTCTCTCTCCACATGTGGTGTCCACCAGGGCTCTTTCCTTTCACCCTGGCTCTTCAATGTCTATCTGCCCCCTTTGGCCTACCTGATCTCCTCCTCTCTTCTAACTTTCAGTGTTATGCGAATGACACTCAGCTCTCTTTCAGGCTTTCCTCAGCCTCCTCTCCAACCTCGCTTATTCCTGACTGTCTATTCGCGATTCAGGATTGGATCGCCACTAACGATATTTGCCTTTATGCCAGTAAGAGGGAGATCCTTCTCATCAGGATCCCTGCTCCCACTTTCCTTCTCTCAATCTGGCCACCCAGCCTGGGCACTCCACTCTCGCCTTCCTGTGAGGCAAAACACTGTGGCGTCATCTTCAACTCCACCCTCTTCTTCTCTCATCTCATCATGGACCTTGCCAAAAAGGCCCGCTTCCAGCTGAACCTCCTCAGAAGTATTCTACCTTTCCTCACTTTCCCCCAGAAGCTCACTGTCTGCAGAGCCCTTGTTCTTTCCAGGCTGGACAACTGCAACAGCCTCGTTCTCAATCTGCCTTCCTCTACTCTTAGCCCCCTGTAACTAATCCAGGACAGGACTGCAAGACTTATCCTTGTCCTTAAACCTAGGGACCGTATATCTCCAGCCCTGAAATCTCTCCACTGGCTCCCGGTGGCCGCAAGGATCAAGTTCAAGACCGTCTGCATTGTCCACAAGTCTTGCTGGCTCCGGGACCCACACTAACTCCAACTCTCTCTTCTGAAATACCTTCCTTCTAGAGCCCTTCGCCAGCCACCTCCAATTCTCTGAGGGTCAGACTCTTCTCCAGGCAGAGAGTGGGGTGTAGATCTCTCTCCTCTGCAAGTGCCTCCCTCTGGAATGCCCTTCCTGCCCCTCTCAGACTTGAGCTAGACCACCTGAAGTTCCGGAAGCAGCTCAAGACCCCCCTTTCCCCCTCTGCCTTCTCTCTCTCTCTCGATACCCTTGTTAACTTACCTGTCTGCTGCGGCGACCGGTTGCTTGGTTCCTTCAGTGCCTCACTGGGTACAAGGCTCCTCCAGGGCCGGTCTTCCTTGCACTGTCTTCTGGACTACTGCGCACTTAGGGGCTGTAACTGCAACCCCAACAGCCCCCCTGCCTCCTGCACTTACCTAGAGTTGCGCTGCCCTCGTGGACTTTCTCAGAGACATGCTGCCCTGGTCGCACTTCCCCCTTTCCTCTCCCTTGCACTCCCCCCTCTCCTTCCCCTTGCACTTCTATTGTCACACTTGCACAATCAAAATGACACAAGGCCTAGTAGTATTGCTTGTCTTGTCCTCCCTATGTCTACCTTCGCTTGTCTTGTGGCACCTAGAAACACTTGTGTACAGGCGCGTAATAAATGCCATATCATATCACATGCTCGCTATTCCCGTCTGACTGGTATTTGACTTATTCTATAATGTCAATTGTATGCCATTGGCTGTATGTTCTTCGTGTATATCGTGTACTTCCAGTGGCACACTGCTCTTTCTTTTCTGAATGCATGACCAATGCTGTATTAGATGGGTGTTGGGGTCATGCCAATGTATCACAGAGTGCATAGCCAAGTAATTAAATAGATAACCTTACCGAAATTGCAATCAGTCTATGACATCTGTCTTCATGATGTTTTAACACAATGTCAAGCTGTTTTGTTCAGCTGAAAAGGGATGCACTGAGCAACAACAACATGGGCAGTGTCCTATTTGTGCCTCTGTGTTCTAGATGATAGTCTGTTGTGTTCGTTCTACAATTGGCCAAAGCCTACGTTTTCAAGTATGATTGAGGGTGATGACTCTCCAACATGAGCAAACAGTTGCCATCTGTTGGTTTTGTAAAAAGAGTCATACTTAAGAGGTCCTCTGTGGCTGTGATTTGGATATTAAAGAAGTTTATCATTTCTTTACCCTGTAGGTTCCTCGTAAGTATTATATTATCTATGTGTCTCACCAACACAGACATTTTAGTTAAAAACAGGTTGGTATACAAATATCATTGTAAGGATAATATCATTTTCGAACCCGTCCACATATAGATTTTTCAGATTTGGGTCAAAAGTAACCCCCACGGCTTTCTCTGTCACTTGAATGTAGTACTGGAACTGGTAGGAGCTCATTCTCTTTTAAGTGCTTTATTTGCTTGGAGGATAAGTTTGTCGGCACCTTAAAATAAGAGTTCCTGTTGTTCATTATTATTTCAATGTCCAATTGTGCCTCACATTGGGGGATACTCGTATAGATAGCTTCTAAGTCCCATGTCACTTGTAGTTGTTGTGTGGGGTTCAAAATCTGTGTGGCATGGGGAAGTCCCCTGCCTGATCCTGAGAGTGGAGAGTGGGTTGGCTGCTGCCACAAAAAGTGGGATGTATGCCATGGTGGCAGTTTTGTGTAATTTGCTGGCTACCTCCACCAGACCACGACCATACGGAATGGGCTCACCACATGGGACCTCCAAGAGGGCCTGTCCCCTTAAGGCCGGATGAAACTGGGGAATATCATTCTGGCATCCTTTCCCATTAAAAACAAAGACTTGCTCTTGCAACATGCACAATCTTTGTTGTGGTTGAAATTACACCAAAATAATATTGACACCACTATGCAGTCAGAGAGGCAATCAACCGAAGCCGGAGTGAAAGCATCCTCCTGCCTGTCTGGATACTTGGAGGGTGATTGCAAAAAAACCACAAGAGCCGCTTACTGAGCTAGGACGGTGGAAGTGGGAAGACTCTGCATCAGCAGCGTGGAAACCGAATCTGAGCGTACCAACCCTCAGGTGGCCAGCTCAGAAATCAAGATTCAAGATGGTAGATCAAACAGTTTACAGTGTTGTCCATGTGTCTGCATTGCAGGACCTCGCCTAACTGAATCGAGCTGACAAATGAGTTGTTTCAAGCCTGATTGGCCAATACAAACCACCTCTATTAAAATGCCCAAAGGTTAAAGACATGCCTATATTAGTGTCGCAATTACCAGCTCCACTGACTATAAAAGGCGAAGGTAAAAAAAACAATTGGGGTATTTAGAAGAGAGAAGGGTTTTGAGGAATTTGGAGACAAGAAACTTAGGAGATGGAGAGATAGCAGGAGGCGGGTGTTTGTATCGGAGCTCAGGAGGAAGCAGCAAGAGGAGATGAGGAGGAGCTAGAGAGAAGAAACAAAGACGACCTGGAGAGAAGAATTAAGGAGCTGGAGGGGTTCAAGAAATTGCTGCGGAGAAGAACTAAGGGGGTGGTGTGGAGAAGAGTTGAGGAGGCGGTGGAGAGGTGATTTGTGGAGGAGATGCAGAGAAGAACTGAGGAGGAGGGATATATACAAGCTTATGATAAGGGATGAGAAGAACTGGGTATGGGGTTGAGAGAGGAGCTGAGGAGAAAGGGGGATGAAAACTTAGAAGTGGTGACAAGAGCTGAGGAGGAGGAGATGGAGAGATAAAGCCTAAAGGAGGCTGAAGGTGATTAGGAGGATTTGAAAAGTTGAGTCTAGGTTGACACCCCCACCATAAAACTATGGTTTAACTGGAGTGGTGTAGTAGCAAGCATGTGGTGAAGTTTTGAGGGTGTTCTGACAGGAGCTACCAGATAGTAAGGAGACCCAGAAGGGATTAGGTGACTGTCCCCAAAGAATAAGCATGTTGTTTGGTGACGTGGAGGAAAGTCTTTGGACTCTGGAGGGACATCAGCCCAGACCCATCTCATTAGCTTACCTCAGCTGCAACAAAGACCTTTCTACCTAGGCCAAAGAGATGAAAGCCGAAAGACATAGACCAGTAGAATAAGGTTACTTTACATTTTTTTGATTGTGAACTTTGCCTGGGAGAGACCGAGAAAAATGGACAAATCTTGTTTTAAAGACATTTACTGAGCTTGAATCAGACTTTGCGATGTGTGCTATTATTTTCTTTTTTAGAATATTTTGTACAGCAATCTATATTCATCTATGTCTGGGTGTGGGTGACCAGCTCAAGGAAGAGAGTGAACCCAGACTTAGAAATAAATTGAAAGAATTCATTTTTGCTTTGCCCATATTTTTGTGTCTACTCTTTAGGTCATAAACTCGTAGAAATAACCCATACAAACTCTGTCCTGGGAAAGAGCGAGAAGTCTTAACATGGAAATTAGAGAAACGAATGTCTACATGTACATTTGTTGCTCTTAATATTTGAAATCTAATCATAAAGGTGCAATTTCTAGGAAAGTGTGCAAGTGAAAGGGCTTGTTAAGAGCAAGGTTTTGTTTGACCCCTTCTTGATCCATGTGAACTTTGTGACAGTAGTCAGACACTTCAGTATTGCTGCAATGTCTTTAAAGTATGAGTGCAAGAGTCTAATACTTTCCCCGAGATAGAAATCAACAAACTGTGAGAGAAGGTGTATCAAGGAACCAACGTGTGTGGCAGACCTCCAGACAACCAGACTCAGAATAAATGCAACCCTCTAGGGAATAAAGCTTGGGACACCATTTGCTAGGATGACAAGGTTCTTTACTTGCAAAAGAAGAAATACATGTCATCAGGGGCATTCACACCCTACTGCCATGGAGTGCACTAATCAGTTGAAAGCAAACAACACATTTTCAGGCACACCAAGGTCACTTATGATGAAAACAATACAAAGTGTCCTTTCTTCATTGCTATTGGTGAGGCCCCTAAGCACATACAGTCACCCCTTATCACCATCCAATGATTCACTGGCATTGCAAGTGTCGATCTTCTTCCACGTGGACATTGGCAGTGATAGGTTCACAACATAGTTATTCAATTGGTTAATCAGATGTATAGATCTTTCTTTACATATTTTGGCCATGTGATGTGTACCTGGTAATTAAGACTTGATTGCGGTGGTTACTCTCAAGGTCAAGATAGCCCTCAGTTATTTCAGAAGCTTAGCTCGAGCCTGAACGCCCTAGAGCCCCCGCCATGCCTCACATCGTTGTCCTTAATGTGTTAATTTCACCCCGCACACCTTGAAGTATGAATCATAGGACTTCTATTTGGGCTCCCCCCTTGGCATCTAGACTCTCCTGAGGTTGACTATTGCGTGCACACAGTTGAGGGATTTAGTATTTTGGATAGTGAGCCTATGGGAGTTCAAATGGAATATTTGAGGGTTTGGGGATGTGGGTTCTCTAAATCTAGGATCCATGTTTTGACAGCTTGTGACATATGCCCTGCTTGTCGTGAGGTTGTCCTTCAAAACCAGGCACAAACCTACCTGTGCTTCACTGTGCACATTCCTTTTGGATTACATGGGCCTACAGTGTGAGACAATAAAGGGCTCTGTTCCTAATTGATAGAATAACCTTCTACAATATCGCTTGGGATGTGAGCAGGGATGGGAGCGGGTATTCCTCCTGAGGCCTACAGTTATTGATCCCTAGCACAGGGTCCCGGCTGTGCAGGGCCTGACTTCCAAAATGTTAGTGGTTCAGTATGCTTTTGTCACTTTAAGAAAACAAACATCTACAAGCTCTATACTTCCTGCAAGTTCTATTATCCCTCCTACACAACTTCCCCCTCCCGCTGCCACCGCAAGCCATAAGGTACTCGTACTCTCAGCATATTACTCTCAGTATAAACTGCCTAGGGGGACAGGGGAGCTGGGCAGGCATCCCAACATTCCCCCCTTTTTGTTAATTCTACATTAAGTAACTCTGCTGCCATGTGCTTCCTCATACCTCCAAGTTCCTTCCTTTAGTACCCAAATTCTACATACATCTCGCACACTCTCCTCAGCCTGGGCATATTGTTCTGGAGGGCAGGTCATGTAAATTCACCCCCAATCCCTGTATAAGTCTACCCAGTGTTCAGTATAGTTTTCAGGATCGGGGGTAGGTGTAGAGACAGTCCCTGGAGGATCTATGGGTCCCTCGATTCTTGCAAACCTGCGTTCGTGATATCATCTGTCTGTGCTTGCCCATCTTTTTGTTCCATGAGGTGTGCTATTCACCCCAATCGTGACCATCATCATTACGCTATTTGGAAGAGCACCAAAGGATCAACTGGCCAGTGCACAACATCACCAGCACAAGTACGACAATGGAAACCAATATCTTCACTACCGCTCCCATCGATGATGGAGCCCAAAAGAACAGGTTGTCAAACCAGTTGTCTGCCTCAAGTCCTTTTTCACTCTGCATATCTGTCTTTAGCTTGTGCAGGGCCCCTATTATGTGCATTGGGGACCCATTTTCTGTGTCATTTGGGGGTACATATGTGCAACATGATGACCCTATCTTCTTGCCTACCCCTCCCTCCATTGCTGTGAGGAGATCCAAGATGTATCTGTTCTGGAGTATCATCAACCTGATCGCTCTCATCTTGCTCTTAATGGCATTGAGTACTTGTTCAGTGTCATTGGCCATCTAGATCGCTTCCCACCTGACTATTTCCAGTCGTACCATCCTGTCCATGCATCCATGCAGGGGCTGCTCTCCCGTCTGCCTGTACCACACTTGTCTCTGTCTGCGGGTCATGTAATGCAGTGATCCTAGGCCCTTCCACTGATATTTTTGCTAATTTCTTTTGAAATAGGTTCACTTCCTGTGAATGAAGTATTTGGGCCATTTCCTTCTCCTTTTCTTTCAACTATTTACAGTGGTGTATGATAATAGAATGTTCTCTACCCATCCTTTTGCTTCTATCCCCGCAAATAAGCTCTTTAGATCTTCCACAGCTAGGGTGACCCCCACTGTTTGTTTTTCAAATGCGCAAATCCATTTCCCCGCCACGGCAGTAAGGGACAGAAAACTTTTTATTAGATAATTTTTGTCCCTCTGTGGCCATGGAATATACTGTGCCCGCCCTGGCCCTTTGTGCAGTAAGGGGAACTTTGTCCCTGTCAGCTTCCTTATCTTTTTTTCTCCACACCTTTCCCATTAGCTACCGCTATGTGCCTATATCTATTCCGCAATGAGGGCCCCCATAAACTCTCCAATTACGGCAATATCGTGGGTGGGGACTCTCCACCCACAGCTCATCCAACGTATCCCATTCCTCTTCCCCTGGTTCCCCACTCATCTCATCTTCTGACCTTTCTGTCCCGTAATCCAAACTTCCTGCTCACTGCCTTCCAACTCCCTTGCCCTCCCTTTCCAAATCTACATCCTTGATAGCTGTGCTATCGATCCTAAACAAAATATCTCCCACTCTCCACATGTCCAATCCTCAAAATGTTTTCTGACCATCTCTCTTCTCTAGTTTCAATCAGGCCAATTCTTCCTGCGCTGCTTTTAAAGCATCTTCTACCGCCTTCTGGGGTTTTGTATACCTGCCCCCTCTCCATTTTACTTGGTTGTGTCAAAGGGCATAGTGTTCTGGATATTTTAATACTGTGCTGGTGATAGGGGTGGGGCAGTAGCAGTTGGGGGGAAATATGTGGGGTTTGTCTAGCCTCAGGCAGCACAGATGGTTTAGCACCCTAGCGGGGTTGCAGAATGGTGCTGCGCTCATTGTTTTTCTGCACCTTGTTTGGATGAGGTACAATAATCCCTGGTGGGGCGATGAGAGCATTTTTGCATTCTACCATGGGCACGCCTGTGGGTGACTTTGCCCGGCTTGCTCAGGCCATGATTGAAACAACCCTTCCCATGTCTCCAACATCCACTGCGTATGGTATGTCAAAATTGTATATTTATACAGATGCAAAGCAGCACACATGTATTCTAACGGGTACTCAGCGCCACCTTCACGACCCCCCATTTTACTTGTTTTATGCTCAAAAGTTGTATTTGTCTGTCAAAGAACTGCCCTTGCATCCCATTTCTACCTCCATGTCACATCCCTCCCTTACCATCCTCAGCAATACAATTGCCTGTTCCCCATGTCCCACCCTTCCTTCCTCTTCCTTCCCGCTCTCCCCCCCTCAGACTCTTTAAATCAATACTCTCCATAACCGCTACCACACTCACCATTCACCCTTCATTCAACACACCTTACACCATACCACCAACACTATGGACCTCTGCTCTCTCCATTCACACCAACAATAAAATTGAAAAACTAAACACAAATTAACATCAAAATCGATAAACCACAATAATTACTATGTATCATTCCACCCCCACCATTTATATAGGGTGAGGAGATCCCAGGCCCCCTAAATATACAGAGCCTCTACCCTTTTTCCTTCACTTCATCTCCTTAAAATACAGCGCTGTCTTCTTACCTCACTTTGAAAGGCTCCCATAATCCTCTATCCTTATATTCCATTATAATAATAGTAAAAAATAAAAAAACAAACTGCCACATGGTCTTTTCATTCACCCATGCACCACTCCCTTTGCTATTCTGCTCTCTTCAACAGCCACAACCACATATGCTCCCCATCCTCTCTGTCTCTCTCCCCTTCCCACTTTGTTTTCTCCCACAAAAGGTGCACTTCCGTCTGTCCGTTCTCCCCAGTTCTTCTCTCACGGGGTCCCATCAACGGCCTGCAACATCCGGGATATGCACCTGCTGCGGCTCTAAAGAAGAGACAGGAATTCTGCCAGAACGGTTCCTGTAAACCACACCAGGTTGTGCACAAGGGACTGGTCACTGCAGGTGGGCACGGCCCCTCCAGATGTGTGGCCAGGAAGCCTCCATCTATGCAAAAAAACTGGGATCACGTTGGGGTTGCCAATTATGTGTGGCAGATCTCCAGCCAACCAGAAACAGAATAAATGCAACCCTGTAGGGAAAAAAGCTTGGAACACCATTTGTGAGGATAACATGGTTCTTTACTTCCAAAAGGAAAAATCCATGTCAGCAGGGGCATTCACACCCTACTGCCATGGAGCGCACTAATCAGTTCAAAGCAAACAATGCATTTTAAGGCACTTATTATGAAACCAATATACAGTGTCATTTCTTCATTACTATTGGTGAGGCCCCTATGCACATACAGTCGTCCCCTTTTCGATCATCTGATGATTAACTGGCATTGCAAGTGTCAATCTTCTTCCAAGTGCACCATGGCAGTGATACGTTTACACCCTAGTAATTCAATTGGTTCATCCATTGGTTTTACCATTTCGACCAGGAGGATAGCTCAGGGGAAACACGCTCATTTTAGAAACAAGATGATGCTGAGCAACACAGGTTCGATCCCCAGGTCCGCGTTGAGGTTGCCTGTTGCAGACACACTAATCAATCGATAGTTGAAGGATTTTGTATTTTATATAGTGAGCCTCTGGTACTTCAAACAGAATAGCTGAGGGTTTGGGGACGTGGGTGCTCTAAATGTAGCATCCATGTTTGACAGCTTCATACCTCTGCCCAGCTTGTCGTGAGATTGTCTTTCAAAATCAGTCACAACCCTACCCGCGCTTCACTGTGCACATTCCTTTCAGATTACATGGGCCTACAGTGTGAGACAAGAAAGGACTCTGTTCCTAATTAATAGAATAACCTTCTACGCTATCGCCTGTGATGGGAGCAGGGATGGGGGCGGGTATTTCTCCTGAGGCCTTCAATTATTGTTCCCTAGTACTGGGTCCTGGCTGTGCAGGGACTAACTTCCAAAATGACAGTGGTTCAGTATGCTTTTGTCACTTCATAAAAAAAAACTAACATCTACAAGCAGTTTCGGACTGGGACAAGAAATAGGCCTGTTCACCCAAAAAAAAGTGTCCCACCCCTCGCCTCAAAAAAGTGTCCCACCCCTCACCTCACGACCATTGAACTCTGATGTCATCACCGGAAGTGATGTCATTTGACCCCACCCCAAAGTGACATCTCGGGAAGCAATGAAACACAACCTTTCAACACTTGACAAAACAGGAAGTGGCATCAAATAGCATTGTTCCTAAGTACACTGCAAAAAATATGGTTATGATTTCAATAATGTTATATACATTTCATACAAGAATGGATCACCATATGTATCATTAATATCTGTGTGTATGGAGCCATATTGTAAAATTACTGTGAATGCAAGCAGACATCCAAGGCCAAATGATAATATGTTATTGTATAGCACTTACGCTTAAGCTCATTTTTATAGAACAAATATGCATACAACATCACCTAACCTGTGTTGGTACTCCTTTATCAACCTAAGAAGACTGAAAGGCTGAGATGGCCTTGCTGAGTTTCGAACCTGCATATCACACACACATCACAGCAGCAAGCACTCAACCCACTTAGCTATCATATCAGCTATAGTGAAATGAGCAATTATTCTGTAGTGGATACCATTAAACAGGTAACTGAGATTTAACAGCAGACCAGTTAAGTTAATCTGCAGGTCTGGTGCAAAGTTGGCCGCATGTCAAGCCTTCATGCACCTACTTTCAGGCTTCAGAGGTTAGCAAAATAGGGAAATCAGCACACTCACAGGACATCCCATACTCTGAGCACTCCTTACCTCATACATGCAAACAAACATCCTGAACAGCATGCCAGTGAAAGGGGAAAGATAGACACATTACAACAAAGCATTCATTGTGGCACAATGAAGTAAATGACCATTTGATGTGCTATGGTCAAATACTTGTACACTGTACAGAACATTTTAGGCACAAGTATTTTGTCAAGGGACCGAGGACACCGAGATGGAATGTCTTGTGATGATCGTAACAGAGACACTGGCAGAAAAAAAACATGGCATTACTGCAACTTGCGTAAGGCAAAATACACAGTCCGAAATGGATGCTTATTCTACTCTGAAATTGGTTGCTTATCACTAATATCACTAATACATACTTATCACTAATACAACAGCACAGCAACTACAGGGGGCACCGTGCCGGCACAGTGACAGCGGCCGGCCTGGCTGCAGCCCCGGCACCTCAACTTTGCATGCTGCAGTAGCATGTGAATGATGCATGCATCATAATTTATGATGCACACATCATGCATGCAAATCAATCATCAAAGCAAGGTAACATCTGTTACCTTGCTTTGATGATTTATGCCTTTGCAGGTATTTTTTTTGTTCAAAAATAAATATATATATATTATTTTCCGTGTGGAACCGTTTGATTGTGGGGGAGACCTCAAGATGGACTTCGGCTACTGTTAAGTTGCTAGATATAGCACTTAAAAAGATCAACCAGTAAATGACCGTGACACAACATTGTCTACTGTAACCTGCTGTTTCGCCCCTCTCTTCTTCTTCTTCTTCTTCTTCTTCTTCTTCTTCTTCTTCTTCTTCTTCTTCTTCTTCTTCTTCTTCTTCTTCTTCTTCTTCTTCTTCTTCTTCTTTCTTTCCCTAGCTTCAATCTTGTCTCCTTTGACCGCTTCTGTTCCTTCTTCTTCGCCAGCTTTCTTTTTGCGGCCTTGTAAAAATTGAATAGATTAAACCCAAGTAAATAAAAAATACATATATATATCTTTTTTTCAAAAATTTATTTTTTCCACATTTTTTGGTTGTTGTCCAAACCAGCCCTGGCATGGCGAGAAACTGGCCGCCACTCCCCAGGGACGATTTCGGCCCGGCCACGGGCCCAAAGGCTGAGGGGCCAATCCAACCCTGTCTACAAGCGCTTTACTTCCCCCAAGTTCTATTATCCCTTTTATACACATCTGCCCTGCCACAGCAAGCCATAAGGTACACACATTCTCAGTGTATTTCTCTCAGTCTAAACTACCTAGGGGCAGAGGGAAGATGGGCATGCATCCCAACAAAAGCTACAGGTCTGCAGGGATTGGGCGTCAGACCTTTTTATTTTTTGTGAAGGACCTAAACATTGTGGTTCTCGCCCAGATTGGTTGTAACAAAGTGATCTCTTCTGAGAGATGAAACCCTCTGAGAGGCCCTCTTCTATTAGTGGTTTAAAGAGCTGGAGAACCTCATTAGGGTGCCTAATAAAAGGACTATAAATGACACCTTCTAGACGCCTGACCACAGTATCAAGTTCAGCCGTGTTCATGGTAACTGTGGTTCTCAATTTGTCAGTACGTGACTCTCCAGATCTTCAATTGCTGCTTGCTCAATTTTCGAAGATTTTTCAAGGTCAGTGATGTTCAGTTTTATCGAGATCATGCAGCACTACTTTCTAGAAAGTCACTGATTAAAGGGTGATCAGTCTCAGTTGAGGGTAAAACGAGATGCTGGTTCAATGGTTGTATTGCAAAATAATTGTTTAACTAGATCTTCATTGAAAGTTGTCTTACCTCTATCCAAATGTCAAAATCGGTCCCCTTTGTGCACAGGGAACTCGAGAGGGCGTTAATCAATACATCTGTTGTGTTTCTGGCCCTGATGCGTGTTATTCTCGGTTAGCTTGTCTGCCAGTTCCACCATCCCTAATCTCCCTTTGCCTTCTGTGACGAACCCTGGGATGTCGTCACTGTGTGCATAGGGGATCCTCTTCCCATGAGGCCAGGCTGGTGAGGCTGCTACCCGATAGTCCCCCTAGAGGTGGTACTCAGCGGGTGGATCTCAGAGGAGGGGAAGCCCCCATGAGACCAGTGACGATCATGGGAGGACGTGGTATCTGCATAACACCTACACCTCTCCTTCACCCCCACACTCTACAACCCACCCTCCTATCTAATATACTTATGTAGAGCTCAGAAGGTAGAAAGGAATTAGACAAGGAGGCAGGGTGTTACTAGGTCTGGAAAAGATCAGGGGCTACCTAATGTCGGGGCTGGTGGGATTCGGGGCTAGCTATAGCCTTTTGGTTGTTGTCCCTGAGCTTCTATCCAGGGCTACAACCAAAATACCCGGGGCTATAGCCCCCTCAGCGCCCCCTAGCAACGCCTCTGCAAGGAAGAGTGGCGGTAACTTCCATGGGGATCAGAGAAAAGACACTCTGATGAGGATGAAGCATAGATCCGCAAGGATCACTCTGAGGATTCTACTGGAGCGGTCTAGTCTACAATTATGGACTGTGTTGAACACCAACATAAAAACAGAAAAGGGACTTGCCAGAATATCAAATCTTCCCTGTAGGAACCGGAGTATAGCGGACGCTCACTGTGTAAAAACAGGTCACAGAAGAGCGGGAAGGACCCTGTCCTGTGAACCCAGCGAAAGGAGCAGTAGGCTGGCTGGGAAAGGCACCGGCCACGAGGCACTGCAGGACCACACGGTCCAGCTCTGAGGGCCACACTGATGAGGGCCAGGAGCCGTAGAGCTGCTGTGGTAAGCCGCCAAGAGTTCCAGAGATCCAGCAAGGATGCGACAGACCAGAGGGCTGCAGCCAGGACCCTAAAGGTACTTGGGTTGCTGGGTCTATGGTTGGAGGCCCTGAGAGTGTACGAGGAACCCTAAAGTCTGCATTACATAAGAAGTGGGGAAAAGAAACTTAAGAGAAATCTTGTCAAGACAGTATAAAGAGAATAGGGTCTGAGGCTCTTACCTGAAATTGATTTATCACAAAGCAGGATTACCTAATCTTCCTCGTAACAGTACTTGGAGGGAAACCGACTCAGAGCTGCCACAAAGGAGGGGAAAAGGCAACAAGAGAGTAAGATATATGAAGACAGTTCTTGACAGGAGAGGGTCCAAGTCTGTATGTGAGACTAGGAAACTGTGAAGAGAACTGGGAGAGTAACACTTATGAATGCAGTACTTGGTAGGCGAGTAAACCAAGTCTGTGTCTGACCCAAGAGACCCAAGAGACCTGGGAGAAAAGGGAACCAGGTCTGCCAACCTGGGTCAGGGAACCACCTTGGTTTGGAGACTATCCAAACCCCTCTTCTTCGGTGCAGTACCTGATAGAAGGGAACCGGGTCTGTCAACCAGGGTCAGGGACGCGCCATGGTTTGAAGAAGCACCCAAAACCTTCCTCTTCATTGCAGTGCCTGTTAGCAGGCACCCAGGTTTGCCAACCAGGGACCCACCACCATCTGGTGTAAGCCTAAGGGATCCCGGGGAAGGGAAAGATTCCCCCACCAATTGTTCAACTGTGTTGTAAGCCAAAGAAAGGCTTGAGAGGGGAGACGTTCCCCCCAGCAGTTGTTTGCACTGTACCAGAAGCCTAAGGATAGCTGGGGAATGGGGGGGGGAGTGCCCCCAACACTTGAGTCTGAACTTTAAGAACGTTTAACCGAGAACTGCATTTTTGTTCGGGGGAAGGGAATCACTTTTCCGGACCAGGAAGATATCCTTTTTTTCATTTAGTTAACTTAGAGTTTGAGGAACAGAGCTAGGATTCTGACGTAGGATGGCAAACTCTTGTTTTGACATCTGACTGTGGTTGAAGCAGGGAAACCCTTTTAGAGCCAGGGCAAGATGGGGTATTCTTTTCATTTTTTTCTGGAAATAAAGGTTTATACCAACTACCAGGACCACTCCATGTCAGGGTCTTACCTCTGCACCCTTATACTTCCCATAAAAAAGGGGCCTGTTCTGGGAGTCCTTCTTGGAAGTGAGCATATGATCCCTTGGCTCTAAAACATGATATATTCTGCCCTGCTAATGTTGTCTGACTTTGTTCGCACTTCTAATGCTTGAAAAATTCCATTTTGCCAGTCTTGGTTGTCTGTGATTGGCTTTTCTAAATTGTGTTCCTCCATATTGGGATGACTCTCTATTGTCTCCATCTGAGTAACAGGAATCTGTGGTATATGGATACACTTGGTGTTACTATTTTTGTAAATCCTTCTTCGATTTGATGAACATTTTATTAAAAGTAGTCTTTCAAAGCTTTAGGTAATATTTTAAGTTCCACTAAACATTTAGTCTATTTTTCAAGTCGTTTTTTTTAAAACAATGTTTCTATTTTCAATAAGTTATTTCAATAATTCCTCTGCTACTTGTTTGCTTGTATTTATGATTCAGATCAGCCAATCGCGTGTGCTTTTATACTGGGCATTCCCTCTTGGTGTCTCAACAAGCACTAGTAAACCATTAGGGGATGCTTTTGCTTGTAAATAAATATTCATTCATGATCTCCCTTGTAGTTCAGTGCTTTCCCCCGGAGTGCTCCTACCTCATTCCATTGATCGCTTCAGGCACACGCTCTTGTCACCCCTGTGTCACCTAGTATGAGGGAGTCTCAGGGTATTCCCTTCAATTAGTTATTCCGCACATGAGAGACAATAACGCTCTGTCAACTTGCTGGTGCTCTCCCATGGACATGAGGATGGCCCTTGTATGCGACTATGCATCTCTTCATATGGCACTACCTGTGGTGTAGAACTATAGTGATTAAAGCTTAGTCACAAGCATTTCACCCAGAAGCCCCTCAGCTCATTTGCTGTTCAATGAAGCACATTTTGATTTTTTATTCCAATAATTTGAGCATGGAATCCGCAGATACATCCCTTTGTCTGTTTCCCGCCACTTCTGATGACGTTGACGAATCACTTCTCAAGTGGAATAGTTCTCCTCTACTGTGGGTGATAATTTGCTCATCCAATGAGCTTAAGCTGCATGCATTGCTAACATGTGCCATAACTTTTAGTTTTAAAATGATGTTTTTATTTTGACATGTACACTGGCCAACCTGATTGTCATGTGTATTCGTTCAGGTGCGTGCCAAATTTAAAGAAATCCCACCTTTAAGGCACTGTCAGGAGAGCCACATCCTTACAGACAGCCTTGCACCCACTTCCATCCCAGGCTCAACGAGAGTTAGTCCACGATTTCATCTAAAACTACTATTATAATCTTGAAACACTGAAAATGCGTCCCCTTGGGACTCAAATTAAATGCGGCTCCGCTGGCATCCAAGGATGACCGCACCTATGCACACACCCACGCAGGAATGGAATGCAAGATGGTGGGAAGCTTCTTAAAGCCATTGTCCAGCTGCCACTTGGATTATAAAATTAGAGATACTTTATAGCTATAGGGAGAAAAAAAAACGTCCCAGCATGGAATCACACTATAGCATTAATAGGGCCCTAGCACCCAGACCAGCCAAGGGTAGGTCCAGCTGGATTATAAAAGAGACACACCAAGAGTGTAAGGAGAAGATTGTGATCAGAACTTGGAGAGAGTTGGTGATCCAGGAAGGAAGTAGGGTAGGGAGTTTGGAGGGATACAGGAAAGAGGGGAGGAGACTGGAGACAAGAGGGGAAGAAGAAGCAACAGGAGATGGTAGGAAGGGGACATCATAAGGTGGTTGGTTGGGCGGGGACTTAAGAAGGTGATTAGAGGAAGACAACAGGAGGTTGTAGGAGGAGACCAACAGGAGGTGGAATGAGGAAAATGCCAGGCGGCAGTGGGTGAAGAACATTTCAGAAGATGCTTAGAGGCAGACAACGGGAGGCAGTAGGATGAAGACGCCACGAGGCAGCCAGAGAAGAAAATCAGGAGTTGATGGGAGAGAATCACCAGGAGGAGGCGGGAAAGGAGAAGGGAGCACTCAGTGCTAGTGAAATAGTAGCTTGTGAGAACTGGAATGAACAAGAAGGCCCATATCGCCCAAGTCAGGGGCTAGGCGTGAGACTATAATCAAAAGAGGAGGACTGAGCAAGTGGCATGGTATCTAGAAGAGTCAGGACAGGAAATGGAGCAGAAAGGACTTATGGAGTGTAGAAATCATTACCCTTGGGGAGGGGGGTGATATGGCCCTCTTAACCTCCACTGCGGATACTGGCACGGTCAAACCCAGTTGGCAGTGATGTAGAAGAAGAAACTCCGCCTGTTTCTGCAACCTGTGCTCAAAACCAAGTGCTTTCTACAGGACCAGGAGATTAGAGGAGGATGTTTCCCACCATCACCCAAGCAGGAAGTCTCTTTAAAGAACAACTGAGGCTGTGAGTGTCCAGCAGGGCTCTTCAAATCTGTGAACATTAACAAGAGACCTTCATGAGTCGGACCCTTTTCTGCTTTTGAAGACAATCATTTTGACTGACTGGGCACTGGAGAGGAGGAATGAGAGAAAACATGTTCTGCAACTGACTAGATTGCCTGTAGAGTAGGGAAAGAGAAATCTTGCTGTCTGGTACATTTGGTACATTCTTTTCTTATTGGAAATTGATGATCTGTTTGATGACGTTGATGACTTTCTATTGGGAAAGAAAGAATGGGCCAATCTAAGAAGACCTTGTCAGTGGGCAATTAAGCTAGAGACCTGTTCAAGTCACGCAATCATTTATTTGGTTTCTGTACAGTGATACATTCGCATTTATTGGACAAACTTTGTCCTGTTTGTCAACTGGGATCCGAGTCAATGTGGTTTAGTGCCACTTTCACTAAGAGCCCTTTTTGAGAATCTTGAGGGGCTTCATGTTTTGGTAAAGGTAAAAAGCGGAATGTTCGGAGAAGGCAATATCGAAACACAATGTTAAGCTTATAAGTGACAGCATATCCATCCACATTAGGCGTTTCTCACAGGGCCACCATGAACACTCTTGTTTATTTGACATGTTGCATCAGATTATTGGTTCTTCATGTAGATAGTTCACCCAGGACTGTGCCTCTTTTTAGAAGGGGTACGGGTGACAGCTTTCGATAAGTCATTCTTCTGAATTTGAAGCAGACAGAAGAGTTTGTCTGTAAGGATGCCACAACACAAGATATTTAGGCTAGGTTTTTGGGGGTCCAAAATGATAGACTCTGTTTGTACCTGCAAGAGATGGAATATATTGATTTATCAGTAGTCGCATTGGAAATGTGACTATTGATAAATGTGCACAGCACGGAGTAATAGCAATATGTTTAAGTCAAGCACCTAATACACTCTTCTTCTTGGTTCCTTTCCCAATAGGTCAAGGGCTCAGGTTATTGGCAATTAGTTCACAGTATTTCAGCAAGCTCCACTGAGTAATTTGGAGGTGAAGGTTGCAGCTTCAAATGGACAATTATGCTTTAGATGGGTATAGCCAGTAAATGTTGAGACATGATTGCTTTCATTATGCAGAAAACCTTTGGGGTCACTTAAGATGAGATTGTAAACATCTGCTTGTAGGTAATGGCCTCACAATCCTTAGGAATGGCTTGGTTTTGCGTGTGTGCGTTAGGCTTTTTTGTAAGTGAAACATAACTGATGTCGTGAGTAATTCATTCCAGTATAAACTTTCAGCGGCACATGCAACTCTGGTTCTTGAGATATTGAGGTGCAAGGTCCAAGTCTGGGGTTGCTTGCTGGTCTCCTGCAGAAGGTCTATGACCAAACACTTTGGCCTGGACTGTCCCTTTTGGGGTGGGACCAGGCCTGATTTGAGTATGGTCTTTCCACCTTTCTGTAATGTTTTGGCAGGCAAAGAATGATGGTCTTGCGCGATAGCCAAAGCGATGCCAGAGGTTAGGATTAATTCTAAACCTCCCATGTACACCTCTTTTGATTCACCTGTTAACTAGTATTTCCTACTATAGTTGTTCTAGGTTTTGTTAATGTGCTATTCAAGTATGGATGCAGTTAGTTATATCTTGCTGGGGTTGTCACACCTATTGTTTGACATTATCTACAAAAGCCTTTGCCCTCCTTCGTGCATCTAGCTACACAGTATGACACCAACTATTCCTCCTGAGGCAAATCAAGGCCTTCCCGCCATACGCCACCCTCTGATTCCCTGAACAGGACCCAGTCCTATCTCAACTGGACAGAGGAAATAGCCTCCTCGCCAATTACTAAACATTGATCTAGCACCTATGAGAAGCATCCTCTTTGCCACTTCCCGCCTCATTAAAGTCTTCACAAATACGATCACATAACACCAACATGCATCAAACTTCACTGGCTACCGGTACAAGCAGGCATCACCTTCGAAGCCAGATGCATCATACACCAAGCTGTCACCGGGAATGCTCTCTCCCGCCTGGCAAAGTTACCATTTCTGGCAGTCAGCGCATCACCAAAAGTCAGCATCTGGTCAGATTTGAACAACAGGAAAAAAAAACATTCTTGGTCCACAGCTGCAGACTGGGGAACATCAAACCCACCAACATAAGACTTACTTTTGCCCTCGTGCAAATTAGAAAACAAATCAAGACCCTCATCTTCAAGGAGCTCCTTCTTCATACCCCCTTACCCGTTCCTATTCAGCCCTGCATCCATCTGGGTGACCGACATTTACAGCCCATCAACATGTTCCACTCCTAAACCAACTTTCAAAACTGTCACATGTTCCCCACTAACTGTAAATGCTAAGCATTCACTGCTTCCTTAAAAGGTATGACAGTAATAAATGCAAGATAAGGAGAGTTCCCCATAACAATCTTATGTGTGCTTCTAGCTCTTCCTGTTATAAAGCACGCTCTTGCTTCCTCGCAGTAGGTGTGTGCTCAGTAAATCGGCAAACTCATTTTAATTTTTTTTAAAGTAATTGCTAAATAAAATGAGCAATATTTCGAAATTGGGGGTGGGGGGCGGTCAAGAGTAGGGTTACAAGTGCGAGTGAGCGCCACTGAGCGCCGCCTGTTACCAAAGTGCACTATGTACTGTACATGTGAGCTCTAAGCAGAGCCATGTGTAACCATTGAATGCTTGCACACCATGCCCCGTCTCCCAGTCCTCAGGCGGCCACCAGTCTTGGGTGTCTTCCTCTGCTTCCTGAGAATCAAACGCCTGCACTGCACTGCAAATGTTCAACAGCGGCACCTCCTCCATGAAACTATCTTCATTGTTGCCACTATGTTATGATATGTTACTCTGCTTTTATACTGCGTCAAATCACCGCTGTGGTAGTTTCAGAGCACCTGATCCCTGTCTGTGGCATATCGTGCCCCTGCCAGGGGGTGCCCCAGACTTTAGTCTGCTTGGGGGATAATGAGCAAAGCTGAGCAATGCAAGAGGAGCGAGTAGGGTGAGAAGAAGGGTATTGTATTTGGAAAGGGAAGTGCTTTGTGTAAGGATGGATATGAGTCACTCTATCTTATGTGGAGGGTCTTCGGGAGAAATTTAGAGAGTACATATAGATGTGTCCTCACTCTGACACTGAAAGGCAGTCCTGGCCACATGCTTATGAGTGAGGTAGAAGCGTGAGCCCCGGTGCACTAGGCATGTTGGGAACACTGGACCTTGCTCTGCACTTGCCTTTTGAGACCATTTGAACAAGCTTTAAAGGCAGAGCCCATTGAATGAGCACCATTGGAAAATGTGGACCTTCATTTTATTTCTTTGTTTGTATGTTTATAGGGAGCTTTGCCTGGAAGAGTTGTACATGCGCATGCATGCTGGCAGGTCATCCCAAGCCTGTGCGCCTTACATTAGAAAAAGGTAGCTGGGCAGACACATTACATGGGCGTACAAGGGAGGCGATGAGACAGCAAGAGAGCACAGTACTGACAAGACAAGATCACCAAAACAATGACGTGTGGAGCATTTACATACGATACGGGATTCTCATATGCAATATCAGGAGACAAAGTGTACAATGAAAAGTAGTGTAGCCATGTCCCCCTCTGCCTCACTCTCCCTCGCCCAATGCAAGCCGCTTATCTGGGCCCTACCTTTCCTCCACTCTACCCCAACACAGCATGCAGCTTAATGCACCCTACCCCTTCTAATGATCCAACATTCGCACCTGCTAAGGAACATGCCAAAGACTATAGCCATCCCCCATTGCCTATACACACAGCTCTGCCTGCAGCAATTTCATATTAACCATGGTTAAATGCGGAAGACACACGCTGAGCACTGAGGGTGCAGGACTGTGTGATGGCTCCAGAATGTGCTTCATGATCCTAGCAGGTTACTGAAATAAACAAAAGAAAGGCGGTGTCTGCAAGGAAGCCCACTGAGATGTGACATTAGACCATTCCCAGCAGGCGCACGTTCGAATCCCCAATAGGGGGGAAACAAAATCTACAACAAAAGAACCCCTTGTTTACTAGTCACAAATGGTTCTCTATGTGACAAAAAGTGAGGTAAGAATGGCAGATTTTTCCAAAAAGTATAGGAACATACCCTTCACTTCCCACCCACTTGCACCATTTCACAATAAATACATCAGCCTATGGGATAAGATGGGGCTTCGTCGCCAGGAGCAACCAATTGGCAACTCATGTGTTCCTTCGAGCCGCTGGAGGTTTGAACACATTGAGGCCAACTGGGTCGACAACAATGCAAGATCACTCTCCTTTTTTACTCCAAAACATATATGAACATAGTGGTGCGTAGAAATATTAACCTTTCTATTCATAAAACGTTTGAGAGCAACTTGGCTGCTTGATAATGGAGAACATTGTTGATTTGAGTTCAAAATGAAGCCCAGATAGCCTCTCGGTCGTGTACGGAAACGTATGCAGCTAGATTCAGCAGATAATAACTCTCCCAGAATGGAAACTTATTTTCTTTTTTAAAGTTGCTTCCTGGGGTCGGCAAAGGACAGGAAAAGAGCTGACAATTGCTTGAATAAACAGCGGTTAGGGAAACAAAAATCGCGGCTACTGAAGTTAGAAAGTCACCAGGTTCGTATGCAGTGGTCGAAGTGGGGGATAAATAGGGGTGGAGCTATGGATTTTGTAGAAAAATTGGTGTTGTTTCCAGTGGCGGCTGGGGTGGGACTGCGAATACACATTTTCCATGAATACGTGGGAGCGACGAAGCATAGGGAAGAAGCCTTAAATAAATGAGGGAGGTCACTGGGGTCTCCCCCCGAGAATTTTTTTAAATAATGAGTTAAATGGTGCATTTTATAGCACATTTTCTAAGAAGATTGGGTAAAAAATACAAAGTCTACAAACAGATTTCTAGGGTAAATCAGAAAAAATCGATTGGATGCCAAGACACCACCAGTGCACAGGAGCATTTCCCAACACACTTTCATGATGCCTTTTCCCACTACAATGCAATATTCTGCCATTGTAAAATAATAAATGTAACGCTGACAGTGCACATACATGCCTATGCTGGCTAAACCAATATATGCCAGCATTTACACGTACAAACGTACTAATGTTTGCTTTGACCATATGACCAGTAAAGATACTATAGCAAAACATGTCCATACTGGCACTTGGCACATGGCCTGACTGGCTGCGCTGTGTTGGCCGGGGAGGCCACATAAAAAATGCTCATCATGTTGGCTTTGCCCTTAACCGCAGTTTAAGATGGCATGCCACAGTAATAAAACTTGTCCGTGCTGGAAGCACAAATTACAAATGCCCACACCGCCCATATTATGAATACACTTCATGATGGCTTTTCCCTCTTAACACAGTTCATAATGCCATGCCATGCCACAGTAAGGAAACCTTTCCAGATTGGCCATGTAAGAACATTTATATTGGCTTTGTCCTTAAAACCAGTTTAAAATGCAATTCATAATAAAAAAATAATGTCTCCGCTTGATGCATAAATGCTACTACTGCATGTAAGAATGTTCATCGCATTGGCTTTGCCCTTCATGCCTTCGTAAAACTCTGTGCCACCTGAGAAAATATTTCAATGCTGGATGTATGCACCAATACCCCCTCAAGCGGTAGTGGTAATTCCCTGGCTGACCATCTCATCCATGCCAAAGCAAAGTTGCAATAGTAGTGCAGTAGGTGGGTGCTACTGCCGCCTTTGCAATGTTATGCAGCTGAGCCTCAGTGTAACTGGTAGACGGTGAGTGGGGGGCAGACATTTCCATATCTTTCCAAACACTGGTACCCAAAGTGAAGATGCATGGAAGTAAATCTCAATGGCCTAGTGCTAGCATGCTCTGAACACTCACAAGGCATAGTAGGATCCCCCCACTGTATTTCATATTTTTTATGTATTTTAATGTTTCTCATCCCCATATCCCCCCCTGTTGCCATGTGGGCGCTTTGAAACAGAATTTACTTGCTGTATAAACGCCTAACAAGCAAACAATAAATACAAAAATAAATAAATATACTGAATAAGGAATGATGAGTACACAAATCTTTTTTTGTGCATATTACAGGACATTTGGTGCTGCTGTGGGCACAACGCTAGGTTAAGGCTTCACTGACTGCTCCAGTGCTGTCCTCCCCAGCCCTGCCAGGGGATCTTTAATGCACTGATTTCCATCCATGATGGCACCCCCCTCTATTCCATTGTCTCCCCAAGAATCAACCTTGCAAACTCTCTCTCCCCTTAGCAATTCACTCTTGAGCAACACAATTCATGGAGTGTGTTACAAAAAAAATACATAAATGAAAAAACCGCAGCTGAAATCCCATATCTAAACTTTACACGTAAATTACTCTCGACTGTGCACGCCCCTAATAAAGTAACAAGAAGTTCTAGACAAAAGAGGGTGCACTATAGCGTCCGGTTGGGGGTAACTCTTAAGTAATGGGCTACCCGGCTGCAATCAGGACCATGCAGTGGTGTTTTCTGCTTGCACGTTGATGAGACTCACATCAACACATTACGACATGCATCCATTTTCAATTATGTGTTCTTTGATTATTTAGGGCAAGTACTCAGTTTTGTAGGCTGCTGTCCTTTTAAAATGGGGTGTGTGAGAGTGCTACAGTGGTGCACCTAGACCACAATTTCGGGGAGGGGCTAACCCTTTAAATTTTAGGAGAATGGCTAACTTCAGAGACTGTGTAGGATGGGCAAAGTTACGTGTGTGTGGGCATCTAACGTCTTTACACCTTCTAATGAGACTCTTCAGGTGCAGCTTCAATGTTACAAAAAGTTCACTATTTCTTTCCCGGCTGAAACCACACACTTATGAACTGCTGTTTGAATGTGTCTCCTGGCTCCCTACCTTCCAATCTCTCTCCTGACAGTCAAGTGCTAACACTCCATTATGATTTAAATTGTCTAAAAATGTATGCATGCAAGTGCAGTTGCTAAAAATGAAACGGTTTACATTAGTAATTCCCGGGACGTTGTTAACTGTGCAGTCACAGGCAAGGTTTATTGTCTGTGTCCTGTCCTGCCATGGCTATGTAGGTCGTTGAGCCACTGGCTTCATATAACATACTGGCCGAGTACATGGTGGCCAAGGCACCTGGAGCATGCAAAATGGAGCGCTCAGGGCATTTGGTGTCTGTATGCATAAACACAGCATTCATCTAGCATTTTCACCATGCTAACCTAAACCAGGCCATCTCTGTTATGAGCCGCCCGAGCGCCTGAAGAATATGCAAAAGAAAGTGCTGCTGCACGGTATACATTCTAGTGACATAATACGGTGTGTGAAATGGAAAACGTTCCACCACAGTTTCAAGCAGATTGGGAACGAAAAATTGTTAAATGTGATGCATGGGTTAGTTGCAATAAGAATTTAATGTACAGTAGCATATTAATAGGGATGGTTCATGCATTCGAATTTCTGCACAAATAGAGCGGGTCTTTAGACTTTAGGTCTTAAATGTGTAGCCCGGCCCCTATTGACCCAGCACTGCACAGCTGGTGTGGTGTCAGCTACTTGTTCTTTTGACTTTGTATTCAGCTGGGAAATGCTTGTATAGGTGAGGCCGGTGCTCTCTAGCAGTCCCCCCAATTATCACCAGAGAACACTTGGGCCCATCAAAGACTCCCCGACACAAGAAGGGAAGACTCAGCCATGGGGAAAAGGCTTTTATTAGCAAACAGGATGATTGGAATCACACCAGAAAACAAGTATCCTTCAGAGCGCTCGTCTTCTAAGCATGTGTCACCCGGGTTTAACCCAGTGTGATGTCACAAATTCAGGTTCCATACCAGAAACCTATCACACATTTACATTGGCCAGTTTGGGTAGGCTACATATAGAAGATATACGGGTTAGTTCTACAATTGGATAGCCATATCTAGTGGCTCCTCCTAGAACCACCTATACTAGTATCAATCTACAATGTTGCTGGGTCGCAGGGAGACCATTGGACCTTGCAACACATTATATTCCCATGTGAAAGGTGAATCTGGATTGGTCAGAATGTATCCTCCCATCCCTGGGACCCTGGACAGTTACCAGACTGAGTGGCCCTTTTCAAAGCATGGGGAATGAACATGGAGGTGCAAAGTGTTCCCTAATGTTGCCATCTCTGATCACCTAGGCCTGGGAGAGTGCATTCAGTTAGCAGATTGTGGGCAACACTTGTAGTTTTTTCCCCTCTTCGTCTACCTTGGTTGAATGGGCATTGTCCTGTTCGGCTGGGTCAGGTGTGTGGATACTACGAAATGAAGCTGTCCTGCTTGTAATAATGAGGATTTTAGCCTGAATTTATGCATGTGGCTCATTGTCTTGGTAACTGTAAATTTCCTGGCTTCACTTATCCTTAGCTGAGTGCCTCATTTCTGCTCGCCTCTGGCTGTGGCGATCATGTCAGCTTTTCCATTTACTCAAAGCCTGTCTCTCCTTTGCCACTCGTTTCAGAGACCTATAGCCTCCATATAATTCCTTATGGCTTATCCTTGTTTGTCGAAGTCATGCATGTGCAAGCTAAAAATATGAATACTTTGCATCTTGTGCTTCCAGCTTTGGCGAAAGATATGAATGTAAAGATATGTATGTGTAACCGTCCTCTACCTGCGTGAGTCGTAAGCATGTGCTTCATGCCTATATGCATTAAACGAGTGCATGTTTGTGTAACTTCATGAATGGATGAATATGTACTTCATCTATAATGTGGCTATGTCGTGAAGTCAGTGATGACGTCATTAATGTCTGGTTTTGAAGTTAGTCGACTGACTTGATCGATGTCATTTCCATATTGTCGAAATCATCAATTGGGAATGGTCTGAACGGAGAGAGAATAATGCTTCTCACACCTGCGATACATCGAAGTTTGCGGTGATGGGCCTAAAAGTGATGCACATCTGTTGTTTCTCTGCCTTCATATTGAGAGCTATGTGGGGGGCATGAGGGTCAGATCTGGCCCCCTGTCTACATGCTGTCAAACTTGACAGCATTTCCCCGCTGAATACAAGGTCAAAAGAACAACAGAGAAAATGTATTTTAGTGTGAAAGACATGCCCTAAAGTTGTTTGCATCAAGATGAGAAGATTATGGTTCTTCCTCTGTGCCTCTGTGCAGAGCAATGAAAGGCTAATAATAAACCGCTCCCTGGGTTGAAGTGTCCATCCCTCACATGTGCAGCCCGGGATAATCAAGAAGTGAGTAATTTATGACTTACTTAATTTCCATCAATGTGATGCGCGGCAGTGGGGGGGTGCTGGCTAGTCGGTCTGGCGGTCTCCCTTGTAATAAAAATATGGTCAGGGTCGGGACAGGCACAGTGGACTGGAGAGTACACCCTCCATTGATTTGCCTACCTGAGGGGGTTTGAGATGTGTAAAAAAGTGTAGACTGGTGCACTGTGTTGGCACGTGCAGTGAAGTTACAGAACATCAGCTGGCTCCCTGCTCAATGCGCAGGCGTGGGCCAAGGCTGCGTGATTCTCTCTGCTGCAGCCTGCAGCTCAGTAGAGTACTGCTGCTGATAAATGACTTCTCGTCCTAATCTAATCCTATACTTTTAAATTAAAAAGAACCATAACGGAACAGTTTCTTTTTGAAATAGAAGTATAGAAATGGTGAGAGTGAAAAAATAAAAGTAAAGGAGCACCGCTCCCAGCTGCTCCCCTTTCACTTTGATCAATGTTTTTTTGACAAATTAGAGTCATCAAAATCCGAGCTGCTTCGTTTCCCTCAAACCCAGCTTGCAGTTGCTAATACCCATATTTACTGAATGGAAAAAAGATACCGTAACTGAAGCTGCATAATTATAATCGGTTGATTATAACATGCTTAATACCTAGCGGTTTCTAAGCGTGGACCTGGGGATCAAACCTGTGTTGTTTTGCATCGTCTTGCTTCGAAGGCAAGCACGTTGTCCCTGAGCTATCCTCCTACCAATAGAAATGAAAGTAAAAAGCAGTGTCAAATGTGAACCCACAAGATCCATTGACATGCTTATCGTTAAAGTTATTATATTAGGACAGAGTCTCATTTTCATGGAATACAAATGATATCAGTGTGCTGGGCAAGATGGCGGTCCAATGATAGGCAGCCCTTCAGAATTATAGTCTTCCAAAGTGGTCTTTATCCAAGAGATAACTGTGCTGGTTAGAGGAATACTGTTGACAGTGATGTTCTTCTGATTTCAGTGATAGCCCAACCTGGGTGTCGCCTGCTGTCACAGCTTACATGTAGACAGAAACATGCAGGAGACAGTCACATCCCCCTCACCTCTGTGGTTCCTGAGGAGACGGTTCAGAAGAGAGAGTCCAGGGATCAGCCCTTCTCTATGGATGTGTCTTTGGGTGGGAGGCACACGTTGGGAATCCTGAACAGTAAGGTTGCAAGTCACGGGCAGAGGTCTGAGCGTTCACCCACCCACCCTTAGCCCACCTGTCTAGGGTTTGCTCTCTAGAGAAACCACTAACATTGTTTAGTGCACACAGGGAAGAGTGCAAGGCAGGCAGAAAGCACTGTCAGGCCGCTAGGAAAGCACTACTTCCGCTCTGTCTTTACCTGACTATTACTGCATCAGAATGGCTACCTTGCTCAATAACTGGAAATATGGGTTTTGCTGGTTGCCTCTATTTCCCTCTATAGTTGCCCCTGTCTGAGGAAAAGTGAAGACTGAGTAACAGAAAGTGGGACTGGAATAACATTGGACGGTAAAGGAGCTAGTCAGAGCCTTGGAAAGAACAAAACAAGGACATAAGGGAGCCATTAGAAAGTGACTTGCAATCCCAGAAATGCAATAGCCTTCATATATGGCCCAAACTGGTATCCTTCAAGCTGTATTACTAATCTGCAGATTCCTCTGTGAAGCTGACAGTCTTCCCATGCCTTGAGGTGAGATGAGGTAGACAGAGAATGATGGTAACTTCCTCATGGCAATAAATTCCTTAATTATTTTATTTGAATAATATTTTAGTGCTGGCCCTACCCAGAGGGTCTCAGAGAGCTTTACATTGTTCAAAATGTGAAAAGGTGGGAGTTGAAAAAGGAGTTACAACATGTTTTCAGGAAAGGATAGGAAGATTAGGTTAGAAAAGTGATAGTGGGTGAGGGCCGGGCTATGTGTGGGGAGATAGGTATGTTTTCAGGGTCTTTCTGAAAGTGATGATGGAGGATGCAGTGCGTATGTGGAGAGGTAGGGTGTTCCATCCCCTGGGTGCCCAGTGAGTAAATGCCTGGTAAATAATTGAAGTAGCATAGAACAGCAGATAGGATTAGTCTGGCAAATTAGTCAGCATTCAGTGATTGACTCTTTTCAGGCAGACTAAAGCTTGGAGCAGTGATCCCCAACATGTAGCTTGGGAGCAACATATTGCTCTTGGCACCCTAAATTGTTTCCTGCCAGTTGCTCTGGGCCATGATGTGGAGGCCTAGAAGGAGGTGCTCAAGGGATGAGACCTCAATAGCAGTATAGCCAGGACAGAGTTCTGGACTGTGCAAGAATGTTGGCCAGTGAGCCTGCTGTGGTTGCAGTCAGCTTATTTTTGTAGATGCAAGATTTGAGTTTATTACCATCATGCAAATACATTTTCAGTAAATGTTCTTACTTATTATAGCAGAGTCATTGTTAAAAGAAACTGTCCTCTTAAGATACTTTGTCCAGCTGACAAATGTATTAATGCACAAATTAATTTAACCATGTTCCCATGTTTGTGTCCTGGAGAAAATGCTCATATTTTGTTCCTTTGTACAGCTAGCAGGAGCACAATGGACCAATAAGTAGCATGCATAACATGTAATGACCAGTATTATGTAATCAATAATAATTGTATTCCTCCATTAAGTTAGCAGTCTAACCCTATCCAGATGGTCAGTGCCTTACAACACCTGCCCCCTCCACTCCAGTACCACTGGTATTTTTCTTTACTAGGGAAGGCTGCAATTGTGCTTACACAGAATTTCACTTTATACTTAGCCTAACATCCGTGATGTGCTTTTAAGTTAACAATCTTAACTAGGCTGACACCCTCAATGTGAACACCACCAGTTGACCTGGAGGGAGACCTGCTATATGGCACTGGTATATATTGTGCAGTTCCTCCAGGATATGACAATTCGAACCCCAGAACTCACTGCCATACTGCGGTCTTCTTAAAATGATTGACCCAAGCACCACTTTTTGAGAAGAGTAGGCTCAAATACAAATGACACAACCTCCTCATTCTTTTAAAAACCAGCTACAGGGTTTTACCCTTTCCCTGAACAACATCATTTTTGTTTTTTATCATATCTAATTTCAAAATATAGTTCCCAAAATAGTAATTTGTGTAGAACAGTCTCTGTTAGAGACCTGCCAGGGTTATGTCCAAAATAGCTGTGTCATTGGCACAAAGAAGCATGATATAAAAAGTACTCTTCAGGGAGGGTGGTTTAACTAGTGTCAGAGTCTGAACGTATTAATTTGGGGCCACCTGACATCTCTGCTTTCTACCTTTATTGGTGCGGAAAACAATCATCAATTCTCCAATCTTGTATGTTGGGCAGACACACAGATGTCTGTGAATCACAGACGGATAAGATTTAATAAACCATTTGGGACCCCAATAAAACGTAAATTATGCCAAAAGTTGTTTTTATCAATCAAATCAAATGCTTTCTCCAAATTTGAAAAAAGCCACAAATAAGCCCACTCCCTTAACCTTACCACTCAGAGTGAAGCAGGGGTCAACTGTAGTAAGCCCTCTGCCGAAACTCACTTAGCAGGGCTTCAAGATATTGTTACTTTGAACCCACTCCTCCAGTCTGAGCAACAAACATTTGGGCAGTAGCTGGTTTTCCAAGGTCTACTTGTCCAAGGAGATGCCTTAATGCCTGTCTCGACAATTGCATTAGACATAAAACTATTTGGTGTCATTCGAAAATGCGGCCTTCTCTAAAAGCTCCCATTGTTTCTTGAAACATTTAAAAAATCTATAAGCAATTTATATATGTCATTTTGTAGCTATACATCTGGCTTACATTTTATTACTGAGATTCTACATTCTGCATTGATCATTGGCATTGATTTGTATAACCTGGACCTCCTTAACCAGGAGGAGTCATTTGGCAATAGCTCTCTCCTAGATAGTTTCAACCCAAGCCTTGAACAAATTGACTCTTTTCTTTGTGGCCTCGGAACTGTTCAACCATTTTAAGAGAATATCTTTAAATTTCTTGTAAATTCATATTTTTTTAATTGTGTCCTTGTCGGGTTTCACCAACCAGCCCCAGCCCATCTTCTTTGTGGTTTCTACCCTAGGGCATTGGAAAATTAATTCAAGAGGATAGTTATCAATCTGTGTTCAATCAGAAATGCAAAATGTTCTAACATTCCCGAAGCAAAAAAAGTCCACACTACAGAAAACAATGACTGAGAAACAATGTTACAGGTCTTTTATGCTTAGGAAGGCACCAATTGCCACTAGCATTCCCAGAAAATCCCTGGGCAGAACCCCAAAGTACACCTGAAAAGCAATGCACTGTTTATGACCAATTTTACTGTCCAAACATTTGCACTCAATTTCTTTCAAATATTTTCCTCGAGAACCTGAAGTCCCTGGAAAAGGCACACATTCTTGTCCGCCTATCACACACAAGCAAATGGTAATTGTGAGCGGCTCAACGGTCACTTAAAAGAAAGAAGTGGCAAAATAAAAGAGACTCTGAAAAAGAGCTGGTCACACTACCTTCCCTTAGCTCTATTTGCCACATGTAATCAGTCAGGCTCAAACCATTACCTGACTCCACAATAGCTGGTGATGGGACACAGAATGCCTATGTCCATTGGTCCTCCTACACAGGCTCACACTGATGCTGAAAATGTTGCTCCTGTGTTAGGAATGCACAATTATTTGACAGCAATGACAAATAATGTATGCCTCAACATCTTCTATCCTAGGAAGTGTATCCCTGTGACTTGGCTATAGAGCTCTACATGCAGGGATTGTACAATGCTGCCACAGCTGCCACACCCCAGCTGAGGAGGAGACAGAGTGAACGGGTTTTCCGCACCAAGGTGACCCTCTTTGGTATGGCTGACACAGAGGTCTTCAGAAGGTATCGCTGCTTCCCGCATATCATCATGGACGTATTGCCGGCGTAGGAAGTTGATTTGCACCCCACTATCACATGTTCACATGCAGTCGGGACACATGTGATGCTCCTGGTCTCCCTGCATTTCTTCACCACTGGCTCATTGCAGAGGACCAGTAGCAACACTGCTGGCATCGCCGAGGCCACCCAGTGAAGCATTATGTACCAGTTAGTGGCATGCATAATATCATTCAGCTTACACCATGTCCACATGCTCCGGGCCCAGGAGGGATGCACACAGGTGGCACACAAATTCTATGCGGTGCACCAATTTTCCAGAATCATCAGCGCCATTAACTGCACCCATGTTGCACTATGACCAACAGGCACCGCTGACACTCCATCAATGCACAACTGGTTTCAGATGCTGGTAGCCTCTTCATGGATGTGCATGTCAACTTTCTGGGCTCATCTATGACACACCAGATGCGGCTCGCTAGTATGCAACAGGAAATCTACAATACGGCACACAGGGCAACAAGGGCCATCATTAAGAAGTCCATAGGCATCCTGAAGTCATGATTCAGATACCTAGATCACTCAGAGAGGTGGATGCTTCTGTACAGGACACAATTTGCGTGCAACATTATACATGCTTTTTGCATCCTGCATAACTTTACTTTACTTTACTTTACTTTACTTTGATACATTTGTATAGCGCGTCCATGAACCCGAGGGCGTGAGGGCGCTACAAGACAGAACAAACAAAAAAATACAGCATGTTCATACAGCAGGCAACCAGATAATATAACAAGAGCATCAGGGTTGTCTAATGGAACTAATAGGTCTTTAACCGTTTCTTAAACAGTTCTAAGGAGTCCATGGATCTCAGCTCCAGCGGAAGAGCATTCCAAGCTCTAGGACCATTGGCAAAGAAAGCTGAGTTGGCTGCTCTAACAGTGTGGCACTTTGGTTCGAACAGGAGATGTAGATTATTTGACCTCAGTGATCTTGAGCTAGTTCTTGTGGAAAGTAGCTGTTGTAAGTATCCAGGCATATTCCCCGATCTACACTTATGTACAATAGTCAGAGTGCGGAATAGGAATCTAGAGGCCACAGGTAGCCAATGGAGCTCACGTCTAGCTGGTGTAACATGGTCTCTATATTTAAGTTTCATGACGGCTCTAATAGCCCCGTTTTGACAGATTTGTAGCCTATTGCAATCAGCCTTATTAATTCCCATAAGAAGGCTAGAGCAATAGTCTATTTTAGAGCCTATAATAGCTCTTGCAATAGTCTCTGCATTGTCCTGGGAAATAAGAGGCCTTAAGTGTGCTAAGAGTTTAATATAGTAGGCACATGATGAAACAAGGCTACTAACATGTTGTTTCATGGTCATGTGTTGATCGAATGTCACTCCCAAGGTTTTCACTTTTTTTAGTGGTTTGATAGATTCTTCTCCCAGTTGGAAATTATCATACAGTTGACCAAGTTTAGTGATAGTGTGTGGGGAGCCAATGACCAACAGTTCGGATTTTGATTTATTGAATGCTAACGTATTATGAACCATCCAGGTCTCAATTAGAGAGAAGACTCTATAGATGGCCAGTTCGTCCAGAGTGTGAGAGCCAGAGAGCGGGATGACACATTGAGTGTCATCCGCGTAGTTGGTAAATATAATATTCTCGTGGTCAAGCATTGCAAACAATGGGGCCGTAAAAATATTGTAGAAGCAGGGAGAAGTACAAGCACCCTGAGGGACACCACAAGATGTGATAATAGGGTCCGATTCAGCACTTCCATGAAAGACTCTACTGTTATGATCACTGAGAAAGGACAAAACCCATTTGCAAGCTAGAGGGGAGAAGTTGGCCACTTCAGACAACCTGGTGGCCATGATATCATGGTCCACCAGGACGAAGGCCACGGAAAGATCCAACAGCATGAGTAAAGATGCCTCCTTCTTATCCATACGAGCCATCAGTGTAGACTTGAGTTCGAGAAGCGCTGTTTCAGTACCATATCCAACTCGGAAACCAGACTGGTGGTTGTTAAGGATGGGGTATGACTTTAAATGGTCTGCAATTTGAATGTACGCCACACGGTCCTAGATCTTAAGTAGAAATGCAGTGTTGGTAATTGGGCGATAATTATTTGGCATGTCAACAGATAGGCCAGGTTTTTTCAGGATTGGCAAAACCCAGGATTTCTTAAGATCCTGCGGAATCGTGCCGGTGGATATGGATGTATTAACGAATTGGCGTATGGAGGTAATTAGTGAGGGGGCACTAACATAATAACATAACAGTGCGTAAAGGTGTTCATGTCGAAATGGTACCTGACCTCAGGCTAGTGCCACATGCCAGGCTACAGACTCGGGGGGGCAGTGTGACTTCAGCGTGAGTGAGGGAGTAGCTGGTTAACAGCTTCTTCACATGAGCATGCATGCAGCTTGAAAGGAACAGTGACCGCACACAAGATGGTGTCCATGATGAAAGGATGACAAGTGCGGGGTACGCCTTGCACACACTCACCTGCCTGAGACACCCATATAAGCAGCTATATAGGCATGCCAACACATAAGAAACATGTACGCCTCCACACCCACTGACATACAATGCACCAAATGCAATGGCCACATACACAACCATTCAGCCATGCCACCACTGCACATTACCAAAATAGATTCAAGGATGAGTGTGGAATTAGTGGGGATCAACAGCAGGGCTATTGCAGGCAGCCCTCAAACAACCAAGTATCCCTCACCACTACAGAAATCCCCAACAGTGTCCACACATTCACCCACACCACTATACATGCAGGGTACAGGACATGTCACACATAACTAATTGTCTGCATGCCATACACACATTAATGACAAATAGCGCTGGACCCATCATTACACAATGACAGTGCAGTCGAACACAGAGTCCAAATACTGTCCAGCTCCAAATAATGTCCAGCTCCGTAATAAAGATGTCAACATTGTGAACTGACAAATCAACATTGGCTGGCCTGACATGCCGGCATTCATGCAGAGATTACACCATCCCCCGGCAGTACATCCGCCACCCATCTGTCGCCATGAAGCATCCAATGCCAGCACAGCGCTACATCACACTCACTTACAAGCCACCTGCACTGTAGGGAGAGAAAGGGGTAATCTTAGACACACCTGAGAGTGCATATGGGAGCAATACACATTCATATGCCGCAAGGTCATGATGCCATTACGCATGGCAGGAAACCTACCAACAATGACGTCAGCTGCACGTATGGCCAATTATTGGTCACAATACATAGAGTATGAACAGACAGGCCATTGTGTTAATTAGGAGCTGCCGAGTCTCAAAGTGCCCTCATGGAGTGACCAATAAAAAATCCCACTACACGAAAGTGCCAAATGTACAACTGGAACACTGGGAGTGGCTGCATTTTGGGATGTACACGTGATAGACACAGTCCTGGTGAAGTGACACCAAGCATCTAATAAGGTGCACTGGTCCCACCAACTAGAAAGTCGAATGCCAGACACATCATTATACCCACATTTTTTGGTTTGCGGATGCATATGGGGAGCCGAGGTTGGATACCACAGTGAAAGGAGCGAGGAATGCACAGATTGTGAGGCGACACTTGCAAACATGTCACATGCAGTGATGCTAAGAGCCTTTCACCCAAAAGAGCACAACCTCATCTACAACAGTAGAGGTTGTGGTTCAACATGACCAGGTTCGCTGACAAGAACCATTGCCAGGCAGGAAAGGACACTGTACAGAAACAAACCCTGGGGATGCACCTTTGAGAAAAGGCACTGTAACGGCAGTCTCCAACAATAATAACATGATAAAGTGCCAACGTATCAATGCACGCATATAACCAGGGGTTGAAGTGTACGAAAAGAAGTAGTGGAACTACGTTCCCTGCAGGCCTGCTCCCACTCTACACAAACCGCACTGCCCCGCTTCCTCCCATGTGCAATTCAAACCCCCAAGCAAGCACACTTGCTGTTTAAGGGAACGTTCAGTGCAGTGCACTGAAAGTGCAAGTTTCAACTTCTTCCTATACTTTTATTTTAAAACGAAACCATTCCAGAAAGTTTCTTGTGTGTAGGCTCTGACTGTGCGATGGTCACGTACATGCTTTTCATGAGACATAGGCGTTTCCATTGAGTGACATTGAGTGACATCAGGTCTTGAAGGGTTTTCCGAGGCTGGATGCTGAATATCTGTAAGTCCGTTCTGCACACCACGTGGCCCTGGCTTTGTGTGCTTGACCCATGTTTGTGTGACTTTATATGTGTTACATATGTACATTTTCGATATGCAAAGACCTGCATCTCCATGTATGCACATGCATCATTTACCAGACACAGGTGAGTGTTTCACATTTTTGAATCTGATGGTTGACTGGATGTAGTGCTACCTTGAATGCGGCATCATCACCTTAGGTGAATGGTTGACTGCTTAGTCACTCCTGCATGTGACATGGCACTTGTTCAGCCTATGTGTCTGAGCCATGTAGGTGTATGTGGGCGTTCATTATACTGATGTTGCTACAAACAGGCATGGGACTGGAATTCTGCACAGCATTCAATGTCACAAGACGTGGATGTGTTGAATGGACGCATGGCAACTGCAATAATAACAAGTAAGTACATGGACTATTGCTTTGGTGCAGGTTGATGTGAGTAGTGATGTTTAATGAGAAATGTACTTGTGTGGATGTCACAACTTGTTCACATGTTCACAGTTTGTTTCACCCCAGAAACATCATCCAGAATTACAACTTCCTTCCACTCACAGGTGTTGTATGCCTTTGCATACTGCAAGTCACGACAGACAAGTATCAGTGATGATGCAAATCAAAGAGTTTATTTGTGGAAGTGTGTGTGATGCTGTACAAGCAGAAATGGGGGAAGGGCAGGGCTGTATGTGATGGTGCTGTGCTCTGATGTGTGTAGGTTTCGGGATTTGGTGGTATGTGGTGCAGTGCAGGTGTGGGGGTGGAGGAGGAGGGTGTGCAGTAGGAGAGGAATGAGGTGAGGTTGAGGTGGGAGTGAGGGGCCGCTTGCTGGGCATCCCATATCACCATTTGGCCTGAGGCCATGGATACCAGGGAGGCCAAGTTGGTCTCTTCCCCAATGGTTTGGCTCCAGACTGAGTAGCACTCTGGTAAGTGGTTGGCCTGCATTCAGGCTGTGGCACACGAGGCATGGTGCCAGTCACCTGCACGGCCCTGCACACCATCTCGGGTCTCCTCGTTGGTGCACCATACCTCGCTTTCAGGGCATCAAATCTGCCTGACACTCCCAGGAGTGCCTCAGTCATGATTTCCATGGCAGTGCACAGCCTGAACATTTCTCGCTGCAGGCCCTTCCTAGTGTTTTTATTGGCATCAAGCTGGTGGGTGTGTCTGTGGGTGTTTTCCTTTTTTGTTAGGTGTGTCAGGAGTGTCGTGTGTCTCAGCGATTGTGATGCCCCACAGTGTAAGTTTGAGGGTATTTACTAAAGGAACGCAGATGTTGGGAGAAGTGGATCGAGTGTCGTAACTTAAACCATAAGGTTAATGGTGTAAATGTTGTGCATGATGCATGAAAGATTGTGGATTTGTGCGGTGATAGAATGGATGTGTTGCAAAGGTGTGTACTTGTACAGCCAAAAAGTGTTTGTCCTGTTTGGCAGAATCTCTGTTTCCCGCGTTCACTTGCACTGGCGTGTGTTCCGCTGATGGGAGTTGGATTGACTATTTTGTGTCATACATCCTTTTTCTTAGTGAATAAGGTGTGACTTATGTTGGATTTGGAGAAAAGTGTAAGTACTGCTAGTTTGCTGTGTCTGACTTGGCAAATGTCTACACTGCACGTACACCTAAATAGCTTTTCACAGAAAGTATGCCAAAAAAATGTAGTTAATCAATTTGGCGCAATTGTATTTTAAACATAAAAATGTAAAACTCAATGAAAAAAAATCAATGAAAAAAAAGAATACATGGTCCCTTAATAAACAAATTGTCCTTAGACATTTCATTTCAGTGGGAATACTCATGCATAAAAAGAAAGCAGTAAAACAAAAAGAAAACATAAAGAAAAATACCACAAACTTTCCTCCAAAAAGGAACACGAAAAAGGAACATTAAAGCAAACATATTACTAGTCAACAAGAACTTCAAATAAACATTCCCACTGATGCCATTCAAACTGTCCCAACTATTGGTTATGCCACAGAAGAATTAGTCAAAGATATATTTTTTTAAATAACATGTTAGTACAGAAACAACATTTATTGTACAGAGGCTACCTGTACCTCACCTCATCAATTACATTCAACATGCAAAACACCTAAAGTCAACAAATTCTAATTAATAGCACTGAGTCTAAATGTGAATGTAGTTCTACAGTACAAACATCTATTGAAAATGGAATACAACCTACATTGGCTATTACCAGTTCTTGTACTACTTCAATAACTGAAAGTGCTGTTACACCAAATAAAACACAAGATACATCACCTAACATTAACCATACTAATATTCCAACAGTTCAAAGTACTCACATGTAATATAATATCACAAATACATCCTAAGAACTACTACTAGTACTATTACAAAAGTGCAAATTGTAATTATAGAAGCTGCAAAATAAAGATGTATTACCTACTACTACTACCAGTTCAAGAGTGCAAATTACTTTTATTCAGCCCAAAAAAAAACTACATTGTAGCACTTCATCTAATTCTACTTCGAAATGACAACTACTCATATACCTAAGAATAAACTATTGGTGTTGCAATCGTAAATCCTATGGCATCAGCACAAAAACAACTTAAAACTAGCGTGGCCCACAAAACCCAAAAACATGAATTACGTATCACTGCTACTTCTTTAACTTAAACATCAGAAATGTCAACAACTGAAGCAATATCACAACAAAATGGCCCTATTACTGGCAGTAGGGAAAGCATCTCAAGTGCTGTTACTGGTGAAACAAACAAACAACATAGACAAATATAACTACCCCTGGAATAATTCCATTTGGTAAATTAAGTATTGGATTTCTGATTACTTTGAAACTCCTGAACCAGATGATGTGCAACATTTTACTCAGGTAATTTACACCATCTGCAAAGCAAAATTAAAAAGGGGTAACCCTCAAAAATATCATTAAGAAATTCAGCAATGTTAGGACTTATGTGAAATAAACATGAGCAAATATATTTTTACAATATTTATCAAAATAAAACAAGCAAACACATTTTAATTAAAAAATCTCTGTTCCACGGTAGTTAGTACAACTATACAACTACTAAACAAAAACATACAGAAACTGTAACTGTAGAAAAAGGACAAGAACCTGTACATTCTAAAGTTCCCAAAACATATGAAGTTGGTGATTATGTGTCACTTCCAAATGTACCAAGTATTGATCCAGAGTATGCTCATTCTTTGTTAGGCTGTTTAAACTGTGGAAAAATAATTAGAAAAGGAGATACAAATGCTGCTCCTCGTCTGCAAAAAGTAAAGTGTCATCGATTAAAACATTATTTTAAAAGGAAATATTTATTAAAACCAGGTGTTATTTAGAATATAGCATTCAACAAAAATACATTTTTCAAAATTGAAATGTCTACATATTTATAAATGTGGGCCACTGCCCATTAATAATAATTCATGTATTACAATATAGTATTTGTATATTTCCAAAGTAAAATAAAATTATGTATTTTTTAAATAATCACAAATCTTGAAACAAAAAATCTTTCTTTTCCCCACTCTTAAAAAAACATATGGGGCAGATTTAAATCTGCCCCTGTTGTATGTGTATTACATAATAGCTCATTTTAATACATCATTGAAATTATCTTCAATTAGAATATAAAAACGTACATATATTAACATATGTGATGTAATGTAGTTGTCATTTGTATAGTGACTTTTCCCATTGATATGGTCTGAAAGTGCTGCTGGGGAAACCCTTGGGAGACCGAAGTCCATGTATGGGAAATACGTCAGACAAGTATAGAATGCGTGTATGCGTTTTAGCCAGTAGAAAGGAAGATAGGTGTCGCCAAGTCCCAGCAATCTACTAATCATGTTGAGCTGGCATGTGGATGGGTGCTGTGAGGTAGTCTGGAGGTTATGCAAGAGCAGCAGCTTCATTATGTGTGCAGATAGGCCACATTTTTCTCATGAGGGATAGCTGAATTCTTATGGCAGAGGTGTTGTGTGATGTGTTTTAGAGAAGTGTAATTAATATTAAATGTATAAATTATACATAACTATAAAATATACTTAAGTATGTTTTGTACATGCTTGCATTCACTACATGTAAAACATTTAATTAAAGTAAACAAATAATATGACCAAAACAACGTTAATGTATTTTACTGAAAATATAAATCAAACATATGCCCTTTTCAAATATAATTACCATGATACATAAGTAAACATTATTTTAGTTTATAGTATATGTGTATATAATTTTCAATAT
Organism: Ambystoma mexicanum; assembly: GCF_040938575.1. Taxonomy (NCBI): domain Eukaryota; kingdom Metazoa; phylum Chordata; class Amphibia; order Caudata; family Ambystomatidae; genus Ambystoma; species Ambystoma mexicanum. The sequence goes on along the minus strand of NC_090927.1, from coordinate 1,243,136,039 downwards.
TAAATTAAAGCATACAACAAATACAATTCATCCCAATTTCTTTTTAAATTCATAAATATTACAAATGTATATAACACAGTACAACTTTAAATGTTACTTTATTCTGTATAAAACATACTAGCATTGAAATTATTAACAATTCATAAATACAACATTATTAGTATGTTACAGTTATTACAACTTTTCACACCACATATACATGAAGAATAATAACATCCTAAATTTAATTGTCTATATGACATACTTAAAATACTCATAGCAATCATCGCATTAACACCCACATATACACTTAAAATGTACATCCATAAATATTACAAATGTATACAGGACATAGTTTAACTTTAAACTTTGCTTTATGTTGTATGAAACATATTAGCATTAAATTTGCTTTTTATTAATTAAAATCATTTACAAATACCAACATTAATAAAACAGAAATAAAAGTTCAAAATATATATTGTTTTAATATTAATTGCATGTAAGTTTACTTTTACATACTTCCTCAATTTCTGGCGATTTGCATAGTGATACCGAGAAAAAGTTGAAGAAGAAGAGAAATAAAATCTAATTGGAAATCTAGAAATTTTAAATATTGGCAGCAAGGAACAGCTTTACGGGGTGATGCGGAGGCCATCACTAAAAATATATTTACATTTTCACAAATATAAATAATTTCAACTTTACACAACTACATAAAAACACTAGTATATTGGAATTTATTACATTGTAACACATAATATTTTTCTAAATGACATAGTACTTTAAAACATTTCACATACAACTTCTCAATATATGTATTGTTTTTATATTATTAGCAAGTAAGTCTACTTTCACGTACTTCCTCAATTTCTTTTAATTTTCATAATGATACCCAGAAAAATTGAACAAGTACATAAAATTATTAATATAACTTGAGGAACCTTTCATTCATTAATTTGACACTGGAGGTAAGAGATGGCGGAAGGGGTGACATAGAGGCCATCACAGAAATTCTATTTCCATTTTCACAAACAATAATTCAGATTTTTACACAACTACATACAACATTAACATATTTCAATTAAATGCATTATGGCACAGAATAATTTATAAAATAAAATGGTACTTAAAACATTTTAGAAACAATTACAAAACCATTAAAAAATACAGGAAATTGTTTGATTTTTTTTATACAAAAGACAAGGTGAAGCCAACAAAAACATAAAGGGGCTGATTCATGGAATTTGTGCACTGAAAAATTGGGATTTGCGCACCATTCTGCCCGCAAATCCCCATTTGTTAAAGAGGGATTTGCGGGCAGAATGGCACACAAATCCCTGTTTTTCGGTGCACAAATTCCATGAATCAGCCCCAATGTCTACTAACAAAAGAAATCATAACATTAAAGTAACACCATAAAAATATATTATCAATACATTTAAAAATATATATATTTAAGACAAATATCATGGTAACCTTAACTCACCCATAAACCCACAAATATCAAATATTATTATATGATAAATAAAATTAAAATTATATGCATACAAACAAATCATGTTTTATGAAGTAAATACAAAATCAAAACACTATATACATAAACATTTACATTTTATGATTTGCGCTACAAAACAAATTACATTTTGCAAATATATAATTAAGTAACAATTGCCATAACATAAAATACAATATACAGCATATTGCTTTATGTAAAAAACAGAAAATCAGGCACTTTGTTCCTTATGCAATTGCACACTATTCCACCAATCTGCACCACATTTTGCATGGTTACCTGTTAGGACCCTCCAGACATTACTGTGTACATGACGTTTGGACATCCCACCCATTTCCACAGATTTCTGGTCCGGGGTATGCCAGCCAGCCACACATGTCCATTCTCAGTGAGTGCAAATTACTTCAGAGTGCAAAGCACATCAAGCGATAAGCGACTCGGAACAGCGGTCTGCAGGATCATTGATTTTCAAGAATTGATGAGTGTGTTATCATTTCTGTCTACAGAACACGTGTGGAGTACGGGTACTTTTTGCTAGTATAAACATAAAACATATCCTAAACATCTAATATAATATAATAAATACTATTTAGCAACATATGTTTTAAAAAGTAACTTCAAAATTTACACAATTTACACCATTTTCAAAGTTAGTAACATTTAAATGATAATAGTAATACTTTCCATGAACACAAATACAAATATCCAATTTCTTCAAAAAATAATTTCTAAACAATGTAAATGATAAATATCAACAAAAACAGCCCAAATATAATACACATTAAAAACATAAATCAAACAAAATAATTTCACATTTTTTTAATAAATGTACATCAGCTTTACTGTAAAAAAATGTTACAACCCAAGCTAAATATTATAAACCAAAAACAGGGCGAGACAAGGATACCAGGATATTTGATTTAAATGCAATATTTTTTTTAATGTACTGATAATATATTTTTATGTTGTTACCTTAGCGTTATGATTTCTTTTGTTTGTAGATTTAATTTTTTGTTGGTTTAACCTTAACTCTTTTGTAATCTGAGTCGGAGTCACATAGAACCCCCCCAAAATTCTATTGTTAATAACTTTTGATTTGGTTAACGGATTTGGCCGAAATTTCAAAAGTTATTAAAAGTCTGGGGGACCCCACAGACTGCAACACTTCGTAAAGATTTGTTAAAAGATGAAAAAGTATTTAAGCATCCACAAAAATTAATTTTTTCCAAAAGTACGGGCCACTTCCCATTTATTTTCCCATAGACAAAAAGGGTCAATTTTTGCCAAAGCGAACAGTCAAAACCGCTGGACGGGTTTGGATCAGGTCCAAAACAACTTGGACATGAAGTGTTGACTCACACGCCATGCGTGGTTTGGGGTTTTTTCATGCTGTGGTTATTTTAAAAATTTGACAGAGAAGGGGGTGCCCCTTCTCCTAAAATTATAGTTATATCTCCCATGAGGCATTGCAGGATCATGGTTTTCAGAAATTAAACAATCGCCATCTTGTTTTTCTCTCGATGCAAGAGATATTCGAGGCTATAGCCGAGGTTATGGGAAAATGAAATGCAGTCAAAAGCTATTTTCAGGTTAAAAAAAACATTAAAATTACTTCATGGTAGAGGTGAGGGGATGGTTAGAAAGCAACGAGTGAAATTTGGGAGTTGGAAGGGGTCCAGGGACTGAGTTTGCAACCCAAAGCTTTCTGTAGCCTTGGCTATAGCCGTAAATACCCGACATCTGAAAGCAAACTGCGTCACAGAAGCAGTGTGTGCTCTCGGGTGAAAGGGAGAGGGCAGGGGAGGTGAGGAGGCCATCTAGGGAGTGGGGGAGCTGGCAGAGATGTGGGGGCACTTGGTGATGGCCAGGGAAGCATTTTCTTTCCTGGCTGTTTTGGCAATATTCGTGCCTATATCTGAGGTTACAAAGGACTAAAGATAGCCAGGGGTATGTGAAGTTTGGTACCTGCGGTTACATTTTTTAATTTCTTTTTAAAAGATATTTTATAACTATAGTGACTTTGGTGGTGAAAAATCACTGGCCATGGCCAGTGTCTCAATTGACATCAAGGTATCCCATTCATGCAGTAACCAGAACAGACTCTACTTAGTTTCAAAGCAAGGAAGGACCATGTTGCTTAGAGGAATGGGCTGGCCCTTTTTTCTTGCTTTGAAGCTAAGCAGGGTCAGTCCCAGTTACTGTATGGATGGGCGACCAAATGGGCATCTGAATATTTCTTTTTAATTGTGATACTTTCAGTACTTGAAGGTTTTGCACTCCGAGAATTATTTTTGGCAGACCAGCATTCAAGGCTGTATGTTTTATTTTTAATTTAATTTAATTTAATTAAATTAAAAGAAAAGCAACGCAAATGGGAGGTGGTGAGGTTTGTTGCAGTGCAGTCCTGTGATCTTGTTTAGCACAAGGGCATTTAGACGTGGCTGCAATGTCAGCTATGTCCTAACATCCCTTGCGCCAAAATAACGGCGCCAGAATGATTTTCACGCCTAAAAGGGCGCGCCGAAATGGGCACTGCGGCGGAATGCTGTGCCAAATCAGCCCATGGGAAAATTATGCCACCGAAAAGGGTGTACTTTTTGGAGAACGTTGCTTAATCAAAGTGTGTGCTACATGGCAAATCATTTTATATCATTGCATATTGCCTAAAAACATTGTGAGTTCTCAAAGTTTTAAATATCTCCGGACACATTGCATCGGCATTCTTTTTTTTAAAACCCTGCTACTGTCAGTCCTTGAAAGTTTTGCACTCAGAGACAATTTGTTTTGCCTTTTACTGAATTGCATTCTGATATTTGTAGTCTCGCAGTCAAGATGGAGGGAATAATGCCACAATTGTACACTTTTTGCCTAGCATAGTTCTATAAGGATTTATGTATTTGGGTAACCCTATGTATGTGTACTTTTGAAGTTAGCTTTATAAAGCAGAGTAATGTTGAAAGCCAGACATAGGGGTGAGGAGGGGAATTGATGAGAGTGCAAGTAAGTCAAGAGTATTTGTTGATGATGCGGCAAGAGAGTTTACAATCCTGGACACTGGTGCAGTTATTTCCCCTTGATTGTGGCTGCTTTTCAGAGCACAAGTAAAGGGCACATGTGGGTGAAGAGCGTAACTTTTTTTCATACTGCGGGCACAACTCCTTTGTTTTTTTAGGTTGGCAAGCTTGCTCAAGTATTTGGATACCAGGATTTTAATCAGGTTGTCATGCTCCCAGTACAGACGCTTACCCACAAGACCACAAGCACTTGTTTCATATTGGGATTTTGTTTTCCATGGAATATTTCACTACACATTGCTGGTTTATAAGGTGAGCACCTTTTATACTTTGCCAGCATATTTATTAAAAGAATTCTGCAGGTTATTTTTCTGGTGTTCATTATATTTTTTAAACTTCCAATGCTATTTTGTCTTGCACACTTTCTTCTAAGGAGAAAGTCAATTGAACTACATTTGAGTATTTCACTTTAAAATATTTAGGCACTTACTGTTTGTATATTCATGGGTGCCAGCTTTTGATTTTCGCTATGGGTGCAAAAGTACCTGGGCATATGCTATTCTTGCAGCGATCATTGTTTATGCTTTTCTGTGCTGCTTAAATGCAGGTAGTTGGGGTCATGCGATGTATCACAACAGTCATAAAGAGATCGGCCATAAAACAAGGGGCTTGAAGCATGCTGCTTAACCAAAGTGTCTAATCCTCAGCAAATAATTTAATCATACCGGGCATTAACTAAAAACATTGGGAGTTCTCAAAGCCTTCAATGTTTTATACATACGTTTAAAAAACATATTTTTATATCGAGGATGAAATACCACTGGTCACCCAGGTCTCCCATCCATGTTAGTAACCAGAACTGACCCTTCTTAGCTTCAAACTGAGGAAAGGTCCGGCCCCCTCAGGACATGTGCCTTATAAATCAAGGAAAGTTACAAGACCACTTCCAGCAACATAGCCTGAGGGGGCTTACCCGTTCCTTACTTTGAAGCTAAGCAGTACTGAGTGTATATTCATGGGTGCCAGCTTTTGATTTTTGCCATGGGTGCAGAAAGTACCAGGGCATATGTTATTCTTGTAGCCGGTTATTTTTTTCTGATTTCCGTGCTGCTTAAATGTGGTTAGTTGGGGTTGTGCAATGCATCACTAGAGTCACCATGATACTGGCCATAAAACAAGGGGCTAGGAGCACAAGACAGGACATTTCAGCATGACCAGTTACGTGCACGCTGTTATGGTGTGACCGTTTTGCTGCAGGTTCTGTTTGGGCGTGCCTAGTTAGATGCAGCAAGTTGGAGCAGGGACCTCTCGACGCAAGGATGTTTTGGCGTGAGAAGGCGCAATTGACACAGCATGAACCTGCAGGCACATTGCATTTTGTACCTTTCGGCACAAGGATGTTTTGGTGCGAGAGGTCGCAATTGGCATGAACCTACAGGCATTTAGCATTTTGTAATATGGATTAAACATGAAAAAGATTTATTTACTGCAACATTATAAAAAAGGATGGGACATGTATTACACCGTCGTTGCAGAATTGAACACGTATTAAACATTAATTCATGTATTAAAATATATTTGACCATGCACACTGACCATGGCTTAAGGCCATGTTTAATGACAGTTACTGTTGTAATGTAATTAGTGATGTCATCAGTGATGTGATCTGTGATATCCTCATTGTTGTATGATACACATTTGTTTACTGCAACATTATAAACTGAATGCAACTATCCCTCACAAACAACTTCACACAAACACACACACACACATGCTCACATCAAACACACTCACATGTCCTGAACACCCTCTCAGATGACATGCACACCCTCACTCCACACATTCCCTGTTATGTGAACATATATTCAAAAAGAGGACTACAACATCCCTGAGTAACATTATAAAACAGAAAAACTGAAATAAAGAAATCACATTTATGTGGAGCGCTACTATTCAAGAACTGTGGCCTTTAAGAGTTCAAGGCACAGCACTTAACCATTATGCTACAATGATGTTATTATTTGTATTGTCACAAGTTTCATAACTAGCCTTTTATTATTGAACATATAAAATTATAGGCTAAGTATGAAATGTATACCTCATCAAATACAAATACAGTGTGGCCTAGTGGTTAAGTGCTGGAGCTTGAACTCTGGCAGACCAGGGTTCAAGGCTGTATATTTTATTTTTTATGTAACTAATTTAATTTAATTAAAAGAAAAGCAACGCAAGTGGGAGGTGGCGAAGTGTGTTGCAATGCAGTCCTGTGATCTTATTTAGCATGAGGGAATTTTGACATGGCTGCAATTTCAGCTACCCCCAAACATCTCTTGCACCAAAATAACGGCGCCAGAATGGCTTTCACGCCGAAAAGGGTGCTGTGGCGGAATACCCGTGCCAAATCAGCCCATGCCAAAATGATGGCACTGAAAAGGGGTGTACCGCTTGGAGAACACTGCTTAAACAAATTGTGTGCTCCATGGCAAATAATTTAATCTCACTGCGCATTGCCTTAAACATTGTGAGTTCTCAAAGTTTTAAATATCTCATAACACAGCACATCCGCATTATTTTTTTTTTAAACGTGATACTGCCAGTCCTTGAAGTTTTTGCACTCAGAGACAATTTCTTACCTTTTGATGAAGTGCATCCTTGTATTTGTAGTCTGACAGTCAAGATGGGGGAAATAATGCCACAATTGTACACTGTTTGCCCAACATAGTTCTATACGGATTTATATATTTGATTGACACTGTGGTATGTTACTTTTTAAGTTAGCTTTATAAAGCAGAGTTATGTTGAAAGCTAGACGTGCGGTGAGATGGGGAATTGATGAGAAGAGTGCAAGCAAGTCATGAATATTTGCCCACGATGTGGCAAGAGAGTTTGCAATCCTGGCACTGGTGCAGTTATTTTCCCCTGATTGTGGCTGCTTTTCAGGGCACAAGTAAAGGACACATGTGGGTGAAGAGTGTAACTTTTTTTCAGAGTGTGGACACAACCCCTTTGTTTTTTTTAGGTAGGCAAGCTTGCTCAAGTATTTGGTTACCAGGATTTTACTCAGGGTGTTATGTTCCCAGTGCAGAGCTTACTCACAGGAACACACACACTTGTTTAGTATTGGGATTTAGTTTTCCAGGGAATATTTCACTACAGACTGCTGGGTTTTAAATATGAGCACCTTTTATACTTTGCCAGCATATTTCTGGAAACATTTCCTCTCTAAGGTTATTTTTCTGGTGTTCATTATTGTGGCAATAAGCCACGAGGTGGCGGGCCAATACCGCCCCAGGTAATGCCCCCGGGGGCATTACCTGGGGCGGTATTGGCCTGCCATCGAGGGGCTTATTGCCATTAGTATCCCGGCCTGTTAGACCGGGGTACTAATTGCTTTTTTTTCTGTTCCGAAAAAAGTTTCGGAACAGGAAAAAGGAAAGGGAACGTAGTCCGTTTTCCCTTTCCATGGCCGCCATCGGGAGCGGACGCGCTGGGAACAGAAGTGTTCCCAGCGCGTTCGCTTCCAAGAGCAGAAGAAAAAAAGAAGGTAAGTGGGGTCGGGAGGGGGTGGGGAGTGAGGAAGAAAAGACAACAAAAAAAACCCCCAAAAAAATGTACCGCTGTCTCCGGCGGGGGCCGATGGAAGCCTCCAGCCGTGTGGAGGCTTGGAGCGAGTTTCTGCACGGCTGGAGGTTTCCATCGTTCCCCGCCGGAGACCGCGGGATAGAAGGTAAGTGGGGTGGGGAGGGATGAAGGAGGAGGGAGGAAAGGCTGGGAAAAAAATAAAATCTTACCTGAGTCCCCGACGGGGGACGAAGGAATCCTCCAGCCATGGGGAGGCTTGGTGCGGGGATGGCCCCGCTTCGAGCCTCCTCATTGGCTGAGGGGCTGCCACGCCCCCCGCCGAGGACAAGGCGGCCGGTTAATGACCCGGCGAGAGCCAATCAGAATGCTTGTTGCATTCTGATTGTCTCTCGCCGGGTACTAATTATGTATGGAATAACAAAACTCTTGAAAGTCAAGGAAAACACGTTAGTTGTAGGGATTTTAAGGTGAGCAATACATTGTAACAAAACCTTTGACATTCAAGGAAAAACCTTTAGTTGCAGGGATGTTAAGGTGAGAACTTAATGCAACAAAACCCCTGAAATTCAGCTGAAGTCACCTTAACTTCACGCCTCCTGTTGCACAGCCTATGACAACAATGATGATATCACAGATTACATCACTGATGACATCACTAATTACATTTTGTATCAGAACACTGATGACACTACAAATTACATCATCAGTGACAACTCTAATTACATTAAATATAACTGATTACATCAATAATGCCATTAGACATAATGTCATTTATAAATTAGCTCTTGAAAACTTTGATTAGCTGAATAATTTAGGCAGTGCACTTAGCCATGATAAAGTCTAGGGTCACTGGCCATCACCAAAGGTCATAGCTAGTGGTGCGTTACTATTCCAACACACCAATGTGCATGGTTAAAAGCCATGCCTAGTAGCCCATCACTGTTTTAAAATATACATTGAGCAACGTTGAAAGCTTCAATCAGGGGCCATGGCTAAAGGCCATAGCTAGCGCCCATTAAAATCTTAGAATATACCGCTGGTACAGTCAAAGGCTGTGGACAGTGGCCAGTATTGTGGTGAAGCCATGGCTAGTGCATGATCAGTGTATATAATATACAGTGGACACAGTTGAACGCTGTAGCCACTGGTGAAGGCCAAAAGCTATGGTTGGTGGCCTGTTAGTGTTTTAAATATACAGTGCACATGGGTGAAGTTTGTGACCATGGTCCATAACTGAATACCATGATTAGTACCCATTCATGTATTAATATATATTTGACCATGCTCACTGACCATGGCTGAAGGCCATGTTTAATGACAGCTATTTTTGTAATGTAGTTAGTGATGTCATCAGTGATGTGACCTGTTATGTCATCATTTTGGTCATAGGTTGCGGAAAAGGGGGCGCAAAGTTAAGGTAGCTTTAGCTTAATTTCCAGGGTTTTGTTGCTTTAAGTTCTCACCTTAACCTCTCAACAAATGACGTTTGTCCTTGAATTTGAAGGTTATATTTTAGAATGTATTACTCACCTTAACGTCCCTGCAACTAAAGTTTTGCCTTGAATTTCAAGATTGTTTACAATGTGTTACTCGCCTTAATATCTCTGCAACTAATGTTTTTTCTTTGAATATATATATATATATATATATATATATATATATATATATATATATATATATATATATATATATATATTCTGGGGTAATGGTGTGGAGGGGTGGAAAGGAGTGCTTATGGGGGTAAAGCCCATTTAAAGAAAAAGGTCACAAGGAAAACAAAGACAAAGTAAATTACCACACAACTAATGTAAACTCATTCAACCTCCCCCAAATATCACTCAAGGGGAGCATCAGCAGCGCAAGAGGAGGACACACACTGATACATGCGATGGAATACATGTTTCGGCAGTGGGGGAGACGAGGAAAAAAGGACTGCAGGGCTTCATGACTTGGCAAGAAGATAGGCAAAGTGACAGGCTTACAACGATGTGGGATCCCCACTACTGAGGAAAGACATGGTTTAAATAACATACTCTATGGAATGTATCCCACTCATGAAGGTCTACAACCATGTTTTAGTTCACTGCTCCTTCACAGAGAAGAAATATTAATTTGCATATCAGTCTGGTCCCACCCACAAGGGCAGTCCAGCACTGAAATGTGAAAGAGGGTATATTTTGGTGCAAGGGAGAGATGAGAGGGGTGTAAGGAGTAAGGACGTGGAAATAGGGCGCCCTAGAGCAGAGATGTTCACAGCAGAGGACATGCAATGGTGTGAGACAGTCTGGAATAGGTGACAGCTAAATGGAAAGGAGGGTGGGTAGGAGAGCCCCTAGGGGAAGAGGCATCAATGGTGATGATTGGACACTGAGAGACAGGCCAGTAAGTGTCAGCAGTAATGGTTTGATCAATGGAATACGTTTATGGAATGACAGGCGAGTGAGAGTGCAGACATTGAAGGGATTATGGTTTGGCATATAGGCTGGTGTGGCTCTTGCTGGGGAAGGGAAGGTGGAAGGTTTGCGGGGCGTGAGGGGGCGTTGCCTTCAATGGGGGCTTGCGCAATAGAGACACAACTAGGAATGAGAGTGTGGCAGGAGACTAGGAAAATCGTACAAATGCGCTTCCTTCTGAGAATAGATGGAGTGAGAAGTGTGCGGATAAAGGTAGACATACACGAGCTAGAACTACAGTGGGTGCTTAAAGCTTGCAGGCCAGGCCTATGAACGGTGACTCGCCCTTTCTTCCTTTGGTTGTGTACGAATACATTGGGTGAAATACTCCTTTTGTTGCTGTGCATATAAGAGGAAGCACTCCAGCCAAGAAGCGCTATATAAAAATATTACACATGTGTTTGACTAGATCTCTTGGCATTCATTTGATAGTGCCATCAAAAGGCAAGATATGGGCAGGGGATTTCAGGGAACTTGTTAAAGCTGCCGAATTAAGAGGTGCACTGCACATGCAAGTCCAAGTAGAAAGACATGTTGCTTGCTCGTGGGCACCTGATACCCATGACAAAAGGTAATTACATGTCAGAGTTTTCAAGGCGTAGCCAGGATTGTCCAACAAGTGGGCCCTGAAGGTAATGTAGTTGGGCCACTGCAGTGACATTAACATCTGTAAATGCCCACAGTGCTGCTGAGTGGGCATTTACAGATTTTGGGTCTTTTGAACGATTTCCAGATTGTAGCATTGTGTTATTTGAGCATATTGGTGTAATCCGGAAAAGCCCGGGAAGGTTAAGCGACTGCCATGGCTTTGTTGTGATGAGGACTTTTAGTCCCTCGCTGAGGAAGAAAGGGGCATAAGTGATGGCGGGAGCGACGGAAATGGAAATTATCTCTGGCTCCCGAGGAGGACGGCGCCCACAAGGCCTGCATCAATGTTACATTTGCCGCGTGGCCTCCTATTACTGCTTTACCCCTTTTCTGTGGGTAGGGGGTGGTGTTTGTGACATGGTGAATCGCCTTTGTACACACATAAGAGGTCTTGCTGGGCTGTCAACAGAGGGCCCTGCACTGACAGATGCTATAAATTCCGAACAAATGTTCCGAACCTGGAAATAGACGGGCAGCGACATGGCAGAGGCAAGGAGACAACAGGGGCAGTGGCCAGCAAAGGGTTTGTGGGCAGGCGTTCTTAATCTGGTAAAATTACAAGGTTTATTAAAAAGGCTACCCTGACAGAAGGACATGTGTCAAGGGACCGGTGAAGTCAAGGGTGGTTTGCTTCTCTGTGGCAGACCATGGAAGGGGGACAGACAGAGAACATGGCATTTGTCCAGGACAGTCTGGAAGTTGTATATGTGGGTTGGGGGTCGGTGGAGTGACAGAACCTATTGAGAGGTTTTGAGGATTATGAAAATGGGTTAAGAAAGCCTTGGCATCAGGAATAGCAGACCGCCGGTGACCAAGTTCACCTCACTGGGGATTGAGCTGGATTCTGTGGTAATCATTTTCAGCCTTGTGATGAGTCCATTTGGCGGGCTGTGGGCAGTGCAGATTACGCACACATGTGGAGAGGGGATTGTACGAAATTACTGAATGCAAAAAGTCCGACCCCAAAGGTCCGACCCAGATATTTCCACAATATATATTTGGGGGGGTTAAAGTTCATAATAACGTATAGGGGTACGGTGTGGCAGCTGTGGGGGGTCTCCCGCCACATATATATTTGCGGGAAAATGGAAAATAAAAAAATGTGACTTTTGGTAGTCAGACTTTTGCATTCGGTTATTTCACGGAGATCCATGGAGAGAGGAGAAGGAGGCCGTCCTTTTAGGGGACTTAACCAGAGCTTGCAATGTGATGGTCCTGTGGAGGAGGGTTGGTCAGCACCTGCCACTGTCTCTGGGACAGGAGCGTCAGTCACACCACAGGACCAGGGAGTCAAAGGGTGGGAGGAGTTAATCTCCCAGTACAATGGGGTGACAATATGGCTGCCATCTGAATCATGTTTAGCATGCTACAGTTGAAGGAATCTGGACAGTGTGAATAGGATTCAGGTTTTTTTCAGAGAATAATAATAGTGGTTTGCTGAGAGCTGGTTGTCGACAATGTGACAAAGGACACAGAGCAGCATTTTTAGAATGCATTCTTATTGATGGGCCAGTATCACTGTGTGGGGTGGCACATACTGAACTGTTCAGTATGTGGCGTCTATGTTAAACCGATGCCCAAGCACAAGTGAATTCTGAAGATGCTTGTTCATGATTGCATGGTTTGGCATTGAATACTGATCCCAGGCTGATAGCCCTCCTGGGAGTGGAGTGAAGGCGATGCATCTGAGGGTTTTGAAGTTGGTGGAGGGTTCTTAGCTCAGCAGACATAAAGGACCCACAGGAAGGACTGTGGACATTTCACATCATGGATTGCTTTTCTAGTTGATGGGAGTTATTGGTGAGTAATTGCCCACCTCCTTCTTCAGATAGGGCTGGACGCAAGAGAAGAGTGGAGGATTTTAATCAACATCTCCAGTCTCAAGACTGACCAGAGCCCCAAGGTGCGAGGGAGAAATGTTTAAGATCTGGCATCCTTCTTTGGTGCCCTGGCCTGGATGTGGCGAGGTATTTCAAAATTAGCGGCACAAGCAAGGTATTCGGGCCCACGTATGGTTGGTACATTACCAGTGGGCAGCTATTTGGGGGCACAGAAAATGACTCAATGCTTTCAGGTACAATCAGTTATTGTTTAAGACGCATTCATTTCAGATACTGAGCAGATGGAGCTTCAGGATGCAGGGGAGTATGGGATTAATGGGATTATATGAGGATGAGAGATACTCCAAAGCAAGATTTTCGGTGATTTATTTGCCCGTGTGGTGCCTTGGAAACACGAGAAAGGAGGTCTGAAGCGTGATCAATACAATCACCAAGTGGGCTTGTGCCTACCTTGAGAAGAGGTCATATGCACCAGATAGGTTTCAGCTTCAAAGAAAGGGAACTAGCTTGGTCAGAGAGGAGGGGAGACAGATTTATCTCAGGACGAAGTGTTGTTGCTCCTAGAGGGCAGGGGAGACAAATAGCGTGGTCATTGCTTCTGCACGGGACGGTGGGAAGGGATTTGTAAAAACCAGTCAGCCATTAGTAGGGTGGGAAGGGATACAAGGAGATAAGAGTTTGTTGGCGGCGTGAGAGATTTGGGACTCTCAAGCACTGAGAGATTATGCTTAGTTTACTTGTGCTCTTCAGTCAGGATGCTGTGCATGTCTGTTCTTTGAGAAAAGAGAAGTATTTCCACACATTGATGGATCCAATATAGCGGTTTTTGGTTGTTCCATTTTAAGTTTAAGGTCACAAGAATGTTGTGGTGGGTTGGATAGAGGGTGTTAGGTAGGACTATACCAATGCTAATAGGGGCTATATAAGACAGGCAGGGAGAGGTGCAGGCTGAAGACAGAAGGGACAAGAGAACCAGATGGGTGGCAATGGAGTGGTAGGGGTTGCATTAAGTAAGCGAAGGGGGGCAGCAATCAACGTAGGACAGTGGCAATGTTTTTGGATTTGTGGAAGAGTTAGTCTACTTGATGTTGTAGGGACCTTTAAAAGAATGACTTGGATTTTTAAGATCTTACACTGAGTATGCATTTTATTTTAAGAAGCCTTTTTCTCATTCAGTAAAAAAATGGGTGCGTTTTTTCATGCCATCACTCCCAAGGATTCACTGGGGGAAGGAGAGATTCTCTCTGTCAAACTCACAAGGCATTCAGAGCTTGGGGGCGTCACTCACCTCCCAGCTCCTGGATTGTCCACCCTCCACCACTGATTGGTTAATAATGAGGCTTAGGTGATTATGTTTGGTAGCTTATTGATGGAAGTCAATAGGCTTCTCTAAAACCTTGACTCTAACACTCCGTGTGTTCTCATTTTGCTCGATCTCTCTTCTGGTGTCCAGTCAATTCGTCGAAAAAAAACTGGTCGACTGCAATTTGATCGACGCAATTTGGTCGAAAACCAAATGGTCGAATTTTTTTTTTATTTATATATTTATTTTTCGGGTTTTCGTTTAGTAAAAAAAGGGGTTTTTAGAGAAAAAAAGGGGGTTGGGGGGGACCCCCCCAAAAAAATAAAAAAAAGGGTTAAAATAAAAAATAAAAAAAATTCGACCATTTGGTTTTCGACCAAATTGGTTCGACCATTTGTCTGGTCGACCAATTTTTTTCGACCAAATGTCTGGCAACCCTCTCTTCTGCCTTTGATACTGTCAACCATGCCATCCTGCTCAACTGTCTCCGTGATAACCTGGGTATCACTGGTCAGGCTCTGCCGTGGCTGACCTCCTTTCTCTCCAATCGACCCTCCCAGGTCCACCTGGGGTCCTTCCTCTCTGACATCTTTTTCTCTACCTGTGGTGTCCCCCAGGGATCTAACCTCTCTCCCTGGCTGTTCAACCAGTATCTGGCACTCCTTGCCCACCGCATCGCTGCTCTCTGCCCCAACTTTCTGTGCTATGCGGATGATACCCAGCTCATTTTCAGGCTACCCTCGGCCTCCTCCTCTTCTTCCCTCATCTCTGACTGTCTGCTATCCAAGAGTGGTGTGCCGCCAATGACCTCAGCCTTAATGCCAGTAAGACTGAGATTCTACTCATTGGCACACCCACTCCCTCCTTCCCTGCAGCTCTCTGGCCGGCCTCTCGGCCCTCTTCCTGCTCCTACCTGCAAGGCAAAAAACCTTGGGGTCATCTTCGAATCCACACTCTCCTTCTCTCCTCACATATCTGACGTCTCCAAGAAGTCACATTAACAGCTGCACCACCTCAGAGGTATCCTTCCATTCCTCTCCTTCCCCCAGAAGCTCACTGTCTCCAGAGCCCTGGTTCTCTTGAAGCTTGACTACTGTAACAGCCTCTATCTAAATATGCCTGCTTCTACTCTCCGCCCTCTGCAACTCATCCAGAACAGGACTGCAAGACTTGTCCTTGGCCTCAAGCCCAGGGACCGTATCTCTCCAGGACTGAAATCGCTACACTGGCTCCCAGTGGCTGCGAGGATTAAGTTCAAAACCCTCTGCATTGTCCACAAGGCCTTCTGGGGCCGGGGGCCAAAATACCTTTAACTCTCTCTTCCTAAATATCTTCCTTCTCGAACACTTCGCTCATCCGCCTCCAACTCCCTCAGGGTCAGCCGCTTCTCCAAGCAACCAGTTGGGGGTAGATCTCTCTCCGCAGCAGGGGCCTCCCTCTGGAACAGCCTTCCTGCCTCCCTGAAACTTGAGGAGAACCATCTCCAGTTCAGGAAGCACCTCAAAACCTTCCTCTTTGCTTCTGCTTTCTCTCCCCCTCTCCCCTGCTAATTACTGAAACTGCACTGAATCTGCAACTGGGTTACTCACCGTCTCGGTCCTTGGCCCAGCCACTCTCCCCTGTACTGCCTCCCTGGCAATCCCTGCACTGCGGGACTGTCTCTTTTTACCTACAGCCCCCCTTCCCAGCACTTGTCTGCACTTACCTTGCACTTGCAACCAGCGGGCCCTTATTTTTTTATCTTGTATTTTACCAACTGTGTACTGCTCTTTCCCTCTCCCTTCCCCCTTGCACTTTTCCCTTCCCCTCCCCCTTGCACTTGTGCGATCTGAATGACACCTGGCCTAGTAGGATCGTTGTCTGTCTCCCCTTGTTCCCCCTCCCTGCCTCGTCGCGCCTTGAAATACTTGTGCATAGGTGCGTTACAAATGCCATATCATATCGTATCATATCATTACCGGGATAGTTAGATGGTTGAATATACATTTGGAGACCGTTATCTGTTTGCGCCCTGTGCATTGTTTTCATAGCACTCTGGAACTTCTTCTTTTAACAATTTCTCTGAACCTCTGATAATCATTTCGGGATAACCCGTATATATTGCATACAGTTCCTGTGCTTGGTGAGGGTTTGCCTAGCATTTCTGCTGTCTATCCTCACAGCAGTGCATCACTGAGAGTTAGTCATCCTTGGCCTGAGGCTCCTGTCATAGACCTTTGAGCACGGCAGCATAAGGGATGCTGACCTTTGCTGATGTTGTTTGTCTTGTCTCTGAAGGTGCTATATTTGTGAAGTGAGAGTTACCTATTAGCCTGCTCATCAATAAATGTAGATGTTTTCTCGTGACACTGATTTTGATGATTTTTGTTCTATAAGGTCACAAGCTGCACCTGGTGCCTTTCTTTCTTTCTTTCTTTCTTTCTTTCTTTCTTTCTTTCTTTTTCTTTCTTTCTTTCTTTCTTTCTTTCTTTCTTTCTTTCTTTCTTTCTTTCTTTCTTTCTTTCTTTCTTTCTTTCTTTCTTTCTTTCCTCTCTTTCACTCCTGTGTCTCTCTTTCTCTTGTTATGTGGGCGGGAGGAGTCACGTTGTCAGGTGTGAATTTGCTAAAGCCACGCCACCCGTTGCTGACAGCTGTGCAACCAAAGAAAAAAACTAATATCTTACGGGGATGTTTTTTTTGCAAAATCAGCTTTTAAAAAAACATGAAAATGAAAATGATACATATGAGTCATAATTCTCCAGCTGGGGCACAATACACCATTTTTCTGGACAAGGTACTGGTGCCATAAGATGACTATGGTGTTGATTGGAACAGTATATAAGCATTATAACATAAGATAATATACAGTGCATGCTGCACTTGCCTTACTCAGCAAAGCACATTATTCAAACCTCGAATAACCATCATTTCTGATCAGAGGATATCATTCCAAGATGAACAATCCGGTACATGCCTATTGTGCTCTTTCAGAATAGCCATATGAGAAAGGGAAGGGGGACAACTAACACCAGTGAAGGGTCCAGCCTGTTTTGCATAAAATCAAAAAGCATTTTGGGAACAAAAGAATGAATAAAGATCTTTAATTTGTCAAATTTGCCTGTGATAAAAGTGTTGTATGCTTGAATCACTAAATGCATAATGCACATAGAGTTTGGTGTTTATTGCATGTCCCCCAATACTCACCTTAACATTAAAATGTTATACATATGTATATGTATATATAATAGTGCAGCGGACACTGAAAGAGTCTTCAGATAGTCCAGAACAAGGCCCTGCGGATATCGTCTGGAGCTCCAATCTTCACAAGGATAGCAGACCTTAACAGAGACATGGACATCGAGATGTTGGACGAACATCTAGCGAAGCTGAGTAAGAACTTCTGCCAAGGACTGGAGCAGAACCCAAACCCTCTGATCAGAAGACTCACTGCCACCACTGCAAACCCCTTCAACCGCTACCCATGGCCCATCACTGCGAAGACCCTGTGAAACCAGCTCTACTGTGACAATACCACACAGACCAAGAAGAATACAAACCCACGACTACATACTCAACCCGAGAAGATGGAGTAATGAGGCTCAAGCCTTGGTCTCCAAAGATCACAGCTGATGGATAAAAATCTATCAGCAAGAAGAAGAACAAGCGCTGCGGTCGATGCACTAGAGTTAAGTTGAGTATCAAGTTCCATAGGAAACCTGAACATTGAATTGCTAATAACTTTTGACTTGACAGATTTGGCTGATATTTTGCAGAATCCTGCCCCCTGACCCATCACCACCCCCGCCAGACTGGACATTTTGGGAAAGATTCAATAGTAAATGAAAAGGTGATTAAGATTATTATAATGCATAGCATTTGTGTCTTTGGTTTTATCATTCCTTTTTATCAAGATTAAAGAAGAGGGATACAATTGTCCATTTCAAAACGCAGATCCTGGCGCTGTATTATAAAAGCACCATATGAAAAATACAAGAGACAGAATATTTTAATCCTTGTTAGGAGAACAACACTAAGGTATCTCTCCTGATGAATCTATGGGGAAACACGTGTAGAGAGAAGTTTAAGTAAGCAAATTGTATGAAATTAATACAGCGAGAAATGATTGAAAAATGTATGAAACTGTTACAAAAACAAGCCAAGCAAGAGATTGGTATGAGAAAAAATACAAATATAATTGATGAAATTTGGAATAAAAGTTTGAAATACATAAAGCAAAGTTACATGTGACCTAATTTCTTGAAGTTAGTGCACAGTTTACAGGCACCATACAGACAAAAGTGATAATGGCTATTTTGACCTACTTTTCAGGCCTTTCCAGAATCAGGGACCTTTATGGGATCCCAGTGCTGTTCCATATACAGAATAATTGTGCTGATATTTATGCTGCAATGAGTATATCAATATACTGCGCTTGTAAAGCCTAGCCTGCACATATTTCACATGAATAAGGCTCCTACTCATAGGTCTATTGGGCATGCTTTTTCAGGGCCGCTACCAAGAACTATTCTAGTTGAAATTGTTGCTCCTATTTGAGTAATGCTTCCAAGCTTCCTTTTAAGTACAGCCTCATGTTCACTAGCCTTCTTTTAGTTCCATATATCAACTGGGTAACCTTTGAGCATTCTCTTCAATACAAATTCCAAAATAATGCTTCTATATACTATATGCATTCACGTTTTTTGCTTCCTTTATCAATTTATTGGTGCCAAATGTATGTTTTCACGTTATACATGGGTCCTATTTATACTCCTCTTCATGTTTGCTATTATGACTTCCTTTTGCATTTCTTGTCTTGTCATAGGTCTTGTTAGACGTGTAGACATGTGTAACCACGTCTTGTTGACCTCTTGCTATTCTGCATTTTTTTCAGAAGCCTGAATGTAGGTTTTTAAGTTCAAAATATCTATAATGAACTGTCATTTGGTCAGGATTGTTCTCATTTTCTCAGTAGTTTGGGCTACTTCTCAGGTGTTCATTCAATGATCCACCACTGCTCCCAACTTCAGTACAAAAAGGTAAGAGAGCCACGGGAGATAAAGGCATGTTCCCATGCTCACATGATTTGGCAAGTGGGGAAGATGCGATTAGGAGCTCAGATACTTCATCTGTAGTTTGGTTGTCTAAAGAATCTATAAGCAGAAAGGGAAATACTCTTCCAGTCCTTGCCTTAAGATTATGAATTAGACAAGAGACAATTCAACTGCATGAAGGACTTGTACAGGCTAACACAATCTCTACTTGGAAGGCCACCCTGTAGCCTCCAACATGTCAACATTTTACTTGGTGTTGTCACCATACAACTGGCAGTGCAGGCTTTCCAAACGTTAGGTTAATGGGTGCATACACTGGTGTTAAATAGGAGCAGAGTGGGTGGGATCCTTTGCCCCTCCAAAATTCATCTGCATTGTCTCAAATGTCAACTCTCCATCTTCATTAATTTGCAATGGCCTGATCCATGCCGTGGAGGCTAATTTGATTGCTCGGACACAGAAGAAGCACCACATTAGAAGTAAGATGTCTGCAGTTCATCGGCAAGGACAAAATGTTCCTGTTTATTGTCACCACGCCACAATTTGAGATCTTGGCCAAGTGCTTGGCTGGCTACATCAACAGGTACTTTGACATGCTTACTATGGCCTTCAGCTTGTAAACACAACACATAAAGTACACACCTCACTCAAAGGATCAAACAGTCGGCACACAGTAGAGTCAGCAATTTCAAATGTCACAAGCACTGAGGTGGAACAGTGTTGCACAAGCCGTCCAGTGCAAGTGGCAGATCAGGCTTCAGGAAGTTGGAAGCTATTGATAATGAATTACTTGTGAGCGGGAGATCTGTTTATTTAAGTTCACCTTCCTTTGTTCTTACCTGTCATTTTATTTCAGCGCTGTTGATTTTGTTTGTTGAGATTTTGCTACTTTCCGTATGGTGCCAACCAAGTTGGCGGATGCGGGCAGCAGTTGAATAAACATGTGGCCGCTTGCATAGGTAGTGGAATGAAGAGCAACAACAGAGAAATGCTCCGGACAATCCAAAAGGCACCATTTTGGGATCAGGGGTTTTGCGCGCTATGTGGAAACTGTGGTGTATGATAGTCCTTCTCTCTTAACAAATATCAACCTCATTCTGCATGTGTCCGAAAGAACAGATAGTCAGTTGTACAGGAAAGTGAGTCTATTATTTATTTAATCACAGAATATTTATAGCACTTTTATCGAAAGCCCTTATCAAAAATTCACAACGGCACAATTAAAAGTGAAAAGGCAAATAAACACAGTTACAAATCAAGAGTTTGCCCATATCCCGCCGGTACCGGCAAACTGCCCTTACGGTCTCCGTTGCCGAATACACCAGTATTACGGGGATATTACAGGCGGCAGAGAGATGATAATTTCTCATTCCCCAGGGTGTAGCACAGGCCTCCATGGGATGGGATTGCCTGAATCGTCGGCACCGGTATTATACAGGCATTTCTTTGCCGGTAGGGCCCTGATCTACCGGTAGGTCAGGCTTGCCGGGGGATCTGTGGCCTCCACAGGCAAACTTGAAGTGTGCTGGTCCAGAAGAAATGCCGGCCCACTTGTAATGTAGCCCAAAGACCAGGACCCAAGGACATTATTCAGAAAATTAAATCTGCAGTAGGTTGTTTTTTATACATTTTTTAAGAGAAAAGCACGATCAAATTTCAAGGGGTAAAGCGTTCCACAACTGAGGTGCAAGAAGTTGAAATTAACGGAAATGAGAGGCAACACAAGGAGGATGAGGTAGAGCAAGTAGAAATTGAGAAGCTGAGCTTCGATTGGAAGGAGGGTGATTTCGAGAAATCAAAGCACAGAGATAAAATGGGGCAAGAGTGTGAATACATTTAAAGACTAGACAAAGAAACTGAGTTATTTTTAACTACACCAATGGTAGTATTGTAGTCGTCAACGACTGTACGATCACCCTCAGCAAAGAGTTGGGCTCGCTATTTTTCAGAATTCTTGGGAGCTTTCAAAAGTGGTTGTGCCCCGAAGATGTTGTACATCTGGTCTATAAACAGCATGGAGGCTCGCAGCAACACTTGTCTTATACCACCTGTATTCCGAGTCATTGAGCCACTCATGGGGGGAGTGAAACATTACCTCTGTCCGGTTCAATACACGACTCTTGATGTTTCCTATCACAGGTCATGGAAACACATGTGTGTCTCTTCAGTAAAACACATGAAATATTATCGGCCATACAAACTAATATTATTATTATATTTATTATTAAATATAAGAGCAGAGCAGGATTACACAGGCAAAGTCCACCTACAATGCGAACAATGACATTGTTGCCAATTGGGCCATATGGAATTTAACAGGTAGAATTCCAAATAGAAAAGTACACTGAGGAACTACATTTGGATTTGAGTATCAAAAGGTCTTCAATATCTTATAGCTTTGTTATTGCTGCTGCTGCAAACAAGTATGAAAACATGACCAAAGCTATCAGTGGCTTCATAGGGAATTTGGACAGAGGGTGATGCAGGTGTGGCCATGTTCCTCTGCATCAGACAAATTAATTGACTTGACTTGCCATGACATGTGTGCGAACAGGTGTGGCGTCTCTGCTCCCAGGTCGAAACACACCATGGAGATGCACTGTCTCGGGAGGATAGCTCAGGGGCAACGCACTCGCCATGGAAACAAGACGATGCAGAGAAACACAGGTTCGATCCCCGGGTCCGTGCTTAGAACCTCTGTACATTAAGCACGTTATAAATAAATAAATGGTCAATCCGATCACTGAACACAGGGATCAATTGGGCAGATTTTACCCAGTTGTGATACACCCACATACACAAGGCACAATTCTTCAGAAGGAGAGGGATGGCATTTTTTTTAGCTAGGGCCACTGTCATTACTGATCCTTGATGTGCACATGGGGACCTGATGGAGAGCAACCCCTATTCACCAGACAAATGTGGTGCAGGACCCTTAAATCCACGATTTCACCACTCATCAAATCCCTAACTCATTTCTGCCGTGTGGAAACACAAACCATTAAAAGGGAAGCTCTGAGTCACACCCACTGATTGCATGATTGGCAGGGTCCTTACCCAGCTATTTCAGACCATTCACAAGGAAGCAGAGGCTGAGTTATGTGAATAGCTTTCACATCATCACCCCTCAAAGAACGTTCTCTTGCAAGGGTTTATAGTCATTGCATCGAATGCAATAGCATCGAATGTCATACCAGAGAAAAAAGCATTAAAAAAAAGCATCAAATGCATTTTTTCATATTTTTTTTAATGGGGGGGCCCCACAGCCCCCCTTTTTTAACCTTTAAAACCCATTTTAATTAAGCAAATCCCTTTACCTTTTTTTAAAAAAAAACATTCAATACTTTTTTTCCAGTGCTTTTTTTTCTCTGGTATGGCATTCGATGCTATTTCATTCGATGCAATGACCAGATACTCTTGCAAGATACTGGACACTGCAAGATGACAAAGAGCGGCGATGTAATGTCCTTGTGAATGTGGATAGACAAAGGTTAAAAGGGTTAGATGCCTCAGCATCAAATCAGTAAGACAGCAGATTTACACTGATAAAGCAAGAGGGCTCTTTTGGGCCTGTATCACCTCTAGCCTAATCTGCTTGGGGCTGAATAGAATACATATTTCATCACTTTGTATAAGAAGAACAGGCCATATCTAATTTTCCAGAGTAACGTCCTGCACGTGGCTACAACCTGCTAGGGCCACTGCAGAAAAGTGCATATTGTTTTGCCCAAAAATATGTATTCGACCTTTAACTGAAATACCAGGTTTTCAAATGGTGCTTCAAGCTGGATTCCCCCCCACGTGTAAATATACCAATAATAGCTGTTATTGCATGTCTCCAACTGTGCATAATTCTATGTCATGACATGAGGCGAGCATTATGCTTCGTCTTCCTTTACTAATTTTTCAGAAGAAGGAAAACAACAGAGGAATAAACTACATTTCCCAGCGGCCTTGAACTCTGTGCCATCTCGAGGAAAGGCCCCTGAGGCGTTCTGACGTGCCAACGTCAGAACGCACTTGAGTGAATAAAAAGGCTGACTGCCCGCCAAAACAGGACAGTCGGGAGTGAACCAATAACGCTCCATGTCTGTCATTTATTTATTAGTGCCCGGAACAAACTCCCCCGCCCTCGGCCTCCTGGAAGCAGGGGCCAGCTCTGAACACGGTCACTCAAACGAGGGCCAGGGTGCACCATTTTAACAACAACCATCGCAACACCAGATTCGCAAAGGAGTCCAGGTACATAACAATGTTTTCGTCGCACTTAGGTCTCAGATGCTACCGCCGGCTCAACTTTGGCATTTCGTCAGCAGCAGATGTTTTTCAAAACAAAATTTGCAAAGTGTTACAAGACCTGCTGAGTACAACAAATATAAGTGAGGACATCCTGATGTATGGCACCTCCGATGAGGAACACAACTCACGGCTAGCAGCAGTTCTGAGGCGCCTGGAGGAGTCCGGCCTCACATTACACCCTGAGAAATGTGAATTCGGCAAGGCAGAACTGTCCTATGCCAAGAGGGTGTCACCAGACCCAGCGAAAGTTGCTGATGTCCAAAACGCCCACCCCCCAACAACAGTAACAGAGATACAGAGCTTCATGGGGATGGCATCTTACTGCAGCCGCTCATAGCGGATTTGGCCACCATCGCAGATCCACTCAGACTGCTAACAAAGAAGGAAGTTCCCTGGGGATGGGGGCCTGAACAAAAGAATGCATTCCAGCGCATAAAAGCATCTCTTCTAACCAACACCACCATGACATTTTTCAAAACTGCACACAAAACAGAACTGTTAGTGGCCGCCAGTCCGGTGGGGCTGGGAGCGGTCCTCACCCAAATCGACCAAGAGGGAAACACGCACCCCGTACCATTTGCCAGTCATGAGTTGACCAGCACGGAAGAGAACTATGCCCACATAGAACGGGAAGTGCTAGCCATCCGGTGGGGCTGCTGCCATTTCCAAGTCTATCTACTAGGGCACCGTGCAACAGTATTCACAAACCACATGCCCCATTGCCCATATTCAAGAGCCTTGCTGGCTCCACACCTGCCGGCAAGGCTCGAGCACTGGATGTTGCAACTCCAACCTTTTGCCATCGAGGTGGTGTACCGCATGAGCCCGCAATAACCCAACGGACTACCTATCCAGACACCCCTGGCCAGCGACACCAGAGGAGCAAGCTAGCACATGCGAGACAGATGAACATGTCTGCTACGTAATTGCGTGCGCCCAGCCGAAATGGATAGAATTGGAGGAAATAATCAGTGAAACAGACCAGGACCCTGGACTCCAGCGAGTCAAAGAATCCATCCTGTCTGGTGATTTGAGCCCTGGGTACAAGGTGCTAGTCAAGAACCAGGCACCACATACCAAGCTAGCCCTCCCATACGAGTCAACCCTGTGGGTGGTAACCCGCAAGGAACATGGAAGGGGACAGCCTAGAGAGAACAAGAGTCTGAGACAAGAAATGCCTCTGACTTCCGGAGGGTGCCAGCATCCCTGTGGAAAGAGACGCCTCACTCAGCAGGGGCGCCCAATGACAGCCAGCCTGACCTCTAAGAGTCGTCGAGCAGTGCAGGAGGCTACGAGAGCAACACAACCACTGTGAGCCTGCAAGTTGTCTTTAAGTTTCTCAGGGCTCCCTCAATGGGCTGGACACCAACATTAAAGCACAGTCTCTGTGCTGCCAATGACGCCCTATTGTTCAACTCAGGAGACCCGGAAGCTAGTCCCAGTGACTCCAAGCCCTCTCACATCTCTTAGTACCAACTGCGAATTTGGTAAGCCTAACAAGCTCCCTGAACATATAGCATTGACTCTTTTTCCAAATTTTAGACACTAAGGCTTGTGAGTATTACTCAAACCCCAAATCCCCAGAAATCTCAGAACCCTTCAGCAATTTAGGTTTAGGGTCTTGCAGACTTCTGAGTAATGACTGCAATTGACCACCAGCCCTAAACAGACACACCCTACAAAACTGGCTCACTGTTCTGGGTTGTCCCATGAAAATATCCTTTTGTCTGCATTCATTATTGTATCCCACTTTGAGTCAGCTACATTCACTCTTTTCTGTGTAAAGACGTCTGAAGGTTAAACTGAATGGGTATCACTTTTGAAACCAAGCTCACTTGTACTAAGACATTCTATTTTCATGTCTTGCTATGTTATTCGGTTTTGTACCATGCATTGTTGCCATTTGCATGGTCTCTTGGAGCCCTGGGATCTGCAAGAAAAGTGGGTTGTGTTTGGTTAGTAGCCCATGCGGGGAAAATCATATTGCTCTGCTGTTGTGATGATACGTGCAGATGAATCGTACTATGTCTCTGTGTGTTGGCATGTGTCTAGTTGATTTGTGTCAAGTGCACCGGTATCTGTTTCGAAAGGTAGCTTCTTGGGTCTAAAGTGTGAGGCTGCATGGGCTAATTGTAAAAGATGGCGGGAGAGATGTAGAGTTCTGATGGCTTGAGTGTCATTCAGAGCTGTTTTTCAACAGGCCTGTGTGAGTGTCTCAATCCATATGAGCAGTCCAGTTCTATGTGATTATTTCTAAATCATTTACAGAGAACGATTTTTTAACGAAGCAATTACAATGAAAATACATCGATTTTTTCTTTTTTTTATTTGGGCGGTCCCCCAATGCCCACATGTGCCTATGCTTTTAACCCCATCCTAACCCCCTCCCCACCCGTACTAACCCCTTACACCATCCCCCATATATAAAAAGAAAAGAAATGTGAGTTTTTTTCGTTGTTATTGTTTCGTTAGAGAAATCATTCTGTTCTTAGTTTTTCGTTACAATCACTGGATACCGAGCAGTGCATGGTGAAAAGTAGGAATGTGTGCAGCTTGCCCGGTACAGGCACTCAATAGCCCATAGCCCAGGGGGCACTTGAGGTATCGAAGCCAGTATAAACTTGTGAACATACAGGAGGGAGAGCATGATGTAATATTTATATAACTAGTCAAGCCTGGCGTGCCTGGCGTTCTCATGCTCAGTGCTTTATTGCTCTCTACCTGGCTCTCTTTCATCCAGGCAGCCTCGGCAGAACAGGCGAAATGGAACAGTAGTCAGGGGGAGGCTAGCTACTGCAGCAAGTGTAACAGGAACTGGAGAATCCAGGAAGAAAAGAGGGCAGGGAAAGAAGGAGAGGGAGCAAGGACAGTACCAGGGAATCACTTTGAGATGCAGGCAAGCATCTGGTAACGTGTAGGCTCACTTGAAGAGTTCTTACACAGAGCCATCTCCCATGGAGGAGCTATGAAACGGGAGCTCCAGAAATGACATGTCCGCAATGGAAGGCACCATCTTCAAAAAGACTAAACTGCAGGGCCTAGATCCAGAATAAACGTGATGGCACAGTGTAGTCATTCGCTGTCTGCTTCATCATTGATACCAGAGCGACCATCACAAGAATCCAGGGGCAAGAATCATGACAACTGGCCCTCCTCTCCCTGCATACCCTTGTGTCATATATCCACATAAGCCTTTTATAGAGTATAAAGAACACAGCCTGCATAGGAAGCGCAAGGTATATTTTCTCACCAAAGTTGGGTACGCCTTACTATACTTTGATAGTCTAGTTCTAGTTGTCTCGGGAGGATAGCTCAGGGGCCACGTGCTCGCCTTGGAAGCCTTAGAAACCTTTGGATATTAAGCGCATTATAAATAACCTATCATAGCATATCAAGTAAGGCACCCGACCATCTAACCGTGAACTAAAAGTATGTCTAACATGGCATGGAGCAAACTCTTAATAATACCCTTTATGACGCTAAGGTGCAAGATGAAGTTAGTTGAGGGAACTGACCTTCCGAGAAATGCCCCACGTCATGCTCAACTAACTTCATCAACCCTCTTACTTCACACCTGAGACTGTCCCACCTCTCACTCCATCTCCTCTGGATTCCCTCTAATTTAGTTCTGGCCAGTTGCTGCATGTGTTTTCATCTTGTCCTGCCAAAATTCGAATATAGTTGTGCCCAGTTGCTGCATGTGTTTTCATCTTGTCCTGCGAAAATCCGATTTTAGCTGTGCCATCTGCAACCTCTACTGCCTGCCCCTGTTTTTCTTCCTCCACTCCCCTCCCCACCCCACCCTCACTGCTAGCACTCTCCTTTTCTTCTATCCTCCTTGTATTGTTGGTGTATTGTCCCCCCTTCTGTTTTCAACCCCCGCCACCCCAGCCTCTCCTCCCTACTTGCCCATTCCATTATACCTTAAAACTGCTTAACTACTCGGAGCGTAGTATTGCCCAGTAGTCTACCTTTCCTACACTCCTCCTCCCTTCCCCCCTCACACACCCCCCTCCACTGTATTTATATCATGCTGCTATATAACTGTAGGCAACTTGGCATTGTAGAGTGGCCTGTCTGTTCTACCCTGCCCCCCTCCCCACCCTCCTTTACCCTATTTCTGTAAGGCACTTTGAAAAACTAAGGACTGTTGTCAGGCATGAAAGAGTTTTCTCCACTGTTATATGTACTATTTGTACGTATTCCTGCTCTGTGCAGGCTTGTATCATTCAGAAATTCAGGGGCTCTGGATGACTGTTGTTTCTTCCCACTGTTCCCCCACCATCCTTGAGCGCATTGAAACACTTCTCTGTGTATAGGCTCTATACAAATGAACAATAAATAAATAAAATTAAAATAAAGTTATAAGAACAATGTCCTTGTTGATAGGGCACACAGCCATGTTGTGCGCATGGCATTGAGCATTGGCATTGAGTTCAACATGCATGCCTACACAAATTGTCATGCCCTCCATTAGTTAATAGGCCCCCACACCCCTGTGTTTAGTCAAGTGCCCATTGGAACCAATGATCCAGGTGTACATTTGGCATCTGGGTGTGCACTGTACAGCTCCCCTGGCCACAAAAAATCCCCTGTTGCTCAGTGACAAATGCCTTCGTGTGGACCATTTTTAGTTTGGGCTATTAGGTGGTGCTTTAGTACCACCTATAAACTGACGTTATTGCATTAGAGTGCAGATAGGGAGAAATAGGGACATAAAGCTTGAAGTTGATGTGTGGTTATTTGCCCACCCATTTACTGTTGATGGCCATGCTAATCCCTATGGCCATTTCTCACCCAGTTCCTGGCCATCCCCACCCAAAACACACTTCTCATGTGAACGTTTTGAGCTCTCTTCAATCAAGCCTTACCATCAAATGTTGCACTTGAATCGCCAGTCAGTGTTTACTCAAAGCAGCCTTTTGAGAGTTAGTGGATCTCATTCCAAGTTTGCCGGTATCCCGCCTGGTAATTCCGGTGAGATACCAGCAAATGCTAATACTGTTACCGGCACATGTCTGCCGGTATTACTAGCATATTATAAGTGCTGGTTTAAATGGTAAACCCAATTCCATGGATGTGGGATTTTGCTGGTATTACAGGCAATGGTATTACTGTGCCGGTAATACCAGCAGTTTTTTGCCAGCAGGGGTCAGATTTACCTCCAGCTCCTCCATCCCTACAGGCAAAGTTGTAGTTGGCGGTGTTGTAAACGTTATTACTGACACTTTTACTGTGTACCTGCCAGCTTATCATGAGACCCATTAATTACTTAATTAGAGCTGTAAAGGTGTCACTGGTGTAATCAAAATGTCTTAACCTTCAGCCACTCGATTTATAAGCACTATGTGTTTCCTTCACTGAAGTCCTGTTAAAAGTTAAAAACAAGCAACAGTTTTGGCTTGTGTATAAGTATTAGGCATTTGTCAGGCACTGGTATTAGATGCCCAGGTACTCGCAACATGTTACACATGCAACCATCAATGGCCAGTTAATACCACTACGGCAGGGCCTAGCAAATGCTTTTGCCATGCCTAGACAAAAGCCCAAACCGTTGGCATTGCATGTGCCTGTTTTAAAAGAGAACTGATCACCTCGGAGAAGAGGATGCTGTAGCTGCTCGTGTTGGAGCAGAATGAGGCTAGGACACTGTGAGTGGAGAAGGTGGATGTATCAGACAATGGGCGTTTTTGGTTTTGGCTATTAGTGTCACATATAGGCTAAAACTATTGCTGTGGGAGCACAGATAGGAGAGAGATGAGATGTGAGGAGGGACACACAGCGTGTGGGTGCTGTTTAGCATTTGACACACATTTTTACCACTGGTTGGCAGGACAATCCCTATGGCCATACCTGACCACTACACGCTCCATCACGCTCAAAACACAACCTTCTTTGCGCTAGCGTCATCACGCAACAACATCAATGTTTTTTCATGCTCTGCATTGCTAGTAAAAACAAGCATTGGAGCAAAAAATGGTATCCTTCCCGAGTGGAAGTCGCCGAGGGCCCCCACAAATATTGCATGGCTGCGGAAAATGAGAATGAAGAGTTGTACATTACCACTGTGTCTGAGCATTGTCATCCCAAAGATATATGGGGGGGTCAGAATATACCTAAGTAAGAAATATAACACTGAGAATTGCCTGTGCCTAGGTTTCCATATTGTATAACTACTCTGCGCAATACTGTCAATTTTGTGTAATCACCAATGTTTAAAATAAAATGAAAATAAATTTAAAAAAATTAAAAACTAGCATTGGCAAATGTAACCGTTTTGGCTTGTTTACAGGTATTAGATAGGCATTTGCCAGACAGTACTATTGTATGCCTAGGCACAAACACCTTTTTCCAGATTATGCCATTTTACAGCCAGAGAGAACTGTGTCTGGTAAATGTGTGTATCTTCAAAAGCAGTGGCTTTACTAATGCTCTTTTCTGGGTTTATTGTCTAGGCCAGGGGGCATTTAACTGCCAGCTCTACAGATGTTTTGGACTATGACTCTGATGATCTCTCACCATTGAAATGCTGTCTAGGGCTAATGGGAGATGTATTCCAAAACATCCCAAGGGCCAAAATTGTGGCGACCTGTGGTGAATGGAGGTGCATCTACTGCGCTACCAGGACCGGTTTCATCCCTGCAGAAGTCTACCCTCCTGCTTTTCAATCAGCTGCTTGCTAATACCCTATTGCTGACTTTGCAAAACTGATGTGTGTTTAATTAGCCTACAAGAGACCACAGAGATTCTAGAGTCACAACGGCCCACCACTATGTGCGAGAGGGCACAACTCCATCTCTGAGTGACAGGCTGCACAGTCTTCTGTGTGCTTTATTTATACGGGTGACTCAGCTGCCTGCCTCTGATCTGGAGCACATCCTTGCTATGCATTTTTGTTTGTTTGTTGCAGAGCTCTTTCAGCACCTCAACAAATGTAACGCATAATAATGGCAAGTGGTGGGGCACCAAAAGACTGGCCCGCCACCTCTCATTATTCTATTCTGCTAGTAGCATAGACATTCTGACTGACAGGAGAGTAGTCCTCTCCTATCAGAGTGTTTACGTTGCATAGAGGAGGGGAGCGGCATACGGTCCTACCTGACCTGACACAGGCACGTATAGAGGGTGCATGCAGGTAAGCCAAGCGTTTTTTAATGTAATGTGTATGTATGAACGTATGGATTGTATGTATTGATGTATTTTTGTCTGTATCTATGTATGTATGTTGATGTTTGTTTTTAGGAATGTGTGCATGCAAGGAGCTGTATGAATGACGTCTGAATGCTTGGGTTAAGGTGTTTGTGTGTGTGTGTATGTGTGTCAGCCCCCACCCCTAAATTTAGGAGTGGGGGCTACTGTGAGCATGGAATTATTTTCTGCTTTACCCTTGATGCACAGAACTGTGCATCAAGGTTAAATCAAAAATGGTAAGTAACGTGTTGTTATGTGAATAGATTTGCATGCACTGAATGTAATATCAATTATCTTTGCTTTACCCTTGATGCAGAGTTACTGCGCATTAACTATGCCTCAGGGGTAAAGCCAACAAGATAAGCATTATTACCTGGATAACCTGTCCTACATTGAATACAGGCCAGTTTAACCAAGTAATAACACTTATGTTTGGTTTACCTTTGATGCACTGTTACTGTGCATCAAGGGTAAAGCAAACATGATAATTATTATTACGTGGCTAGACTGTCCTATATTAGTGTTGCCAGACTGCTTATACTTTCTTATTGTGGCACTACATTTTGTTACTTGGCATCAAGGGTAATGCAAACATCCTAAGTGTTATTACCTGGCTAAAGAGCCGTAGATTGAATGTAAGTTAGTCGATCCACGTAATAACACTTATCATGTTTACTTTACTCTTGATGCCAAACAAAAATGCCATGCTACATTAAGAAAGTATATGCAAACTGGCACTACTAGTGTCCATCTGCATATATTTTCTTAATCTGGCCTGGCATTTTTTTACTTGGCATCAAAGGAAAAGCAAACATGATAAGTGTTATCATGTCACTATACTGACCTACTTCAGTAGTGCAAGTCTGCATTTACTTTCTTAATATGGCATGACATTTTTTGTGTGGTATCAAGTCTAAAGTACACATGAAATGTGTTATCATGTGACTAGCTTGGCCTAGGGTGTCAGTGGCCTTCATTACAAGTGACCTGGTCTAGAAATAAAGGTGCTGGTAAAAAGTTATCGGCAGCTTTTCTGGACCGCGACACTGTGAGTCAGCTGGTAGGGGCACAGAACTTCTGGCAGGCCTGACCTGCTGGGAGTTCAGGGCCCTATCTGCAGGCTTTTCACTGAAGCACGGGCACCGTTAGTAACGGTGCCGGTGCTTCAGATTTTCCATTACCATGGAGTCCTATAGGACTCCATGGAAATGTGAAATAACCGTACCTCTACCTGTGATATCCTGGTAACACCGGGATATCAGGCAGCAGTAAATGCATTACAGAGTTGGCGGTAACCCGACGGCTACCAGAGGGTTTTATCGCCAGCTTCGTAATCAGGGCAACTTGGTATTTACTTTCTTATTTTGGCATGCCATTTGCAATTTTTTCCTTGACCTCAAAAGTATAGCAGACATGGGGAGTGTTACTAAATTGCTAGACTGGCTTATATTGGTGGCTCCAGTGTAGCCATATATTTGTGTGTCATGGCATTTTTGTACTTTGCATCAAGGGTGAAAGCAAACGTAAGTGTGATATAGTGTAAGTGCAGTGCTGGTCATTGGGCCAGCTATCGGCGGATCTGAGATCTGGCACCAGATATGGAGCCGGAACTCGGGATCCCGCCAGAGTCATCCGCAAAAGCCCATGAACCGCCCT
Source organism: Ambystoma mexicanum (assembly GCF_040938575.1). Classification (NCBI taxonomy): domain Eukaryota; kingdom Metazoa; phylum Chordata; class Amphibia; order Caudata; family Ambystomatidae; genus Ambystoma; species Ambystoma mexicanum. Next base: position 1,243,103,530 of record NC_090927.1, on the reverse strand, counting down.
GGAATACTTAAAAAAAACATAAAAAGAAAAAAATGCGCCCGCAACGGCAGCATTGCCTTTTACCGCGGGTTTGGCACTGGTGTGTAATGCACAATGCTTGCTACATGTAAAACTGATTCCTTTCAGTTGTACATGTAGAAAGCATTGTGCATCACACACGAGTGCCAAAGCCGGGGGTAAAAGGCAATGCTGCTGTTGCAGACGCTTTTTTTTCTCTTTTTTTAAAAGTATTCCAGCATTGCTGGATGTCCACTACGAGCCCACCTCTCTAGACCACGCCGCCTCGGGCACTGCCCCACCAAACTCCTCCCCCAACCCGCCCCTAGTGTTGTGGGATCCCCCACCACATTTTTTCCATTTCCACCACTGTGTAAATGTATAGACGCTATAAAGATAAACTATCATATCATATCATAATTTGGTACACTGGCTTATCTTGGCACTGCCAGTGTGGATATACTTAATTTCTGTGGCATGGCATGTTGTACTGGCTGGGAGTCCTCTTATGGGAAGAATGGCATATACTGATGCAGCATGCATGCATATGTATGGGCACAGCCAGCATGTAAATGTTTTATACACTGGCATATGTTGTGGGAAAAGGCATTTTGAACACGTGTTGGAAAATGGTCCTGTGCACTGTTGGTGAATTGCATCTAATGGGTTTTTCCATGTGCTACCATGCAAAATTAATTGCGAACTGTGTGGCTTTTCCCCAGTTTTTCACAGAAAGTGCTATAAAATGCACAATTTTCATCCATTATTTTAAAAATGTCCTCTGGAGGAGAACCCCCAAACTCCTGTTGTTTAGTTCAGGCTCCCTCCCCATGCTCCGTTGCTTCTGCATATTAGACACATATATTTATGCTCTTCAAGTGAAGAAATTCACCAGGCGCCACTGGTCTAGAGTAACATTCTCGATGATTAGGCTGCGTTCTGTGAGTACATGTAAGTTCTGACCTCCACATTGTTAGTACTCGGTGTACTGTTAGATAGTGGCTTTAGGAGAGGTCTGCAGTCTGATGGGAGGAACGCATATTCATTCAGCAGAGCACAAAGTCGCTGTGATGTTTCTATTAACTTTCTAAACATGTACTGTGGTAAGCAGCAGGTCCAGAGGGGCTCTTCTTGCTGGCGTTAGAGTTGAATCGTTATCAGGAACTCGTCAGAAGCGAAGAAAACTCCACCTTGGTCCATACAGTAAGATCCCCTGGGCCAATTGATCCTCGGAGGGGTCAGTTGGAGAGAGTCAAGGCTCCCTAATTTGTAACCAGTTGAATGTATGTGCCGTTGTCACTATGAATACAAATATAATTTTGTATGGTGTATTGTCATTAGATATGAGATGAGTGTGTAAGTATTTTGACTTTGTGTATGTTTGTGTGTGGCAATAATGTGCTAACTTCATTGATAATGTAAATATATATTTCTGAATTAAAGAGTGAATATATTTTTCAAATATTTTGCACTGAGAATGTCTAGTGTAATTAACTTGATAGTCGATCTCTAATAATGGTCCTGGCCATATTTGAATGCGCATTACACAGGTTCAAAACACGACAGGACTCAAACTCAGGGATTATCTGTCAGCCGTCGATAAATGGGAAAATATTGACACCCTAATTTACAGCGTTGTGAAATGTCAAAATCTGGGTAGGGCAGTGGTATCTAAAACCCAAGCTGCTATTATTATACATATACTGCGCCCAGTACTCTAGACAATCTGTGATTTAGGGGGTCATTCCGAATTGGGCGGTAGCATGGCTGCCTCCCATACCGGGTCCGGGTTCCGGTCTGGTTGAATGGGGACTTACCGGGTCATTCTGACCCTGGAGGACCCGGTAAGTCCCCATTCAACCAACTATTCCCCATTCCCATTTCAGCCCTCATAAGGCTCAATGGAAATGGGGAAGGCGCTAATAACGGGCCCGCGAATAGCAGGCTCGTTATTAGCACCCTGGTCCCTTAGCGGTACCCGTGAAGGACGTGTGGTCAGACCACACGTCTTTTACGGTTCCCGCTAAGGGACCTCGGAATCGGGCAGTAAGGGATTACCGGCACCGGTCTCCTTACCGGTGCCCGGTATCCCTTACCGCCCAACTCAGAGTGAACCCCTTAGTCTCTTCTTCTGAAGGCCTTCTTTCGGCTGGCTCTTCTTTGCGTTTCAGTACCACTAGGAGAGGACAAGTGAATAGGGTATGACCATTGTGACCTCACCCTGCACTATAGGTGCTAACGGGGACACCATATATTACTTTTAACCACTATACTCACAGCTAAAATGTATAAATGAAGTTGTCCTTTCCTGAAGCTTTCTTCTCCAACTCTGGTTCCTCTTCTACAAGGATAAATTAGAATGTTTATCATTCCCTTAATTTATAATATATGTGGTTGAGTTGAATTTTCAGCGGGGTCATATAACCACGTTTGAAAACCCCACAAGCAATGTCGTAAAGTACATTGTACACAAAATGCTGAGTGGAGTTACCACTTTGGAAGCTGGGTTTGGAGGGTAAGACCCCTGCTTGCCATAATGGAAACTCATTTCCTGGTTCACTTAGAGGAGTTGTTTCATCTACACTCGGTGTCAGTTTTGCATTGTGCTTTTATTTAAACACACTATTGATGCTGGCACGCCGCCATGACAGAACAGTGTCATTTTCCTGATCTTGGTGCCCGTTGTGGACTGAGAGGTGTCGTCATTTCAATGGGATCAGTCCAAAGCAAGCACTCTCGCGTAGAGGGATCCCACCGCTGTCACATCAACACCTCCTAATTAGCATGAACTTCTAAGAAGCTAAACAAACTGAGAAATGTGATTTACTGTTTGGCACCTTCCACAAGCGGGAGCTCATTAAAGGCGGCAAAGCGATCGGCGTGTAACTTAATCTGCAGAGCCATCAATCTCAGGCGGGGCTGTCCCCTGCTTTGCATCTCGCCATCTTGACACGGAGTGCATCGACACACACTGCAGGTGACAGAGCCGTGTGGAAGGCTCCAAAATAAATGAATACGTGCAGACGTACATTTCTTTCATGTCCGTGACTCCCCTAGATAAAGGCCCTGCTTGCTGGACGGCGCAATTGATTTTCTTTGCATTTAGATGAGGAATATTTCAACACACGCACCCTTCATCCTTTTCACTGCATTGCCACTTATTGGTGTCATTGCTAAATTCGAGAAAGAACCCTGTGAAGCGGTGAATTTTATTTTTAAATAAAACGATGCAAAACCAAGTTGTTGGGCCTCATTACGAGTTTGGAGGTAGCTGCCTCCAAACTCGGGTCCGGGTCCGTGGTCCCTGAATGGGGAAATACCCGGCCATTCCAACCTTGGAGGACCCAGCATTTCCCCATTCAGGGAACACATCCCCATTCCCATTTGAGCCCCGATAGGGCTCAATGGGAATGGGGAGGGAGCTAACAATGGGCCCGTTAATAACAGGCCCGTTGTTAGCTCCCTGGTACCCTCGTGGGACCCGCAAAGGACATCTGGTCTGACCAGACATCCAGAGCGGGTCCCGCAAGGGAACCTCGTAATAGGTTGAAATGGGTTTAACGGCACCGGCACCTTTCCCGGCGCCGTTAAACCCACTCCGCCTGGGTCGTAATGAGGCCCAGTTGTGTTAAGCTTCTTTTTAGTTTTAACTATCAGGTGGTGCTTAAGCGCCACCTTTAAGCTGGAACATATTGTATTGGAGTACAGCTAGGGGAGATGGCATATGAGGAGGGACACAAAGTGGGGGCAGTGTTGGGCTGGAGTGAACACACTTGACACGCATTTGCATGCCACACTGGCTACACTTCTATTACACATTAAATCATCCACAAACCAAAAATTTGACATTTCATTAAAACAAACCACAATAACGCAATTCATCATATCACAAAGACAGGTGGTCCAGGCGGACCATGACCCCCGCTCCCAGGGCGGTGCATGGTGGTGAGGCCCCTTTACCCTCCCCATCATGTCCTTCTCGGTGGGAGCAATACCAGGAGGCAGACCCTTCTTCACTTGCCCAAACTACCCCCTGATGCCCTCCAGCCTTTCCCCCACTGGGAACCCCCTGGTGGCTGTTCAAACATTATGATGGGGGGCGTCCTCTGCACTCTTCACAACACTATTTCAGTTCTGGAGACCCACAGAAGGGGATCTCAGTGTCCACATGGTCCTCCGCTACCTGCAACTCTCCCCTTCTCCCTCTCCGAACTCAGAAATTCAGGGTGGGTGGGATGGTAACGGTCCAATGAAGCAGGCGGTCGAGCCGGCTCGGGTCCAGGCAGCAGGGGCACAGTGGCAAAAAAATCCAAAGGTGAAGCAGGTACTCATTCTCAGTTCCCTTTCCGGCTCCCTTTATGTGGACTTTTCACGTTGCCACATCCCCCTGCCCTGCCTGAGCCTGAGCCTGCAAAGCCGACCCACTCCCCCTGAGGCCGTTCCAGTTTATGCGGGGGCCCACGGGTCACCAACGGCCACTCCAGCTGCTCCTTGCCACCCGGCTCACCCAACCCGGCATCCCTGCATTGGGCGGGTATTTGCCTTTGTAGGTGTTGTTTGGTTATTTACCCACCCATTGACTGCCAATGGTCATGCTAATGCCTATGGTCATTCCCACCCACTTCTGTCCCCTTTCCAACCAAAACACATCCTACTGGGATCTCTTTGAGCTTGCTTATGAAGCCCTAACATGAGCCTTTGCATTCAAAGTGTCTGACTGTTCTATTTCAAAGCAGTCTTCTGAGAGGACATGGCTTAATTGGAGCTGTAAACACGCTACTGATGTCATTAAAATGTCTTGAGCAGATCCACCCGAATCGTTTCAGAAAGTGGGCCAGTGTTTAGAAGAAGTCAGCCTTTGGATGTCCCAAAATCGGCTGCAGTTGAATGCTAATACACTGAATTGGTCCAGTTTGGACCCAAACACTTGGTAGCTGATGCTTCTAAATGTCCACTCCCTCATGTCTTATAGGCACAAGCTTCAAATATGCCTCCAAATGTAAATATCTGAGATGTATTTGGCAGGCGAGTCTCGGTAGTAAAACTCAATTGGGAGCCAATGTCCAATCTGCCTTCCATTCTTTACAGCTTCTACGTCCCATGCCCTCCCTTTTATTCCCTCAGAGGATCATGCCATGGTGGTGGGAGCTCTTGTCAACGCCCGCCTAGTCTATGGTAATAGTCTATTGACAGGATGCCCAGAGAATCAACTGACGAGACGTCAGAGAGCACAGAATGACACTGTTCAGTTAATCTTTAATGTCTCGAAATCGACTGCTAACTCCTCTTTACGCAGATCTCTACATTGGTTGCCGGTCAAGGCAAGAATTGATTTTAAGATCCTCTGTTCGATCTTTAGATGTCTACACGGTTTTTCACCGTCATATCTGGCAGCAAATTGTAAATGTTATCTATCGACCAAGTCGGTCCCTTAGATAATCCGATAAGCTTTTGCTTGTCGTTCCACCCTCTCAATGTGTTTTCAGAGGAGATCAGCGTTTTGTGGTACTCGGTCCTTAAATTTGGAATTCTGTGCCAAGGGAATTACAAAGTATGACAGATATTTTACAATTCCCTATCATTAGAAACATGTAGGTTTATTCTTAGAGCATCTCTTCCAACTATGCCATATAGGTGACGTCTGTCTGCATCATCTGCACCCAAATGTAGCGAATTCTGCCCGATCTAGCCCTTTACAAATACTTCAAATTCACCTTCAGCCACTACAACTACAATCGGTTGCATGTCTTTCAATTAAGTACTCTAAAAAAAACGAGCATTGGCAAAGGGTTGCGCATAGGCATTTGCCTGGCACTGCTATTAAATGCCCAGGTACTTACACATTTTGCACCTGCTATCATTAATGCACACTTAGTGCCATTACGTTAGTACCTGCCAAATACCTTTCCCAGGCCTATACAAAAGTCAGGGCTGTTGGCATTGCCAATGCATGTTTCAGTATGATTCTGGCTTGGCGTGGGTAAAACATTCAAATGAACCTTGGCAGTGATCTCAATAGGCATATCCTCATCTGCGTGCCGCTCTATGCCTGTCTGCCTGTCCTGGCAATTCACTATCTGGAGAAGGGCGCTCCTCACCTGGGGATTCTGCATGTCTGATCTCATATGGGATGTTGCAGACTGATGTTATTCCCCCTTCTCTTAAGGCATAGCACATTAGTTCATGACAGGCACTTAATCTTTCGGGTATTTGTTTAACCTTCCGGATCTAGGGAGGTGTACTGGAAGTTCTTTATATGGAGACGGGTGCTCCTCACCCCAGGATTCTGCATGTCTGATCTCATCTGGGATGTTGCAGACTGATGTTATTCCCCCTTCTCTTAAGGCATAGCACATTAGTTCATGACAGGCACTTAATCTTTCGGGTATTTGTTTAACCTTCCGGATATAGGGAGGTGTCCTGGAAGTTCTTTATATGGGGACGGGTGCTCCTCACCCCAGGATTCTGCATGTCTGATCTCATCTGGGATGTTGCAGACTGATGTTATTCCCCCTTCTCTCAAGGCATAGCACATTAGTTCATGACAGGCACTTAGTCTTTGGGGTATTTGTTTAACCTTCCGGATCTAGGGAGGTGTCCTGGAAGTTCTTTATATGGAGACGGGTGCTCCTCGCCCCAGGATTCTGCATGTCTGATCTCATCTGGGATGTTGCAGACTGATGTTATTCCCCCTTCTCTTAAGGCATAGCACATTAGTTCATGACAGGCACTTAGTCTTTGGGGTATTTGTTTAACCTTCCGGATCTAGGGAGGTGTCCTGGAAGTTCTTTATATGGAGACGGTGCTCCTCACCCCAGGATTCTGCATGTCTGATCTCATCTGGGATGTTGCAGACTGATGTTATTCCCCCTTCTCTTAAGGCATAGCACGTCAGTTCATGACAGGCACTTAGTCTTTGGGGTATTTGTTTAACCTTCCGGATCTAGGGAGGTGTCCTGGAAGTTCTTTATATGGAGACGGGCGCTCCTCAGCCCAGGATTCTGCGAGACTGATCTCATCTGGGATGTTGCAGACTGATGTTATTCCCACTTCTCTTAAGGCATAGCACACATTGGTTCATGACAGGCACCGAGTCTTGGGGGTATTTTTTTTCCCCTCATGGGTGTTCAGGAAATTCTCTATCTGTAGAAGGGTGCCCCTCACCCAGAAATTCTGACAGTAACGGAAACCTGGTTGCACGGCACGGCAGGCCCACCCCTCTCTATTGCTCTGATCCCCAACTACTCTATCATCAGAGCAGATAGAACAGGCGAAATGGGTGGCGGTGTCACCCTCATCTGTAAAACCTCAGGGAGGTCCCCTTACCCTCTGCCCCCAACCAGGCCACGAACTACTCCTGGACAAAAATCTGATCAACCCTCAAACTACGATCAGTGTACTCATCATCTACCGCCAACCTATTCAACAACACTCCCCTTAACTCGACACCCCCACCTCCTATCACCTCTCATCAAGCCAGCCCCCAAATTCCGAGTATTAGGAGACCTCAACCTCAGCTTTAATGACGCCTCTGATTCTAAAGCCAACAACCTTACTAAAGCACCCAACCCATTCCAAAGGACGCAGCGTGTGTTCTAACACTGAATACCAGTATCTCCATCACTTCTATTGCACTTGTACCATGGTCTGACCACTCGGCCATAGACTTCTGCCTCTCCTACTCCAAAACGACCTGAATCTCTTTTGCCAAACTACCACCCACTCTCTCACACAACATGCATAGACTTACTGAAGCCTGCCTGGCACCGACACTAGTTGAACACCTCTCCAAAAACTTACCTGCTTGTGATGATCCACCTGCCCAGGCCCCAATGATCCTCACAGCCCTCTCACAAACCGTAGACAAACACGCTCCTCTGAAACCCAGAATCCCCAAACCAAACAGAAATGCCAACACTTGGTTTTCAGAGGAACTCGCAACCCTGCGCAGAATCATGTGCTTCCTAGAGCACACCTGGAGAAACAACCCTACTCCACTCAATCTCAAGACTTTCCGCATTGCCTCCAAAACTTTCAGAAACACCCTCATCCTCACCAAAGTCAACTTCTTCAACACGAGACTCTCTGAGACTAGCTTCAGTTCCAAAGAGCTTGTCTTCATGCTCATAGAATTTGAATGCCCAGCACTTACCCACTCTCTTATTCATAGCGATGAAGCTCGGTGCACTACAATTCAAGCAGCCATGGCGAACAAATTATACAAACTACTAGACAAAATAATCTCGAAGAAACAACAACTCCTATCAAAAACGCCTCCCCTACTCAGTCACTGCTGCCATCCCTACACCCCAACCCTCCAATTCCACTTCTCAGCCCTCTCCATAGAACACATGACCACCACAGTTCAAAACCTCAAATCTTCTAACCACAGAGGCAATGCATACCCTGCCCACATTATCAAACTCTGCACAAGCACACTGTCACCAGCCCTTGCTGTTTTTGTCAATGCCTCCTTTGCCTCCAATATCATGCCGACATGCCTCAAAATGGCCTGGGTCTCTCCCTCATCAAGAAACCTTCCCTCAATTCGAGGCATACTCCCAAATTCAAAACTATGTCGAGCAGCACCAACAACTAGGTGCTAGACAATCTGGATTCTGACCAAAACACATCTCCGAAAGAGCCCTTTTGGATCTCAAAATCCAGCTCGACCTCACCTGTGACTTTGGTAACCTGGCCATCCCACTCCTCCTAGATTTGTCAACCATATTCGACCTCTGCCGGCACCTCCTGACTAACTTCCACTTCTCCCATTAGGCGGTCCTCTGGATAAAATCTTTCCTTAGCGAGAGCACTTCCAAGGTCTTCATACTTGAGCACTCCGCCGACCCCAAACCCGTTCCATGTGGCGTCCCTTAAGGCTCATGCATTTCCCCAGCGCTCTACAACACCTACACCAAACCTCTCTTTTATCACCTTGATGTCCTCGGGATTCCCTACACAAACTTTGCTGATGGCACGCAGGTCCTCTTACCTATCTCAGGGGACTATGCTCAAGTCGTCAAAGTGATCAACCAGACATACAGTGTCATACAGAATTTGATGGCAGCCCACAACTGCTGTCTCAATGATGAGAAGACTGAGCTTCTCATTGTGGGCTCCCCTCAGCGACTATGCACCCTGGACGCCCCACATTCCTATTTCCCCATTGATGGGATGACCATCCAGGTCTCCAGGTCTCTAATGTGAGAAAGCAGAAGGTGTCTCATCCGCTAGTCCCCAGTGATCCATCATCCAGGTGGCCAGGACACAGCCATTGCTTTTGGATCCAGTTCCTGGTGGAGTACCAGTGTGGGAGGATCACCTGGATGAGGGGTCTTCAGGGAGTGGGACAGTGGATGGTGAGACATGGTATCCCCTTGCCTGTAACACCTTTTCCCCATCCTACCAGGTAGGATACTCCATTCCCCCCCTTCAGGGTCGGACTGGGACAAGAAATAGGCCCGGACACCCAAAAGAAAGTGGCCCACCCCTCACCTCAAAAAAGTGGCCCACCCCTCGCTTCAAAAAAGTAGCCCACCCCATGCCTTAAAAAAGTGGCCCTCAAACCATCATCTGACTGTGAATTGTGTCAATTCATGACTTTACAGAAAATCCTACTTATGGAGGGTTTGTGTGTCTGTTACATTACAACACAACTCATAAAATAACATAAAGCTGCATACAGTTCTGTGACAGGGTACACAGCTCCGAGACGCAGGAGTGGCATGAACACGACCCTTCACCCCTTGATAAAACAGGAAGTGGCATCAAATAGCATTGTTCCTAAGTACACTACGAAAAATAAGTTATGATTTCACTAATGTGATATACATTTTATACAAGAAGGGATCACCATATGTAGCATTAATATCTGTGTGTATAGATCCATATTGTCAAATTACTGTGAATGCAAGCAGATGTCCAAGGCCAAATGATAATATGTTATTGTATAGCACTTACGCTTAACTCTTTTTTTATAGAACAAATATACATGCAATATCACCCAACCTGTGTTGGTACTCATTTATCGACCTCAGAAGGATGGAAGGCTGAGATGGTTCGAACCTGCAACCTGCAGATCTCACACTCGTCACAGCAGCGAGTGCTCAACCCAATGAGTTATCATAAAGGATATAGTAAAATGAGCAAAGGTCTTGATATTCTGAGGCACCAACAGGCAGAATTAGCCCAAGACTAATCTATACAGAATTTGTTCCATTGATAAGAGAAATGGAGTGGTGGATTGAGACTTCAGGAGCAATGTCATTGTCCTGCTTAACAATGGATCTGACCAATGTCCTGTAGAAAGGGCAACCCAACCCCCAATTACAAGCCTGTGTCACCACACATACAGCACACAACAGGTGTAACTATACACACGGAAATGGCCCCGGTTTCCATATCGTATCTGCATCCAATAACAAAACAAACGGTAAATGTGCTTGCAAGAAATGTGAATAGCAGGTGGCATTGATAAACATACTTATGGAATATGCCTCTTTTTTCATGTACAAAAAACAAACAAGTGGGTATTCAGTTGTGACTCGAGCATCACCACCAGCAATAAAATCCATGAAGGCTGAAATGCATGCAAATTTGCTGCACAGAGGATTTGGAGACAGATGCATACTTTACCACTGCACCCAGCTCCATGCTGAAAAGGCACGAAAGTCCCTCGATTCATAAAGTACCCCTCCGCCTGGATCAAAATAAGCGGCTGTAAGCCTATATATGCGCTGCCCTTCTGACAACATCATTAAGCAAATAAGCACACATTATTTGTGATGCCAACTATCGCTTAAGAACAGTTATTAAATGCAATCATTTTCAACAATATCCAACAGAAAGCATTGCAGTGGAGGTAGGCCTGGCGCATTGCATATATTTTTGTGGTGTGAATGTGAATGCTCATAAAATCAGTGTAAATCAGAAAATGTGGGCATAGCATAAGTGCTGGTACCAACACACATTTCTGCCAATGCCCTACATTCTGACTTAGAGCACTATCAGGAGGGCCCACGTACAGCTTCTGAAATTCACTGCACTCCTGAACTGAACCTATGCTATTTCAGCACTAAAAATTACACACAATTCTCAGAACAATGACACATCAAATGACACGCTGCAAATGCATCCCAATACTGCTGGCATTACGTCATGCTATTCCAATACTAGGACCTGCACAGAGCTCTGTGAATACACCTCAGCCATGATCTACAGGCTACAGCACTCCCACTAATCCAGTACTGGGACCCAGATAACACAAACATCTGTCAGTGCACCTCCATCCCGACCTTTAGCACATGTGTCATCAGGCTCTATTCCACTCACGATGTATAATACACCAGTCCACTATTGTCTTTACTTTGCATTCTGGTATTTGCAGTCCTTGATTTTAGGGCGACTACAAGTTCCAAATTGCAAAGTAAAAACATGCATGCCAACATTATCCATTACATGTGGTCATTCATAGCCTGGTCTTGTTTTAACCTTGATTCTGGGATTTCTAAGGGGGGGGAGGAGGCCCTGACTACAAGTCCACGAATGCAAAGTTAAAACCGAGCGGACTAGCATCTCCTGAATGGAATAGATAATGTTTGCACATATGGAAACACTTGCAATAGAATTACAACTTCTGCATGGAATGGGACATATTGTCATGTATGCTTGTATACATTCATTCTAGGACAAAGACTACACACAGCACTGCCAGTGCCCCTCAATCCAAACCTGCAACAGGCCTTGCGATTCCAATTAGGAAAACAACCTCCAATTGAATGAGAAGGTAACAGGAATTGGATGTGAAAGCAGCAGAAACAAACAGGACTCGAAAATATGCTTTTTCCTCTTGTTCCCTGCTGTTAGATTTTTTTGTTTGAATGTATGTTAGCAACAGTCCTTCTCCAATGTACGGCTCCATGGTCCCGCCCCTCCCACAACAACACACACGCTTAGGCCCTACCTACTGCGCTGCTCCTTACCTGTCACGGAAGGAGGGCTCTAATGGGGATAAACCCTCAGACCTCCTGCACTCACATACCCCCATGGTCCACGTCGGAGGTCTGCTCGGAAGCAGAGACCCTCATCTAGTAAGTTCTCTAGGGGAGAAGTGCGAGGGGATTCATGCTGTGGAGCACAGGGAAAGGGAGGGGGGTTTACACTGAGGGACTTGACAGTGAGACGGGCTGTGCAGTGAGAGGGGTAGTTATTGTAGGCGGTGGGGCACGCAGGTGCGAGCAGTTGCAGGATGTGTTACTTTTTTGCAAAAAACTGGGAGCGGGCGGTATTTGCAGTCCTTGATTTTAGGGCGACTACAAGTTCCAAATTGCAAAGTAAAAACATGCATGCCAACATTATCCATTACATGTGGTCATTCATAGCCTGGTCTTGTTTTAACCTTGATTCTGGGATTTGTAAGGGGGGGGAGGAGGCCCTGACCTCGGCCTGGCCCGCTCCCAGTGTTTTGTAAAAAAAGTAACACTTCCTTCACTTGCAAAGTGGCGACTGGCGCCATGGTGTCTCTCGTGCCGACTCACTGCCTGCAGGCCCTGCTCATGCAGAGCAGATTTGAGTAGGCAGGGCCTGCAGGCAGCCCTGAGCCGGTGCGTGACTGGCCGTAGGCTGGAAACTGGCCCCTCACCCGACACCCCGGGCTGATGGGCCTATCCAACCCTGATTATGTCATGCCAAATGATTGTAGTATGTCATGTAAATACTAAACCACATTTTTATAATGATAATTTTTTTTAAAAAAACGGCCCATAATTAAAAACAAAACGGCCCCTCGGGGAAAAAACTGGCCCCCAGTTCCCAAAGGTCATCGGCCAGTGGCCGATGGACCGATACGGCCAGTCCAGCCCTGCCCCCCTTCCTGATATGAACACATTCTCACGGACAGCTCACAGTAGAGAAAACCGACTAACACCCGAGCCGTATAGCTAACATGTTGCAACACAACGGGGCAGGCAGAGTCAGGCAATTACTGATAATTACACACACCTGACTTCCATCACACTTTCCCACACAGATAAAAGGCAGAGCAGGACAGCACACTTTGAGCAAGGCAGAACACACAAGGAAGCAGCTCCAGGATGGCAGTTTAATATGAGGAGAAAGACAGCAAGACCACACAAGGTTGCAAGGAGGGCAGTGCCCTTGCATTTTTCAGGAGAAGAACTTCTACTTTCATGAGCCCTCGAGAATAAGAAACATAAGACAAGACTGGGAATTAAAGCTGAAGAAAGGTGCATTGTGTGTCGAAGGTACACAGGGCCCTCCCGCATCGATAGCCAAGGCGGGGAGGAGCAATTGCTGCCATGGTGCTGTCCTTGGCTCCTACAACAAAGCAGCGCCAGTAAAGTTAGCACAAGCGGTGAGTCAGGGATACTGATAGCAGACCAGTCTGTGTTAAAACTAAGATTGCAAGCAGCAACATTGTATGAAGAAATCTGCAAAGAACAGAGTGTGAGGCGTATGTGATGAGCGACGTGAAAATATAATTGAACATCCAAGGAGTGACTGAACTTCTGAAGCCAAGATAGATACCATATACAAAGTGGTCCAGCACCACTTGGGTGCTCATTCGAAGGTCTCTGTTAGGTATCCAACTGAGAGTGTAAAATTGTGAATTGTGAAATCAAGTGGTCCTGCAACGGGTCAAGCTAAATCCAGTGCACATTTGAAAGTCTTCGATAGCTAATACAAACTGCAATTGATCCGAGCCCAGCTGAGGTAGACTAATTGTGTAAAAGGAAGGATGTGTGTCTGGCTCAGGGGGATCTCGGGTGAACTGTGAGTCACCCGAGAAAAGATATTCTATAAGCATTGGAGAAGAGGATCACAGTCCGGCTGAGGGGGATCCAGGGTGAAGAGTGAATCATCTGACTTGAGCACTTGTAAAGGAACATTTTGTTTGTTTTGGTACACAAGGCCCTATGAATCAAGAGACTTTGATAACTTAAGAGACTTGTGCACATAAGGCCCTGATGTTGGTAGTGCAACCGTGTCCTTGTGCTGAAGAAGCCTGAGAGTGTTCTACGCTCGAGTGAACTGCCTTTAAACGTGCTGTAAACGTGGGGAGCAGAGGCCAACGGCCTGAACATCCTGACTTATTATTTTGTGAACACTTCTTTCTTTTCCATGAACATTACCCCACACTATTTGTACTTAGCTGTAAGAATAGACAATAGGTTTTTAGTATAGGCTCTTTTATTTTGACAAGGGTCCACTAGGACTGCATTACTATTATTTGAAGGTTCTAGCTTGCTCCCATCTGTAGATTTAGGATTAGAAAGCCATGCCTTCCTTACACTAAGCATGTGCAAACACTAAACGTATATCTAGACGCAGAACTCAACATGGCCTGCCATATCCATGTGCTGGCCTCATCCACTGCCTATACAGTCAAAATCATTTCTCTCTGAACAGGAAATTCATTTCACTTGCTAGCTGCCTCACCCTGGCACGTGCCATCCTTGGCAGTAAGCTTGACCACTGTAATGTTCTGTTCTCCAGCGCCTCACCCAAGAACCTGGCAAAACTACAACTCTTGCAAAATAAGGCCCTAAGAGCAGCCCTTGGCCTGAAACTCACTGACCATATTACAGAAGCAAGAACGGAAGTGCACTGGTTCCCTATAAAAGCACAAATTGACTTTAAAACGCTGGTCTTTGCCCACCATTGTCTTCACCTTGACACCCCTCCTACCTCATCCCTTGCAGCCATCCTCTACTCACTCCCAGACTCCAGCGGAAGAGAGCAGGGGGGTCCAGATTCTGCGTTACCACCCCCACCCCCTGGAACACTCTCCATGACCACATAAAAACTAACAATCTCTCATTGTCTTCAAAAGATACCTAAAAACGGGGCTATTTAACGAATATGTATAATTTGTCATAGCCATTTCCTTTACTAGCTATACTGCTGCACCAACCATCTACAAGTGCTGTGATACTGCCAGATCTGGGAGGCTATACAAATAAATAAATAAAAATAAATATGTCTGAAATGTTGCAGACTGATGTCATCCCCCCTTCTCATAAGACAGAGCACATGTGAATGCTTGGGCAATTTTCTTCTCTCCTGGGTCTCTGGATGTGTCCTGGAAATTCCCTCTATGGAGAAGGGCACTCCTCACCTGGGAATTCTGCAAGTTTGCTCTCATCTGGTATATTGCAGACTGATGTTCCCCACTTCCTTTAAGACATATGGGGCCTCATTACACGGATGGCGGTGAACCATGGCGCTATTAGCTATTAGCGCCTTGGTTCATGCCGGTAAAATTCCGGCACCGCCTTGGTGGAAAGGGGAATTACCGCCCTATCCCAAGGTTGGCGGGGCGGTAATTCCCCCTTCCACCATTGCCCTTCCCCATTCCCATTTTTGCCCCATAGGGCTCTATGGGAATGGGGCAGGCTCTAATTACGGTACCGCAAATTGCGGTACCGTAATTAGCTCCCTGGTCCCTTTGCGGGTTGGTTTTTAACGCCTGCAAAAAGCAGGCGTTAAATTCCCCAACCCGCAAAGGGACCTCGTAGTAAGGTGGTAAGGATTTACCGGTACTGGTAAAATACCGGTACCGGTAAATCCTTACCGCCATCCGTGTAATGAGGCCCATGTTGTCAGATCATGACAGGTAATGAGTCTTTGGGGTATTTGTTTCTCTCCTGGGTCTCGAGAGGAAATTCTGTATTTGGAGAAGAGGGCTGGTTTCTTCAAGTCTGATCCCCCCTGGAATGTTGCTGTCTGATGTTATCCACTTCCCTAAAGAAAGAGGACATTACTTCAGTCTCTCAGTCTATGGGGTGTAGTGTGTGTCCTCTCTTGGGTTTTGAGAGGTTTCCTGGAAATGCTATGTCTGGAGAAGGGCGCTCCTCACCTGGGGATTCTGCAAGTCGGATATCTTCTGAAATGTCTGATGGATGGGGGTTGGTCTCACTGTTCTGTCCCTTCTGTGTTGAGATGGCTTCTAAAGGATCTTCTTTGCCAACACAAGGTTCCTCATGCTCCATTTCTCTTTCCTTCATCTCGGTTGGGTATCTATGCCCCAGCACCACACTCTCCATCTGAATGTTTTCTCATCAGTGAATATGTTATCTGTCTCCCTGGCCATACGACCTTGTACTCGGCTGCTGTATTTTGACTAGGTGAGTCTGTCTTTTCGCCACAGCGTAAGACTTACCCAGTTCCCTGGGTTTATGGGTTGTGGCTCATTGTGGATTTCCTGGTTTCGTGCAAGGCCTTTCTTTTTTGTTGAACTTCTCTCATTTGTTGCTGTACTTGTTCTAGCACTACGTAGGTGTCCCTGTTGTGCTCACACATCTAAGTCAGAGGGATGCATTTGCTTCTCTTCTGTACATTAGGGTAATCGGGGAGTCTCCTGTGATACTACTGGGAGTGACACTATGTGCTCCCATGGTCTTACTGCAAGATATCCTTTATATAGTGTTTGGCCCTTTCTACTTAACCATTGCCCCGTGGGTGGTAGAGGGCTGACTTGTGCTGTTCTATCTCGAGGCACTGAAGATACGCCTTCATCTCTGTCAAAGTGAACTGTATGTCATTGTCAGTAACTATCTTCGCAGGGTTTTAATCCTTCTGGAAGACACTGGGAATAATTGTTTGGTTGTTTGGGCATTTCCCATAGTGTGTGGTGCTCATTTATCGACCTCAGAAGGATGAAAGTCTGAGTTTGGCCCTGCTGGGATTCGAACCTGCTGTCAGCAGGCTCTGAACTGATGTCAAAGCGAGTGCTCTACCCGCTGTGCTATCTGACTGATCTGTTTTTGTGTGCTGGCCTATAAGGATTTGATTTCTATCCTTTTTAGCTAATAATCTAGTAATACGATGATGGACATTTCTCCAGGTGGTTTATATTCCAAAGGACTGATAAAACCAATGTCTACTTTGTGCCAAGTCTCGGGCTCCCACTTCATGGAATGCAAGGGTGTTGCCAAGGTCTTCAGTTGTTTGTTGCTTTCTTTACATGTGAAGCCTCTCTCGATTTGACTCTATGTATGAGATCATATGTGACTACCAGCGCCACTTTCTTATACGCCACTTTTGCGGTGTCATGCCAGTGTGGCCTTCATGTCCTTAGTCAATGAATCTTGGTCTCAAGCTTGCTAGGGGAATGCACTTGTGTTTCCCCTGATGCTGGGGCCCTGCAAGTCAATATCTGCAGACACATTCGTATAAGCTTATAGTTTAGGACCATGATTTCTTTCATCTTGTCTTCTTTTTCCACTCTTCCTGTATGATTGTTCTTCCTTTGTAGTTTTTGGTATCAATTAGTGAAACAACAGTGGACTCATCCATGAAGAAAGTCTCTACCATACCTGTGTTGATCGGTAGGCAAGACAATCATCGTGCTGGCTCTGACAGCCTGGGATGTGTTAAACTAACTGTAAGCTTGTAACCTGAACGCCAAATTAGCTAGGTGCGGTGTTTGTGTGCCTGTACTTCTCTGATCTAGTATGTGAAACACGGGCTTGTGATCTTTCCACGTCATGAATTTCTTGCCGTATTATCAAAAATGATTGATGGCCCTTGTGAACGTCAGCATCTCAAGTTCTATGATGAAGTAGTGCTTTTCAGTCACATTGCATCCAAAGGCGACAGGATTCATTTAGCCATGTCTTGCTGAGTCAATGGCATCAAAGGGTTTCAGGAAGAGTGCATGGGCTATACCCTTCTTGATTTGATCGAAGGCTTGTCGCCATTGATCTGATCCAGCATAGTGCTCTCCTTCCCTCAGATTCATTGATGGGGAGTGCAAGGGGCAAGGCCCACAAAAAGTGAGCAACAACATCAGTTTGCCAATTCCTTGGGGGCATTTATTAAAACATGCAACAAAATGAAAAAATACTATGAAAAATGAATTGGTAATCCTAATCCCAAACAATTAAAGGCACTATACTACGAAAAAAAACAATCAGGCCAGAGTTTTGTCTCTGTGGCCCCTACACCACCCCAATTTCGAAATTCTGTGGTGCATTTGTGGGCAAACAGGTCTCTCGATGCAGCTACATGTCAGGCTCTGAAGAGTACAGACGCAAGGTGAGAACAACGAGGCAGACTGCTCGCCACTCTCAACTTTTAAATCCCCAAATTCCTGCTATGCCCCAAGATCCTGTGAGGCTACTTAGGGTGCAAGCTGCTGAGTTTTGACCTTATGCCGCGTGACCCCCGGATTTGCTGTTTGCCTAGCCCACTCCAACACGCTCAACAATGCCACTCCCGCCTTCTGCTGGGGCTTAATTCGAGATGTTTGGCATGAATTTGATGTCATATTTGGAAATTCCAAGGAAGGATTTTAGCTTTTCCTTGTTGTCAGCCTCTGCAGCTTCCTGGATGCTTTTCAACAGGCTCTCTTTGGGTGTGACCCCGGTAGTTAAAATGGAGTATACTTGGAAGTATAATTTCTTACATAGGAAATCAAATGAATCTTTTTTTCTGGTGAGACCCTCTTCTGCCCATTCTAGTCAGAACTTCGCCAAGGCCTTGGTTCTGTTCCTCTGTGCTAGAGCCATACACCAGAATATTGTCTGTTCAGCGTTTCTGCCATTATTCGATGAAACACAGATTCCTCTGTTTCCAAATGACATTCTCATGTACTGGTAGACCCCGAACGGGGTGATGAATGCAGTAAAGGGTTTTGGATCTTTGTGCAACATCAACAGATGGTAGGTGCTTGTGATGTCCAGCTGGGTGAAAACTGTGGCACAGTGAAGCTAGTTCTGTTGTGCGCGATAGTGGGAAATTGCTACATGTTATTACCGCCTGGTTTAGGCTGCACATGTCTATGCAGAATCTTAATTTGTTGCCATTTTGGTTTCTTGTGATGACTACTGGCCAATCCATGGTTTCGACAGACACTATGAAGCCATCCCTAATTATTTCTGTGAGGAATTGCTCTAGCTCTTCCTTCACCATTTCAGGTACTGGTCTTACTTTCTGTTTGACCGCTATGGCTCCAGGTTTCAACTTGATACTGTGCACATATCCCTTTGGCAGGCTGATCAAGGGCTTGAAAACTGTGTGATGCTTGTTCAAGTAGGTGTGTCTTCAAAGTTGTTGCGTTTGATTGACAAGATTTCTTCAGATACGTTGGGGTTCCGTTTTATGTCAATCTTGGCTTGATGTGGCATCCCACAACCTGGTCTCCTTTTGCTGTAGTCATGCTGCTTTACAACTAGAGTGTACACATAATGCACCCGAATAGTCCTACCTCAATGCCTCGATAAGCACTGGCTTTGGGGTACATCTTTGTAAGCAGTTTCGTGTTTTTCTCCTTCTGCTTGTATGTGGCTTCCGAGATTATTGTGACGTCAGAGCCTGAATCAGCCATCACTTTCATTTCCATTTGATCCTTTTTCATTGAACACATGGGCTCGTAGTTGCAGCGTTTTATTCTTTTCCCGCCTTTTACACCTAGTACTCCGCGCGGCTGGTATTTGTCGCTTTCATCCGCAGGTGAGCTGATGCTTTCTGTTTCTAGATTTTTTATTGTTGCACCCTTACTCACTATTGCAACATAATCTAGCTTTTGTGTATGTCTCCACCCCCTGGTTGGGCATATTGCGACAAAATCAACCAGTAAAGAAAAAATAATTTTATCAAATCTATTCGCCAAATCACCTAGAACCGTTCCGTCTCTGGTGGTCACCTGAATTGTTTCTTTTGCGCATGCCCACTTCTAGCATGCTTCGGGCCGCTGCTATGACTTTGTCCAGCATGGGATTCTTGTTGTTCAAAAGCCTTTGACTCTGAGGAATGTAACTATTATTAGATGTGAATTATCCGACCTTGTTTTACATTTGAGAGTATAATTTTATTTGCATATGTAAAAGTATCTTAAACAAGGGAATGTAGAAGTGATGAAGAGTTTTAATAGATGTGATTTCTATTAATTGATGTATTTTATCTGTATGTTTTAATCTGTATATGTTTTGTACTCGTGTGAATTTTGTAATGACTTTGACAGGTTGAATAATTAGCCAATCAAATAAAATAAAAATAAATTAAAAAAAGAAGCATTTCTTGCGTCTTACAGTTGTAGTAGCCTACCACTATTAGGTCCCATAGCATTATGTCTGTGGTGGCCCAAATTGGGCGGGATTTTCCAGTTCTCTGAGGGATGATATGTGTGCATCTGTGCTCTTGCCTGAGTTCTGTCTTTTGTTGTAGGATGTTCTCACCCTGTGCCAGAGTAGGTTACCCTTCAGGTTGAATCTTTTGGTAAGACTTTTCATGGCTTCTTTGTAATTGACATAGTTCGCAGTGCCATCATTAGCAGTTTTTCTTCAGGTAACTTCTTTAATATCTTCAGGCACCCCCATATCCAGCGCATTCAAGATTGCAGCTTTATCGACGGGGCCTCTCACAAGCAGACCTTGGGCCTCTAAGTACACCTCGAACCTGGATCTGTATATCTGCCACGGTATGGTTGACATAACTGGAGTTGGCAGGAACACTAGTAGAGCTGTCACCTGCTGTGCCATGGCAGCCGGCATGATGTGGCTGAGTGCGACAGTAGTCATTTGTGCATTGATCTGATGGACCGGGTGTTTAATCCCATATCCTCATTGCCAATGTAGAGAGGAGAACAAGTTCTGAAATACAATTATGCTACACCAAGTTGCTGTTTTAGGCTACATTTTTTGGCAAGATTCCAGTGAGTATGCACCAGTCAAAACAATATGGGGAGGGAGCTCGGGCAAGCAGCTCCTGCTCCTAATCTGTTATGCCACAATACCCCTGATCCACCTGCATTGTTGTTCATACATCGTGCACAGTTTATGTTGGCACAGTAGGGTGAGGGGGCATGTTGGGAATTAGAGGGGGCACCAATCTCTCTAACAAATCAAGGGAAAGGCGGCACAGTTGGGCACACAGCTGTCTTGTCCACCATGACAGAGTGGGTATCCAAGTTCTGGCACCACATGTCCTTGAATCCCTACATTAAGCTGTGCCAGTGGAGAGTGGAAATCAGAGGGTTAGTTCAGGGTCTAACTAAGCCTGTCAGAAAGGATGTGAGCAAACAGAAGCTCACAAGGTCAGAGATTAGCCTGGTGCCTTCCCAGTGGTCTGGAAAACCCCAATTTAAGCAGAAAGGAGAGACCGGGAAGTCCTGCACTCAATAACGAAAACAGTCAAAGTGAATGGCAAAACCTGCTTTATTAACAATCCAATATAAAGCAGGGACAGCAAACAAGCAATAGAGTCACAGCTCTCAGAGGTACTAATACAAAACAATGTTTTATGAATAAAATATACGTCACTACTGATGTCATACTATGATCCTGGTTACAAAAACATACGGGGTGGAGGGACTGGTTAAGGGAATCGACTATGTATATATTATAAAGGGGTAAGACTTCTAATTGGTTATTACAAATCTGTTCTTAGACAAGTCTGATCTATGAAAGTTTCATTCAAACAGGTGCTCCCCTGCTCCTCCAGAACCATTAAGGACCATATTGACACCCTCGCTCCAGCCTTGGCCGATTTCTGTAATCACGCTTTCGCCACTGCAACGTTCCCCTCTCCTCTTAAGCACTCGCTTGTGCACCCCCTCCTACCTGCCCGGCAAACTATCGCCCAATCTCCATCACCCCTTTCCTGGGCAAACTCGTGGAAAAGCTGGCCATCTCCCAGCTTAATCTCCACACTGAATCTGTTGGTTGTCTCCATGACCATCAGTCTGGCTTCAGAGCTGCCAGAGGCATGTAAACTGCTCTCCTGAACAGCTGTGAAGATCTGCTCTCTAAACTTGATTCCAGCATTCTTTCTGTCCTCATCCTCCTTGATCTTACCTCTGCTTTTGACACAGTCAATCAAGCCACCGTGATCAATCGACTCTGTGAGAACCTGGGCATCACGGATCAGGTCCGGGAGTGGCTGACCTCCTTCCTCTTGGACCACCCCTCCCAGGTCCAACTTGGTCCCTTTCTCTCCACCACCTCTCTCTCTACCTGTGGCGTTCCCCAGGGCTCTATGCTCTTACCCTGGTTTTTCAACCTCTACTTGATCCCTTTGGCCCACCTGATCCCTACCTTCTCCTCTAACTTTCAGTGTTATGCCGATGACACTCAGCTTTCCTTTAGGCTCCCCTCAGCCTCCTCTCCTCTCTGGCTCATTCCACGATTCAGGATTGGTATGCCTCCAACAATCAATCTCTGCCTTAATGCCAGTAAGACAGAGATCCTTCTCATTGGGACCCCTGCCCCTGCTTTCCCCCTACTCACTCTGGCCAACCGCCTTGGGACCTCTTCCTTCAACTTCCTGCGAGGCAAAAAACATTGGTGTCATCTTCAACTCCGCTCTCTCTTTCTCTCCTCACATCTCGGACGTCGCCAAGAAGTGCACTAACAGCTGCACCTCCTCAAAGGGACTCTTCCCTTTCTCACTTTCCCACAGAAGCTCACTGTCTCCAGGGCCCTGGTTCTTTCTAGGCTGGACTACTTCAACAGCCTCCTTCTTAATCTGCCTTCATCTACTCTCCACCCTCTGCAACTAATCCAGAACAGGACTGCAAGACTTATCCTTGGCCTTAAGCCCGGGGACTGTATTTCTCCAGCCCAGAAATCTCTCCACTGGCTCCAGGTGGCTGCAAGATTCAAGTTCAAGGCCCTTTGCCTTGTCCACAAGGCTTTCTGAGGCCAGAGCATGCACAACATCCAATGCTCTCTTCCAAAATACCTTTCTTCTCAAGTCCTTCGCTCAGCTACCTCCAACTCCCTAAGGGTTAGACGCTTCTTTAGGCAGAGAGTGGGGGGGTACATCTCTTTCCTTTGCAGGTGCCTCCCTCTGGAATGGCCTCCCTGCCCCTCTCAAACTTGAGCCAGACCACCTGAAGTTCCGGAAGCAACTAAAACTTTCCTCTTCTCCTCTGCTTTCTCTCTCTCCCTCACCTGCTGACCTACCAGTCCTGCATGTCTGCTGTACCGACTGGTTGCTTGGCTACCCTCAGAGTCTTACTGGGTACCGGCTCTTTCTTGATCAGTCAGCCTGGCGCTCCCTCCGGTCCTACCACCCAATTAGGGGCTGTGACTGTAACCCTACACTCCCTTGTTCTCCTTGCACTACCCAGAGCCGCGCTGCCCTGGCTGCACTTACTAAGAGCATTGCTGCCCTGTTTTCCCCTCCCCTCTCCCTTGCATTTCCCCCCTTCATTCCGCCTTGCACTTCTCGTTCTCGCACTTGCACGATCTTAGTGACACAAGGCCTAGTAAGATTGTTTGTCTTGTCCTCCCTCTGCCTTCCCTCCCTTGTCTTGTCGCGCCTATAAATATGTGTGCACAGGCGCGTTAAAAATGACTTAGCACATAATTTAGTAGCTCCACCTGAGACCACCTCTAAATTTATAATGAATACATGTCATCTCCACGATAAACTATTGGTTGGCATAATACATAACGGGCGGCCTAGCATTGGGGTTTCCATTGGTTGGCATCCTACCGACCAATCTTGGGCAACTGACAGGTCGTCAACACAAGAGCCAGACATGAGTATGAGGAGAGAAGTCTAGGAACTGCTTTCTTTTCAATTAACAAATATACTATTCATATTATTCATAGGCCATGAGCCAGAGCAACCTCTTTGTAGTCGACCTTGCAAGGCGCCTGATTTCTGAGAATATGTGAGGGGATGTATGTGATTTCACCAAATTTACTTTACCTAAAGGTGAAATCTTTGGAAAGAAATGTCTTCAATTTTTCTTTCATTTTGCCGGGGGAGACCCCGCCTGCCCCTCCACTTCCCACTCCCACTACCTTATCCTATTCCCTTACCCACCCCATCTATGTTTTAAAATGTATCCACTTACCCAACCAAATTCAAAGAAATTATTTTTAGAAGATTTCACATTAGGTGAAAATGGATTCGGTGAAATGCACTGATACGTATATGAGGAGTAGAGTCAGGTGTCTATCTGTGTCTGGTGATAATGAATGGACAGTGTTCTTGCATTATTGATCACTTGTGAGAGGACCATGTTTTGAATTATTTCACCCTGTATTTACTGAGATTTTAGCTAATATAAGTGTGAGTGTTATTACCTTCCTGACTAATGGGGACTTAGTTGATCCGTTCAATGAGGATTTTAGCTTATCACTATTCTGCAGCTGGCCTTCAAATGCTGGTTGTTCTTTAATTAATCTTAGAGAAATATGTCTTGTGCAATTGGAATTAATCTCTTGTGTTCTATCCAAGCCGTTCAAACCTCCCTAATTTCTCAGTAACCTTGACTGCTACTGTCTATGTCAAGCACTGGTCTGTTTTTCAGTAAATTCAGCAGTTCAACTTTTCGTGAAGCCTTGAGGCCTTTCATTGATTTCAATGCATGCTGCTAATTCCATTTAAAAAATATGGCTGCCCATTACTGTTGTGTTTCTATTTTAGTGAGCTGTATATGCGTATCGTTCGTGTTGGATTTCTGCATATACATTGCTTATGTTATGTTATTCATGTCTTTATGGTTGCAAGCAATATTCTGTGCATATAAATGCATGTTTACCCTAGTGTCTGTGTTTCTTCATGGTGAGTGCATATTTGCTTTGTGTCGATTGCATGCGCGTGTGTCAGTTCACAGTGAGTTTGCATATTATTGCCATCTTTAATTACATCAAGTCTATTTCCTCCTGTATCTGCCTGGGATAAGGCTGGTATGGTCGCCTTAGTGAGTAATGTTCCTCACCTATGCGATATTGGGCTCGGGAGGGGCAATAACTATGAATGATGTATTCAGCTGCCTGTCAAAACAGTGGCCAGGGCTTGGACGGTACAGTAGGCACCCATGCACACATCCACCCACTGTCCTTTCCTACCTCCTAAGGCCTTGCGTCCAATGTGAATCATGTCACATCAGCCAGAGCACCTTTGCCAACCCAAAGGGGATCATGTATGGAAGAGCTCCTTTCCACAGAATTCTTGCCCAGCTGATGTGACAACTAGCAAGTTGGAGGGTGAGTGTGAATCCTAGCAGTGGGCCCCATAGCATGGAAACAAGTCATCTTGGCCCTAAGGCTACCAATCTAAAAGGGCAAAATGGAGAGTAGCTGAGCATGCTTGGTAACTGAATGGCCAGATACACAGATGCACTCTACCTGACACAGGAAGCACCACTGGACTTTGAAAATGGCAAACTGGTTAATTATTCGTGAAGGGAGTAAAATGTAAATACAATACAAAAATTCAAGAATAAAGGGCTTCGGCGAAGGACTACAGTTGGACGGTCTGGTTGGGGGTACTTTAGCAATATCAACAATATTGATAATAATGTTTGCAAAAGTGACGTCCTACAAAATGGTTCCTACGCTTATTGACTGCCTGGCGTTACATTTTCCTAACGTGACATAAAAGTTGATCAGCAAAGTGCACCCTAAAGTCAATAGTTTAAGCATCCTCCAGGACACAAGCCCTAACCCTTTGCACAGTGTCAGTCATGGATCTGCCACATATTTCTTCAGCAGAAGGTACCACTTCCTCTTGACATTGGTGACCATTGGAGTTTGCAACCAATTCACCAAACCACTTCACCAAAGGATGGATTACCCAGAACGAGTCGAGTCCTCAACAAGCAACTGGCCAATTCCTTTCTGTGAAAGGGAACCCAATCGTATATGTCCTGCCCTCCGACAGACAATGATTGGCCTAATTTGATGGGTACACTCTTTTCTAGCATCTCAGGGTTCGGAGGAAATGGTAGGGTCTGGAACAGGAGGCAACAAAGAACGATTGAACTTGGTCTTGATGGTCGCATTCCAGCTCTTAAATTGTAGTAAGTAGGAATGTACATAAGGAAGGAGCTGGGGTGGCTGAGAGCCTTCACAGCAAATAAATACAGACGGTTGCATTCCAAGTCTCTAATTTAAGGGTGAATTGGGGTGGGGGTAGAGTTGAAGGAAGATGAGAATGGGGGTTGAGAAGGGGAGTTAGGAAGGTTGAAGCTAGGTCCTGAGGGTTGCATTTTGATTCCTGAACCTAAGGGCTGGGGAGGCAAGGGAAGGAGAACTGGAGGGAAAGTGGAATGTGTATGTTTGGACTCAGGCGTGTGCATTGCACATCTTGAAGGAAGCATTAGGGTTCCTAAAGAAGGAATGAGATGAGAAGCGTGAAAAAATGGACAAAGTTTTACGAAAGGTAGAGGAAGTGGCAACTGCTGGTGGAGACATCAAGTTAAACAACTGGAGGGGTAGGAAGAAAGTTTGTAAGTGCTCAGCACTTTCCAGATCGAGCCAGTCACCAGTTGCCAAACACACGATCTCCACCCCCACTGCTCAGATGGATCCGCCCCGCCATGTGGAATGTATTATTATTATGGTATTTATTGAGCACTGAGCAAGCATTGAGAAGCAACAAAGTCCTAGGGAATGTACATGGTGAGGGAAGCAAAAGGGATATATGTGCACTGCAGAGTATTCTCCTACTGACCCTGGGCCGGCCTTACAATGTAGTGATAAGAGCCTTGGATTAGCATGTGATGGATACAGCATGACTAGGGCAGTGAATACATGATCCAGAGTAAAAGGCAAAGGCTGACCCTGCCTACCTTGCAACACACACAGCAGAGAAGGAACCAATGTACTCACTGGGGAGAGAAGCACTCATGGATCGTTCTTCACCATTTCTTGGTCAAGCAGCATTCTGAGAGGAGTGTAGTGGGAGGGCAGAGCAAGTAAACAGTCCATTCTCTTATCTGTCTACCTTTCAGTGATGGCCCATTGGGCTGGTTTCCCTACTACATAGAAAGAGAAAGGCCAATCGCACATGCTCCTTTCCCCAGCCAGTCCACAGGAAAATCACTCTACTTTATTCTGGTGATCAACATCGCATACTCCTGACTCCAGTCAATCTGCTCCAGAGATCCGTGAGGCAGGGCCTAGAAAGGAACTCTTTATCAGATATCTTCCAAGTGGGACACACAATCTTCCAAGTGGGCTGCTGGTGGTGGATGCGGCCCATCTTCTTTGACTTACATGCATATAGAAAACTGTACAAGCATTCTATTTATGTCTGGAAGTCACATGCTTGTAGCCTCAGACAATCTTTCTTAGGTCAGCAACAGAGGGGCTGCTAGAATTCTCTTTGCCAACCATCTTCCAAGAGACCACAGAGGGTGGATGTGGCTCCTCTTTCTTGCCTTCCACACACAGAAAGCAATCAGGGAAAAGTGCCTTAATTATTTCTGGGGGTCCTGGTCACCTGCTCCTAGCCACTGCAAATTTGCTCCGCAGTCAGTGATGCATGGTTTGCTGCGGGACTGGTTCTCAACAATCTTCGGGGGGCTGCAAGTGCTCAACATGGCCCCTGTTCATTGCCTTCCATGCAGAAAGAAAAAGCATGAAAGCATGCAAAGCTCCAGCCTATTTATGGGGTCCTGCTCACGTGTTCCTATCCCTGGCCAAGTCATTCGGGAGATCAGTGATGCAGGATCTGCTAAGGCACTTTATCCTAGCATCTTGTAGGGGGCTGCAGGTAATGCATGTGGTCACTCTTTTCAGGGTGGTCGAGGAGCGTCATACTGATGGCATGAGGGGGATGACAGCAAAACTAGAGCAATGTTGCAAATCCATATGTGTCAAGTGAAGTCAATTGTGGATGGGATCAGTCATTTAGAGCTTACACATATTAGATCTTCACGCATGTAGAAAGACACAATATTAAAGCTGTGAATGTAACATGAACACAAATCCATACAATGGGGTGTTTTTTCCCCCGTGTTTGGTTCTTACACAGGCATTCTGAAAGTAGCAGGAACATTCTTGACGGGAAAGAGAATTGGTTACCTAGTTATAAGGTTGTACGAACAGGGCAAGCTTCACAGTGCTTGCAAGGGAACTGATGTTAACTGGCCCTTTGCATTAAAATCTTTTGAGGGGATTAGTAATTTGTTTGGTTTTAGTAAACAAGGCCTGAGGCCAGGGTCTGACGGTTAAATACTTTTTCCAGGTCATCAGAGGTTGTATGTGGCTGCATAAATTAGATTAAGGCACCAGTAGTCTGTGGAATGGAGATGGCTATATATTGCTCAAGGAAAATCATGTTTAAGCAGACCTTCCTATATTTGCTAAAATACATCAGCAAGACCATGTGCAATCATACGTAAAGTTAAAGGTCCTAGGCCAGTTATTGCTAGCAATTAACTATGTTTTCAATACTAATGTTTAAACCATGCTCCAACGTCAGGACCTACTATAACGAATCCCAAGGTGAGATGTGTTTTGAATATGATCTGAAGATAATAATGAACATAAGCCTGACCAATGAAAATGGAAAAATTGGGGAAAGATGG
The DNA here is from genome assembly GCF_040938575.1 of Ambystoma mexicanum. Lineage (NCBI taxonomy): Eukaryota > Metazoa > Chordata > Amphibia > Caudata > Ambystomatidae > Ambystoma > Ambystoma mexicanum. The sequence goes on along the minus strand of NC_090927.1, from coordinate 1,243,075,236 downwards.
GATTTCTTTGAAGAGGTTTATTCCAATCATATTTGGAGGGTTGAGGGTCATAAAAGTATCTGGGAGTATTTAAAATTGTTGCAAAAAGTATATAAACTGCTACCAGACCTTGTATTGTTGAGACTTGGGTTAGTTTGGTACTGCAACACCATTTTACCGCTCCCAGGTGCTTTTGTACAATAAACTTGCTTTATGTACAACCGTGTCCTCATTTCTTAAGTGGTGGGCCTGTTTTGGGAAAAGGTGATTAAAGGTCATCCCCTACAATTTGACAAACCAGGTTGGAGCCCAGGCATTCCAAGATGTTGCGGGTCTTTTGTCCACACCTCTCTGCTGCAGCACCTCACAACGTGGACCAGTCTTCCGTGTCTGGTGAAAAAGAGGTCTGTGGACACCATATTGGTTAAAGGTCAATCTGCTCCCTGGAGACGTGGTGCCTTGGCTTAACTGTGTGGAACGATTTCACAAGCACCACATCGGAGCACCTCGGGTTCATTGAGTACACATTTGAAGGTATAAAGCATGGGGGGACAAGGGGGAAAAGGGGTTGTTTCTTTGATTTAAGGAGTTTGGTGTTGTTTTTTTATTTTTGGAGGGGTAAGGGTAGATTTGGAGGGTGGGTGTGAAATTATTTGAGGTTACAGGGTTTGGAAAGTGTTTTTTGATAGAGTGGTTTAATTATTCTGTGTTGTAAGTCCTTTGTATATATTTTTTACCTAGTTTGTTATTTTAGAGGTGTGAGGGGGTATCTCACCCTGCATGCCCAGTGTGAAGCTTGTCCTGGTACTCTTTAGATTGCTTGTCTGATTGGCTGGAGCCCTCACCTGAAGGTTGGGTGGTATCTTAGGGTAAGTCCAACCATAGATACCTTTCTGAAGAAGGCCTTGACATTCTTCTCTATCAGTCATGCTGGCGGAGCCCCTCATCTCGATGTTCCTGGTTAGTTGAAGTAGTGAAGGGAAACTTCTTCTAGTGAGGAAAAGACGGTTTTGTAGTAGAGAAGGCTGTACTAGTGGTAAACAGAGAGAGAGCAGCGGTGCTGTAGTGGAAAGCATTGTGCACCTCCTGTGCTAGAGTGGTGGGGATATCTCGGAAATATTGTCCGCCAAGTGTTTTTTATAAGATGCTGTCTTCTGTGTATGAGTGAGAAGTAGAATTGGAGTAAATAGTGAATTGAGGTAATTGTGGTATAGGCGAGTACAGTGAATGAGTGTGAAGGGCAACCAAGCAATTGGGAAAGGGTAATAAGTGAGCTCTTGGGTGAAAGATTTTTCATGCCACAGGTTCAGCTTAGTAATTGATTTTTTTGTCTAACTATTTTTTGATAACTTGGATTGGAGTATGGAGACTATGTTGAATCATTTGTGCCATGTGCTGCCCGGCTATAAGACGAACATTTTAAAATATCTTAGGGAATGGTTGAGGGAAAGTAAGGGGAAAATGATAAACTCTTGGCCTATCGAGGGATTATATGATACAGGGATATTGGAGAACCTGCATACCTTTTTAACTACAAAGCACAAGGGCTTGAAACTAGAAAAACCGTTAAACATCTTGAAATTATGGAGGATGTATGAAAAAAGCAGTAAGGGCCATAATGTTGAAATTGTGGGGGAACAGGCGAAAAACGAGGGTGCAGGAATTTCTTCTGCACCTTCCCCCCATATGGGTGCTATCCTTTATCGCCCGCAGATGGGAACACATACCCTAAGTTTGTACCACCATTTCCCCCAGCAGCTAATCCAGTGATTGCAAGACAGACACAGGTAATGCCTCCATCAGCTACGATTTCTAAGAACTGGCATTCTGAGGAAAGTGAAAGGGTAACTCCTTCAATGGTTAGGGCTGCAGAGAGGTTGAAAACAGAGATTGTGAAGGGGATAACTCCCACAACTGCTAGGTTAGCAGATAGATTAAGGGTGAAGGAGCAAGAAAGAGTAAGACCGATAGTTAGAAGAGCGGAGGAAGGATTGGAAATGAGAGAGAAAGAAGATGTTAGGCCTCTTCCTGCGAGGAAAGAGTATAGATTGTGAAGAGTAGTAGATGCACAAGAATGGGAAATGATGAAGGAAGCGCTATGGTTAGCGGAGGAAGACGTAATGCTTCAACAGTGGCAGAGAGATGACGAGTGGGAGGAAGTGAGAAGACAGGTAAGGGATGTAGAAGGAGGAAGGTGGAGACATGGGCAGGTTCTTGTGAGAGTGAACCACTCGGTTATCAGAACGGTTGAGGTGGACATGGAGAACAGGGTTGCTGCCATGGGTACATAGGCTGAGCAGGGGGTACGGGAGATGGTACCCTATGATAGTGCTGATTATGCTTCTGTGCCTGTAGAAGGGTTAGAGGATGTAGCAGCTGATGTAAACAATGATGGAGAGGAATGGTATGTCAAGCAAGGAGTGCAGGGTGTAGGCAACCTACCTCCTGTTACAGTAGCAACAATAGAAAGCACACCATGGAACAACACATCATGGTATTCACATGGCTGTAGTAAGTGGTAGGCGAGAGAAGCCCTAGTTAAAACAGGTATAACCCTGGGTCCGTTGCTCCAGAAGGATCTGGGAAAGGTGTATTATGTCCCGTGGTCATACATGGACCGGAATAATTTGATAAAGACACTTCCTTCGCTCGCTGCAGGGGTGGGTAAGTGGATTTATGCATTAGAGAAATGCACTGCTGGTGTCATGTTGGCCGTAGGGTACATGAAGTGCTTTTTCAGGGCCCTAATGGGGGAGCGCTCAGACGGACCTTGGAAGAGGACAGGATATCCAGGAGTTCAGATGGATACAAATACCCATGATGGAGCAGCTTTTAATACTCTTAGGGCACAGGTATGGGGGGCCTTGCAGATTATGTACCCATGTAGGCCTGATATCAATTCGATTTTAGCTAAGACAATGACATTGGATGATGATCCTGCCGCACACATCCAGTTAATTCAGGAGATGTGGAGGGCAGAAACTGGAGAAGCACGGGACACGAATGTGGCAATGTTTTACCACATGCCGAAGAAGGGACTTCCACGGCCACAGTACTTTAAAATGGTAGCTCAACAGATGCAGGCTCGATCCTGCCATATGTCCCATGTCCTATGCAATCGCAGCAGGCACCAGGTTGAAAGGAACCCAGCAAATGAGGCTGCACAGACTTTTGGGATCCCACCGACTATGCCAGTACAAGCATCAGTTGCAGACATGGGACAAGAATCCTTTACCGCAAGGAACAGTTGCACACCAATCTGGAGCAAATGTTTTTGGTGGAAATCCTTTTCCTCGCCCAGGTGCTAATACATACCAGGAGTAGGGCAGCCCACCAGGATCTCTGATGTTTCTAGTACTGTCCATTATCACCGATTTGGAAGAGGGACCCTGGATAGGAGTGTAGATAGGTGACCCAACATTTTCATTTATGGTTGACACAGGAGCTCCCAAGTCTTGTATTAAGGAAGGTGAGTTCTCCCTGTCAGGCAAAATAATGACACACAGGGATTCTCTGGGGCTGTCCTGTTTGTTCCTTATACTGAAAATCTTTGTATCAAGGTAGGTAATCAAAATGAATCAGCCCCTTTGTTGTATTGTAAGGATACCCCAGGAAATCTTTTGGGAAGAGACATCCTGAACAATTTGCTGGTGTTGTTTGCCTTCACAGAGGATGGTATTGTATGTTCAACCCTAGGGTTGTATCCGGTAAGGAACGCAGCACATTTTCAGACCTGTTGTAGCAACAGTACGATTAGGGGGGTTCCTGTGCATACAGCAGTGTTTTTTTATGGGATGATGGTTTTGCTGAGTTGGGTCCCAGGGATCAGAAATCAGGGTTGGCGCGTGCCATTTGAGTTTTTATTTTGGCCTGATAAGCCAGAGGAAATAATGCCAGGTGTCATTGTTACAATTCTCTTAGATGCTGTAGTGATTAAGAAGAACATGGGGGTTCTCTCAGGCACAGATGAGGAAGGCAGAGAGTGGGGCACAGTTCTGTGCATCGATCCAACCTTATCGGTAAGTGGCGTGTCTGATGAGCAATTATTCGAAGACACTAAAGACACAGGAGAGATAGTCTTTGGAATTTGGATGCCTTGCCAGATAGCGATAGAGCAAAGGGAAGTATCACAGACCATGGTCACAGTTAAAGATACATTGGGCCTCATTCTGGGTGTGGCAGTCTGGAAAAAAGGGTGCAGGTAAGCTTACCACCACCCTTGTTTCCAGACCGCCACAGTACGAGTCTGCCTTCAGGGGCCATTACGCCCAGCAGGGTGAGACTTGCCGGGCGCAACGGCCCCTGCAGGCAGACTTGTCACGGAAGCACTGGCACCATTAACAGTGCTGGTGCTTCCATCTCCCCACTCTCATGGAGTCCTATGGGACTCCACGGGAATGGGAAGTTACTGAATCTGCCGCCTGACTTTTCGCGCCTATGGGACTTGTAATGTCCTGGTGGCACCGGGAAATCTGGTGGCGGATTCAGTGTTCCCGGGTCGGCGCTAACCTGCTGGTGGCACCGATGGGTTACCCCCGACCTCGGAATGAGGCCCATTGTCTTTTTGGATTCAGGAAAGGTGCTGGACCATTTGTGGACCAGCAATCTTCATGATGTGGGGCTGCTAAAAAGTCTTGGAGCAGTGAGCATAACATTCAAAATGGTTCAATATTACCACAGGTTAAGCAGTACCCCTTGTCCAAGGAGGCAGACAAACGGATTGACAAGACCATTATGGCATTTTTAAAGCAAGGCATAATACAACCCTCTGTGTCCCCCATGCAATACAGCTATCTAACCTGTGAAGAAGGTGAGGGTTCCAGTTGGAGGATGGTCCAGGATTTGCACCGTCTCAATAATATTGTTGAGGAATTTCCGTTGGTACCAAATCCTGCTACCATTCTCTGCAACATCCCTACTGGGTCGACCCACTTCACAGAAGTTGATTTAAAAATTGATTATTCTCTGCTCCCTTCCACCCTGATTCTCAGTACCTCAACGCGTTTATGTATCGTTGTCAGAGATTCAAACACACAAGGTTGCCCCAGGGGTACTGCGAATCTCCAAGTATTTTTAACAGGGCGGTTCTGATGATTTGGGGGAATTTACATGTGTTCAGTATCGTAATTCAGTACGTGGACAATTTATTAGTCTGCAGAATTTAAGAGGAGCAGTGTTGAGGAGACTCAATAAGAAGGAGTGTAAAGTGGACAAAGAGAAATTGCAATACTGTCAGACAAAGGTAATTTATTTGGGGCAAGTAATATCGCCGAAAGGAAGGAAGGCAATGCCAGAGAGAGCCACTGCAGTTCAAAATACACCTCAACCAGTTACAGTGAAACAAATGCAGCAGTTTTTGGGGCTTTGTAACAATTCTAGATCATGGATTTTTGATTACTCTAGTTATGTGAGTCTCTTATTGCAGGGTCTAAAGGCAGCATAGAAGGTGAAAAGTCTGATAGAGTTGTCTGAGGGAATGTGGACTTGCTTTCGGGCAACCCAAGGCTGCGATCAGCAATGCTCTGGTCCTGGCAACCCCAAATTACCAGAAGCCATTCTTTCTATTTACCCATTCAAACGGGCAGGTGATGACAGAGGTCCTGACCCAGCAGACATTGCTAGGCCATAAACCTTTAGCGCATTGCAGAGGACTCCTAGACCCAGTGATGCAGGAACTGTTCCCTTTGCAAGCAAGCTCTGACGGCAGTGGCTTTTGCAATTCAAATGTCTTCAACCATTACGATAGGTTGCCCAGTGACATTGTACAAAGAGCATGCAGTCTTTACAATTCTAGACAAATCTACATCCACATTGATGACTCAGAGAGTGTCAGGTTAAGAGGTGATCTCATTCAATTCATCCCGTGTGATGTCACCTAGTAAATCCTGCGACATGTGTAGCAGAGCCGGTGAAGCCTAAGGATATTGTTCACTATTGCACCATGTATGAGGGACAAAAGTAAGAGAGGGTAAATGTGAAAGAGGATGCACTGGAGGGGGGTGGGGTCATTTTTGTTGATGGGTGTTCGATCATCAACCAAGAGATGGGAGAGATACATAAGGGCGCAACTGTCATAGGTCTTGTGGATGGGGAATACCGGGTCGGATTGAAGAAACAGCTGCCTTCTCATTACTCTGCACAAGCAGCGGAAATGGTGGCACTTATAGAGGCGCTACAAATATTTAAGGGGAAGGTGATCACTGTTAATTCTGTTTAACACTGTCTTTGACCATCATCCAAGAGATGGGAGAGAGGCATACAGGTGCAGCTGTCATGGGTCTTGTGGATGGATAGTACCGGGTCAGATTAAAGAAATGGTTGCCTTCTCATTACTCTGCACAAGTGACGGAACTGGTGGCACTTATAGAGGCACTAAAAATGTGTCCGGGAAAGGTGATCACTGTTTATTCTGGCTCTGCGTACATCACTGCCACCATCCATTCTGAGTTATCAAGATAGCAGAGAAGAGGATTTAGGAGGTATGATGGGTCTCCTGTCCAGCATGCTGTGCTGTTATCCTAGCTAATTTAAGTATTAACCTCGCCAGCACAGATAGGTCTAGTGAAGTGTGCTGCCCACACTAACCACACTAATTCTATAGCTTTTGGAAATAATGCCACTGAGAAGGCGGTGAAGGAAGTGGTGTATTTTCCTTTCACAGATTCCCAGAAAAAGTAAACCATGTCCCAACAAGTACAGTTACTAGCCCCGAACATGGCAGTCCTGGTGCTTCAAATGATAGAAATACACGGGAGAGCCCCCAAAGAAGAATAGGAGCTCTGGAAAAAGAGAGGATGTGTTCTCTCACCCACAGATTTGCTTTGGAGACAGGAGGTGATGGGGACGGTAGTAATGCCTTTAGAGCTGCTTCTTTTGGCCCTTGATCAACTACATACCCATCACATACTTCTCAATGACAAATCGCAGCAGAGATCCAGGAGGATTGGTTTATCCCTAACTTACAAAAACAGGAAAGTAGATTCATAGGAAATTGTGTAGTGTGCAAGGAGTTCAATATCGAAGAGGTCAGTGAGGGGGGAGGTCTTGCCCAGGCCCTCAGATCCATTCAAGGAGCTCCATATCGATTTTTCCCGGTGACTTGAGGTTGGTCCCTGCATACATTCTATTGCTAAATTGACAGCGAGATTTCTGGTGAGAGAGGTATTTCCGATGTGGGGAATTTGTAAAGTTCTAAAATCCAACAATGGAGCCCACTTCTTTAATGCCTTGTTCACAGAAATCACTTTTCTGCTAGGAATCAAGCATCGGTTGTGCTTGGTGTACCACCTGCATGCCAAATGGATCCTGAAGAGGCTCAATGGGGTACTTAAGTCCCGGTTCGCCAAATTGTGTGTAGATTTAGATCAGTCATGCCTCATCTGCCTCCCACTAGCTTTGCTTTAACTACAAAATCAGTCAGGGAGGACCACTATTTAAGCCCTCACAAAATCATGACTGCGCGTAGGCTACATATACCTCTCTCACCTGCACGTATGACATCAGATACACACAAGACCACAACAGTCTTAGGGGAGGAGTTTTATTCTATTCTGGGGAATTTGTTCATAATGCCAACACGCCTGCCGGCCTCAGGACGCTCACAAACAGACCAACAAAAACACAAGCAAGGGGGCCAGAAGCATTGAGCTTTGATAGAGCAAGACCATCAGTCTGGCTTCAGAGCTGCCAGAAGCACAGAAACTGCTCTCCTGAACATCCGTGAATATCTGCTCTCCAACCTTGACTCTAACATTCCCTCTGTCCTCATCCTCCTCGATTTCTCTTCTGCCTTCGACATGGTCAACCATACTATCCTGATCAACCATATCCGTGATAACTTGGCTCTGGCCTGGCTGACCTCTTTCCTCTCTGATCGACCCTCCCAGGTCCAACTTGGGTCCTTCCTATCATCTATCTTCCTCTCTACCTGTGGTGTTCCCTAGGGGTCTAACCTCTTGCCCTGGCTTTTCAACCAATACCTGGCAACTCTTACCCACTGCAATGCCATTTTCTGCTCAAATTTCCAGTGCTATGCTGATGACACTCAACTCATTTTCAGGCTGCCCTCGGCCACCTCCTCTCCCTCTCTCATCTCTGATTGTCTAGCTGCCATTCAAGATTGGTGTGCAGCCAATGATCTTTGTCTGAATGCCAGTAAGACGGAGATCCTCCTCACTGGCACACCTTCACCATCCTTTCCCTCACTCTGGCCGGCCTCCCTTGGCCCTCCTCCTACCCCCACCTGCGAGGTTAAGAACCTCAGGGTCATCTTTGAGTCCACACTTTCCTTCTCCGACCACATCTCTGATGTCTCTAAAAAGTCAAACTTCCTACTGCACCTCCTCAGAGGTACTCTGCCTTTCCTCTCCTTCACCCAGAAGCTCATGGTCTCCCAAGCTCTGGTTCTTTCTAGGTTGGACTATTGTAACAGCCTCTTTCTAAATCTACCTTCCTCTACTCTCCTCCCTCTGCAACTAATCCAGAACAGGACTGAGAGACTTGTCCTTGGCCTCAAGCCCTGGGATCGTAACTCTCCAGCTCTGAAATCTCCCCATTGGCTCCCAGTGGATGCAAGGATTAAATTCAAAACCCTCTGCATTGTCCAAAGGCTTTCTGGGGCATGCGCCCAAAATACCTTCAGCTATCCCTCTGCAAATACCTCCCCTCTCGAGCTCTTTGCTCCTCTACCTCTAACTCCCTCAGGGTCAGTAGTTTTTCAAAGAAACAAGCTGGGGGCAGATCTCTGTCTTTGGCTGGGGCCTCCCTCTGGAACAGTCTCCCTGCCACTCTAAAACTTGTGGATAACCATCTCCATTCCCAGAAGCACCTCAAGACCTTCCTCTTTGCTTCTGCCTTTGCTCCCCCTCTCCCCTGCTGATCTGTTCTCTCTTGGCACCGTGCACCTGGCCACCCTCTGTCCTCCGGGCCCAGGTACCTGCTCACCCTGCCACCCTCCTGCACTGCCTCTGGGCCACCCCTTGCACTGGGGTCTGTATCTATACCCATACAGCCCCCCCTTTTCTTCCTGCACTTATCAGACCTACCCTGTCTGCTGCCTTAAACCCAGAACTTGCCAATTGCTGGCTGCACTACCACAGTTTGTTGCCTTCCTTATATATTTATTTATTATTATTTATCTGTTTCTCCTTTGCTCCACACTTTCCACTTCTCCCCCCTTCCATGCAAGAAACCCAAAAACCTTTCATATGCACCTGTTTCAACCTGAAGCCAGCTCCCACCCTCAGTATCAATGATAGTAAACTGACATGACTGAATCTATTGTGGCAGTAGGCCACCCCCACTAGGGGGACCCCATTCATAAAATACAAGAATGTGGTTTGCAAAAGCCCGAGTCTGGTCTCTCAGCATCTTCAAGGGAAATCAACTGTTTTAAAAAGGAACCATACAGGGATAACCATTAACCAAAGAGTCTATTTGATCACTGATAGGTGGGACCTAGTATTACAAGGGAGTGAGCCCAAATCTCTCCCTGTTGAGAGAAGGGGTCCACCATATTGGTTCTGCGAAACCTCTTTTTCCTGTTTCACCCCTTTATCTTTTACTGTTGCAAAACCCTGGTTATCACACATACAAATAATTGTTTCTAGGGACCCAATGATTGGTTCACTAAGCTAGGCTCAGCCTAAACAAATCACTGTGGCCCACTTGGCTTTAAAAGAAGGCTGGAGCCCCTCTTTAGGCAGATCATCCAAACTCTTCACTTGAAGCAAAAAGGAGAACTCATGCTTGGATCCTGGCTGAAGGTACAGTCTGCCTTTCAACTTTCACCAGTGAACGAAGGCCAGGAACATCCAACGAGCAAAGCAAGATCCTTCTTCTTTATTTCTCCAAGGGAACAGAGGGAGAAAAGAACTCAGAAGACCCTGCAGCCACTTCAGAACCAGTGCCCAGCAAGCACACAGCGTGCCATACTAGGCTCTGCAGGAAGCACCCTGGACAGGGAGTGCCAGAATATCGATGAACCCGGAACCAAGGACAAAGCAGCTTCCTGCAACACACTCCCAAGCTCTGGGCCTTCCACCTTAAAGGACAGCTCAAGCCCATAGAAGAGGCAGGGAGAAGTGCAACAAGCACCTACCGTCGTCTGCCTTAAAGGACATTCTTAAGCCAGTTGAGTTCCTCGACCAGCAACCACTCAAAATGCTGACCGCCATCAAACCTTGAGCTACCGCCATCAAAGCACAGTCGCTGAACGAACCCGAGATGTCTCGACCAGTGCTTCCAAACCACTGATCAGCACTGAGACGATTCCTAATTGTGAGTCGCTGTGAAGGCCATCCTGCAGCCGTTCACCAGCCCTTGGTCGCCGAACCGTTGTGGCGCTTAAAACCTGCCATTGACTCTTGCCCGAACTCTGTCACAGAAGCCTGAAAAGCGCCCTGAAGTCAATTCAACGCTGTCGAGTACCAAGAATAACTACAGCAAAGGGTACATTGCGGTTCTGTCCCTATGGTCCTTCCCAGAAGGCCACTAGAGACATTTTTAGATCCTTTCTGCTGAAGCCAAGAAGCCTTGTAAAAAAACTATTGTGGTTATTAACCAAACCAACTACCCTCCTATCAGTATCCAGAGTGCATCCCTTTTCCTTCTTAGAAACTGTCTGTTCTCTGCATTCCTATGTAGGGTGGGTTGCATTTAGTAGTGTATTAGATTGTCTGTTGTCATAATAATATAGTAGATATTTGTATACAACCTTGACTGGACAGTCCTTTTATCACTGGGTAATAATTGTATTTTCGCTGTGTTGCAATAACCAAAGATGCACGACCTTTAAAGGCCAATGTTACCAAAATTGGACAAGGAGGTTTATCATTTTAAGTGTATGCTTGTTTAATCCAATCTGTGTGGATCCATTTTGGTGTATTAGAGGTGTAGGGCTGATTGATGGTTTAAACCCGATATTCTCTCCTGCACCACTGGTACCCTGGAATTTGATTTGTCACAACTTTCTTCTCCAACTACCCCCAAACCCACAAGTGAGGCATCTATCAACGGGGATTGGGAAGAATAAGGTACACGGCGGCTTCATCTGTGGCAAAGGAACATGAGAGGTCAAAGACTTATCAGGACCCTGACCATTTTCCCTATCTCGATGCAAAAAAGACATTCAGAAAGCCAGCATCGGTGAGGCAGCAATCAAGTCTTCTAAAAAAGAGCGGGGAACATGTGCTCCAAGGACAGCATTCCGGGGGGGGGGCTTCTTTTAAAATGTATCTTCAGGAGTTGTGGGGCCCAACCTTTCAGAGTGTACGTGTAGTCTCGAGACAAAAATCCCTCACTTCACCACGTTCCCTGGCAGGTAGGAGTCAGGAAAGACATTAGTCTCAATAATAGCAAATGTTTTAAAAAGGCAACAAGGAAAACATTTTGAGGAAAGGAGGGGAAATGTCCATTGGATTAAAAGGGGGAACAGGCGATGTCACCCGGCATTATGTTAACGAAAAAAATCACTACTACAGGGTCAACAAAATAGGAAGGAGGGCATGACAGCGGTTGTGACGAGTGTAGCGGAAGGAAAGGCACTTCAGACATAACAAATTAATTAAGAAAATACCTATTTTCAAGCTTGCATTTTCAAACAAAAATGCATACTAAAGAAAAGTACACATACATTGGAGTATTGAACATTCATTTCCCGAGATTTCATTTTGAAATTGTGTTACATACATAATTTTTATTTTTAATGGTTTGCATAGTGCTAATTTCACAACTGATGTGGCTTCTTGGCACTGATGGACCATATGGATTAAGCAACCTAATCTCCTATAATCAATAAATCGCAAATCGCTTCGTTCCCGCTTTGCTTGAAGAGGGGGCTAGTTGCACCTCTCTCATATAAACCAGGACTAGTGCCTTCTATATTTCAAAAGTCCTAACTTGCACAGCACTAATTAACACGTACCTGATCTGGCGAAAATATACGCGAGGGTTAAAGTAGCCCTTTCTGGCCTTCATTTACTGAAAGCATTTCCATGACTGTGGTTAAACAGTGGTTATAATATGCGCCAGTCAATTATTGATCTTTTTTATGATTAAACACAGGTACACACCATTAACCCCTTAAGTGACAAGGTCGAGTATGCTCGTCCTTTTTTGCATAGACTTGCATAATAGCCTGGCACTTAATTAAATGGATATTCTAGTTACGGTTTGACTTGATTTGTGTAGTGTGAACATTTATCACAGCTTTATTTAATACGAATTTTATATACACAAATTTGATATCATCGTTGTAAAGTGCACCTTTGTTGGTTTCTTTTCCTCAGAGGAGTATGTAGGCAACACATGTTTCGTGCCCTGGCGCTTCCTCAGGGAAAACTTGTTATTTGAAGCTTTACATAATTCAAAGCATTGTTCTAACAACGATGAATAGTTTTCATGTTAATGGTTTATGTTTATTGCATGTTTCATAGAACATGGTATCTATGTTTCATGGTGCTAGACCATGCGCCAATTGTGGCGCGCGTCCTAGTCTGTATATGAAATCAGCAAAGCTTAGAATATTTTCCAACTCCTGTAACTTCTTTACATTCCCACCTTCCTCCCCCCACTTGCTTCCCTGGTCCTGTACTAACTTCACCCACCGTGGCCCCTCCCAAAATAATCTCACACAAACGATATATTGGATCACCATTGAGCGCCAGGCTAGTTGTCCTAACTTTGGAATCAACAAGGGTTGGATTCGGGAAGTCAAGACTCTTTCTTGGTTCAAGAATGTGGTTGGTAGCTGAAGCGCTGGCTTTCTATTTGATCTCAGATAATGGGACCAATATTTCGGTGAGCAATGTGTTTTTAACTTTGAATGTCATTAAGGTCTCATAAAGGACAGCCCTGATCCTTACATCTGTGGATAGGACGAACTATTTTTGGGACAGCAAGTTTACCTTTCAATGTAGCACCATTTGTTAATTACCAATATAGTTTAAAACCAAAAGGTGATTAGAGCGCTTGGAATTTTTCCCAAAATACTGATGGAAAAACTCAAAGATCGAGACAAGGGGTGACAAAAATGAACTATATGGTTGTGAAAGTGCCGTTGTCTAGAGATAGCCAGCCCAGTATTAGGTGGACATAATAATGAATATGAAATTGTAACTTAAGAAATCCTAATGGACCAAAGAGTGGGACAGATGGTTTGGCTATGATTCTAGGATGGGAAATGTCTTCAATTCTTTCTTTTCAAAGCAAAGGTTTGTATTTATTTACACTATATGCTAATAATAAAAAATATATAGTTTAAAATAGAAGAAAGTTGAAGTGTATGAACCTTCTCTCCTCCTGAAGCTAAACTGATTATCACTCTCCTCTGTTGTCATGACCACCTTGATGAATATTTCGCTTAAAGAGTGGTTCGACCACCGGAAAACCCCAGGCCATCAAATAATCATCAAAAAAGAAAAGAAAAAAAAGAGGCCCTAATAATCTGGCAAATAAGCAAACTCTATTTTCGGATATAACACCTGAGTGTTTACATAGTTTGTATTGCTTTGGAGTAACAAGGCAATGCTGGCCCATAGCAATGACAACGTTGCCAGGTGATGAAGCTGTCAGTGGTAAATAAAATGGGATCCAAACAGAGTAAGGCGACATTTTCAGTCCCCTCTATGTTTCTAACGAGAGAAGCTCTGCTTATGCAGTTGAGCAACAGGGGGGTGCCGGCTCCTGAATTAAATCTCTCAATGTATTGGCAGAGGCCCTGAGATACACTGCAAACACCTGACTTCTCCAAAATGGAACAGTATTTCGGCAGGGATCCTTAGATTACAATCCTTTGCACCGTGCGTGCCACAGAGCAGATGTCTTCATCGCTAACATTACACGTCCTCATATTTGGCATTTAGTGAACATAATTAGATACTATTTTAACTTTGGTTTCCAAAGCCCTCCCTTGTCTGGGTCATTAAACAGCTACCTCAATTCACATTTCTGGATAACTGTACGTGCTGGTGGGTGAGGCCACTCACTGGGCTAGAAGCGCGCTTGGGGCCGCGTAAACAATGCACGCTCACAATTAGTTGAATTTGACCGTGCTGGAGATGTAAGCTGACAGGCCACCACACAATAACTCCCTGCGGTCAGACGCATGCTGAGATCCAACCAGGACAATGGAAAACGCCTCCAATTTCTCAAAGAAAAAGCTCTGAACAGTTATGTGGGAAGGGGGTGGGTGGTTAATGCACTCATCAACTCGGGCAGACTTGGTATGCAGGCTGCTTGGAACTTGTTTGGTGGTCTGACCAAAAGATAGCAGTAGAAATGGCTTCTCCGAGCCGTCACTTTGATTCGCTGCGTGCATCACACAGGGTTAGCGATCGATTGCTTGGTTGCCCTCTGGGGTGACTCTGCTTCCAACGGTAAAATCAGACTTTCTGTTCTACTTCTCCCTGAGTACACACATGTGACGACATCTTAGAGAACGACAGACAGACCCCTGAGCAAATGGTGGTTGGTGCACGCGTCCCTCTTTAGTATTGCTCAATCGACCACATGCTTAAATCAGAGAACTGCCTGATTTCCACTCAGGTCTCCGTGAATCAAAACAGGACATTTCTACTTGGCTTGGAGGATTGTCCCATTATGCAACCCGGGCGGTTGTCTACATGTTTCCAGGCTGGGGACTTTGGGTCAAGGAGAGCGACCTCCCAACAAGGTGCAGTTCAGTTCAGAAATCACTCCCCCCGGGGAGGAAGTGAGAGTGCTCGACTTCTCTGAAAGCCAGGCTAGGGTTTTTTCTGGCGGGGGAGCATTGCGCTAAAACCTGCAGCGTAGTCTTGTTGCAGGAATTCCTGCAATCGCCCACGGAAGGGGCCTGGCAGCACCACGAGAGTGGGTGCAAATAGAGACTGCACCCACGATCACGGGAAACCGCCAACCCCCACCCTCAAAATATGCAGATCTACAGGCACGTCCCTGTGTTACAACCATGAGCTTGAAATGCCCACGGGCATACATAAAACCTCATCCTCTGAATTTTATTAACCCCGATCCCCATTATGGCCTTGGTCCCCTTTGAATTTAAGGCACAGATGCTGGCGTGTGGGTGTCCCCCACTTCTCTGGTATTGAGATGTTTTGCTGCCTAGCCTAGCCCAGTCCAGTAGCTTTTTCCAAGGCTTCTTCCTGAGGACAATCGCTCTGTCCCTGCGCTATCACTCTGCCCCAGATGCCTTTCACTTAGCTATTCTACCATTTGCATGCCAGCCAGCCAGGAAATGTCCCAACCTGTCCATCAAACCTCTCCATCAGTAGATGGAGGTGGTGCCATGGAGTGGTGGTTTCTGGGGCACTGGTGCGAAGTGGAAGAAAAATTAGAAATGGCTGCACCTGAGTGGACAGCATGGAGGATGGGGGATAGTCGAGCGGCTTAGCGGAAACAAAGCTACAGGTTCACGTAGCTAATAGGATGTTTAGCAAATACGGACTGAGGAGGCTATGCTAGTCTTAGTCTTGCTAATTTGCATTATGTATTTGATAGCGTTATGTCCTATCTCTCATTGTTATTGAGCTGCAATTTGATGGTGCACTCGGCAGAGGGCACCTATGGCACTGCAAGGCACCTTACACCATCCTTAGGATAAAAGGTGTTGTGCTGTGACTTTGGCAGCCAGTGAGCAGTGGAAACCACCATCCATTATGCCCAGCCAATGTCGCTGGATTCCTACATTATGCAAGAATACCTCCCAATGCTGAGGATCTGTGTGCTTCTGTGGTTGACGGGGCTGAAGACCCTCACCAGTGAGAGTGGACTTCAGTCTGAGCATCCTCTGAGTACAATGTTTTAAGTATGTTTACTTAGCAGCTCCTAAAATGTTATGTTACTTGGCATTTATATAGCGCTCTATATGTCATTGGTATGACCTCAAAGCGCTGGTAGGTTGAACGCCCTCGGGAACCGTAGTTCTGGTCAGTACAGAGAGATAGTGTCGTAAGGTGGGTGGGTGCACCAGATATGTGTGCATGGTAGCTGCATCCTAGCGTTAGGTGTGGTGCTCAAGATATCAGTTGGATGTGTGCAGTCTGGTGGGTGGACACCCAGACTGGGCTCTGGCTGTGTTAGGCCTGCGTTAGGCCTGAAGGACGCATATGTGAGCAACTAGACAGGAATGTGCTCAGCTAGCTGCGTTTTATTAGGGTGATGAGGTGTACATGGGGTCGTATTCGTATGTGAACAACTAGGCCAAATTAGTCAGGGCTATAGCTGTGTTCTAGTTGAATGATGGTGTATAGTAGAGAGTAAGAGTAGTGATGTGATAGGATGGTTATCTTTAAAGTGCCCGAAACCAGGCACATGAACAGGAAGGCAGGGAAAAGGGCGACACACAGACACAGAGACATGGGGCTGGGCATTACAGTGAAAGGAGGGGGGATACGGATATATGGCAACAGCATTGGAAGCAGGGATGCAGTGTACATTGCAGTGTACAATTAACGGGAATGTGTTCTAGTCACATGGACAGTAACCGAGAAAAGCAAAAAAGTATATGTGATCTTCCAAAGATTAAAACTTTATTTTACTTGCTCATCTGTTTGGTTATTATTTTTCAAGAACACATAAGTTCCTTCCTCAGGCCGCTTAACTTTGTGGATAAAAAATGAGTAATCCTAATAATGATATTATCTCTGCCAAAAAGCATGTTATTTTGTGCACTTCTTACAAAAATATGTTCTAGAAAAGGCTTTGTTATCTGGACGTTTAGCTCAGCTAGCCGGAATATTTTGTTATCTGGCACCATTGATTCTCCCAAGCATGTGTGATAACAAAGCCTTTTCTAGAACATATTTTTGTAAGAAGTGCACAAAATAACATGCTTTTTGGCAGAGATAATATCATTATTAGGATTACTCATTTTTTATCCACAAAGTTAAGCGGCCTGAGGAAGGAATTTATGTGTTCTTGAAAAATAATAACCAAACAGATGAGCAAGTAAAATAAAGTTTTAATCTTTGGAAGATCAGATATACTTTTTTGCTTTTTTCCGGTACTGTCCATGTGACTAGAACACATTCCCGTTAATTTAAAAGAAAACATGATCAGTTTGAAGAATTGCTTAGGTTTCAACCAGGACTTGATCCTCCCCTTAAAGTCGTAGTTTGTTTTATCATATCAGTAGTAGACCACAGATGCGTAGCCATGCCTGTGCTTTTGTAGGTTGCATAGTAGTCTGGTGGGCGTACTTTATAATCTGACCCTTGACCATAAGGCTTTAGGAATGGTTGCCTGATCACTTGTGTATCAACAAGGCCTCCCTTTTGTAGGATTGGCTTCTTAATGTGTTCATGCTTCTCTGTTCCCCCTCCTCCATCTGTAATCTGTTCTAAAAGGCAATATTGCTTCCTTGAGTAATTGGTCTTGCAAGACTCATGCATTCTGGAAGCGAGTCACTTTGCCGTTGTCAACATTCCCCGGTAATGTCAGCTGCAGAAAGGTGACCACAAACCTACATGCGATCATACTGTATAATTATTGGCAGCTTTTGCATTCATTAATGTTTGTAAATTGACCATTGTGATGTTCTCGGTACAAGTAAAGTGAGGATCGATAATGGAGAAAAAGGACAATTCATATAGCCTTACAGAGCAAAGGAGCGGTCATTATTACAGGATAATGACCCAATTCGCCTCTGGCCATAAATTAGGGAAGGGTCATTATCCCAAGCCCTCCTGAAGTTTTTAAGGCTATTAGCACATAGTGGCAAAAGCAATACATCTTTTGGAGTCTTTGCGGTGAAGTAAAAAAGTAACTTTAATAGTGAGTAAAGTAAATAGACAAATTTAGCATATTAAGTGTGTTTTATTTTGTAACATTTTAATAAGTTAGTCTTCATAAGTTAATTGTTTAAATTGCAAACTTGGTTATAATGATGCATGTTTAACGTAAGCATGAAATAGTAGCAATGAAAAAGTAAACAATTTCTCAATAAGAAAGTATTTGCCAATGTTTTAGCTTTGTCGTTCTGTTGTTAAATAGGACGCTGCTGCAAAAAAAGCTCTGGCCTAGACAGAAATGGCTTGTTGAAAAAAATATCTTACTTGGAAATTGCATTGTTGTTTCCGAAAACAGAATGTTCAGAATGCAGTCCATACTATTAGTTATTGACTGCACGCTAAACATTCAGATAGGCTGAGAGGAAGTAAATAACGATTTCTCATGCTATTAAGGATTAATTAATCACAATTGCAGCATGCCATACTTTTACAGCAAATGTTTTCACTTTCCTGTAGAGAAACCATTTACTTTTACATGGTACATCATGCATGCTCATGTTTAAACCTGTTCCACTTCAGTCAAGTTGCAATTAAAATGCTTAATTTGAAGACAACAATGCTATTTCAATACCACAAAAACACCTTTAATGTACTTACCCAATTAGTCTATTTATTTTACTCACTCATACAGCAGTCTGTTTATTGTAGCACAAAAACTCCAAAACATGTATTGCTTCTACCACAATATGCTAATACTAGCCTTATAGACCTGGTGGTTGGAGGGGTCCTTATCAGGCTAGATAATGACCCTTCCCCAGTTTATTGCCCTCATGATAATGACCACTCCCTCAGTCTATAATGCTACATTACCTCGAGAAGGACAAGTGTGAATACCCCGAGATTATCATCACTCGCACATCAAGGATAATAGCCCCCTGAAAACCTCCAGCAGGAGAATGAATAAGCAAGGAATTCAAAGCAGACGTCTGCAAATTAGCACTTGCATAAGAATGTAGTTTGCGGCGAGCATGGGTGGGTAGATTGCCAGGTTGCCGTCCCTATGGTGACTCCTCCCCTGCTCTTGCCGCCCCAGGCAGTCAGACTACAGACTGACAAGATGGCGTCCCACATAACCATTCACCGCGCCAGCAGTGAGCTGCGGGCGGCCTCCTCGCGAGGTCGCAGAGATGCACCGCATTTTCCCCAAGGGCCAGACACCAGGTCTCCAGCAGAGGATCAAATTAGTCTAGGATTGTAATCCTTGTTTTGCCACGTGGGAGTTGGGGTCGAAGAAACACGACTGCGGCACTGGTGCGGTCTATCACTTTTCCCTGGCTGCGTTTTTGAGGAATCACTGGAGAGGCCGCCATCCTATCAGATTTTACATGCAATCTGCAATGTTTTAGCTCTGTGGCTGTTAATATTTAGCAGCTGTGTACATAAATACATTTGACGGAATAAAAAAAAAAAGCAGCTTCTTTGAAACTGGAGCCACCATGTGCCCCTCTCGGGCAGTTGTGTGACAGGTTCCCCTCAGTCCTGAAATCATCTGTGGCTGCGCGAGGCTGGGGGAGAGCAGGAGGGTCCATTTTAGAACTCCGCTTTCTTAAACACCCTAAAACGAAGACATTAAGTGCCGCGTGTGGCATTCTGGGTAATAACATAATGTGGGTCTCGCAGACTTTGAAAGTGATACTGTTGTTGAGCAGGAGTCGCAGCGAGCACAGGCCCTGTTTTGCCAGTGCGTGCGCACACACTTGAGGTAGGCTCATGTGTGCTTTATAAGGAACATGGTTAGTCTCACACGGAATAAAAAAGCTCTCTCATGGTGCTTGGTCCGCGCGCCTAAGCAGTATGGATATGTTTAACTGGAGTGGAAATCCAACCCGCACCCGGGCACATGGGTGCATTTATGATGCAGGCCTATAACTTTATTTCTCATACTTATATACTGCTGCTAAAGCACTCTGAGCCCGCCACTCACCACATCTGCACGGGGGACTACTTTGTGGCTACCCCTTTCACCCACGTAAGGGCAAGCCGCGTCTGTTTAGTCTGATAAATGTGTGTTGATAGCCGAGAAGCCACAGGCTTTACACAGGATTTTCTGAAACAACTTACTTTTTTTTACAACATAGCCCATCCTTTCGAGTGGTGGGAATACAAGGCACATGTTCTCTCTGCGGTCTGGGTGCAGCTCCACGCCAGCACCCTAATGTGCCATAGCAAGTCCTTCTGCTGTGGTAGGAACACTAGTTCTACGCTCCCCTTCACCCCAGACAGCTGCAGTGTGGTGCACGGTGGAGCAAAAATCCTTTACATATTCCACACTTTGGGCCTCATTCTAGGTCGGCCGGTTCGGTAGAAAAGTGCTGGTATTAGTCGATACTGGCACTTTACCGGACCGGCCGACGGGGCACCTGGGCTAAGACCGGCTAAAAGTTGGAGCTAAGCCAGGCTCCCTACCCGCAAAAAAAATCTCTCAATACCGGCACCGGCATTGCCGCCGCCGCCGGTAATGATGGCAAATCCCCTCATGACTGGGGATTTACATCGTCACTCCGAATCCGGCGGCATTGCTGGAAACAGTATCTACATTTGCTGGTATCTTGGCGGCTCTACCGACCAGTATACAAATTTAGCCCTTTGACCCTAATGTAAGTACTTTTGTGAGAATGAGCTGTCTCTTGTCCCTCAACCCTTCCAATTACTCCCTGACATGAAAGTACTAATACTCCATCTAAAAATGCATGCATAAGGATGCGGGTGCTAACAATGAAACGTTTTACCGTAGTAATTACGGACCTTTGCGAACTGTGCAGCAGCAAGCGTCTATTGTCTCTGTCATGTCCTGTCCTGCCATGGCTCTGTAGGTCAAGTCATCATAAATGTGAATACTAACTTGCTTCGTTACATCCAGACAGAACTGTGAATATAAGCTTGCGTCACACCCAGACAGAACTTTGAAGATTAGCCTGCATCGCATCAAGACAGTATTGTGAATATTAGCTGGCGTCACATCCAGACTGATTTGTGAATATTAGCTTGCGTGACACCCAGCCAGAACTGTGATGATTAGCTTGTGCCACATTTAGACAGAACTGTAGAGATAAGATTGCGCCACAACTAATCAGAACTGTGAATATTAGCTTGCGTCACATCTAGACAGATTTTTGAATATTAGCCTGCATCACATCCAGATCGATTTGTGAATATTTGCCTGCATCACATCCAGACAGAACTGTGAAGATTAGCTTGCTTCACATCCAAACAGATTTTTGAATACTAGCCTGTGTCACATCTAGATCAATTTGTGAATATTAGCCTGAGTCGCAGCTAGACAGGTTAGGGAATATTAGCGTGCATCACATCTAGACAGATTTGTAAATATTAGCCTGCGTCACATCAGACAGAATTGTGAAGATTACCTTGTATGACATCTAGACAGATTTGTGAATATTAGCTTGCATCACATCTAGACAGAATTGTGAATATTAGTCACGCGTCACAGTTAGACTTCGAAATTAACCAGGTATGTCACTTTTTAGAATTGTTTATATTAGCCACATCAAAAAATTTAGAGATTCGCCAATGTACTAACCGCCTGCTCCATCCTACACACCACCATACGCTGTATATGCCTACTGGGCTAGCCAGCCTATACGCTAACACACACCCAACACAAGTAACACAAGCTTACAACAACAAACCTGGACACTGGACCTTAGCCATACGGATACAAGAAGCCAGTGCGCACAACTTGAAATACGTTCCAATCTACACATAAAACACACAGACACACTCCTTCACAACAGTCATAGAAATAACCCAGGCATTGTACCATACCCATACGGATACCATAAGCTAGTGTACGCAACAAACAATCTGCAAGCCAACACACACAGACACCAGTTTCTCCTGGTTATGGACCTATCCTATCACTCTTCCCTCACTAACCAACCCTGTCCTCTTTCTTGCAGAGCCACGTGAGTGCCTGGCGACTGCTTGGGTCATAGTGGTGTGCTGTATAAATCAACATAACATAACATAACATTTCTTCAATATAAAATCGAGACCCTCTGTGTTCAGCCTGCAGGACGCAGGTTTGTATCAGGGTTGGGGCGACTGAGCCCTATCCCTTCTGGGTCAATAAACTGAGTATCATTACGTTTGATACTAGGAACTCCTATTATTACCGTACTTAGAGTGGGTAAAATCTGCCATGAAGCAGTACATTTTGTTCTGGACATATATTTTGGACCTATATTTATAGAATGTATTAGTGCTATTAGTGTATTAGCAAAGTCCGCTTTGAAAAAATTGGGGATTTTATTCCCTGCAATTGTAACACGTAATCCTTCCAGAGGATGGGTTGATTTTAAATCATTTAAATATGGTGAGATTATTTCACCACGCCCCCTTGCTGCGCTTTAGATAATCTGAGGATATTAAAATAGTGGAATTTATAAAGGAGACTGACTTTGATAAAGTAATTTTACAGCTAACATCTGGTGTGGTTAAAGCGTAATTATTGGAAGTGGCCCATTTATTACTTCCCTAAGGATTTGAATTAAGTGACCTGTGTTATAAGCAGGGGTGGGCATCTCTTGGCCAGTGTAAGCCAAAAGAGATCGACGGACCATTATTTGGCAAAATTGTCAACACAGGAGACTCATTTGCATAAGGATCCAGACAGAAAGGGTAATGAGATAGGAGAAGGGTATCTTGAAAGGTTCATTGGAGGCCCAACCTTTCTCAAGGTCCCTCAAAAAGAGGTGCTGAAAGCCTCTTTTAAAATTATGGAAGGGGGCATAATGAAGTTTGAGCCATAAGAGGACGTGTTTACACCGAACCAAAGGTTTTCAGAGAGTCCCAACTTCATGTCATGAATAATAACTAACCACGAGAGAACACTTGGATCATGGGTTCCTGGAACACAAGGGCCTTTGTACATTTCACATCGGATCAGGACATTTGTGCTGGGAAATTGGACATTATTTAGCTCCAAGAAACATGGTTGCGACAAGCCCCATCTTGGATGGATGAAGTGCCTACATAAATCCACCATATAGTGGGGGGACGGGTAGGGTCGTTTGGATTTGGGATTCTGTAAAAATGGGGTTGGTTTGACAGTAGTATAATCCTTGTGCCCGAACCCATTCATCCAGGTTGTACACATGAAACTTGATTCTTCACTGTCAACTGATTGCAATTGTGTCTTGATTCTTAACGTATACTGGAATCCGATTGCTATAAGTGATACGTTGTTTTTGAGAGAAGTATTAGAGGCAATTGACAGTCTTATGTCCAAGGTAAGGTTTATTTTGTGACAGTGGGAGGAGATCTACATATACTTTGTATGAATGAGAAAGGAGACATTTTGGATAAGAACAAAGAGAATCTCAGTCAGCAATTACAACGTGCTGCCTTATGGTTGAGAACCATGAGGTTGAGGAATTTACATATGCTCAATGGCCAATCTAGAGGTGGTACTCCTCCTAACACAGCATGGTCTAATGGGAGTCAATTGTTGTTTTTGGAATATTTATTTGTCTCTTCTAATATTTTTGAGGAGATGGTGGAATTTGTAATAGTCCAAAAAGATAAAAGTGATCAGGCTCTTTTAAAATAAATGATCTCAGTTAAAAAGTGGGAAGTCAATCTTGAGACTCCATGTGGGAGAAACCGAGTCTGGTTAAAACCATGTGATATTGCCTCCCTGTTAACCAATTTTAACATGCAGTGGGATCAGCAAGCAGACATAAATTATGTAGCTTTAGTGATGGAATATGTGAAGCCGGAAAGGGCAGAAAACCAGAGGCTCATCCGCCATATCATCTGCAGGGTGATTTAATTAAGAGAAGAAAAAAAAACAACATCATAAAGATTTGAAGGTGATACAAAGATTGGATGTAGCTTTGTGAGCTGCCCTTAAAAATAAGAAATCAAAGATATAAAAATTGGCTTTTGCAATATAAGGCACTGCTTTTACAAAGAGATGCTGAAGTAATGCTAGAGGCTTTGGTTAACAAGGACTCTAGACAGATTTGGCAATGGTTAAATAAAGCAATTCCATATGATCGATCCTGTACAACAAATGTAGTGGCAGAGGAGGGTTGGTGTAAGTTTTATGAAGATTAATTTGGACTAAAACATACCTTTCATTATTAAGAAAATGTATGATGGCATTCAAGGTCATCCCATATCAGAGTCTGAATCGGAAAGAGGGTAAATGAGATGAGTAGTTGATTGATCAATGGTTTTGAGCATGTGAGAGATTACTTGAACTCTTGGGAACTACTAGAGAAATCCTGTTGTTAAACCCAAGGAAAATTTTAAAAAATACTCTGGGAATCTGATTGGATTGCGACTCTGAAAGAGAGAAATAGTTATGGGTCTCAAATACAGCTGAGAAATGAAATAAAGCCTTACAGTAAAGTCGCCAAATATGTGACTCAATTTCCTGGTGCGTGGCATAGAGACCAATTCATGAGGCTAAGATTTAATATACTGCTCACTATGCACATTTTGAAGAGCTATGGGCTGATCCCAGATGCCGTTTGTAGATTTTGTGCCTCCAAATAGAAGCAAGAAACACTAAAACACACTATTCCCTCTTGTACTGGATTACCACACTACAAACCCACCTTCTTGGCAATCTTATTCAAAGTAGATATTCCCTTGAGGTAGAAGCAATATGGGCAAGGATTTTAGCAGGCAAAACTAATTCCATTCATTTTAGAGTGATCCAGTTGTTGAAGGCAGCTTTCGATTGGAAGTCTATTGGAAAGTATGTGGAGATGACAGCAGGGATTTGTTGCATTGCTTAAGGTGTTGAGAAAAATTGAGGGGGACTATCCTTGGTATTTATGAAGAAAAATAATACTTTGCTGTCTGGTGACAGAGGAATGGTTCAGATGATTTTAGGATGTTTTTGACTTCTTATATGTTTTTTAGGAATGAAATGTGATGTGATTTACTTTTATCAGATATAGGTTTGCAATAAACCGTACATCTTAGTAATAAAACATAATTAAACAAATTGGTGCTTTTGCCAAAGAGCTGCACACATTTTCTAGCATAACAGTGTATAACAAGTGAGTTGTTGGAATGCATTTAGAGGTCACTGGTTAGAAGAATGTAGGTAGTGGGGATGATCCTGAGGAAAAAAGAAGAGCTTGAATATGTATTTAAATGATTTTTTAGAAAGTGGATGAGCTGCAGGTCAGCCAATATACATGCGTAATTGATAGCCACCTGTATACACCCAATCGAGTACCTACTGCTGAGTGTGACTCACAATTCCTGGTCCCATTTTCTACCTCCAACCTCACTGGGGCCACAACTGCAGTAGTGGCTCCCTAATGCATGTGACTTCTGGAGCACCCATCCACAACCGATATTTAGCTGGATCCTTCTTGATATCAACTTGTGCTTCATCCTTGAGCCCATTCTCTGCTGCATGCCTCTTAGACCCAACCATATTTATCAAATCACCCCTTCTTCATCTCTTTCTCCCAGTGAGCCCCCAAACCACTGTGCCTGCCTCTTAACCAGCCGCTGATCTCCAACCAGGATAAGAATGATTGATTTCCTGATCCTGTCCCAGGTGTCCTTGACATTCGATCATATTTTCAAGCCTCGGACCATCTGCCCCTTTTAGCTACCAGATTCTATACCCTTGCTTCAATACCTAGGAAAAAGTAGAAATAAGTATCCTAAATACAGACACCCACATATTCTTAGTACAGAGACCCCATCAATGATTACCATTAAATTGGGTAATCATAACACCTATCATCAGAGAGCTTAGAAGTAGGAGTAATACTGAATAAGGTGCCAGATGAGAACACATATTATTATTAAATTATTATACCCCTACATCCTGAAAGCCTTGGATTACATTGCCCCATTTCCAGTGGGGATAACACTGCATCTTTCCCCATAATAACATGTCGACTGCTTGCAGTAAGGCCATCTCTGGCCTTCAGCTGGAAGGGTGGAGACATCTGCATGAGGCATGAGAAGGTTCCCAGGGTTAAACACCTTTAGTGAATGGGAAGGCTTACTTGTACAAAGGGGAATGATGCATCAGAATTTGAAAAGGTATTGCTTCCTTAGATGCCCAACACTGGCACTGACCCTAATCTCTCTCTTCAATAGGAGCGATATAAATCTACCATGGGTTCCTAGAGTAGGCCTCTATCTCTACTGTGTGGTTAGGTCCTTTTATCTGGCGTTTCCCTTATGCTACTCATGGAATGCCTATATCTGAAGTGTGTTGCAGTTCATGCATTCCCCTGATGGGCATAACATGTCTACAAGTCGTTACGTTCCTAGTGCAATGATGCAAATAATCAATGATGTTACCAAAATTAGTTCCAAACTTGGCGGTGTTAGTATTTCTTTTTCACTTGCTTGAATAAATTAGCACCTATTCAAGGCCTTGTGACTCTATCTTATTGTGAGATACGTCCTACTTTCAATTTCAGTGCAAGGCACACTCAAAATGACTGCTGCCTCTATTATTTGATCGTTATCTATATTTTGATTTCCTTACTTATTGCTCGTTACCTTTGATTGAGGATTGCTATTGTCTTGTTCTCTCTTTTTGAAAAGTGGCAGTGCAAATTCAAATTAAACATACTATACAAATCTGTGAAGAAAAATGTAATGGCCTTTAAAATCTTGACCACACAAGTCACAAAAAGATCAAAGACTGTGACAAAGTCAAGCAACAAGTAGTTTGAGGTGACCTCCTTGGAAGAGGGAAGGTAGACAACTTGAGTTGTGCTGGCACAAAAAGGCCAGGGACAAACTTTCACCTTCCAAACCATTGCAATGAATGAACACAGTTGTTTGAACCCGACATATGGCAGTGCAACCTTTTTTTTTAACCAAAAATGAATTATATTAAATAAGGCTTAGACCTGCAACAACCAAATATGTTTCCACCTTTGATGGCCCTTTAAGCAGCACCCCCCTTTCCACATTCACTAGGATATCCAAGGCATCACTCACTAAGACAGGCACGCTGCTTGGTGGCTTCCTCAGCCCATAGAAACCCCTGCAGAGTAAGCACATGCCACACTGGCTACAACTCTTACCACCTTCGGCATTGCATCCTTAACACAGGTCTTGATCATGCCGTTCTCAAAAACCCTGAATCAGGCATTAAAGTTCTGGCAAACATCTGCCTTACCTCAAGCCTACCCATTAATGTCAAGATCATGGAGAAAGATAGTCAAGATAGTCAAGTGCAGTAGTACAGTAAATTGATACTTTTGCTGCATGATGATCAATCTGGGTTCATTCTCACCAGGAGTAAAGAAACGCCCTCTTTAACATTAGCTCAGAGATGATAAAATTGACTGAGACAACCCCAGCAACACTGGTTCTCCTTGACCTGTCTTCGACATTGGACATGGTGGAGGGCATCGAGATATTACTGCACTGCCTTCATCACAGCATAGGAATTTGTGGAAGAGGATCTGCTGGCTCACTTCTTTCCAAGCCAATAGGCTTAGTACTGCACCAGGCACATCCCAGATTCTTGTAACACTGTATACCATGAACTGAACACCCACACAATAACAAACCACCACACATGCCTATAGTTTTAGTCTTTTATCGGAAAACATTTAGATCGGTTAGCAAAATCACACATACTTGCATAGGCCTTGGTTATAGGTGAGAAAGTGATATATGTCAAACATTTACACTGGTGCATGATAGAAAATGAAGCGCATTTCAAAACACGTGGAATTCCTGTTTGTTCCGAGGAACCAGAGCTGACATTCATTAATAATGAGTATAACATGGCCTTAAATGTGCCCACTCCCACTTATTATTAAGTTAGGGAAGAGATTAGGAGAGACCTTATCTGGCACATTGACTATGAAGGCAAATGCTCTATAGATACAGTTTCAATCCATTTATCCGTTGTCCTTAGCTAAAGTTGGGTTGGTATGTGATTAGATTTAATAGACTCTCCTGCATAGTAGAACAACCCCAATAAACAATTTTGATTTAGTCAGCTACCTTTAGCTCTGGGTACCTTAGAAACAAAGGGAGTTATGCCTTCTGGGTCAGTTTGCATTACCTCTGCAAGAGATTCCAGTTAATTTGATCCATATCAATACTCAATCTACTTCAATTGAGACTTTGATGAACCCAGCCCTTTAGCCCTGTCTGCAGCTACCCCAACCTCCCTTCCAGCTGCCAGGACACTGCGCTACTCGGATTTTGTGACACTGTCGGGTACCCCGATAAAGTCAGCTCAAAGACTGCTCCCATCAAATTTGAAGCTCCGATTGTGCTTAGAGCAGAACGAGCCACCCTAGCCTTCTCGCTCAATGCAAACAGAGGCTCGCAATGCTTTTTGGTAAGCCCAAGATTTCCTTCAAGATTCGGACACCAAAACCCCAGGGCCTGCAAGAAATCAGATGTGTTCAATCTCAGCCCAGTTTTCAAGTTTCAGCAAGCCAAAGACCAGCCACAGACTCCGTAACAGCCCAAAGCAGGAACAGTCCAAAAATAAAAACCTGGTCCACAAACCATGCAGCAAAACCCCAGGCAAGATAACCTCCTTCCGGCTGACAGCCCATTATAAACCCTTCTCCAGAACCATCCCGTTATCCTATATCACATATGGATTCTCAACATTTTCACCCACCTATCTGCTGATGTTAGCTGCTACCTCCTTCAAACTCCAGCCTCTTTCTTGTGTCAATACTAACTTCAACACGTGACAAAGCCTTTGAGAATCTACCAGCCTTTCCTTCACCCATCTCGTGTAATTTTCCAAGCGATTTTTGGGCAGTGTTTGGCACAATACCTGATAATGTAATGTAGTACGTCCTCTTTTCCGCTCAGAACAATGAGCATTTATCTTCAAGGCCCCTTTTTCGCAACTTCACAGCACCAGCTCTTAATCTCACCTGCAAATGCAGGTTTCACTTTTCACTTTATTCTCTGAAACTGGCAGACAAAGCCAGCCTATTTGTTCATGCACTTGTCCCAACGTTAGTATGTTAAAGCCTGCAGCCCACAAATATAACCACTACATCAGCTGTTTGGTTCAAAATCATCCCCATTTCAGTTTCTAATACTACAGTCACTGCCCCTTGTTAGTAATCCATTACAGTAATGTATGTTTGTAACTCATGTATAACACTAGACAGTACATAACATCTGCTGCACTATTAGTATATGTCAACATTATTGACACACAACCTCCTTACAGTCCCTATCCCACTTTAGATGGTGAGTCCACCATCATCCTCAGTTCTGAGGGTTTGTAAGGGTCCTCCATACTTCTTGCTTGTGTCTGTGGTTCACCGTATCTTGTGCTCTGATTCTCATCATTGATCCTTGTAGTATTCTCTACCAGTGCTTCACGGACCCATGTGTGTCCACTCATTGGGCCAGAGAAAGGACAAAAGTTGGTGATTGGCAGAATAAATGGGAAACTCAAGCTTTGACAAAGAAGTTTGTTGTTTTAGAGAGGCTAGGGTCTTTAGACATATATTCTCTCCACCACCATGTTTTAATATCCAGACAATGGGCCTCATTCTGAGTCATCCGGTCTGGTAAAAAAAATGCCGGTATTCGTGGATACCGGCGCTTTACCGTACCGGCCCACTACAGGTTTGCTGGTTGGACGGCTATGTTACCTCCAGCTCAAAGCTTACCATAAAAAAAAAGCCATAATTACCGGCGCTGGCAATGACCGGTGATGGCAATGACGGAAACTCCCCTCATGGCATCCTATGGGACTCCTTGAATGGGAATTTACACCATCACTCTGGCGTTCGGAATCCGGCAGCAATGCATAGATTATCTCTCTCTCTCTCTCTCTCTCTCTCTCTCTCTCTCTCTCTCTCTCTTCTCTCTCTCTCTCTCTCTCTCTCTCTCTCTCTCTCTCTCTCTCTCTCTCTGCCTCAGACTCTCATTCTGTCGTCACCATCCCCCCTGTGCCTCTAGATCAGCCCAGGAGTGGTCTGGGAACCAAAAGAGGGCCTGGAAATAATTTTCAAAGTGACTCCACATTACACATTTTCAACATGGCCAAGCCTTTTTCCTATGAGAACATTTGCAAATAAAATAGGTTACTGCACAAAGAAAGCCCAGGTTGCAGAGGCCTACAAGGAAATCAGCAGAGTCCTCTATAGACAAGTCCAACACAGCCTCTTTTTGCCTTCTCTCCCATGCCTCCACCATAGCCTTTAATTTTGTCCCCTTTGAGCCAATTACCATTCCCTGATTTATGCCTGTTTCTCACTTCATAAGCAACCCTGACTGCTCTATCTCTGACTCTTTTCACCCACATTTAGCTCAGAACACATGTATCGTTTATCAGGCTCTGGCCCCTCTCTCGGGTTCACCCTCTGTGTAAGTATTTACATGTGCGTGTGATGACTAGTAGAGCCTGTGGATTTGTGCAGTGGAGATTGCAGATTCCTTGCCCCTGTTTGCTCTTGGAAGCTCTGGTGGAAGTGGAAAAAGGGAGCTAGTGGTACTGTGGCTGCACCCAAAAAAGGAGGGGCTGGGATGGTGTGACAGATGGGAACTGGGCAGAAGAGGGAGAGAGTGGGAGAGGGTGGGGCCGTTTGGGGATTTACCTTTGGCTTGAAATGTTCAATGTATCTTTTTGCATTGTGGCCAGATAGGGCATTGGCTGGAATAATAAAATAATGTCATTAGATGCAACCCTGACAATAATATAAAAAACTATACATTCAGCAATAGAAATCTTTGATACAAATGTGCATGCAAATTAAACAAGATACTATTTGACACACATCTTTTTGGAAAATGTTTATTGTTGTTATCTTTGAATCATCGTTTACACTAAAACACGCAATTATAACCATAGGTTAAACATATTTTGATTAGCAATTAAATGTGAACTGTGTACGGCTCTATAGATTGTCAGTAGGTAACAATGTAATTTTCCTACATGAACAGTACAGGAAGTTAACCCACCTATGACACAGGGGACTGTGAAATGTTAATTTTTAATTACTGTATCTTTAGCATTAATGAATATTTTTATTTGTAAGTAACAGTAATTAAGCAAAACAGAAATTCAGTACTTTGAGCAAGGCCACACCTGTACCTTAAACTCAATACACATTGTAGTTGCCAGTAATCATCTGGCTGCAGCCACTTCAATTGAATCTAAACATTGGCATAGACACCCAATTTGGCTTTTGTGTATGCATGGGGTAGGCATTTGCCAGGCACGGTCATAATGGGACTACCTGACCATAAGATGAATCAGCTGGAACATGGTGTGATTATCTGGGCATATGAGTGTCTGGCATGCGCCTATCCAAAATACCTATACACAAGCCAAAACTGTTGAATTTGTCAATGTTTATTTTGTAAGGACCTCAGTGCAAGGAGCATATATAAATTAAGTGGTTGAAGGCACACTTGTTTAAGACATTTTTTATTAAACCTGTAGCACTTTTGCAGATGCAATTAAGTCATTAAATCCACTCTCAGCAGACTACTTAGAATTGACACTGACAGGACAAAGGAGGATGTGTTTTGGGCAGGAGGGACAAGCTGGTAGTGTTGGGGAATGGCAATGGGGTCCAAATGGCTGTGGACAGTCAGTGGGTTGGTAAATAACTGAACCACTCCCTCAAATTATGTGTCCCTCCTCACATGTCCTTTCCTTCCCAGCTTTAGTCACGTGCAATATATTCGGCTTACAGCCCGAACTAAAAATGGTCTGAAGTAAAACTATGGCACAAGTAAAGCTCAGTGGTTAGGTATCCCACTGGTCTTAGCCCCTCTGTTCCTTGGCTGTTCTGCTGAGTCACTCCCCTCTCCTCTGTGCCTTGGCTCCTTTGGGAGCTGCTCCTCTAGTTCGCCCCTTGACTGGTCCTTGACTTCAGTGTGAGTCGCTGTCCAAAATAAACTGAAGCAAATTACTTTCGTTTCCTGTGTGCTGTTTCTGTTTAAAGTGCCCTTTGAAATCCTTAAATGCCCCCTCTTGCATGGTGTGTCAATGCAATCAAGTTTGCCATTGATTTGGGAAAGATATGGTAACAAAGGGCACTTCAAAATCACTCTACCTCCCAACCCTAACCGAAAATAGATTGCAGCACACAACCTCTGCACCGGAAAAAAAACACAGGTTACAAAATGGAACATACATCATCTGGACGCACGGATATGCACTAAATCTCACTAAACACCAAAATAACCCATCACAGATACACCAACACAACTATCCACACGCATCAAGCACCACTCTGACCAGGGGCGTTGCTAGGGGGGGCCAAGGGCGCTATAGCCCCTGATTATTTGGTTGTAGCCCCGGATAGAATCTCAGGAGCTACAGCCAAAAGACTAGCTAGCCCCCGATCCCAACAGTACTGACATCAGCTTAGCCCCGGTTCTTTTCCAGACCTAGCAACTCCCCTGACTCTGACAGACCCACAGACAACCATACAAACACACATCTTAGTAACCTGGAGTGCACATTAACTGTTACACAAGCTCACAACATATCTAAAACGTACAGCCAATAGAGCCGCATCTATGGATCTGTACACATCAACATTGTAACATAGAAATCGTGCCCTGTCCCTAGCTACTGCATTAGTCCCCTACCCCACTGCTTGCAGATGCAGAAGCTTCTTGAATGTGAGAAAATGGCAGCAGGTCAGCTATGAAAGATGCAATAAAATAGCATAACAGGACCATAGCAAAGAGTTTCACTCAATCTCCTGAGGGGCAGTAATCTGCATGGCACAAGTAACTTAAGTGACTGACAGCAACAGGAGCGAAAATTGATGTTGGCGCTGCCACAGTTAGTGTACAAAAGATTCTATTGTAGCGGACTAACTGGCTGCTGAGACCATATGTGTGCCTATCAAATCAAGTGGTATAGTACGGAGGGAGGGCCAGTGCACCAATAGTGAACATCTAGGTGACAGTTTTGGGGTCCACTAACAGAGGAGCACAAGGGTGCACTATTTTCTTCCTACCCATTAAATCTATCCCATTGCAATGATGTCATTTCTTTCAAGAGTGTGATTAACTTCATCCTATTTGTAATAAGGACTCTCATTTTTTACGTTAAAACAGAGTGGGATTAATTAATTGACCAGGATCACCCACTTTAGCTAAATAATGAATCAGAGACCTGAACCCACTCTGCAAATTTCACCATGTACCTGACAAGTTTTACTTGGTGCGAGTATTTACATTTTGTATTTCAAGGCCTACAATAATACTGTTTTACAGAGTTTACTTAAAAAACACACAAATTGCACACTAAGCCACACAGCAACATGTAAATCCCTATAGCAACATGTTAAGCCAAACTAATATCACTGTGGCCTTAATTTTCATATCCTGAAGGGTATGGTAAAGGTAACAGAATGCAAGATAATGCCAACCTGAACAATCTATTTCAGACACTCAATAAAAGAAGTTGTGTAATAAACTACAATAGATATGAAGATTATTTGTTACAAACTGCCAGCTCGTTGATATTCATGATGCTGAAAACAATTGATTAGTGACATAAAGCAACTAAGCTAGTAGACATCAAAGATGTAAACACAACTTTAACGGGGTGCTTTTTCTTGCTTACTTTAGCTGACATAGATTGACAAGGTAACTGGTGCTTTGCGAGGTCTTTCAGATAGAGATGTTCCATCATGCATGTGAAAGGCTCTGCTGCTGATACAACAAATGGGCTTAGAGGTTGTTAAGGTGCTCAGGCAGGCAATGGGAGTACATCTATTTGGTGACAGTCCCATGCGCACAACCCTGGGGCGAGGGTGGATGGTCGTGTGTGCCTCCATGTACCTCCTCCAGCCCCAGCAGCACAGTGTGGGTCGTGGCACCTGGCATATGCGACCACCGACCCCCAATCTAGTACACCTGGGCACAGGCATGACACTTGCTCACATATCCCAAGAGCCCACCCTCAGTTAATCTGAAGGGAAAGTTTAAGACTTTCTAGAAATAGAGCAGGTTCTGTATTATAGTGGGTATCTGCACTGCTGTTTCTCACTTGATCTGAAATAGCCTCATCCACTGGACACCACCATCTCCCCGACCTAAGCTGCTTTTAATATAACCACATATCCTTGCACTTGCAGGCTGTACTGGCTGTTCATGATGTCAGGGAAGGTGCTTGGAGTCATTCAGAGAGCTAGTTTATGTCCGCATTTCAAGCCACATGTTTGGTACTTCTGATCCTCCCAGGTGATAATACATAATATACAAATGTACCAAGGAAGGAGGTAATTGAACTCTTTCCATTAACAACTACCCCCAACCTCATAGATTACTCTCCGCACCAAAAACGTCAGCCTTTTCTACAATGTATTCCCCGCTGTGATGATGCAGAGAGAGTTCATTGAATCCCTGTTTGTAATGTTCAAAGACATGAATGTGGCGTTATGCACCCGTTCCACAGACATCGCCGGGGGGGTAACTGCCTGAGGCCTGAGTTAACGGCCCAAGCAAAGTGGAACGTGTACATAAGTTCATTGGCACCCATCCCATTTGCTGGGACAGAGCTAATGTACAGTATTTTAGCTCTGTGAATGGGGTGCCTCGCAGCGTCCCATTTGCAGAACGAAAAGACTGTTCTAAGATGGCCGCCATGGAAAGGGAAGGCGGGGTTCCTATCTCGCTTTGCTTCTTGACCGCATTGGCTTGATCTTGGGGGGACTGTGTTATCTTCATGTGTTTTAATTCCCTTCTCTGAGAAAACCATTTGTTTTTCTCATGTGAAAATTGAAATGCTCCCAGTAGCTATTACTTGGCCACATGCTAGATGTTGGGAGGGGGAAGTCTGCATTTTTGATCTGTTACCATCTTGGGGAAGGGGTGTGAACTTCCAGAGTCGGCCCAGTCACTGAAACTGGTGGTAGCTAGGATTTACACTCAGTGGAACCCTGTAATCCAAGGATTGGCAAGCTTGACAAATTCCCCACAATGTGTGAAAACCATATCTGCGATAGTCCATTTTCTTTCCGGCACTTGAAGTCTCACGTGATTTTGAAATCTATGAGATTTCCCTTTGAGTATTTTAGGCCTTTTTTAATATTCATTGAGTACCATTGCTTCGTAATATTCTCTCTCTCTCTCTCTCTCTCTCTCTCTCTCTCTCTCTCTCTCTCTCTCTCTCTCTCTCTCTCTCTCTCTCTCTCTCTCTCTCTCTCTCTCTCTCTCTCTCTCTCTCTCTCTCTCTCTCTCTCTCTCTCTCTCTCTCTCTCTCCCTCTCTCTCCATCCCTCGCTCTCTCTCTCTCTCTCTCTCTCTCTCTCTCTCGCTCTCTCTCTCACACACACACACACCTCCACCTCCCACCATCCTTCATGAAGAATTTTGCATGTTGTGACAATTCTCTTTTAAAATGATACATGAAATAGACCTGTATTCATGCTTAGACCATTGGAGGTGCATCTCCCTCTCCTGAAAGATAGCTCAGGGCACCAATGCATCCACCGCAGACATATGTGTGTGTGTAATCTGCAAGTCTCAGGTTTGAATTCTAGGCATTACGATGGTAGGTGAAAGATTGGTTAATGAATGAGTCTTATTTTGTGTGTTCTTCCTCATCAATGAGTTCACTGTCAAACCTTCTAGGAATGTAAATAAGTAATGTACAAACTATAATATAAAATGCGTGAATATATTAAACTAGGATCAGCAAGGCCACTACCTGGCAACCTGGGCATATTATGGCAGTGGCTGGCAAATGCCTATCTAATACCTATACAAGCGCCAAACCCATTGGCTTTGTCAAGGCTGGCTTTTAACAGTGTAAGGAGCAGATACAAGGGCAGTCATACTGCTTATAAACTAAGATACAGAAGGAACATTTATTTAAGGCAACTTTATTGCATTAAAAGCTAGTTTAGATGGTCTGTAGCTGTCATTAAGCCATGCCTTCCAGAAGGCTGCTCAGAAAGCAGAGAGCTAGACTCAAAGAGATCCCTGTCGATGGGTGGGTACAGCACTCACAGGTTGTGTGTCCATCTTTACATCTGATCTTTCTTGTATCTTCACTTCCCATGACAATAGTTTAAGTTCATAGGTTGCTCTCTCCGTGCGCCTAATAATCAAAACCAAAAAGGCACAGACCAGCATGTTTGTTTCTGTACCCATTTGTAGGTAACATGTAAAAAAGTAGGTTTATTATTATACTTATACTTATGTGTCATGAGTTGCAAACATAGCAAATTATATTTGGCATCAATTTAACCAAATACATGTAAAGCATCCTGTATAAGCTCGGCCCCCAAGGCTCATGCAGCTCCCACTATTATAAGGCAGTGGAAAATCACTGTGCAGTATCTATTTTAAGACCTCATCCCTCAGTGTTCTCCACACTCCCCTCCCCCTTACTCTTCATGCATTATGCATTTGGGGACAGCTCTTTCCTTCTCATTAGCCTTCCATAACACTCCCAACTTCGCTTTCTGTACACGCGGCGCGCAGTGCTGAAAATGCGCCCAAACAAGGCTATTGGCTAAGGTCTGTACAAAGATCTGAACTTCTTAGCAACAAAACGAATCCCGGAGAAACCATATAACATATGTCATAATGCAAGATTTCCTCTGCAGAAGAGAGACACAACATACACAGAGCAGCAAACTCTTACCAGCCCTTGTAGACTGTCAAAGGACCAGTGCAACTGATCTACACCGTCCCTTGCCAATATCAGGGTCAGTGAACGACCTGCCCAACATAAAAGAGTAGTAAAGCATCGCAACTGTCATGCAATACACCAAGGAAATGACAAGCAGCCACTATGATTTCCCTATCTCTGCTGCTCTTTTCTTTTCCTGTGCAGATCAATGGTGGAGTACCCTGGCAAGGGCACAATGCACCACTTTCCAACAAAAACACTACAGTAGGTACTGACGTACGTTAACATAACATAGCACAACATAACGTACCATAGTCAAACATACGGTTTAGGTGAGCCCCCTGGAATGATATAGAAAGAGGTTCTTACAAAGTGCCTTAAAAGTAGATCACACCATTTGGCTGGTCACACCTTGTAACATTTGGGTGACCAGTGACTTGGGGTTTGGGAATGCCATGACAAACGACTTGTGGGTTTCATGAGCCCACAATCGATAATAGTAGCTCTATTTCTATCAGTAGCCCACCACAAAGGCGGTAAAGCTGGACTTCTATTTCTATTGGTAGCCCACCACAAAGGTTGTAGAGCTGGCCTTCTATTTGTATTGGTAGCCCACCAGAAAGGCAGTAAAGCTGGCCTTCTATTTCTATTGGTAGCCCACCACAAAGGTTGTAGAGCTGGCCTTGTATTTCTATTGGTAGCCCACCACAAAGGTTGTAGAGCTGGTGTTCTGTTTCTATTGGTAGCCCACCACGCAGGCAGTAAAACTGGTCTTCTAGTTCTATTGGTAGCCCACCGCAAAGGTTGTAGAGCTGGTGTTCTATTTCTATGGGTAGCCCACCACAAAGGCGGTGAAGCTGGCCTTCTATTTCTATTGATAGCCCACCACAAAGGTTGTAGAGTTGGCCTTCTGTTACATTCTTGATTGTGTTCTTGGCCTTTCCATGTCTTGTATCATTTTGTATGAACTAGCAAAGCACATCATCCTGCTTTCTGGATTATAGTCAACCCCATATCCTCTTCCATCCTTCTGTGATGATCTGGATTCTGTACTATGTTCTCTTCGCTCTATTGACATACAATGTTTTCGTCTTGGTGACTTTATTCTCCACCTCCAAAACAATCCATGCACCCTCTCCATTTCTTCACTTACTCCAATCCTATTATTTATACAACATTCTACTTCCCCTTCTAATATTTCTGATTCTTCATTAGACTTGATATGGTCCTCTAGCCCTGTTAACTCACCTATTACTGTTACTCCTTTTTCTCTTCTGATCATTCTCTCCTTCCCTCCTCTTCCTTCTCTCCTTTCTTGCCCTTCTCTAACACTCGTCATAATCTTTATTTTGTTGATAGTCCCTACTTGTTTCTCTCTCCAAATTGTTTTGTCCCTCAGCTGATTCTCCTTCATCTTCTCTTAGCTATGATCTGCTTTCTGCCCTTGATCTCCTCTACACAGCTCAACCTTTCCACCCTTCTCATAAAATTCCACAATCCTGCCTAGCTCCTGATCTCTTATTCCTTTGCTCTTCCCTTTGCAGAAAGACACTGTAAAACATCCCAGTAATCTTAATTCTCTCGCTTCCATACATCCGATTTATGATTCTAATGTGCTAGCTGCTAAATTAAAATATTACTCCGGGCTTACCATTTCACTTTCCCCTTATCCTCCACATCTGGATCAACTCTTGAATCATATTCTTTCTCCTCCTATGGCCCTTCATCCTATTCATCCCTTTATTCCACTGATTGCGCTGATCAATGTACTGTTAAAGTCTCGCTCCTGTGCTCTTCTGTTCAATCTTCTACCAGTCCTAATGAGACACCTCATTGCCAGTCAACACCTGTTTCCACTTTGCTTGCTCCCCTTTCTCTCATTTCTGACTCTGACACTGCTTGCTGTTTTCTTGTGCTCTCCCTACTGCTTTTCCTCTTGACTCTGTTCCTTCTTCCCTTATCCTTAAGGGTTTTCATCAACTCCAACCTTTCGTGACTACCCATTTTTAGCACTCCCCTTTCTACATCCATTTAAACACAATTATTTTGCCTAGCCTTCAGAAGCCTTCTCTTGATCTATGTGCTTTTGCTAGTTATCGTCCAACTGTATTTCTTCCTTACTTATCTACTATTCTTGAATGGGTTGTCTACACTCAATTCTCTAACGATCTAGACCATCACTATCTCCTCTCTCCATATCAATCTGGGTGTAGTCCCTTTAACTCCACTGAAACTGCTCTTCCTAGTGTAACTAATTCCCTTGTTTCTGCTCATCACGTTAATCACTCTTCGATTTTGATTCTGCTAGATCTCTCAGCTGCTTTTTACACTGTTGGCCATCCTACACTCCGCTCTACCCTCTCGTCTTCAGGGTTTTCTGGTTCTGTCCTTCAGTGGTTCCAGTATAACTTTTCTGATTGTTCATTTTCAATTTCCTGTGCTTTTCTTTTGCAGTATGGTGTGCCTTAAAGGTATTTTCCTTGGCTGTCTTAATTTCCCCCTCTACACATCTCCTCTGGGTTCTATTGTCAATTTTTTTTGTCTTTCTTGTGACTTCTATGCTGGTGACTTACCGATTTTGTGTCTATTTCTCCTCCTTTTCTACCCCACTCATGGATCTCTTGTCGGTTTCTCCACCTTAACTCTTCCAAAACAAATACTCTATTCTTCCCTGCTTCTACTATTTCTACTTCTCTCTCTCTCTTTAATTTCTTTTCCCCTTTCTTCAATTCCTTTTATCACAACCTACTCGTAATCTTGGAGTATTTATTTATTCCACACTTTCTTTTTCGACACATATCCCAATTATTTCTTCTTTTTGCCATGTACAACTTTGCAATATTCACAAAGTCCACCCTTTCCTTTCCTTTCCTGCCATAAAACCTCTTATTTCGATTTTTTTGTCATCTTGACTATTGTGTGTTCTTTACTAATTGATATTCCGGCCTATCAACTTGCTCTCTTGAGCGCCATTTTCAAATCTACCAGTCATACTTTCTTTTCTCTCTCCTCATGCACTTCTCGTCTTGTTTTCCTTTTTCTCTGCATTGTCTGCACATATATTCATGCTCTGGCTCCTCTTTTATCTTTCCTCTCTTGTCTCAATCTATGATCCTGCTTGCACTTTGCGCTCCCAAACTCTTTTTCTCCTGTCGGTTCCTGAGCCACAATGTTTTGTTATGTTATGTTATTTTGCATTTATATAGCGCCTTATATACCATTGGTATGGTCTGAAGGCGCTGGTAGTTTGAACGCCCTTGGGAACCGAAGTTCATATCAGTAGAGAGAGACAAAAGGTGTGTGTGAGCACCGGGTATGTGTACAGCTCGTGCAGTAACAGTGTAATAGCTGCTTTCTAGCGGTAGGTGTGGTGGTTGAGAGGTCAGGAGTATGTGTTCGTTCTCGCAGGATTTATCCAGATCGGATGTGGCTGCGTTAGGCCTGAGGAGAACGCATCGCTGGGGGGTGTCTAGCCAGCAGTGATTACTTAGAATGATGTGGAGTGAGTGGCGAATGTTGATATGAGAACAGTTATACCGAATGGTGTCATAGTATCTCTGTGTTCTAGTTGAGTGGTGATGTAAGGAGAGAGTAAGCGTGTTGGTGAGATATGATGGGTTACATGCCCTATCAGAGACTTCTAAATTCACAGAGAGGTTATCTGAGCACAATCTTGTTTCTGCTTTTTGTGTCTGCTTGCACCTAAACATGGGAACTCTCACCATCCTAATATCAGATCTTCTCCTATACCACTCTACTCTTAAAGCTCATCTACTCCCCTTACATGTGTAATTCATCTTCATTCAATATATTGCCTATCTATAGATAATGTATGTCGCTTTCACTATTCCAAAGTGCTTTGGCAAATGTGCCTTATAAATCAATAAATACAAAATGCATATATTAGAAAAAGTATATTTCGCAATTAAAGTGCGAAACCCACCCATGCTGGAAATAGACACACATATTTGTGGTGCTGGTGACCCTATTCTAAAAATTGAAAAATAAATGTTTCTAGTACAAGACACAGAAAATAAAAATACAATATTGCAATAACAGGTGTACCGTACACTAGCAATGGCATAATTGCTATCCCTAATGCTAGGTCCACTTGTGTTTAAAACAGAAAATAATATTTGAAGCATGGGCAGGCACCAGCACTAAGCGTGCGGTGTGCGCAAACTCCCACCACATGTCAGTTCTTTTTTATCCACCGCAGACAACTGCACACGACCACAGTGCTGCACTGCAGCCCCTGATCGATCTGAGGAGGTGAAGCTGAGGGTGAAGCAGGTACTCTGCCCACTGCCCTTTCATTGTACCACACTCCAGAATGAAAATAGCACAATTCACCAATTCCTTGTGCCTGTGGTGTACTCAGAGAGAAGTGGATAGTGCAGTGGCTATGTTCTTTGTTTGTTTGTTGAGGGTAACAACACCAGCGCAATATTGTAAATCGCATCAGCTCCTTGTGTGCACGGTTAGTTAATGATATTTGTAGAGATTTCCTGTAAGTAGAAATTACAACACTTATGAGATAAGGTAGCACACCTTAAGTTTGCTAACGTGCATTTTGGAACATCCAGATTCTATATATTCATATATATAAACATTGGCGCATCGCTGCAATCTATTCACTACGTAGCCAGCCTTAGTATTACTTTGTCTACTTGCGTTACAGCATCTGTACAAGTGTAACATTACTTTGCATTTTCTTCAGTGTTTCTTCGCACAAGCATCTTCATTTCGATCCCGAAATGTTGCTTAACTTCGACACCTCCTCTTCAGATCTTATAGAGTGCTTATGTTCCTCCTTCATTTGTGTCTTTTTCTAGGTGCGTCAGTTCTACTTTACGTGACTTCACCAGTCCTCTTTCTCATTCATTTTCATACTTCTTCCGGGACTCTGTCCAGAAGACCATTATTTCTTCATGAACGCATGCAGGGTTTTCTCAATGGAATACTTTGTCTCAAGAATTCTTTGCAGTATAGGCATCCTCACTGGTACTGCATGTGTCACAATTTCTGGTTCCCAACATATAAGGAACATGGGCCGGAGCTTCTGGTAGGGATATTTGGCTCTTCCTCTACAATTTAATTACATCTCTTTCAATATTTCGTAGATTTGGGCTGGCAATTAGATAAAAATTCCATTATGCAACAAATAACTCAACCAATGCGTGCTTCAGAGGTTGCAACTTCTGTCTGCCTTCCGTAGATTTGGACTGTTCACAATACTTCATTTCCCAGTATGCATCAAACGATTCAACTTCTCTCTTAGACATTCATCGACTTTGGCTGGGCATTGGCCTTCATTTCCCAGCATGACTCCAACCACATTAATAATATCTTCAATGTCATCAGTCTGTGGATGAGGGACAATTGGCTGTACCCGAATGACCGAAAAACAGAACTATTATTGCTGGCAGAACCGAATACCATCAAGAAATGTGGTTATTCTTACGACTCCATATGTCTTTAAACACCTACACCAACCTGATATTGAGGAAAGAAACAAAACAAGAGCGAATGGGCTGCAGTGTGCTCAGCAATGAATCCACGATAGTGCTTCCCAGCCCTGTTACATCAGAGCTGTTCTGGAAGAACTTTTGAATGCAACACATATGGAGATGGCAGATAGCCAGGACATGGGGCCTCATTACGAGTCGGGCCGTCTGGTATAAAAGTGCCGGTATTCGTGGATAACAGCACTTTACTGGACCGCCCGACTATGGGTTTGCCTGTGGGGCACTTGGGTTATCTTCAGCTAAAAGCTGGAGGTAAACCAGGTGCCGTACCGGCCAACAAAGCCTTCATTACCGGCACCTATGGGACTCCATGAATGGGGATTTACGTGGCGTGTTTGCCACCAGGATACTGGCAAGGCTATAATGAGTCCCATGGTTTGGGAGGACTGAGCACAATATCTGCAGTGGCACCAAAATAAAGTAGAGCTTTCTGTCAATGGACGCCATCGGCAGGTCTAGAAAGATATGGAGATTTTCCAGGTGGTAACTGACCACTGATGGGAACTCAGAGGCATGTGAGAGGCACCACTGCCACCTGGTTCTGCAGTATATAGTAGCAATGATTTCCAAATACTGCACAAAGAAAAAAGAAATATTGCAGCACACACATGTTCCTTTTGCGGTATTTATTCTTAGCCGAAACAGATATAGGTGGCAACTAATTTATAGAATTCCATTTGTTTTCTAAAGTCCTTCTTATGTCTCCTGATTGAGAGCAAAATCTCAGACAGGGAGTGTCTTCCTACAGCTGATGCCTGATGTTAGGGAATACTAGTGCTGTGGGCACTGGTTATCAGAAATTCACATGGATTTGGCAACAGGCTAATTAGAGTAAGTGGCAGCT
Source organism: Ambystoma mexicanum (assembly GCF_040938575.1). Classification (NCBI taxonomy): domain Eukaryota; kingdom Metazoa; phylum Chordata; class Amphibia; order Caudata; family Ambystomatidae; genus Ambystoma; species Ambystoma mexicanum. The sequence continues at coordinate 1,243,032,523 of NC_090927.1, read as the reverse complement.
GGAGAAAATATCATATTTTACACAATATTAGTAGCACGCCAAAATGTTTATGGTACATTTAAACATTACAAATATTTGACTTTTTTGTTTGAAGTGGAAAATTGGTTAAGCTCTGTAGTCTGTACAATAAATCATTTTCCTTTTTAATTCAATTGAACAGTGAGATAAACGTGAAACGTTTCTGTTAACAATGCAGCCAACGCATTGGGAATTGAAAGCCAATATAGGCCCAGCGCACACAACATTACAGGGCAAACAAAAAAATGCAATTAAAAATAAATGTAAGGATTCTTCAGTATCTTGTTAGAATAAATGCGACACCAAAAACAGTAAACATTTTAAGTGAATAAATGCCTCTATTACGTAGAAGGTTGACAAGGCCGCTCCTAGAATATATATTTGTTTGAACGCTTTCAGAAAGGAGAGGACTGTCTCATTAATGTCTTTTAACTGATGCCATTTACGGTGGTTAGCCCTTTTACAAGCTGTTACAATAGGTGAACAGTTTGCACGTGTTACTTGGTTGCCAGATGTCCAGTGCCCTGCAGAGAAACAAGTGGCCCGATTCATGGAACTTTTAGCGCAGTGCAAAGGGACTTTGCACTGTCAACAAACACCCTGATTCCCAGAGCGGTGCAAAGTGTATTTTTGCAAGGGAAAAGTCATTTTGCGCTGAAAAAATACACTTTGCACCGCTCTGTGAATCAGGGAGTTTGCTGGCAGTGCAAAATCACTACGTTACAAATTGACTTTGCACCGCGCTAAAAATTCCATGAATCCGGCCCAATGTTTCTTGCTGGCTGGAGGTTTGCTGACAAGAAGAGAGACATGATAAATACAAGAAGAATCACACATTCTTTTGTAACATGCAAATGCAATCATGATCAGATTCCACTCATGTGGGAGCAAAGGGAGACTCCTGCCCCAGTTGCTGAAGGTCAGAGGGGGATACACAGCGTCTATTTTTTTATGTATTTATTTATTGGGTATATAAGGAGCTTATACATCAAAACAAATTGGGTTTCAAAGCGCCCAGAGGGCAAAGGGAAGGGAACAAAAGAAACAACAGTACAATGGAATATGCAAAATACAGATAGCGGTCCTACTAGGCCTTGTGAACATTAGGATAGTGACAGTGCAGAGAGATGGAAGGGTCAGGGGAGGGGGGGTTAAGTGCTAGAGGATCCATAGAGGGATGAGGTTCCCGGGGAGATAGTTGCAAGGCAACAAGTAAGTGCAAGAGCTGGTTGGGAGGGAAACAGCTAAGTGTCAGGTAGTGGCCACTAGATGGAAGAGTGGTCACCAGCCCACACAATATGTGCAGGCCTGTGGGGGAGCACAGGCCATGTGGTGCTCGAAGGCAAGTGCAGCCGGAGGGTGGATGCTGCAGGCAATCAGACAGAAAGGCCAGTACCTAGAAAGATACATAAGGGCCCAGACCACCAATTACAGCTACTGTGGGTTTCGCACGGGAGGGAGAGAGGGAAGGAGGAGGAAAAGAGGAAAGTCTTGAGGTGTTTGCGGAACTTGATGAGATAGGGCTCAAGATGGAGAGAGGGGGTAGGCTGTTACAGAGGAGAGGGAACGGCTGCCCGCTCTCTGCTTAGAGAAGCACTTGACTAGCAGAGAGTTGGAGCTGGAAGATCGACTGGGATCTGGAGGGAGAGTATGTGGTTGCACTTGCACGATCTGATTGCATCTCTGCCTGACGATCGTCTGTCTGTTCTCCCTTGTCTTCACCCCTTAATGTGCACTTGAAAAAAACACGGAATCACCATCAGGCCTATTTGCTGTGTCTCAACTGTTATATGTATCTTTTTCACTTACTCTGCCTGTGAAGACCATTGTCGTCTCAGAATTTCAAGGGCTCTGAGAGACTATTGTATTTTCCCTGTGTTCCCACCCTCCTTGAGCGCTTTGAAACATGCATGGGTGCTTTATAAATAAACAATACCATGCCATACCATACCATACCATACCATACCATACCACAGCAAGTTGCAGAGAGCCTATGCTTCTGGCGGTGAACTTCCCACTATTGCCACTGAGAGCCCCTGCCTTGAGTTTCCATTTCTCTATGCTCTACAATTACCTGTAATGGGCAAGGCTATAGCTTCAATGGAAAGCTTGAACATGTTATTTTGTATAATAGGGGGTGGGTTACGGGTATCCTGAGTAATTAGTGCAGTCTGGTAATTGTTGGTCGTGGGTGCCACATACTTACTGGGGGGTCTATCCATCTGTCCTGCATACTGCACAGCCTGCACACAGTACCTGTCCACACCCAACACCACTCTTGATCATGCCAAGTCTGTCTGTGGGGGGTTGGGTACAATATTGTTAGTTAATACAAGTGAGAGACTGGTTCAATCCTCATCCCTTTGGCCTTTATGGTCTTTATGGGCATTGTGATGACCCATAAACCAGAGCACTGACCTGCACTTCACTGGCTACTCACCTTATGGCCGACCTCAGCTCCACGTACTCTAAGCTACACATCTGGTGTCGGATCTCAGATCCGCCGAGAGCCGGCCCAATGACCAGCACTGTGTCACCAGTGCAAGGGGCCTTTATTCAAACTTTTCACGCTGCAACAAAGGACCTATGAGCAAAGGAGAGGCAGTGCACACACTGATTACTTCATGCGCGGCTGTTTCTTTTGCTCACTGATGTTGAAAACAGAGAGCAGGTTTCTGCAGCCAGTCTAGGTAAGACCACGTTAACTCTTGCATGAGGCCACACATGCCGCTTTCTTTCAAAACTGGTATAAGTATTCTATTTGCTAAAAATCGTCAAGACAGACACCTACATCCAGGGATTGTCCCAGAAATCCTGGTCCTTTGGTCACTCTACCATTCAACCGGACTCCGGACTCCGGTCTGCCGGATACCTGAGCTGTCTATTGACTCCACTTTCTGAGAAGGGCTACAGTGCTAAAACGGGAGAGCTATGATAGCTGGTCGCTACACCTTTGACTGTGACATGCTGGGCACTCTGTGCTTCTTAAACTGAATGGTAAGAGTCAGGGACACAAAGGATGTGGAGCAGGCTCGGCTGAAGATGTTTGGGGGTTCCATTTCAACATGATGGTTGGGCCCCCCTTGGCTTACAGAAGAAAACAGTCTGAGACGTGGGGGGAGCATTCATTATAAGGGAGATAAAGATAAGGTTACTAGCTGCTAATGAGACAGCGAGCCGGCAGGGAGCTGAAACACTGAATGCCCGCTGAATAGTAATGAATCCTTCTTTGTAAGCAAGTGGCTGACATGGAGGAACCAGTGTTGAGAGGCAACGAGGTGACAACACTTCTGTTTCTCCCAATGGAAATGACGGTGGGTTGGACTCTAGCAAAAGCAGCTTGTAACGCGAGTGCTGCAAAGCGCACACTGTAAGCCCCAGGACATAAGTACTGCTGGTAAGACAGCTCAGCGTGTTGAGCGCTCGCCTCTCTGAGCGCCCGCTGCTGCGATATGAGAGTGAATTGCAGGTCGCAGGTTCGAATCCTGGCAAGGCCAACTCAGCCTATCATCCATCCGAGGTCGATAAAGGAGTACCAATTTCTGTTGGGTGATAGTGTATGTAAATATGTGCTCTGTAAAGCGATTTGGATAAAGGTACTATATAAATAACACATCATTATCATTAATATCTTGCCGTGTGATTAGACTGCTGACTATATGGGGGCAGTTGCTGGGTACCCCCTGAGGCTCAAGGCTGCTTTCAACTGGGGTCCTTCCTCTCTGACATCTTTTTCTCCACCTGAGGTGTCCCCCAGGGATCTAATCTCTCTCCCTGGCTGTTCAAGCAGTATCTGGCACTCCTTGCCCACCGCATCGCTGCTCTCTGCCCCAACTTTCAGTGCTATGCGGACGATACCCAGCTCATTTTCAGGCTACCCTCGGCCTCCTCCTCTCCTTCCCTCATCTCGGACTGTCTGTCTGCTATCCAGGAATGGTGTGCCGCCAATGACCTCTGCCTTAATGCCAGTAAGACTGAGATTCTACTCATCGGCACACCGACTCCCTCCTTCCCTGCAGCTCTCTGGCCAGCCTCTCTTGGCCCTCCTCCTGCTCCTACCTGCAAGGCAAAAAACCTTGGGGTCATCTTCGACTCCACACTCTCCTTCTCTCCTCATATCCCTGACGTCTCTAAGAAGTCACACTACCAGCTGCACCTCCTAAGAGGTATTCTTCCCTTCCTCTCCTTCCCCCAGAAGCTCACTGTCTCCCGAGCCCTGGTTCTCTCGAAGCTGGACTACTGTAACAGCCTCTATCTTAATCTGCCTGCCTCCACTCTCCGCCCTCTGCAACTCATCCAGAACAGAACTGCAAGCCTTGTCCTTGGCCTCAAGCCCAGGGACCGTATCTCTCCAGGACTGAAATCTCTACACTGGCTCCCAGTGGCTGCGAGGATTAAGTTCAAAACCTTCTGCATTGTCCACAAGGCCATCTGGGACCTGGGGCCTAAATACCTTCAACTCTCTTTTCCTAAATATCTTCCTTCCCAAGCCCTTCGCTCATCCATCTCCAACTCCCTCAGGGTTAGCCGCTTCTCGAAGCAACGAGCTGGGGGTAGATCTCTCTCTGCGGCAGGGGCCTCCCTCTGGAACAGCCTTCCTGCCTCCCTGAAACTCGAGGAGAACCATCTCCGGTTCCGGAAGCACCTCATAACCTTCTGCTTTCTCTCTCCCTCTCCCCTGCTAAATTCTTCACTGAAACTGCACTGAATCTGCAACTGGGCCACTCTCACCGACCTCGGTCCTGGGCCCAACCACTCTCCTCTTGCACTGCCTCCCTGGCAACCCCTGCACCGCGGGACTGTCTCTGTATCCCTACAGCCCCCCCTTCCCAGCACTTGTCTGCATTTACCTTGCACTTGCCACCAGCTGGCCCTATCTATTTATTTTTATTCTACTTACTTTGTACTGCACTTCACCCCTCCCCTTCCCCTTGCACTTTTTCCCTTCTCCCTACCCCTGCACTTGCGCGATCTGAATGACACCTGGCCTAGTAGGATCGTTGTCTGTCTTCCCCTTGTTCCTCCCTCCCTGCCTCGTCGCGCCTTGAAACACTTGTGTATAGGTGCGTTATAAATGCCATATCATATCATATCATGTGAAAAAAGGTGGATCAGTAGAAGCACTCCCTAATATTGTATATTTAGAAATTCATTTAATCAATGGTGTAAAGTAATGTCAATACTTTTTTGAGGTGCAGGGGAGGAAACGTGAACCTGGCACAGGATCACTGCAACAGTATATGTAGAGGAGAAACGAGGATCCAAAGGTAGGAACCCTCCCGTCCCCTGCACTCTATCATAAATCCATCAAAGGATGGTTCAACAACTTTCAATAGCGTTAGTAATAGTTAAACAATAGTTTTCAGATTAGGTAAATAATAAAGATAAACATTCAGTGATTTCATAAAGGCACCAAAAGGTGGTTTTAATTATAGTCACAATTAGTTAACCATAAAGCCTTAGAGTAAAAAAGCCAAAATGACTGTCTACAAAATACCATGAAAACAATAAGCAATGATAGTCCATGTATACAATTTGTGGCTGACGCGTTTCGGGATACACATCCCTTCTTCTTGTGCCTAGTCGATTTGGACTGTGGAACCTAAATAAACATAAAGAGCTGTTTCAATAGACAACATATTCATATGTTAGAAATTAAACAAAGTGATTATTATTAATCTCACATAGACATTACATGTATAGGTCTATCCCATTGGGTGCAGTTCAAAGGCATCTGTAAAGGATATTCATCCGGGTCATCCCAGCTAGGGGGGTCCCACCTGTGGCCAGTGCGCCAGAGAGTGCACATTAATTACATCAGAAGTAGTCAAACAGAGTTGCTATTGGTTGCCTATCCGTGACAACGGCCTCCATTGCATATATCAAGGCCATTCAAATAATGGCATGCCTATCAGTTACATCAGCCTCCATTAAATACATCCAAGCAATTCAAATGATGGCATACCTTAAGTTTAATGAAGGTGGAGTATATGTTTTCACTTAGAGCATGGTAAACCCGTATGTTCCAATTCTTCCCGCCGGTCAGTGAAGGAAAATGTTATTTTCAAAAGTGCATAGTGCCTAAGGGTCAAACAAAAATAAAGCGATTCTAAAGATTGAATACTAACTTCCCACATAAGAGGTAATAAAAATGGTGTAACCTTTTTGAGCCACATTCTAAAAGCAATAGCCTTGCAAAAAGCTAAAGGTGCGTGTGTCCCACGTTACTTGTACATCAACACAATTGTGTGGTTTCTATATAGTTAGCGCTAAAAAGCAGGGCCAAATGTAAAGCCGCGGCTTACCTCTAAAGTTGCAAGATATGACGGGAGAAAACGAGTGTGTTCTCTGCTAGCACGGTGATCTTAAAGTATCCCAAAAAATATTTCGCAAACCAAACTGTAATGTTCTGTATGGAGAAATAAGGGGACAAGAGAGCTCAATCAGTGCGGATCTGTGTCTGCACTAAGTTGGCCCCCTGTGAAAACATATTATATTTACCTCTGCAATGGAATCCAAAGGGATACACGGACACGTGTAGAAAGACAGCCGCATTTACGGATGAACGCTTCCCGAATGCGAGCGCCTCCGAGCAAAAGGATGCGTCCCCCGTGCAGGCTGAGTTGGGTCTACTGGTTTCCCTGACAACCCTCGACACAAACAGTAGCCCATCTAGGACTAAGCGTGTGCGTGGTAAACATTGAAGACGTCCTAATTGAGCACACAATGCACAACGTGGCTCTTAAACTGGTGCATATGGGAGCGCCATTTTAAAATGTCCATTGTAATGTGGAAAAAGTGTCTGCTCATCAATGTAAAACAATATAAAGGCACATAAAACACAATGCCGTGTAAAAATAAAAATAATAAATCCTTCATGTTGGTAAAGACCAAAACCAAGTAAGTTATATGAATTGACTATGGTAAATGAGAATGCGCGCTAAGCACTGTGGCCACAGTAGGGATCCCCCAGATGGAACAACAACATTTTAATTTCTATAACATAATTCAGGTTGAATGTGCATGTCTGAAAAACGAACTGGCGTCCAAGTGGAAAACACCCCAAAGAAAAGGACAAGGAAGAATGATCATACTCCCCATTATCTGCCAATATGCTATAGATGGAACCCACAACGTACTGCAGAGCTTGAGCTTATGAACAGTGGGCCAGTCAACATGTCCCGGACTAATTAGACCTTAACAATTATTCCACTGTGGATAACAAATAATGGCGTTTGTTATGTCTATTCAGGTAGAATTCTTTAACCTTTAAAACAGTTCAATCAATTAACTAGAGAAAGAATTCAGGAGAATTGTGTAGAAAGAAAATCTAGTAAAAGGTTTTAAATAGGGGGTGAACTGATTAAAATGTCCTCAACCCCAAGTAGTTTAAACCAGAGGGGACAAATGAAAAAAGGAAATGAAAAAAGGGGTATCTTTTTACACTACATAGTGGTGACACCATTATTCTACAAAAGAACAAGGGGTCTGGTCTAAGTTCAGATAAAGCACCTCAGGGAAAACTCCTCATTGAGCCCTTGTGGGTTAAGTGTGTCTAGCTGGTGTATCCAAAATTTCTCCCTGCGGGAGAGGATGGATTGGTAGTCTCCCCCTCTATGTCGCTTCTTGACGACCTCCAAAACTTGAAACTTAATCTGGGACACCGTATGGTGGTGTTCTATGAAATGTCTTGCCAATGGAGATTTCGTGTTCTTGCACCTGATGTTGGATTTGTGCTCTGTTACTCTTTGCTTCACCGCTCTTGTGGTCTGGCCCACGTATAGTTTACCACAGGGGCATTTAATTGAATAGATAACACCTGTCGACATGCAGGTCGCGTAGTCCCGGAGTTTGAATTTCTTGCCCGTAAGGGGATGTGATATATTTTCACCTTTAATTATATTGTTACAATGGGAACATCCCAGACATGGGAATGTGCCCTTCTTTTTTGTTTGTAGAAACGTCTGTTTATCTTTAGGAGGCTTCTCGGCTCGCACAAGTTTATTCCTCAAGTTCTGGCCTCTTTTGAAGGCCATCATTGGGTATTTGGGAAATAGTCTTTCAAGCAATGGATCATTATGGAGATTGCTCCAATGCTTCTTGATTGCTCTCCCTACTTGAAAACTTTGCCGGGAGTACTTTGAGATGTAAAGTAATGGAGTCTCCTTATTTTTGATTTTAGACGTGAGAAGTTGTTCCTTGCTAACCTTAGAGGATCTCTCCTTAGCTTCTTCCAAGATGGGTTGTGGGTAGCCCCTCTTTTCAAATGTACCCAACAACTTGGTGCATTCAACGTCAAGTCCTTCTGGGTCAGAGACAATCCTTTTCAACCTTAGGATTTGGCTGTAGGGCAAACTACTTAGCATTGACTTCGGATGGAAACTCGAGAAGTGCAATAGGTTGTTCACATCTGTCAGTTTGTGGTAGACGTCAGTTGCAATTCGATTATTCTTGATCTCCAGGCTGACATCCAGAAAATGTAGGGATGGTGTGCCTACCTCCATCGTGAATTTGATGCTTTGATGTACTGAGTTTAAGAAGTTGAAGAAAGCTGTAAGTTCATCCTTAGTGCCACACCAAATTCCAAAGATATCATCGATGTAGCGTTTCCATAACAGTATTCTGCTTGACCAATTCTCATTCTCGAGGACATGTCTGTGCTCGAATCTGTACATAAAGGTATTAGCATATACAGGGGCCACTGCTGACCCCATAGATGTTCCCGTAACTTGAAGGTAAAAATTCCCTTGGAATCTAAAGTAATTGTTATTCAGTATTAAGCTAAGGAGTTTCACAATCAGCTCCGGGTCACCCCTCGTTGCCTGTGAGTTTAAAAGTAGCCATTCTACTGCTTGAATGCCCTCCACATGTGGGATAGAAGTGTACAAACTGCACACATCCATACTGAACAATATGCAATCTGGGCTGAGTGCTCTGACTTCTTGGATACAGTTTAGGAAGTCTGTCGTGTCTTTAAGGTACGTGGGGATGTTCTGAATGAGTGGTTGAAGTAACACGTCAATATAAATGGATAGTGGATCGAAAATGCTGTCCGTTCCAGCCACAATCGGTCTTAATGGAGGATCATTTTGATTTTTGTGAATTTTTGGTAATCCGTAGAACACTGGAGTGATTGGATGCTGGTTAATCAGAAATTCACTTGTTTTACAGCTAATCCATTTATTGTCCAAGGCTTCCTCGATGATCTCTTCAATCAGCGATCTGATTCTCATGATTGGATCGCCATTCAGTTTAGTATAGGTACCAACTTCATTAAGCAGTGACAGGCACTTTCTTGTATAGTCATCCGTGTCCATGACAACAATAGCTCCGCCTTTATCGGCTGGTTTTATGGTTAGGGATTCATCTTTAGCCAATGCTTCCACATGATCTAATTGGCACTTCTTTACATTGATAGGAGTAGAAATTTGATAGTTAATCAGTTTCAAGTCCGTAATGACTTTCTTCTCAAAGAGGTTAAGGATGGCCCTGACGCTGTCCCTGATGTGGATTGTGAAAATGAGGACCGCCCGCATCTGTGACTGCCTTACATTCCAGTGTCAGGCTGTGGCCTGCCTTCACACTGCATGGCTATAACGTGATTGCGCGCTGTGTAATCACAGGGCCGCACTTGTAAAGTGGGTGGTAAGTACACCAAGACATTTGAGACTGAAATTTCAAGAGCATGGGAAAGGTGGGTTTTTTCACCTGTCTACTGTATTTTGTGTTAAATAAAGATTAATTTCCATGCGGGTTGCCACTTTTCAGACCCCTTCTTGTGCAAAAAGATGTTGCTTTAGTGAACATACCCAAGTCTGTGAAAGAACATTTCTTGGCTCCTATTTGGTCGCCGAGAAAAAACAACGTTTACCTGACAAGAGGTCTTGGAATGTGATATGATAATAATTCCTGTAATGCTTACAGGTGGGCCTCTTTCCACTGATGAACGCTTGGTTACGGCAGCACTTGCCCAAGTAGGGCCCGTATGTGCCTTGAGACCCTCCAGCCGGATCTGGCTCGCCCTTCAAAGCCTTGCTGGGGATTATCTATGTGTGTAACGCGTTTCCAAATGAGTTGCTGCTTGGGCGAGAGCGTAGGTTGTATTGTGGTTGCTGCCAGTGATATCAGTCACCACCTCACAAATTGTAGGAGTATAGCTCGGAGAGCTCAAGCTCCTTATGCGCGTGCAGGAGTTTTCATCTTATTCAAACTATTTTAGTAGGCCTATATGAACAATGAAACGACAACAAGAAGGAAAACAGCACAAGACTGCGCCCCTTCTAAACTGGAAACCATACACCTGCAGCAATGCACCCCCAGCTCATAATGGTGTTTGTTGAGTTTGGTTACTTATAAAATTCAACAAGTGTTATTCTTTATTTTACATCAAAAGATGTGTTGTTATATGCAATAAAGCAGAACGCAATACTATAGGTGACTACTGCTTGGATGTATTACGGATGGGCCAAGCTTATGAGCATTTACTGGCCGGGCTCAGACTTTGGCACTGTGCTGCTCTGGAAAGGCAAACACACAATTCAAGGAGTGAAGCACTGCAGAGCAGACACAGGCCTTCCTTGCAGTGTGCGAGACATGGCAACTCCCACTCTGACTCTTATCTCATAGAGACTCCACACGCTTGCTTGGGTGCATTGCACTCTGGGAACTAGGTATGCTGCCCCCTGCCCTTGCAAGCCAGCCCAGTAGTAACTGCCAGTAACCAGTAAACGGCATGTAATTAAGTGAATGGTTGCAACTAGGGAATTGCATGGTGAATGCTTTCAGCTGGCATGCCAGCCGTATTCATAAGCCACTCGCAGATCATCACTGTGACGTGGAGTCGCAATCGCCTGGTGGCACTGTCCGTGCCCACTGTGCTGCTGCAAACCCAACCCGTGCGCGTGGCCCCTTTCTTCCACTGAAGCAAGGGCATGAAACCATTCGCCCTCAGGGTCACAAAGACCAAAGCACGCATCAACCGAAATCGCAACTGGCTGAAAATGCACCCTCACTGCCTCACACACTAAATGCTACCCACGCCACCACACGCGTGAAACACACGGAATTAACAATGTACCATATGGATAGCTCGCACATAGGACCAGCCCAAACTTCGCAAATCTGAATTCCCACAGGGTTGAGTTGGCCCTTCATCCTTCTGAGGTTGATCAATTGAGTACCATTATTTATTCATTTATTTATTTAATTTATTTATTTCATTTGATATTGCGCCCAGATCAGATGGTATCACAGCGCTTTGGCCTTTTATTATTAAATTGCACACTAATAATACATATCTTTCGGCAAGGTGCCTTTCTCAACACTTCGCTTGTATGCGGGGTGCTGCAATGATATTTGCAGTTGGGATTGATCCCCGTTATTACACTTCCAGTAATGATCAAGAGAAATAAAGTTGGATAAGCCCTGATTTGAGAAAGGCACCTTGCTGAAACACGTGTAATCCATAGGGCAGATCAATTAAACTTCCTTATCACACAACAGCAATTGGACTCAGTCTTTTTTCTGGCGCAGTAACAAGGTGTGACCACAGCAGCCTGGTTTCCTAATTAAACAAACGGAGTTGAGGAACTCGAAGTCTCCGTCCTATGGCACACCAATGCGACAGTGCACATTTTTGCATTTAATCAGGTCGCGGGGGTTCTAAGTGATATCAAACCAAAAGTTCCTTCAAAATCTGTCTAATAATATATATCATTACAATGCATAGAAGGGAAACAAATCTGGCATTAAGCACTATATAAAACATAATAATAACTATTACTGTTATTCCTAAATCAAAATATACAATTATATCATGTCCTATAATATTGTCCCACAGTGCGCAAGACACCAGTAAATGCACACATTATGCCTGACACACCCTACTCCTTCAGATATCTTTACTCACACATATGTGTCTAGGACCCAGATTTAATAAAGGTAGATAGTACATCAGGGAAGTCCCAAAAATCCCCTGCATTTAGAAAAGGGCTAGAGCTGATGCAAAGGGTAGTGCAGCGCAGACCCTTGGAGGTGCACTTGGAGGCAGGTGATTGAGTGTTGGTGAGTGGTAATTGGTTAAGAGTGGGTGATATAATCTACAGATGATTGACAGCTAACACTCCCCAACACTGTCCTGTAAAGAACAGGCTCACTGGGTTGTGCGTGAAACGCGATGGCGAGCAGATCGGACCCCCTGCTCTGCGCGAGAGCCGCCGGGAATGAGAGCGGTGCGGAGTAATGATGGGCCAGCAACAACAGGAGGAACACAGGGTCAGGGTCGGTTGGTTCAGGTTGGGGGCCCTCTTGTGAAAGGTACAGCACATTCGTGGGCTGCATTAGTAGGACAGGTAAGGTTTCAGTTAGACTCAGCGTCCCCCCTCCCACCTGCCCAAGAAGAGAAAGCCGGTATAGAACTACATGCAACGCTCACGAGGTTGGGTCGCCTGACGAGCAGCAATGCCGACCGCTGGCAGCATCAAGCTGGAGCTTATAAAGACACGCCCCGGGTATAGAAGCATTGGACCTGCAATAGGGCTCTAGACATGCATGAAGCATCCGCAGGTACAGGGCGAGGTTTCTCTAACAGGCAGGGGGGCTTGAGAGGAGAGGACCCCCATTCTTAGAAAAAGCACTGCGAGCACAGAAAGGGGCCAGGCAGCGGGCCGTAAGGAGGAGCTAACAGGTAGAACATACAGAAGTAGTTACATCAGCGACGGGACACAGAATGGAGAGGGGCCATACACTGTGGGAGGGAAGGGGAGGCAGAGATAACTGCATAGCCAGCTTGATGGGCGGAGCATGTCAGAGGACAAGGAACGTGAGGGAAGTGGGGTGCTATGGGAAAGAGCGAGAGGAGGCGACATTAGCGGAGCGGGGAGTTGCCAGCGCAATGCCGCAGATAGGCATTTCAGAGAAAGTGCAGCGAGGGTGCTGACGGGAGCGGGGCAACATGGCGGCCACAAAGTAGAGCTGGTGGGAGAATTAAAGGGCAGAAGTAGAGGGCAGGCAATGAAGCGAAGAGACGTAACGACGACACCCACCGTCATTCGGAGACACTCATGACTGCCATCCCTGGGTGCTGCTGCTGAGTGGCTCATTACAGAGGTATTAACCCTTCCTGGGGTCTGTTTATGACTGTCACACAGCCTAGCACTGACAGTGCCACTCCAATAGGCTTGAGCTTGTGGGTGTGCTTCACATGGAAAGCCCCAAAGACCTGAGGTGCTAGAATTAATGTGCTGGCTTCCCAAGACGTCTTCTCATGGCCCCAACCCTTGCAAAGCACAAGGTTCAGACCCATCAACCCCTTTGTCTGGAATCCAGTGCATGCGGTACCAGTCTGGACCTTATGTCATCGACCGTGGCTAGCCGGGGATGTGACTGTCTATACATTAGCTGGGAAGGTTTGAGGACGGACCCATGTGAAGCAGGGAGGATACCCCAGTGTCTAGGCAACTGTAGCTTCACGGCCAGATGGCAAACACCATCACAGTATGGAAAGGACCAACAAAGTGGGGTTTCAATATTCTGTTGCATTGTGTGAGTGTGATATTCTTTGAAGATAACTAAACTCAACTGTATGTCAAATATGGGGAGTGCAGGTCAAAGAAGTTTTTTTAGATCTTTGGAGATTTGTAAATTTAGGGCCTGATTCACAGAAAAGTGTGCATTGATCCCTGCACGCATAAGATTTTCTGTGCGTTCTGCGTATTTATGGAATTCTTCCTGCGAAGTAACTCTATGTGCATGTAGCGGCTGGAATGCCCATGACATGACCCCACGCATAGCAGTTCAAGCCACGCATACCAACCTTTGTGCACTCCTCTTCCGCGAAGTAATGCACCCCTGCAATACTGCATGCAAACCCCCCAACCAAGGCAGCACCCGGCGACACTGCGTGGGGTCCCTCATAACTGTGTACAGCATCTCCTCAATATGCATACCGTGTATCGTAACTGTAGTCAGTCCCTGTTAACTAGGTGTACAAACCCCCATAAACCGTGTCTGCATCCCGCTACTCTGCATAGGCACACCCCTTACTGCGATCAGAACCCCAACTGCGTGCACATACCCCTTAATTCTTGATCTAACCTTACCTTTGCTCAGTGATTCCTAAGCGATTGTGGCCTTGCGCCTGTTATCACGCGGAGGTGTGATCGAGTGCTTTGCATGCTGATTTCGCCGATGTGATTTTGCGCTGTCAAATCCATGAATATACTTCATTTTGCGTGGTCCTGAGCGTGTGATTTCCTCGCACACGTCACCCGTCGACACACCCACAATTTCCCTTGTTCTTCTTCATTCTGCATGTTCCGCCCCTAGTTGGGTCCCTGCACAAGCCCAACTCACATTCTGTGTGGGGTCTTGGCCAACAAGCTCGACTGCATGCAGAAACGTGCCAGACCTGCACAATGTCCCTGCAGGGTCCGTAAAAAGCATGCAAAGTCAAAATCGGCAAAGGTGATTTTGTGTGCAGAATGACGTGCAAAGACATGATTCACCAGGCAGAAAATTCCATGAATCAGGCCCTTAATTGGGTGACACTACATTCAGGGCAATTTAACAACTAGCCCTAAAACCTGGTTCACTCAATTATTTATGTGAGTTCATTGAATGTATGAGACTGACACCAATTTAATGACCCAGTTATGAGAACCCCACCTTAAAATCTGGGACAAGACACAGACTGTTTTTGTTAGAATTGTTTTTATTTATTTTAAGAGAACACAATCAATCTAAATGTAGGTGGTCTCCATCCCACAATGTGGGCATCACCAAATACTAGAAATATATCCAGGTTGGCATGAGATGCAGTGTAGCATCACTATGCAACCCGCCTACATTTGTCCCACCAATCAATCTACAGAAACCAAGAAATACAGAAATAACATCGCTTATTCAGAAAGATGTCTGGCCATAAGTTAAAATATGTGAATGGCTAATCGAAACAATGGCTTCTTATTTTTTTTAAATAGAATTTAATGACACACATACAATTATTAAAGCATTTAAATGAAATGCCATATTGTGAAATTTGGTGAAGCACAGTCAACTTTACTCATGAATCAACGCACCCATGCAGATAAAGAAAGTCAGAGTATAAAATAGGGTTATTAAAATCTTCTGCATGCAGGAATATCTCAGAATCAACTACACATTAATTTTCTGTGATGATTCACAATTGGTACCCTTTAAAATTAGAATTGAATTGGCATGCAATTCAGCAGAAATCATCGAGGAGTTGTATGGGAAAGGACACTTTTCCTAATTAAGCAATGAACAAGTGTAGGCCACATAATACCTGCATGTGAATAAGCATACGTCAAAGAACACTCGAAATAATGTTTGTTTTGCATTACATGACAATTGAGACAGGAAATAAGATTTGAAGCACTGGCTCCTGAGATCATATTTCCTCAATAAAGCGTCCCTCCAATATTCTGAACACGAGAAAACAGAATTTAATTTGGGACATTTATTGATTGAGGCTGTTACATGTCATAGAATCCTTTAATTGCTTTGAAAATGTGTAACTTCCAAGGCATACAGAGATCACAGATTCCAGGAGATTCTTGCTTCTGAAACACATTCTGGAGAGGGTAATATCCGTCCTCCACTTCATTCCATTTTCTAATGGATTATAACATTAAAACACACAAAAAGGGCATTGGTTCACTTACATTCTCAACTTTAGAGTAGAATCATTTGGACAAGAGACACCATCAGGGACAAGTCTCTCTTGACCCTCTGGCTGCTGCTTTCCACCTCTGTGCTAACAAGTTGACCAATTCCCGTTATTTCTTATTTGCCCTTTGAACCAGGTTACAATGTATGCCAAACTCTGTCCCCATCGGGCTCTTCAGGTGAATGCTATTGTGCTCAGAAGTGCCTCAGCTCTCTGTCAGAAAATGTGTCATGGATGTCCTCTGTTGAATGGTCTGTGTTGTTGGCTTGCAATAATAAAATAATAAAACGATCCCCTTGTTTTGCCTATAGGGCTATGACTTCATATGCTTAGCTATTCCTCCGACATCTGAGTAATTTGAAGGCGAAATCTCCTTTTTGATGAACCCTCTAATTGGTTTGATGTTAATAATACATAACAACAAAGTCCACTTCCAAACTCTCATTGGTCTAAATTGTGGAGTCTCATTCCAGTAGGAGTGCCTGACCTCTACTTCAGCCCTCCCATGACGTAACATGTTATTTCTGTTAAAAGTTGTATTTCTAAAACAGCTTCATTTGTGTTCATGTGAGATTGTGCTAAATATTATTAAATTGTTGGGAGGCATGTGCTGAATTTAACCTAATTCCTCCAAAGCCTATCAACGTAGAACTTTTTTTATATTTATTAATTATATAGACAATTTATGAACATGAATTCGAATTGGTTGAACTGTGAATTTTATGAACATTCTGAAGCTAGATTTCACATTTCCATGACATATATATCGTATCAGAATAAAGAGGATATTTATATTCAGCATGTTATGGTGACATTTAATATTTTTCCTTGCATTTAACATCAAGCTATTTAAAAAGTCTGTGTTTGTGATGTAGATTCTTAAAGATAATAGGTCAATAGGTCACAGACCAGAGGCTTTGGAAAAACATTAATTGTATTATCAATTTGCCATCTAACCTACATACTTGAATTTATAATGACAATTAATTTGATGAATGGCTTTTTCGCTCTCTATTAAACCAAGCATTAAGTGGTGTTAAACTTATAGGAAACCTCCATTAACTTTAACTATTGGTTTCTAAGCTCAAGGTTATTGTGAACTGACAAAAAGGTCACAATCTCCATTTGTGCTCATAATCGATCAATTCAAGGATGTACTTAAAATCTTTCTATCATTTACTAATACCATAGTTCAATAGTAAAAACAGTAAAAACAGTATTAACTTTTTTTCATTGCTTTTTTTCATAGCTTTTTTTATTTAGATGCTAAGGCATTCAATGCTTTGGCATTTGATGCAATCACTATAAACCAGGGTAACGGTTGACATATTAATGTCATTTCAAACTGCATCAGCCTTTTTGTTAAAAGGTCAAATAAAATACAGAGTTTTCAATTAAACATATTATAACTGTTGAATTACATATGAGTACAATCTATCAATAATGTTTGTTTATATATGTGTTCTGAGCAAACATAAACGTTTTTTCTTCTTCATAACAATAAACTGGGATTTGAAATGCTACTGTCCCTAATGTGTGTGCGTCCAATATAAAATGATAAAATGTGCCCATTCTAAAATGTAAAGAACCAAATAGATCCGCATACTGTCTCGCGAGCATCCTTTTCAACATTCAGCTTGGTGTCAGACAGACCCTGGACTGTGGGGACCAGACACGCCATAGAGATATGCGTTGGTACCATCTGAGGGTGTGCGTACAAGAAAGGAGACATGCCGATAGAAGTGTGATGCTGTTTGTCAGAGGCATTGCTGGGGGGGATGCTAAAGGGGCTATAGCCCTGGGTCTTTTGTTTGTAGCCCTGGATAGAAGCTCAGGTGCTACAACCAAAATGCTAGCTAACCCGAGTCCCGCCAATCCCGACATTAGCTTAGCTCCTGATCTTTTCCAGACCTAGCAGATAATGTCGCTAAAGGGTGAATACATTCTTGAACTCCTCTGGATTGGGTCTTTGAGAGTGGTAGATGACTGGATACATACATCCTTCCATTCTTACTTGTGACAATATAGTTCTGATCATTGCATTCAATACATCTTCTTCCACCACCAGTGGTTTGGTGGTGTGAAGTTGGATGAGAACAGGTGTAGAGCAGAAAGCTTCCTTGAGGCAATCAAATACTTGCTGAGTCTGGGGTGTCCATTGAAAGGGCACTTACTTTTTTATGAGTTGTCCAAGGGATGTGCTAGCCCAGAAAAATCGTTCACAAGCCTTCTGTAAAAATTGTCCAAACCTAAGATCGGTGGTGATGGTGGAGGGTGGTTGTCATTCTAGCACATATCAAATCTTTTTCCGGTCCAGCTGCACCTTGCTGGGAATGCACACATACCCTACAAATGCCACCTACTATTGACCCTTTTGTGGTTTGGGGGAAGATACTGCGTTCTTTGGTCGACACAAGAGCTCCAGGATTTGTTGCAACAGCTCTTCAAGAGTGTCAGTGTATACCAAGATATCCAGATAGACTGCCAGAAATAACCTTCAATTTTCCTGGAAAATGTTGTATATAAAATGTTGATATTCCGCAGAAGTGTTGCATAAACCAAATGACATTACCATACACTCAAAGTGTCCACATTCTTTCTTCCACTTATCTCCAACCCTGTTCTTACTAGATCATAGGCACCTCAGCAATTGAGTTTGGTAAACCAAATCTCATTCTTGACCTCATCAGTAAGGGCCAGGATCGAGGGTACTGGATACCAATTTGTGACCATGATCTGATTCATTTTTTGGTAGTCTATGCACCACTGGAACTGTCGTTTTCGTTTTTCTGATGAAGAGTGTCACCTGGGCACTCATGGCGGGATGAAGAAACACTTTATTTAGGGCCACTTCAACACATTTCTTTAGTGTTTATTTCTCCATTTAGGTCAACAAATATATTCCACCATGAGGAATTTGCAGTTTTGGGATCAGTTCATTTGGACAATTGTACGGCGGATGTGGTGGCAACATGTATGCTTCTATAGAAGAAAAGACATCCTCATAACAATAACACTCTACAGTGACGTCATCTGGGACAGTGATTGGATATTCAGAAAGAGAACCAGCGCTAGAAAATCCTATAGGAATGCCTCAATGTTGCAGAGTCCATCGCAACATTCTGAATGCATGCACCTCGTGCAACATAGCCAATTAATTTCGGGATTATGGTGAATCAACCATGGCACATTGGGGATGACCTTGAGTTGGGGGTAATTGACTAGATGAACATGCATACATACACTCTTGATGCACCTAGACCTGCATGAACAGAGTCACAGTCGCATATGTCATGGATCTTGAGGTCAATGATGACCCATAGACGGAAGAGACAAGATAGGCTTGGACTTCAGGAACATTGGAATAGCATCCTGCCACACAAAATGAAGATCTATATAATTTCCAGAGCCCCCGAAGTCTAAGGCTGCTTTCTGGAAGGTAATCAATTTCTTGATAATTGTCGGCAATTGCAATAACAGGCAAGCTTGGAGGTTGCTGTTCATACTCGAAAGCATTCCCATCAGAGAGAGTGCCCAGTCATGCACACAATTCCCTTTCCCCTCAGTATTACATTAATATACTCTATTATATAATATATATAAATATATAATATATGATATCAATATTCTCCTTCTTCACCAGTGTCTTTAATCGGAGGTCAACACACCACAATGTAGTCCGTCGATCTCCATAGGTTCAGGTCATCAAGTATCCAGGCCTGGGGTCTTCAAGGTAATATATGTGGGGCTGTGATTGGATGAAATGGTCCTGCCTGAATCAGTCTTCCTCCTGGTTGCTCGCCACTCTTGCAACCATTGGAGCAAACAGAGAGACAAATCAATCAATTCCTCAACACTCTCAGGAGACAGATGTACTTGTATGAATCTGTATTGGATTTCTTCCCCTAGAATGTGTTGGAATATGGTGATCTGGGGTTCCTTTGGCCACTGAACATCCGGGACCAAATTCTAGAAGTGAGCAATATAGGCTATTACTAAGTCTCGATTTCTCGGTTTCAGGGATAGCATTTGTACTTCTTTGGCCTGCGTTTTATTCTGTCATTCGAACATAATCTTCAGAGCAGTGCAGCAGATCTCAAGTTTCAGAATAATATGATTGTTTTATCAGAGCAGGGTACTGGACAAATATGAATATGATAAAAATGACTTTGAATTGGTCGGTAGGGAATTTAGCACACTTCATCAATAAATGCAATAAGCGCTGTAACTGGAAGTTGGAAAATCTACTGGGATCTCCGTAGGTTATGGAGAGGGGAAGGTAGCTTTTGAGACAGTGGGAACCCCAATGTTGCCAGTTCGAATGGCCGATAAGGGGCTGTGGCACGTTGAAATTATCCTGGGACACTTCAGATTTGTGCCTGTATATCAATGACTGAATTCAAAATAGTGGCGTTTGTCTGTCGTGCTCTAATTTCCATTCAGCCAAAATAGTAACCAACTGCTGCAGGATGACATTCTGGTCTATCGGTCTATGTGCAACTGGCAGCCCAGCAAACTGCAAAACGTTCCCCAGGGCTCTATCCTCTCACCCTGGCTCCTCAATGTATATCTTGCCATTTTGGCCCTTTTGATCTCTACCTTTTCCTCTAGCTTTCAGTGTTATGCGGATGACACGCTGCTCTCTTACAGGCTATCCTTGGTCTCCGCCTCCATGCTCATCCCTGATTGTCTCTCCGCTGTTCAGGCATGGTGCACCTCTAACGATCTCTGCCTTGATGCCAGTAAGACTGAGATCCTTCTCATTGGGATCCCTGCTCCTGCTTTTCATCTCTCACTCTGGCTGCCCTCCTTCGGCCCTCTCCCCTCAATCCATTGTGAGGCAAAAAACCTTAGTGTCATCTTAAACTCCACTCTCTCCTTCTCTCCCCACATCACAGAGCTTGCCAAGAAGACCAATTTCCAGCTGCACCTCCTCAGAGGTATTCTCCCTTTTCTTACCTTCCTCCAGAAGCTTGCGGTCTCCAGAGCTCTGGTTCTCTCTAAGCTGGACTACTGCAACAACCTCTTTCATAATCTGCCTAGCTCTACTCTTTGCCCTCTTGAACTCATCCAGAACAGGACCGTCAGACATCTCTCCGGCCCTGAAATCCCTCCACTGGCTACCTGTGTCAAGCATCAAGTTCAAGACCATCTGCATCATCCACAAGGCCTTCTGGGGCTGTGGCCCTCATTATCTTCAACATTTTCTTCCTAAATACCTTCCTTCGAGAGCCCATCACTCGCCTACCTCTAACTCTCTGTGGGTCAGTCATTTCTGCAAGCAGGGAAAGGGGGACAGATCTCTCTCCGCTGCAGGTGCCTCCCTCTGGAATGGCTTCCCTGCCTCTCTCCACCTCGTGCCGGATTTCCTTAAGTTCCGGAAGGTCCTCAAGACCTTCCTTTTCTCCTCCCCTCTCTTGCTCCCTCTCCTCTGCTAATCTAGCCTGGCTCCTTCTTCCATCTGCTGACTGGCTGCTTGGTGTCCTCTGAGTCTAACAGGGCAATTGCCCCCCCCACAGACCCCTGACCATTCCCCCTGCACTTGCCACCTAGCCCACCTTGCACTGCTGCCTGGCTTACCTTGCACTGCCTGGCTGGGTTGCACCCTGTAGTCCCAGCCTTCCTTGTACTTAATTCAGAGCCCTGCTGCTCTGGTTGCACTTCCACCGGTACCCTTCCCCTGCACTTCTTGTTGCACACTTGCACAAACTAAATGCTACTAGGCTTAGTAAGATCATTAGTCTTGTCTTCCCTTTGTTCCTCCTCCCTTGCTTGGTTGCGCCTTGAAACACTTGTGTATAGGCGCATAATAACTATCAAATCAGTCAATCAATCTGACACACCAGACTGTGCACTGGAACCAATGCCAAACAGCCAAGTCCGCCTGGCCCTATGTAAGACCCCCTGAGAACGTGGGGCATGAAGACTACAGAAAGATCAGGACCACCAGAAGGATATTTTATTTATTTTGATTTATAGATCATTTGTAGGACGCCTATACATCAGAAAGTGTTTCCAGGTACCACAAGACAAAAAAGGGGGTGGGGTACATAGGAGAAGATAATAGTAAAATGGTTCTACTAGGCCTTGTGACATTCGGATCATGCAAGTGCAATAACAGGAAGTACAGGGAGATGGAAGAGGGAGAAATGCATTGGGTGAAGGGACTGGGGAAGTGCTAAGGGAGGACCCCGAGGGCAAGTGCTCAGGGAAAGTATGGGGGCAGCTAGTACAAAGGAGGGGGGATGGACTGGACTTGGTGGCCTGGTCGGGGAAGGGTCTCAGGCGCAAGTGCTGGAAAAGGGGGTGAAGAGGAGACTGGTCGAAGGAGGGCCTGGCCCCAAAAGGCTCATGAAGAATACAGGCAATCAGACATAGAGTCAGGTGGAACTAGCAGGGGAGGGCAGCAGGAATGTGGAGGAGAAAAGGAAGGTATTGAGAAGCTTCCAGAATGTAAGGAGTTCCTGCTCAAGGTGGAGAGGCGCAGGAAGGCCATTCCAGAGGGAGGCTCCAGCTGAAGATAGAGATCTACACCCAACTCTCTGTTTAGAGAAGAATCTGACTTGCAGAGAGTTTGAGCTAGAAGACAAGCGAGTTCTAGCAGGGAGGTATTTAGGGTGAGAGGGTTGGATATAGTGTGGTCCCAGGTCCCAGAAAGCCTTGTGGATGATGCAGAGAGTCTTGAATTTGATCCTTGAAGCCATGGAGTGCCATTGGAGAATTTTTATGGCTGGAGAGATGCGATCCCTGGACTTGAGGTGAAGAATAAGTCTTGCAGTCCTGTTCTGGATTAGTTGAAGAGGGTAGAGGGAGGAAGGACGCAGATTAAGGAAGAGGCTGTTGCAGTGGTTAAGCCTAGAGAGGACCAGAGATCTGGAGACATTGAGTTTCTGGGGGAAGGTGAGGAAAGTGAGAATGCCTCTGAGGAGGTGAAGCTGAAAGTGAGATTTCTTGACAAAGTCAGCCTTGTGAGGTGAGAAGGAGGGAGAGGAGGCAAAGATGATGCCCAGGTTTTTTTATCCTCACAAGAAGGTTAGGGGAGGGGGTACAAGGAGGCCGGCCAGAGAGTAGGGGGGAAGGATGGGGCAGGAGTCCCAATGAGAAGGATCCCAGTCTTACTGGCATTAAGGCAGAGATCGTTAGAAGCACATCATGCCTGAATAGCACTCAGGTAGTTGGGAATAAAGGAGGAAGGAAAGGAGTAAGAGGAGGGAAGCTTAAAGGATAGCTGAGTGTCATCATCATAGTATTGAAAATGAGGAGAGAAGGTGGAGATCAGATGGGTGAGAGGGGCAAAGTAAATATTGAAAAGCCACGGCAAGAGGATAGAAACCTGAGGGACGCCACATGTGGAGAGTGAGATAGAGGAGAGGAACGGGCCCAGTTGAATTTGGGAGGGCCTGTTCCAGAGAAAGGAGGTCAACCAATCAAGTGCCCGGTCAGTGATGCCTAGGGTATCATGAAGCCGATTTAAGAGGGTGGAATGGTTGACCGTGTCGAAGGCAGAGGAGAGATCAAGGAGGATGAGAACAGAGGGAGAGTTGGAATCAAGATTTGAGAGCAAGTCGTCATAGGTGTTCAGGAGAGCAGTTTCCATGCCTCTGGCTGCTCTGAAGCCATACTGGTGCTCATTAAGACAGACGACAGATTCAGTGTGTTAGATAAATTGGGAGATTACCAACTTTTCCAAGAGTTTGCCCAAGAAAGGGGTAGTGGAGATAGGGCAGTAGTTAGCCAGGTAGGAAGGGTACGTGAATGGCTTTTTTTAGGTGGGAATGCACAAATAAGTGCCTGAGTGGTGCTGGAAAGGAGTCAGTGGCGAAGGAATGGCTGCAAAGCTCAGCCAGGGAGGGAGCAAGAGAGGCAAAATCATCCTTGATAGTTTTTGAGGAGCAGGGGAGCACCTGTTTGGACGAGACTTTCACAGAGCAAACTGTCTTGGTGACCTCATCAGGTGTTATGGGAGTGAAGAAGGGGAGGAAGGAGGAAGGAGAACGAGGGGCCAGAAAAGACCCTGGTACAAGCAGTGTTGGGGAGGTAAAAGAGAGAGAGAGGACAGAATATCCTGCGTTTTGGTAGTGACGTTTAGTTTAGTTTATTTTCTTATATAGCGCCCCAAACCCAAGGGGATCTGGGCACTTAAATACTTAGTTATGCATGGCGTGTCACAGATCAACATACAAACAGTTACGAGATATAATTACAGGTTGCAGATGTCATCAAGATTGGCAGGCAGGCATGAAATGAACAGCAGGGATACGCCTGGCTACAAGTGATACATAATTTACAGATGTACATTAGCTTTACATATTTACAAAAGATTTACTGTTTTAGCCGAGGAAATGCGTGGAAAAGGCTGTGCAGAGGGCATGGGAGGGAAGATGAGAAGTAGAGACAGAATTGGCAAGTTCCCTGTAGATTTTGAAAAGTTCAGCCATCTTGTTGTTGGCCCTGGAGATATGGGCTTGGATGTGGGCCCGTTTCTTGTAGCTGATGGAGAGTCTGTAATGCCTTTGGAGCAGGTGACAGGGCAGTTTGTCAGTGGATGTGCTTGAAGCAAACTATTTTCATTCAGCGACTTTGCACTTGCGTTTAAGCGAGGCAAGGTCAGAATCATACTAGCTGTTACATTTGGAAGCCGTAATGCCTTTGGAGCAGGTGACAGGGCAGTTTGTCAGTGCAGATCCTCATGAAAGGGGCACAAATATCAAAGGTATTGGAGGTGGAAAGGTGAAGGTTGGTAAGGGAGGAGTCGGCGTGGGAGTCAATAGAGGGGTTGGGGGAGGAATGAAAGAGGCAGAAAAAGTAGCTACTGACACTCGCTTCATCGGTCGAATGACAGAGAAGGAGACTGGCAGTGGGGGCAGAGGCTTAACCTTGGAGCCTTGGAGCTCAAGATGGGAAGAGGGGAGAGCATGGTCAAACCAGGAGAGAGGAGTCATGAGAGGGTTAGAGAGGAAGATATCAGCAGTGATGAGAGCATCAAGGGTGTGCCCGACTGAGTGGGTTGGACCAGAGGGAAGAATGGTGAGGGAAAGAGAGTCGCAAAAGTTGCGGAAAGGTAGGGTGCCTGCATCAGAGAAGTCAAGGTGAATATTGAAATCACCAAGGCAAAGAAGCTTAGAAGTAGAGGTCAGGAGAGAAGAGGCAAGGTCGACCCATTCTGAGAGGAAGAGGGAGTTCTGCCCTGGGGTTCTGTAGATAGTAGCGAGAGTGAGTGAGAGAGAAGGGGAGACACAGAGTTTACAGACAAGAAATTCAAAGGAGGAGTAGGTTTGAGTGGGTATGGCAGATGAAGGGACCCATTCTGGGTAGACAAGGCCACTCCACCACCAGACCGGTTTTGCCTGGGCTTGGAGAGGATCTTGTAACCCTCAGGAAGGAAAGTGTCAAATGCAGTGACAGAGCTGGCATTGAACACTGTTAAGTTCCTATTCAACCATGTTTTCCGTATTGCAATAGGGTTCAGGTGGGAAGGACTGACCGTGGACGTGTTTGTAGGTACTCTAGTATACACTTAATCAGGATCGAAAGTTAACCAATACCAATGTTTCTTGAAAATCTTAAAAACGTCATGGCTATATGTAGAATACCTTGTGATCATCCTTACCACATTGTTATTTTTGTTTTTCTCCTTAAGTTTTGGTGTTAAGAAGTCACTCCTCAGGGTTTCTATCCCCCTTTTTCTTGCTAATGCCTTTTTTTATTTTTTCATTGTAACATCGCTGAAAAAATCTTGCTCTCAAAAGATCACATTCTTTAACAGATTATGCCAACTCACTGCAGTTCCTTCTATCCCTAATATATTCACCTGTTGGAATATTCCCTATAATACTAGCCTTATGGTAACTTGTTGCTGCTAACACAAAGTTTACCTCTGTCAGTTTTCTAAAGGTCTTCGATGGAATTTTCTCTTCTTTTGTATATAGGTGAACATCTAGAAAGTCAGTTTTGGTCAGATCTGTGGTACAAGTGAACCCAATACCAAAGTCATTGTAGTTGAAATAGTGCACAAAATCATGTAATGCAGTTACATTCCCCTGCCAGATCATAAAAACGTCATCTATATAACGTACCCGCAATTTAATGCATGATGACAATGCATTTTCTCTATGCACATATTGATTTAAAAAAAAAAAAACAGAAAATGATTGGCCAATGAGGACGCACAATTATCTTCGATTGCCACTCCTCTGGTTTGTTTATGCAGTACATTATTGAACAGAAACATATTATTCATGAAAGTAAAGTGTAAAATTTCTTTTAACATTACCAAGTGCAACAAACAAGAGATGGACATAGTCAAATATGGGTGGCACTATGGTGGCAAGGATGAGGTGGATGACTTGGGTTTAAGCTCCATGATATCAAAAGCAGTGTACACACATTGGAACAAGCACGGCTTACACTCAATGATAAGGAGGTAATTTCCTAATATTTAATATTTCATCTCGTGGTGGTGGTTACACATAAAGACTTCCAGTTATGTATTTGTACATTGGAAATGAGTAACTCAAGTATTAACATTTTTGATTTTTTCATGTCTCCTCTCTCCTCTCTTTTAACTCTCGACTCTCTTTTGAAATCAGTGGGCCAATGTCCATCTGGGCATGGACATCTTTGGGGGCCCCTCCCTCAACCAAAGCAAAGGAATTAAGTGATGAAGTGTATCTGGTGGCACCTCCTACCCCACCGTGAGCAAAACCCATAGGTAGAGATGCCGCCTCGCAGCATTCAAAATAAGCATGTTTACTCCCTTTAAGTCCCCTTACCCTCTTCATTCTTGCTCTGATCAGATTGATAAACAAGTAGCATTTGAAGGCCAACATTAGCAATCTACGAAGAGGTTACTTCTCTTCTAGTATAGAAACAGGATACTTTTTATCAATATCATCCGGGAAGGTATGCAGCCTGTAGTATTAATGCAGTACTAAGGGGCTGACAATTTTGAAAGGTATAGGGACTGGCAACACTGAGACATTAGGCAATACAAGATTAAATGAGATGCCCAGGATCACATATTGCTTTATGGGGTGAAGCTGGGACTTGTGCCAACTCTGCAATTTCTGCATTTGAACACTTTCTTTTCCAGCTCTTACCATGTACTAAAAGAATCTAATTTTATAAAACTGACTTGCAAAGTACATAAATCACATTTCCAAACCTGACCATTTTTAAAACCAAAATATTACAGAAGGGTGTTACGCAAAAATGGGAATGATTCTAACTACATTCTCCCCATCATCGAGGGAAGTATATAAGTACCAGCATACCAATCAATGTGATATAACACATTTAATCGAGGTATGTCTTTTGTACTTTTAAGCTTTAAATACTTCCAAAACAATGGCTTGTGAAATTGTCATTCATAAACGTGCAGAAAAACCTTTGACTTTTATACAAAAAGCAAAACGTTGTTTGTATCAAATGAACAGACCTTAAAATATGCTTCCCCAATGCCTACAACATCTGGTCCGCTCTCGCCTGTCTACCACCCCTTTTACTCAAATGGCCTACATAAGAAGAAAGATCAAGTAATGAGCTAAATGATGCCACCAGCATGTAAGAAGGCAAACCTCACAGAAGACGACACAGTAATGCAAGAGATATATGATTTGACCAGGATCACTGTATCATCTGCTGGCAAAGCCAGGATACAAGCATGAACACTTTGGTCGCACAGTCTCTTATCCACCTTTTGGACTAATAGTTTATGCTTATCTTTGGAGGGGATTGCTTAGGTTTTAGAACGCCCCATCTGAACAAACCAGTTTCTAGACCATCACCATACGAATGAGATGTTAGTTTTTATAGCAACCCCTATCTCGTCACCCTTAAATGCAAGTGCAGGGTGGCAGAGAGGAAATGGTGTGCTGCATGTTCATCCTCTGACAAACTGGCCTGCCGCCTGCTCCAAAGGCAATACCGGCTCTCAGTTCTCACCAAGAAGAGAGCCCTTATCCAAGCCCGCATCTCTGCGGCATCTAACAATTTGGCCGAACTCTTTAAAATCTGCAAGGAGCTGGCCAACCCTGCTGCAGTCTCTACCTCTCCTGTCCCCTCCCAGGCCCTCTGCACGGCACTGGCCTCGCACTTCATTTAGAAAACTCAGGACATCCTGTCCTCACTCTCCTCCTATCACCTCCCCCCTCTATTCCCTGCTCTTCCTCTGGCCTTTTTGCAGTCACCCCTCCTCCCTCCTTCTCTGCCTTTCCCCTTTTTTCTGCTGACGAGGTTTCGAGACAAGTCCGATCTATGAAAGTCTTGTCAAAACAGGTCCACCCCTGTTCCTCCAAAACTAATAAGGACCACATCGACTCCTTGGCTCCTGTCCTGGCTGACTTCTGCAATCACTCCTTCACCTCTGGACTCTTCCCATCCCCCCTCAAGCACTCCCTTGTGCACCCCCTTCTTAAGAAACCCTCTTCCGACCCCTCCTGCCCAGCTAACTATCGCCCAATCTCTATCACTCCCTTCCTGGGCAAGCTCCTGGAGAAACTGGCCATCTCCCAGCTTAATCTCCATGCTGAATCTGTTGGTAGTTTTCATGACCATCAGTCTGGCTTCAGAGCTGCCAGAAGCATGGAAACCACTCTCCTGAACATCCGTGAGGACCTGCTCTCAAACCTTGACTCTAACGCCCCTTGTGCTCTCATTTTGCTTGATCTCTCTTCTGCCTTTGACACTGTCAACCACACCATCCTGCTCAACCGTCTCTGCGATAACTTGGGTATCACTGGTCAGGCTCTGGCGTGGCTGGCCTCCTTCCTCTCCAATCGACCCTCCCAGGTCCAACTGGTGTCCTTCCTCTCTGACATCTTTTTCTCTACCTGTGGTGTCCCCCAGGGATCTAACCTCTTCCCCTGGCTGTTCAACCAGTATCTGGCACTTCTTGCCCACTGCATCGCCGCTCTCTGTCCCAACTTTCAGTGCTATGTGGATGACACCCAGCTCATTTTCAGGCTACCCTCAGCCTCCCCTTCCCCTTCCCTCATCACTGACTGTCTTTCTGCTATCCATGAATGGTGTGCCACCAACGACCTCTGCCTTAATGCCAGTAAGACTGAGATTCTACTCTTCGGCACACCCACTCCCTCCTTCCCTGCAGCTCTCTGGCCGGCCTCCCTTGGCCCTCTTCCTGCTCCTACCTGCAAGGCAAAAAACCTTGGGGTCATCTTCGACTCCACACTCTCTTTCTCTCCTCACATATCTGACGTCTCTAAGAAGTCACACTACCAGCTACACCACCGCAGAGGTATCCTTCCTTTCCTCTCCTCCCCCCAGAAGCTCACGGTCTCTAGAGACCTGGTTCTCTCGAAGCTGGACTACTGTAACAGCCTCTATCTAAATCTGCCTGCCTCTACTCTCTGCCCTTTGCAACTCATCCAGAACAGGACTGCGAGACTTGTCCTTGGCCTCAAGCCCAGGGACCGTATCTCTCCAGGACTGAAATCACTACACTGGCTCCCAGTGGCTGCGAGGATTAAGTTCAAAACCCTCTGCATTGTCCACAAGGCCTTCTGGGGCCTTGGGCCAAAATACATTCAACTCTCTCTTCCGAAATATCTTCCTTCTCGAGCTCTTCGCTCTTCCACCTCCAACCCCCTCAGTGTCAGCCGCTTCTACAAGCAACGAGTTGGGGGTAGATCTCTCTCCACAGCTGGGGCCTCCCTCTGGAACAGCCTTCCTGCCTCCCTGAAACTTGAGGAGAACCATCTCTGGTTCCGGAAGCACCTCAAAACCTTCCTCTTTGCCTCTGCTTTCTCTGCCCCTCTCCCCTGCTAAAATCACTGAACCTGCACTGAATCCGCAACTGGGCCACTCACCGATCTCGGTCCTTGGCCAAGCCTCTCTTCCCTGCACTGCCTCCCTGAGCTACGGGACTGTCTCTGTATCCTACAGCCCCTCCTCCCGGCACTTACTTTGCACTTGCCACCAGCTGGCCCTATTATTTATCTTGTACTCTAATAACCCTGTACTGCACTTTCCCCTCTCCCTTTCCCCTTGCACTTTTCCCTTCCCCTCTACCCTTGCACTTACGTGATCTGAATGACAACTGGCCTAGTAGGATCGTTGTCTGTCTACCCTTGTCTCCCCCCCGCTTCGTCCCGCCTTGAAACACTTGTATATAGGCGCGTTACAAATTCCATATCATATCATGTCTTATCTGCTGCAGGAGCATTGCTGATAATAGCAGCTCTTATGTTGCAAAACCAAGTACATATACAGGTAGGTTTATAAACTTCAGACATAGGAAAGGTTCAGCCAGCCTTGCTGGAATGTGCTCTTCTAATCTTTAATATGAACACACATCTCTGCAATGCGTGCTTAACACACTGAGCTAACATCTGAGCCATCATGGCACTCAATTTATCAATATGGATTTCAACTTTGGCTATTGCACATGAACAACTTAATTCCCACAAGAAGGAAAGAATGCTTCAGAAGTTGTGCCGTATGAAACACACAAACTTTGTATTCCACAGTGAACATAGAAAGCATTACATGATTAATTGATCATGGCAGAATGTACTTTTCAAAACAGACAGATAATGGGTCAGCGCCTCAGCAGCATGCCATAAAATCTCCTGGCATATGCTATTTAAGTCTGGTGAACAATGGAATCTTACTTTAGATCAGGCAGCCTTGTGGGGGCCCCCTCAAAGGTGGGGGCCCAGGCAAGGGTCCCTTTTGCCCTCCCATAAAGACGTCCCAGCAGTGGGCCTCATTACAACCCTGGTGGTAGCCGTCCCTGTAAAACAGGCACGGCTGCCGCCGGAGTTGCATTTTTTCCAGCACCCAGAAATGGACAATTACCGGGTCATTACGGCCTTGCTGGACCAGGTATTTGCCCATTCCTGGGCGCTGGAAAAAATCAACGGTGCCTTTGCATCCGAAATGCTGTGCTCACGGGTGCCTTTCATTCCGCCAGGTCAGACCTGGCGGAATGAAAGGCACCCGTGAGCACAACTCGGAGTTTGTCGGTCCGGATACAACGGTACCGATAAGCTTACCGGTACTGTTGTATCCGGACCAGCAAACTCATAATGAGGCCCATTGATTTATGTTTTGTGTGTGTTTTTTCAATTAAAAAAAAAGAAATGTTTCTAAATTGGATATGATGGCAATAACATGAATTATTCTTGGATTATTTCACAATGTTTGCATATTTTTGGTTTGTACTTGAAACACTGTTGTACACACGTGATTTGCCATTTTGGTTCATGTAACACATCCCTGAGGAAGACCTTTTATGAAAGGTTGAAACACATGTTAGCTGTTTGCAACAATAATTAAAATTGTAATGAGTGTATTCAATTTTGACTGGAAAAATCTGTGAAAATTAATGGACAGTGGCGCAGGTGGCGAGTTCATTTTTTCAGAAGCAATTTCTTATTTAAATGCTTGGGGCCTGTGCCTTTGACCAACATAGGCCTCTACTTGGCTGTCAACATCGGACTGTAGACATATATATCTTCCAATACAAAGCTGCAGCATTATTTACCAGGTTTGGTAGTAGCTTTATTAGGGGGTCAGTCCTGTGTTTAGTACTCTATTACAGGTATGAGCGATTTTTATTGTGGTCTGCCTCCTGTAGGACTCGTATGGCCCCATATTGCCTGGATGTGGCTCAGAGTGTAGTCTTCCAGTGACTTGTGTTTCCATACGTCCATGGTCTGATATTCCATAAAAACTGTAATTTCAAACGTATATTGCCAATTGCTCTGCATTTAAACAATTAGGTTCTTGAGATACTGGGGCATCAAGAAGACATTGCATGATCAATTGTATACCATAGCAGTGGTGTTGGGCTACAAACCTTCTCTGTTGTCCTGCAAAACAGGTGAGAGATTGTCCCAGAAACCTAGCACATAAGCGCAATTGCAGTGGATGGAGCAATCTCATTGCTGGGTGCTTTTTAAAAATTGATAAAGAGTATGAGTATGAACATAAAATTAGACAAAAGGACTTGAGAGTCGCATTGTGAATGGACAAACCAAGACAACGTTTATATCTGGTTTGGAAAACATCCAAACAATTAGCGCCCTATCAGTCCACTGCCCAAACTAACCCAACCCACCTCCAAGTTGCCTTCTCCTTACATTCCCTCATGGTGTGGTCCCTCACAATACATTTCATACCCATTTGGCCTTCCTAGCCCCTCAAGGTATAAACATAAAGTCCATTGTATACATCCGTAGTCCATCTTCTGTTTCCCGGGTTCCATGTCTTAAAATCATGGCAAAAATGGGCGTGTTTACAAAATATTGCGGCAAAAATGCTATGGTTTTGCCGCCACAATCATGGAAAGGATGCGGGGGACACCCCTGCAACTCCTGGACCCATTATAACATTTAAGGGGAGCGGGGGACACCCCCGCAACCCCAGCTCCCCTTAAATGGTATAATGGGGTACAACTTTACTGGGTCAAAACACATCATTTGTACCGTGATTTCTTTTACCGGTGACATTTCTGCCACGATTGTATTACCTGATACCGTTTCTCGATCCTCTCCCATCTTCACGTGATCCTCCGCTTCCGGATCAGTCACTCTAGTTTGATGATATCCGTCGTAGTCCTCCTCAGGTGAGGGGAGTGGGACCAATACCCCCTGACGCACTTCTGCTCAAGAATAAGGTCCCATTGTCCAAGCTGGTTTAAGCCAGCGTAATCCAACATGGTGGCCCAGGTGGCCTTCACTCACTGCACCCGAGAGTTTGCCAAAGTGCTGTTTCAGCAGTCTTTTTGCACATGTCAGTTTTAGGGCGCTGTCGGGGCAATTGTTGCCTTAAGCTAAATAGTGGTGATTTCCCTATTGCCCGCTATAATACAAAGAAAAATAAAAAACTCTCGGGCACATATACCATCCGAAATAACACTACCAGTCTCCTTTATGATGGTAGTCATCTTACTGCTTTTATGGTATCTTTTATAAGATGAATGATATTACCCTCCCCGGTGGCCATCATTGTTCACAGACCCCCCTCTTTTGCACTTACTGTCCAACTAATCTAGCACCTCTTTCTATACACCTGTGCTACATTCCCCAATTCACCTGCTTTTCGTTTGCACAGGGAATTCTATTCTAATCTACACTACACTATGGTACATCCCTTCTTTTCGTTTGTGTAGGTAAACCATCTACCTTTTCAATACACCCAATCATCCTCATGTTCTGAGGGGTTTGCAACTATTTCCCTAGCTCCTGATGCAGCATTTCACATTCTTGCTGCATTTCTAGTGGGACAAAAGAGGGGCTGTGGTCAGGCCCAGACCGAAGAGGAGGTGAGCTGGAAGGTTGCTTTTGTATTACCATGGCTCCTGGCTGGCGACAGCACTGCGTGCAACACCAAATTACCCCTGCCAATAGAAGAGAAAATGCTATGAGACATACTGTGATAGTAATGTAAGGTTGTTCAGACACATCTTTGTTAACAGCACATAAAACATCTCCCTGACGACACATGGTGGATGTTCAATAGACCACCTTAAACACTTATTGTTCTCTATTATACACTGTTGCCAACAGCTGCAAGCTCTTGGTCACATCTGTCACATGTCTTACTGCATTTTCTACTTCTTCTAAATAATTATATCTCTGTGGCACCAGCTTTGGTCCCCCTTTCAAGAACTCCACATACACCTTCACAGTCCTCTCTGTAGCTGGCCAGAAAGCAGTAAACTGCTTTCTACCTGTATGGATAGTTAAAATGAACACCTGATTCTGGTGAACCTACCAATTCTACACACTGATCCTTTCCTCGAAACAACCTTCTCTCTACCAAACTATATGCTGCTCCCTCACCTTCCCAACACAGTCTATTTCTAACCAACTCTATTTGACCCTTACTCAATTTGCTCAAGCATTGCAATGGTGGGGGCTATAAAGGCCATAACGCCCAATGTGGACAAATACTAAACCACGTAGACGTCAGATATGTGAGGAGAGAAAGAGAGTGTGGAGTCGGCAGAGATCAAGGGCCTCATTACGACTTTGGAGGCAGCCATGCCCTTAATAAGGACATGGCTGCCTCCAAAATCGTGTCCGGGTCCGGGTTCCCTGAATGGGGAAATACTGGGCCATTCCGAGTATGGAGGGCACAGTATTTCCTCCTTCAGGGAACCCGGGCCCTGTCCTTCCCCATTCCCATTCGAGCCCTCATAGGTCTCAATGGGAATGGGGAGGGAGCTAACAATGGGCCCGTTGTTAGCTCCCTGGTCCCCTCGCGGGACCCGCTATGGACGTCTGGAAAAACCAGATGTCCAGAGTGGGTCCCGCGAGGGGATCTGGTAATAGTGCGGAGTGGGTTTAATGGCTCTGGCACCATTACCGGCACCATTAAACCCATTCTGCACATGTTATAATGAGGCCCCAAGAGTCTAGAGGCATGGTTAGGTCATTTGATTTACCAAACTTTGTGGTGCGTCACCCATTCCCAGCTGCATCCTGCCCATGGTCCGGGCAGTATTCTGCTAGCCAGTGCCCGGAGTCTTTTTATTGGCCCATGAGCTGTAAATGAGCACTCTTTATCTTCACAGTACCAGCCGCTGTACTTTCAGAAGTTTCTCCATGGCCATATGCATTCAGGTAACTCAGAGTCATGCTTCAAAAACTGTGGTCATCTATTGTCTTGCACATCTCCGTTGATCGATATCAGTTCGGTATTCAGATAATCTTGCACGTCTTAGCACTCCATATCCCATTCCCGGGTACTTCTGGCTTCTAGCACTCCATCCACCAGTTTCTGTAGTGCCCCTTGGGTAAGCTGACTCAATGACCCAACTACGTGCAGTTTACAGATTTGTGCATCACTACCTGTGAGGTCTGCCCCAGGTATGAACCCTGTGGGTTTTTGAAGTCAGTCAATTCGATCCTCGAAATGTGTGCCTTTAGAATTACCCCAGGTTGCAACTGCAGTATTAGCCCCATTCCACATTTTATCCAATACTTCCCTTTTCTGTCGATCATCTAACAGTTAATTTTGCTGCTTAGCCAATCGAGTGTCCACTCGGTAAAGTTTGGGTAATGGGTTGTCACCAGGAAAGCTAACAAATGAACAGTAAACAAAATCATTGCTAGAGTTGCATTTAATACCATATATCTGTATCTGGTTCTATCCGGGTTCGACACTGGGTTGTACTACGATTGCTGATTAAACAGTTGAGGACTTTAAAATTATCTTCCTCACTCATCCAATTTGGTAGAGCCTCACAGTGAGGTGGGACTACCCCCACAGGGCAGTCGGCTGGACGTGGTATAAATCCCAACCAAAAATCCAGCCTTTATTCCCATGATCCATTTAAATCACAAGTTCCCCCTTGACAAAGGACTATCCATCACTTCTTATACCACAGCCAGGCCCTGACATCATCCAATGTCACAACGTTAGTCAGGTTTTTCATGGTTAGAATAGTTTGTACAACATAGTCCTGTTCTTTTACAATTATTTTAGTGCAAGCAAATATAAATAAACACATCAGCTAATGGTAACTATACTGTGTGGGCTATCACCCGTGTGCAGTGATTCACATGCACCCATGTTGTGTGGCCCTGAACCTTTAGAGTTGATTTAGAGCTAAGCAGAACAAGGTAGGGCCCTTTCCACTGAAGGCACAGTGCAGTCTTTCTTTGGTGGACCTTGATCAGGCGACTGCCACAGAACCTGATTGTGAATGGGATTGACAGAAGACATTGATGTCTTCACATATTCCAACAGTCGATCTTTGATTAATAGCAAATTAATTGATGCAGTTTTCACCATTGGTGCTACAGGCAATCTCATAGGTCTTCCAAAGAGGATTTCATACAGACTTAACCCAGTTTTCTAAGCGGGTGTATTCCTCATGCTAAACAGAACTAGTGGGAGGGCTTCCGGCTGCTTCAACCCTGTTTCCTGGCACAATTTGGCCAATTTATTTTTCAAAACCCGGTTTCATCTCTCTACTGCACCTGCTTACTGGGGGTGGTGAGGACAATGCAAATTTTGCTCAACCTTCAAAATGGACAACAGTGCTTTAATGATGTTATTGACAAAATGAGTTCCCTGACCACTGCTAATGCATACAGGTATCCCAAATCTTGCCACAAATTCTCAAATCAGTATTTTTTAGACAGTTACTGCATCTGCCTTTCTACAAGGGTGAGTCTGCACACACCCTGAAAAAACATCACCTATTACTAGCAGGTATTGACACTGATTATATTTTGGGAGTTGTATAAAATCAATCTGTAGCCTCACAAATGTGCCATATGGTGGAGGATGCACCCCTTGTCTGATCGGCACACTTTTTCCCCCATGTTATTCTGTAGGCATATTACACATCGTTGACAGTGTTCTTGAGCCATAGTGGTATGTTCTGTTGCAATCCAGGATTGTCCCACTAGCATTGTCATGCTATCCATTTCAACATGTGCCTGCCCAAGATACATCCTAATTAGGTGGTACACTAGTATTTTTGAACCACTAACCAACACTGTTAATCTTGTCAGGGTCCTCATGCAACCGGCACCCCTTATGGATTCACTTATTCTTTTCATCAGGTGGCGCATTCTCCTGCATATGCGCAATGTCTTCTAATGTTTTATACAGGGTTGCCTCCTGCACTGTTTGCACTGGGAAGATGTACTCATTATTGCCCTCTAAGGTGGCTGCCAATTCGGTGGTTCCGTCAGCAGAATCATTTGCACAACTAATAGGGTCATTCAGTGTCTGGTGGCGGCACACTTGATGATGGCGATTTGCTCCGGTAACCTTATAGCATCTAAAAGTCCTAATACATATTGGCTGTTTTTTATGGGTGTACCAGTGAAGTAATGAAACATCTCTGCTTCCTGAGTTGACCAAAGCCGTGGGCTATGCCAAATGCGTATCTTGAATCCAAATAAATGTTAACAGATTGCTGAACCGGCAACCAGCAGACCTGTGTAAGGACCACTAATTCAGCAACCTCCGATGACAGTTTGCCATCTAGGTCTGGCACTAGAACATCAGAAAGGTCTGTGCGGGACATTACCAGACAGTTCACAACTGACACACAATTGTGTGGGGTGGAATCATGCAGCTCTCCCTACGGTGGGGGTAGGTAACAGTGATTCTGGCTAATATTAGAATGGATTTCTAAACTCTGCTCTGGTGAACAGAATTTAGGAGGCCACCCTGGTTAATGAAACAGGGAACACCTCTGGGAAGTTAGCCAGGGCACGTCAAGGTAACTTGGAGAGCAGCCAAGGCTAAGTCTCAGGAGTAGTGGGGGTGATTTGAGGTCTTGGATGAACACACAGAGTGGGACAACAAGAGTTACCTTTAGACAGTAGCATGTCAAAAATATACAATTTATCATGCCCAGGAATTAACACAAGTGAATAAAGAAAAACACAATAATATCACTACTTAAACACACACTATATAAAATATATGTGCAGTCACTTTTGGTCAATTCACTAAAGTGCAGAATCCCACCAAAACCTGTAAGGAGGAAAAAGTAAGGAGGAAAAACACTTTATCACATTGGCAAACTCCAGAGACGGATAATCCTAACTTTATAAGTGCACCCCTATGAAGATTAGAGCCTTATGCTTAATGTAAAAGCACGCAGTGGTGCATAAAGACAAAGAAATATATTCAAGTGGGTGGAAAAGTTAGTGAGAGGATTCTGAAGTGTGGAACATGGGTTCTGAGAGTCAGGGGAGGATCTGCTGCGGAGAACAAAGCTATTCCCAACTTTCAACTGGCTTTAGGAAGCAGAGGCACCCAAGCCAAGGCAAGGACCACAGGAAATCCTTTGTGTGTAAAAATGCAATGGATGACCTAGGGGCCACTGGTAAATGGTATGATTACTTACCACCCTTAGCTCACTCTGGGTCTAAACTTGGCAGGTCTGGAGAGGATCGCCTGGAGTATGAAATCCCATCCGTGGTTATGCCTCATACTGCCCAAGTGCTGCGGGTGCAGATACAAGTCCGGTTTACAACAGGAGCTGTATCTTTCGTCTCGATTATAGGTGAAAGAAAGCACCAATACAGCTGGCCTCAGGTTACTTGACGAAACAGTCACGTAGGGGCTCCCAAGTCTTGTGGTCTGATGCACGCTTCTCTCTCATGGCCAAAAGCAGCTGGGATGATGACATTTTGGCAAGATGCTTTGCAGTATGAACTAGGATTTCCCCAAAGCTCGAGGTAAAACTCAATAAAACAACACTCCTTTGCAGGTGCCAAGGTTCGAGCTGGTCAGTCCACAGGAAGGCCCAGGGCCACTTCAGAGAAGGCTCCTTCGCAGAGCAACAAAAAGACATTGAGAGTGATTGGTTCCACCACTCCAAGGGGTTTAAGCACACCTACAGGTCTTCAGAGATTGAGTGCAAAGCAGGGCACCAACGGGGCAACGGCGGTCACAGGGGTGTGATCCTTCTTCTATGCAGTTCCGGATAGTCCTTGTGTCTGCTAGGCGCTTCTGCATAATTGGCTCCATGTATAGGTCAATTTGGATCTATTGGTGATCTGCGATTCTGAATTCAGGATCCCTCCTCATATCCACAAGTCCAGTGAGTGCTTGCACCCTGCTGTCCAGTGAGGAGGAGATCTGCCCCACTCATGCACGCCAGCAGTGGTCCAATCATGGGACCCTGTGGCTCTCATTCTCTCGTGCACACTAGACATCCTGGCAACAGTAGTGTAGATTGGGATCAGACAGTCCCAGCCCACTTCCTGTGTACCTACACATGTGACATGTATTAGCCTGTGAAAAGCGGCGGCTTTCACAGGTGAATTCATTCCCAAATAAGGACTCACCAAGTCACAAAGATCAGGGGGGAAGGCCAAGGGACAAAATGGCCAAAGGAGAAGACAAAAAGCCTTGTGGCACGGCCATGATGGACATTAGCCACAGTCATGAGGCAAGTGCAGTAAGTGCGGTATTGCCCTGTAAAACTTCATAAAAATACATGAAAAGGTTTCTGCTGCCACCAGTCTATTCTTAGGCACATTGTGCAGTTACCAAAACATCCTTAGTGGATGTCTATGATATGATATGATATGTTATGATATCATATGATATGATATGATGTGGCATTTATAACGTGCCTGTACACGCCCACATAAGGACTCCCCAGGACACAAACGCGGTAAGCGTGGTATGGCTCAGTAAAAGTTCATAAAAATACATGAAAACTCTTTTGCTGACATCAGTCTACTCTTAGGCACAGTGTCTAGTTACCAAAAAATCCTTAGTGGATGTCTATGATATGATATGATATTATATGATATCATATCATATCATATGATGTGGCATTTATAACATGCCTGTACACAAGTGTTTCTAGGTGCGACAAGACAAGGATGGGGAAACAAGGGAGGACAAAATAATGATCTTACTAGGCCTTGTGTCATTCAGATTGTGCAAGTGCAGGGAAGCGGGAAGGGGAGAAGTGCCAGTGGGAGGGGAAGGGGGAAGTGCAGTTAACTCACAAGTGCAGCCAACTGGTGGCTCATAAGTGCAGAGAGAAGGGGCTGTAGGTTTGCAGATACTGACCCTTAATTGCTGGGGAACCCGGAGGCAGTGCAAGGGCAACTGGACATGCAGGAGCCTCAGTCGAGTTCAGATGCTGACCAGGTGACCAGTGCGCGTAGCAGTCAGGTGCATCAGCAGGGGAGAGGAAGAGAGAAAGTGGAAGCGAAAAGGAAGATCTTGAGTTGCTTCTGGAACCGGGGTAGTTCTGCTCAAGTTTGAGAGAGGCAGGGAGGCTTTTCCAGAGAGAGGACCCAGCCGAGGAGATAAATCTGCCCCTAACTCTTTGCTTGGAGAAGCGTCTGACCCTCAGAGAGTTGGAGGTGGAGAGCTCGAGAAGGAATATATTTTGGAAGAGAAAGTTGGAGGTAGAGCAGTCCCATGCCCCAGAAAGCCTTGTGGACATTGCAGAGGGTCTTGAAATTGATCTTTGCAGTCACGGGAGCCAGTGAAGAGATTTCAGAGCTGGAGAGATACGATCCCTGGGCTTGAGGCCAAGGACAAGTCTCACAGTCCTGTTCTGGATAAGTTGTAAAGGTC
The DNA here is from genome assembly GCF_040938575.1 of Ambystoma mexicanum. NCBI lineage: Eukaryota > Metazoa > Chordata > Amphibia > Caudata > Ambystomatidae > Ambystoma > Ambystoma mexicanum. Next base: position 1,242,992,772 of record NC_090927.1, on the reverse strand, counting down.
GAAGAAAAGAGGCAGGAACATTTAGAAAGAGGCTGTTGCAATACTCAAGCCTAGAGAGGACCAGAGCTCTGGAGACAGTGAGCTTTTAGGGGAAAGTGAGAAAAGGAAGAATACCTCTGAGGAGGTTCAGCTGATAGTTTGACTTCTTACAAATGTTAGAGATGTGAGGATAGAAGGAGGGGTTGGAGTCGAATATGACACCAAGGTTCTTAGCCTCATAGGAAGGAGCAGGAAGAGGGCCCAGAAAACGCATGGATCCCATTGCACAGTCTTGTAATGTACTTTGGACAGTGAAATACAGTTGCCAAAACAGACAAAAGTTTCTCAGTACTGACTGAAGGACATGCCATTTTCCCCATAATGGTGAGCAAAATCCCAGTGGCGTACAATTGGAGTCTGTGCCCCACTTGCTGAAGTAAGGCCACAAGGCTGAAACAAAAGCAAATGTGTGGGGGGTCCACAAATGTAGAGGTAAAATAGTAGTAAGTAAAAGTTTCCCCAGCAGCTCAGCACAGAGCATCTAGTCAAAGTGGTTGTCTTTAATAGTAACAATACCACTGCAAACAGGAGGGCATTCCTGCCACAACTGGATCCAACTCTTTACTTTAACATGCTATGGGTTTATGAAGGATACCATGCTTCTGGATAAGGACAGCCAAAGCAAATCCCTTTCTCTCATGGCAATATAAAGTACATTCTTTTTTGTAATCAGGCAGACCCAATGTGGGAGCCTCAGCTAACAGCCTTTTTATTCTTTTGAATGCCTCTTCTGCTTCTGGCGCCCACTGCAATGGTTTGATAGCGTTCAAACGGGTATAGTCCTGGAGTGGTTTTACTATTTCTGCAAATCCAGTGAGCCATTGCTGGCAGTAGTCAACTGCCGATAGGAGAGTTCGCATTTGCATTATATTCTGAGGTTTAGGTATATTATAAACTGTAATGTCATGTCCTAGATAATGCACCCTGCGGGTGCATAACTGTAGTTTCTTCTATAAAGCCTTATGTCCTTTATCTGCCAATGCTGTTAGGAGGACCTTGGCATCTTCTTTACAAGCCTCATTTGAGGGAGTGGCTTTTAACAAATCATCAACGTATTGTATCAATACTGACTTCCCTGGCAATTTTATATCATGTAGATCTTTCATGAGGCATTGTGAAAAGAGGGTTGGGGACTCTGTGTAACCCTGGGGCAAACAGGTCAACGTGCACTGAACTGCCCTATGTGAGAATGCAAACAGGTACTGACTAGCCTTGTGTATCGGAAACAGAGAAGAAAGTAGAACATAAGTCGACCACTGTAAAATGTGTGGCTTCCGGTGGAATACACAACAGTATGGTCGCCGGGTTCGGCACCACTGGAAATGAAGGTATTACCACAGCATTAATAGAACATAGGTCCTGGACAAAATGGTATACCTGCTTCCCTGGCCTCTTCACTGGACAAATAGGAGTATTGCAAATGCTACTGGTCTGAACTATTATTCTATGACACAGGAATGATTCCCTGCCTCAGCTTCAGGCTTCAGGGGGTACTGTGGTGTGTGAGGCAATCTTTTAAATGGATCTACTTTTATTTTTACAGGTTTTGCAGTATGTATATATCCTACTTCATTATCATGGGTGTCACACAGACACCCTAGTATAGAGTGAATCAATTCCCATATATCCTCTGACCAATCCTCCTCTACTTCCGTCACTCTCCCCCCGTCTCTTCCCTTAATGTAGCCATCATTGTTACCGTATTGTCTGAGGGAACACTAGAAAAAAAACATGCCACACAGGGTGCAATAAATAGTGCACCTCATTTTGCACAATAGATCTCTTCCCAATAAATTCACGGGTGATGTGCGAATTAGAAGAAAAGCATGTCAATCGGTTATGAGCCCTAGCGTAACCGTAAGAGGCTCCGACACCTGGGGAATGACCTTGGTATTCGATATGCCTACTACTCCTACTGTCTCCACTGATGTTGGGATATGAGATAAAAATGTAATTCACAAAGCGGATCGGTTTGCCCCAGTATCTACCAAACATGGTATTGGTAGCCCCTGAACCTGACATTGCTCACAAGGTACCTCATGATCAACTGGGATAATTAAAGTTTCCAGAGTCACTTCCCCTTCTAGTTGTCAAAATCCATTCGGATTCCGCCCCTAACCCCGCTCGCTCCAGGATCTCTGGGAAGAATGGGATTAGTATTTAGTAACTGGGTTCAGAAATTGGGGCATTGACCCGACGGGAGTGGTCTGTGTCTGGACCTGACCTCCCGATTGTGGCATCTGGACGTTTTGGGATAGTGCCACCTTGTTGCTGTTGTCTCTGGGGTCTAAGCGGGTGCTCATTTTTTGAATGGCCCACCTGTTTACAATAATTGCAAATTAATGAGTTTGGTACCATGGCTCTAGGTGCCTGGTGATTATTCTGATTTCCCTGTACCTGTTGCCCATGCCCTTTGTTGATCAACCTGTCCCCACTGTCTCGGTTGCTGTTGTTGTCCCCCATATCATCCCTGTTGCGTCTGATATATCTGCAGACCCATTTTACCCCTGCCTCTACCTCTACCTCTTGGGCGCCTCCCCTTTGGGCCTTATTCCTCAGATAGTGTGCAGTACCTTGGAACTGTCCCTTTACCTGTCCTTGAAGACTGCATCTGCAACATCATTAATTTGTTGTGAATGTTGCCTTCCGTTTTTCCTGGAAGACGGCACAATGATTCATCATTGGAGCCAGCTTTGCTAAAGGCTTGGTCTGCCAGCCCATGCACATGTTCGTAAGCTGTATCTTTACCTTTGGAAGTAAGCCTGCAACAAATGAGTTTCCTGTAGCTTCCTGTGCTGTGTACTCTGGCTTTGTAATACTCGAGTGCTGAGTGAACACCACTTCCGTCTATCTAAGTAATTAGCGGCCGATTCACCCTTATTTTGTTTAAACTTTGATATCTTTGCCCAATCCGTTTTTCTAGGGAATGCCTCTATAACCGTCATCACTATCTTTTCCCTTGCCTCCACCAGGGCGTCCCCTGTGCCTGGTTTGGTGGCTGGCCAAGTCCCCCTTTCCACTAGTTGCTGTCTTAGCTCTGGTGGCATCACTATTCTCATGAGTTGGTTCATGTCAGCCCACAACAGATTACAACACTGCATTACTGTTTTCCGTTCCTCTTCAAATCTTTGTGTCTCTTCCGTTATATTGGGGAATTCTTTAGCCAATGTCATAAGGTCCCCGGTCTCCAGGGCACATGGACAGTAACTACTACTTGTTGTTGGTCTCCGTCCTCATGACCCGATGGTACTTGTCTGAGAGGATCCTGAAAGGCGTTTGAGTCCATTTAATAAATATAGCAAATCAATCTGCATACTAGTGAAAACATCAAGTATATCTTCTGGTGTTTCACTATCTTGATCTTTCTGATCCCCCTGATCCTTCCATGCCTTTCCTGGCTCCATCGGCCCTTCATCTTCTAGCATCTGGGGGCATACCTGAACCCCATCTCTATCTCTCCCCTTTGCCGGTCATTAGTGTCCCTCAGTCTTTTCTGTGGCTGCTCCTTGCTTCCAGCCACTTGGCGGACCCTCCCCACTCAACTGCTGGCCCCTTCCTTCTCCAGCACCCAGTTTGCCCTGATCTCCTCCTCCAGAAGCCCTCTATGGAGATTTTCATGTAGGTCTCCTACCTTGTTGTTTCGAGTGCTCGTGGGGGTATCCAGGTGGAAGCTCTCAGGCTATGGCGCTCTGCAGAGGTGTGCAACAAGTCTGAGTCACAGGCACCATTTATTAAAGTAAAATCAGACCAAAATACCCACGAGTTGTACTGGAAATGGAAATAGCAAAACAACATGTTTTGCTGGCTCTAAGTCAACTCTCTTTATATTACCTCATGGTCTGGTCCCTCATAATACATTTCATATCCATTTGCCCTTGCCTGCCTCTCAAGGTATAACAATAAAGTTAATTATATACATCCGTAGTCCGTATCCTGTTCCCCGATCGTCTCCTGTCATCATGTGAGCCTCTGCTTCTTGGTCAGTGCTATAATCTGAAGATATCCGGAGTAGTCCTCATCAGGTGAGGAGGAGGAGCTAACTACCATGACGCACTTCCGGTCGAGAATAAGGTCCCATTGACCAAGTTGGTTTAAGCCAGCGTAATCGAAATTGGAGGCCCAGGTGGACTTCATCCAGTGCACAGAAGAGTCTTCCAATGGGCTGTTCCAGCAGTCTTTCCACACATGTCCATTTTAGGGAGCTCCCATGACAAATGTTGCCTAAAGCCAAATAGTGATGATTTCCCTATCAATTGTCTGCTATAATAAACCAAAAATATCAAACTCTTGGGCATATATACCATCCGAAATAACACCACCAGTCTTCTTTATGATCTTAGTCATCCTATTGCTTTTATGACGTTGTTTACAGCATTAACCATATTCCCTGTGCCCCAGGGGTCATCAGCATTCACAAGAGTAAAGTCCAAGTAGTGGAGAGGGAAAATAAAAGAGGAAACGTGGTCGGGTGACATCATTTATTCTCATTTAAGTGCCAAGAAGGGAGAATATGGCCATATGGTAAGAGGGATTATACCACTGGAGGACTCTGGCCCCTTCACTGAATAGGCCGTAATTCTGGAGAGCAGTCTTGAAGGCCTGTATTGTGGAAATTATATTGATGTTAAGAAGAGTGTGGAGCAAGAATGGGATGGGAGCAGAAGAGGAAAGTAGTGGAGGAGGGAAAGAGAATTACAGCTAGATCAGGGCTTGAGATCAGAGGGTACAAGGTGGGAACTAAAGGGATACAGCATTGGGTAGGTAAGAGTTGGCAGCCCATTCATAGATTTGAATACAAAGAGCAGAACATTGGTGCAGGGTTGTTTGCATGGAGATTTATTTGGTGTGAAAGTGGTTGGCCGAGGTGTGATGAGAATGTGGGAATTGATAAAGAATGTAAGTTTCAAAGTTAAGTATTTTGTTTAGGGGGACACAAGAGCAGTGAAGAATGGCCAATTGGAGGCTGGAGCAGCATCCAAAAAGTCTGTGGGTAGTGATAGAAATTAAAGTTTCAGTAGTTTGATAAGCAAGGTGGGGATGGACCTTTTATACTTTTGGTAGATGTATGCTGGCAGCTGTGGTACTAGAGATAGTGTATTTTTGAAGCAGTGGATCAATATAAAATATGAGTCGTGAAACATGGGGGATGGGTTGATAGGATCAGGGGTAAAGATAATGGGAAGGGAGTAGGGATAGTGGACATTGAGCTGGGACATCAGTCTTCGAAAAGTTGGGTATTAGGCACTAAAGTGTCATCCAGTGAGAGACTATGAAGAGATTGATATACAAGACAATAGTTCAGGGGTGATAGGAATGTGAAAAGGATTTTGGGTGTCGTTGGTGAAAAGGTTGTAGGGAAGCCAAAGGAAGAGATAGTTTAAAGAAAGAGAGGAGGCATACTGTGTGAAGTAGAGAGGGCAAAGAACAAAGTCCTGGATGCACCGCAATGAGCTCTTGAAGGATAAGGGTGTAGTTGTCAGTATTCCAAGAGATAGAGAAACTCTGGTTTAATATGTAGGAGGTTATCCAGTCAAATGCAGAGTTACAGAGTCGCATGTTGGAGAGAGTGAGTAGGGGAGAAAGTGGATCAACAGTTTTGAAGGAAGCAGAGAGATTAAGGAGAGTGAGAAAGGAAGAGGGCGTAGTGCAATGAACAGTTGCAAAGAAGATGGAGACGTGAGTTTTTGCCAGTTTTGGGCCAACCTGTTCCATTTGTCTACAATAGGCTTTTGATTTGTATTTTTTGAAAGAGTGGGGAGTAGACTCGGATCGCATGAGCTGAATGAGTAGGGCAGGTCCTGTATCAATGGTGAATAACATCCCTTATTGGTGGTGTCTCATTGTGAACATGTGGCTCAGCCTCCATCTTTTCCAGATACGCTGAGTTGGAATGGCCCTGGATGAATTCAGACCCTAGAGGAGTCACGTTGAAAATGTATTATTATGATTTATTTTTCTTTTTCTTTTTGTTTCAAACTTATTATCCCCAATCTAACACAGTCGGCCGCATCAGTGGTTGGACGGTGGCCCAGCGCTAATTGCACCGGGATACCGCCCAACGCTATTCGCGTTATCGCATCTCGGTCCGTGCTGGATCCTGAGTTGCGGGGTTGAGGTAAATCCCCATTCCCATTCCAATGGGGGTTTCTTGGTGCTGTTAGCGCTGGCGCAATTAATGCCGCGATGATATTACCGAAAACGGGTGGAAAATGGTGATTTTTTCCTGCAGCAAAAAGCTGGAGGCAAAACTCCCATTTTCCGCCCAACTCGATATTGGGCAGAGCGTTAGATGCGGCGGTAATAGCGTTACTGCCACATTTTACCACTGCACCCAGCTTGTGATGAGGCCAACTGTCTGATATTTGTGCATCATCCTGACCCACACAAGCACCACAGAACATTCGTCACTTACCTTCCACACAGTGTGAAGAAATGGGGGTCAAAAGTGAAATGTGAGGTGATTGATTGTTTTAATTATTTCTTCTTCAAACCATTCCTCCTCCCTCTTGTCTATATGTCTACTGATGCGCCTCATCGTACTAAAAACTAGTAGCAAACAAATATCACAATAAATCACAAAGTGTCCAGGACTGCTACTCCTGCTCCTCTCAACTACCACACCAGCAACACAGATGATTCTACTCCCCTTCTTTTTTCTACATTGTGGACAATTATGCAGTTTTCAAAATCAAAACCTAAGTGTCATATGTACCCTCCTCCCCCCATGGACTACAGTGCAAACCCTTTCTACCCCCTAGATCTAGTCCACCATGAAAGGAGGGTTTCTTACTACTGCATCAGTCATTTGTCAATTCTTTTATGCTGTAATGTGTGTATCTGAGGACTCTACATAACCATAGAATACAGACAGCCTGAAGAGCCTCACCAAGTCTCTGCATAGTATACTTAGGAGTCTTGTGAAGGTGGCTGTACAGCCCAGAAAGGAGGAATGGGATAAACTATCCTCGACACATCCAAGTAGGCAAAGCATTGAGCAGGTGTTGATGTTATGTTCAGGCAGAGGGGTTTGTTCTGGCTAAGAGGATACAAGATAAAGGTCTGTTGTTTTAAGGTGCAGGAGTTGCATAAGAAATCTCTTCAGAGGAGGAATGACTGAAACAAATTGTTAACAGGAACATTGGAAGCACAACCAGCGCACGACTCCAAAGGGCTTGGGGAAGATGCAGACCTCACGTACCAACTGTACCAAGGGTCTGCAACTTTTGGTTCTCCAGATGGTTTAGACTATAAATCCCATCAGCCCAGTAAGCATAGCCAGTGGTGAGGGATCATGGGAGTCGTTGTCCATAATGTAAAGAGAGACACAGGATTCAGAGTCGCAGACTATACTATAATGGTGGACAAGCCAATCAAATCTCAAGCCTGGCTCAAGCCATACGTCAGACTCAGCTGCAGGTTATGTCTGAGTCCAAATCCAAAGCTGAGCTGCTGGTTGAGAATTTTGCTCATTCCCCCTCTCTTCTTCTGGACCGTTATAGCTGATGTATGTACAGTGCTTTGTCAACAAATAATAAAAAAAACTTGGTCGAACTCTCTGGGTAGCCTAACTCAGGTTTCGCCATAGCTCTCGACCTGTCACAGTTGTAACAATGGTCACCTAACCATAGCCCTTTAAAGGATCAACCTGCTCTTTTACTTCTACTTTTGCTAAGTCTGCTGTTTCCTGCCATATGCCTACTACAGATGACTCCAGCTGCATGCTCATACTTATCTACGGCATATTTCGCAGAAAGTTGGTCGCAAAGATATCCCTCCTCCAAAACTATAACAACAAATTTAGAATCCACCCGTCAATCACTAACAAGAACTTTTGGAAAATTAACTCATTTAGGTCAAATTACACAATCTAAACAAAATCTAACAAAGGCATTTCCAATGTCCAACAGCTTAATCCTTTCCCAGGAAGGCACACAGCTTCTTCATCCATAGGCAGCACCCATCGCTCTGTGTTCCCCGACTAAATATGCTATACTATACCCTCTTCCTTACAAACCACTTCTCCCACTAATATGTCCCAGCCATAACACTACCTACAAACCTGCACATGGCAACATCAGGCCTGACGTCATATATATCTCCTCTAACTTTATTATGCGATAGCTCACCTCTCTAGCTGCATAGCACTCCCCAGATCAGTGGCTACCCCAGACTCAGAGAGTTGTAACTTTAAATCAGACTCTCACCTCCTGAAAAACACAGGCTAAAGCTTCCTTACCAAACCCATAGGAGTAGATCAGTTCCCAGTGTTCGGGTACTATAGGTTTGTACCCATCAACACCTCAAATGTAACCACTCCCCTCCTCCCACTGTTTTTACAGGACTTCATGTAACAAAGCCATAATAATAGCAGAGGTACTCTATACAAGATCACTTTACATTACATATTAATTTGCTCATTTCCATGAGTCACAATTTAGCAGGTTCATAAACCCACAAAGATGTGCCAAAGGCTTCATAGGACCTCACTGAATAAACCCCAATGGTTGGTTGCCCACCAATCCTTGGCTAATACCATGACCGTCTTACCACAGGTTAACACAACTAATGACCACAGCTGTGCCACTATTACGAGTACTGAGCCTAATAGCCGGCACACAGTTTCTCTAAAAGGAGCTCTTACTAACGCCAGATCCATTACGGCTCACGCTCTGGACATTGAGGATACCTTAAAAGTGAACGACTTAGACTTGTTAGCAGTCACGGAAACCTGGCTCCATTCAGCCTCTGGCCCCCTCCTTTCACTAGCCATCACTGAAGGATATACTATCTACAGGAAAGATAGAACCACTGCTAGAGGAGGAGGAGTCACACTACTAGCCAAAGAAGCCTTGGACATTAGAATAGCCCGTGACCCACCTTTCACATCTGGTGACGCCTTGACTGTTAAAATCACACTTACACCAGTATGCACTCTTACACTCCACATCATATATTCCCCCTGGTGCGATCTCAACCTTTGAAGATGATATCACGACACTTGTAGCCCATAACTTGAAACCTCAGTCGAAAGTAATCATCATGGGTGACTTCAATTTAGAACTGTACGACCCCTTAGATCTAAATGCAAATCTCTGAGCAAACACACTAGAAGCCCAAGGATTCACACAAAGAATCACTACAGCAACGTACAATAAAGGCCATACCATTGAGTGGCTAGCAGACACTAATTGCTCTACTACCATCAAGTCAAATACTCCCTCACCTTGGTCTGATCATAATATCAGCTCATTCACTACCACCATCATCACTAAAAACCTGAAAACGCACCAGCCAATTATGATGCCCCCTCTAGAAATTTAAAAAATATAAACTGGTACAATATGTTAACCTTACTCACTCCTATCCTGAATACACTTGATCTGGACTGTAACCCATCTACATTGATCAGTCATTACAACAAATTGTTGACAGCAGCTATAGAGAAAATTGCCCCTCTAAAAAGTAAAAAATCCAAACCACCGGCACATATTAAACCATGGTTCACCCCTGAACTCAAAAGATCAGCTGAAAATAAATGGGCCAAATGCCATCTCAAGAAAAATAAAGCTAGGTTAAAAGCTATAGCCAATAACTATAAACTTGCAAACATCAAATCTAAAAGCGAAGTCTACAATAACAGAATTATAAATGCTCAATCTAATACTAGAGAGCTAGTTACAATTCTTAGGGAATTGGAATCCCCAGCAGCTATGGCCAATCACACAATCAAAGATGTACAATGGTGTTCTAACATCCAGAATGCCCTCGCAGACAAAATCTCTCCCCTACAATCCAAAATTGAACAAAAAAAATCTCAACTTAACCATAACCCAACCTTCATCCCCAGACTCCCTGGCAGATACCCCACAAGTCACTAAATTCTCCTTTAATCCACTTACTATGTCAGATACCTTGAATATTATTAAAAGTCTAAAACCTTTCAGATGCAAAGGGGACACATGCCCTGCAACCCTGGTGAAAGACTGTGCATTGGAATTAGCACCATTTGTCACTAGCCTTATTAATAACTTATTTGCATCTAACACAGTCCCTAATGACCTAAAAACAGCCTGGGTTCTACTTTTGAAAAAAACAGATGTTGCAGCCAATGTCGGCTTGAGTTCCTATCTAGAGTGAAGCCTTTGTGCCTCTCTGGTTCCTTTCTCAGATGGCCAAGGGTCTGCACCAGGGGTGCCTGTATTGTGGCTGCAGCAATATATGTACAATTCCGAGAAATAAAGTTGGTACCCTTTAGTGCGCTCCTTGGGAAGAATTACTCAATCACTTGGTTATGTTAATTCCAATTTGTTTATTCAGTATAGGTTCTGGATACTCCATACACTTAAAGTTTCAATAAACAAACTTTGTCTCCCAAATTGTCTCCCAACACGTGTTTCCCCATGACTTTAGCCACGGTTCCTCAGGGGAGATTCTAAAGTGAAAAAAGAACCCAAGTTCATACATTCTATGTATATAAACAGAGACTTAAGTGCATTAAACCTCTAGTTTCATAACCACTTCTATCTGAGAAGAGGACATACACTCACCCTTGTCATGTTTCTCATAATTCTGATTCAGTATTGATTGGTATTCAATTTTCTCTCTCATCGGCTCTCTATTTGTCTTCCTTTTGTTCTTTTTCCCTTTTTTCTTTTTTTCTTTTTTTCCTATAAGAAAAATGCACAAAGCTCATATGCTTTGGTTCACATTCTAATACTGGCTATTAATGTGTTATATTTCTGAACAGCAAAGCAGTCTTTGCTGTCCTATACAGTGTGCCGTGTCCTTCCTAGCCTATATAGAATGGCATTTTAGTATTGATCCATTATTACTAGTATAAATTCTGCATTTGCATTGGTATTCAGTTTGATTGAATTTATGCACCCTCTATAAGGTAGCCCTTTACATTTCTAGAGAAAATTATTTTAAATTGCTATAGAGTTTACCTTGTGTGTAGATTCTTGTGGATTCAAAGATGTTCCTTTCTCTCGGTACGATTGCCTCTGTGCATCCGTGGTTCCCGGATGCATCTTACCTCAATTCTGCTTCTGTTTATATATCGCGGAGCACGTCGCGTGATGACGTCATCGCGTAATGTGCCGCGATGACGTCATACGCGTCAAAAAACGTGCGGCGGCTATCTTGGATTTGTTTTTTGTGAAAAAAAAAAAAAAAAATTGTGTTTCTATGTTGTAGCCTTCATTTTTGTACAAATAATTTTCAGGTTGCATTGCTATTTTGCAAAAGAATGGATTTATTTTCAAAGAACCCCTAAGCTAACACTAATGTCTTCTTTAATTTAATTGTGTCTCTAAATGTTGTTGTATCTATGCGTATGTGATGGCATCAACACGTTGGATCCAGCTTTCCATTTACTATATTTCAGTGTATGTGGTATAGAGTATATAGGCTCTATGTATAAATGAACAACAAGTTACTTATACATGCTTTCAGTGGTAGACAGAGAGGTACTTAGGATGATGCACATATACAATCAATAGTGTTTTTATAACCAGTTTGCCATCTCTGGATCTGTGTTTAGACCAGTTTGGCATGTATCCATTATACAAATCCATTTTGACTCCAGTCTCCTTAATATAAGTTTTCTGTCTCCTCCTCTTTCAGGTTGCTCGATTTTTTCCAGTCCAATGATTTTGATGTCCTTGATGTCTGATTGTTGGTGTTCTTTTGCAAAGTGTATGGCCATTGGGTACCTTGCATCCCCGTTCTTGATTGCTCTAAGATGTTCCAATATCCGTATTCTAATTTCTCTTATCGTGCTCCCGATGTATTTCTTGTTGCAAATGCATTGTATAGCATAGATTACATATTGACTTCTGCAGTTTATAAATTGTTTGATGTCAATCATTTTTCCAGTGGGTAATTTAATTTGTTTGATTCCATTTATCATGTGTGAACAAATTGAACATTTGCTGCATTTGTAGGATCCTGTTGGTGCCGGCACTTTCAAGAAACTACTCAAGGAGTCCTTTACTGGGTTCCTTAGATGACTCAGACTTAATTTCTTTTTCAGAGTTGGAGCTTTTCTAAATACCATTAATGGTTTTTCTTCAATAATGGTGCTGAGTGTATCATCTGTGAATAGAATGTTCCAATGTTTATTCAAAGTTTTCTTTATGTTGTATATTTCACTACTGAATGTTGTAATGAAATGGGTTTTCATTTCTTTATTCTTCACTTTTCGTTTTTCAATTAATAGGCTGGTTCTTGTTACTTTTTCTGCTTTCTGAATTGCATGGTTAAGAGAGTCTTCTTTATATCCTCTCTGTATAAAGTTTTCTTTTAGATCTGTTAGATGTTTTTGGTACCTGGTATCCAAGCTGCAATTGCGTTTTATTCTAAGTATTTCTCCATATGGGATGTTCTTTATGGTGTGTTTTGGATGGTTGCTTTGTGCATGTAGCTTGTTGTTGACTGCTGTGGGTTTGATATACAAGTCTGTTAGTATCTTGTCACCATCTGTGTACAGTTGTAGATCTAAAAATTCTATTTCTTCTGAGCTGATTTTTTCTGTGAATTTGATATTATGATTATTGTCATTAAGATAGGCAATATATTTCAGGAGGCTTGTTTTGTTTCCATGCCATATCACAAGGATATCGTCTATGTAACGACCCCAGTAGACAATTTTATTTTCTATGAATGCCTCATGTTGCCAGGCATGGATTAGTTCAAAATGGCCCATAAATAAATTTGCATATGATGGGGCAAATTTCTACCCCTGCTTAAAAAACCTTCCCTAGACGTAAAATTCCAACCACTTATCGACTTCTTACAACCGTCGCTTTCCTACTTAAAATACTAGATTGTGCAGTTTATCTGCAAATCCCAAAACACCTGGAGGACAATCACCTCTTAGGCCTAACACAATCTGACTTCTGATCAGGTCACGGCACAGAAACAGCCTTATTGGATCTGAAGACGCAAATGGATCAATACAATGACAATGTAGAATTGTGCATCCTCCTATTATTAGATCTTTTCCGCTGCGTTCGATCTAGTAAACCATGACATATTATGCCATCATCTGGACACTGCAGCCCAATTCTCAGCCGACTCCATAAACTGGATCAGGTCGTTTTTATTCAACCGGACCATGAGAGTCTTATCTGACTCTTCAGCAGCCCAGCCAATCCCAGTAACCTGTGGGGTTCCAAAAGGTTCATGCGTCTCACCCACTCTCTATGACAGATTTACTAAACTACTATTTGATAAACTAGATAATATGGGTGTCTCAAATACTAATTAGGCTGATTAAACCCAGATTCTCATTCCAATTACCGGACGTTACGACATTGATTCTAAAAAACTTAATGAAATATACCAAGCCATTCAAGCGTGGATAATGAATTATGTCTTAATGATGATAAGACGGAACTGATCATAATTGGCAACAAAACGAAACTTAATAACCTGTCTCAACTTTACAAAATCTCTCATCATCGATGGTAACACTATCCCAGTAGTGAACTAAATAAAAACGCTTGGAGTCTATAACGATTACGAGCATTCGCTAAACAGACAAATCACTGCTGTGGTGTCGTCAACCACGTACACAGCTAAATTAATAAGAGCTAGCCGCCCTTTTCTTACTCAGGAAAACTCCACCACATTGGCAAGAGCTCTGATTTTGTCCAGGGTTGATTATTGCAACTCTCTCTTTGCTGGAACAAGCACCAGAAATATTAAAAAACTACAACTAGTGCAAAATAACGCTATAAGAGCTGCCTTAAACATCGCAAAACATCAGCACATCTCCGCCACTAGGTGAAACATCCACTGGCTCTCTGTCCAGGACAGAATCAATTTCAAAATACTCATAATGACTCACAAATGCATACGGAACAAGGCGTCTAAATATCTTACCGACCTCATCCATAAAGCCAGCTCCACTAGACCAACTCGAACCGCATACTCTAATATGCTCACCATACCTAGATTTAAGAGACAGAAAGCAGGAGGTTCTAGCTTCCCAGTAATAGCACTGAAACTGTGGAATGTCCTCCCACACCACCTGAGAAATGAGACTTCATTCTGGTCATTCAGAAAAAAGTTAAAAACCTTCCTCTTTAGAGGCGCCCTCCAGCAATAAGGTAACATTGCAACAACCTGCGGTATGAATTGTATCATCCTGTGTATTGAACGCCAGGTATACATTGTAAATTGTAAATTGTTATATTATGTAGTGTACTCATTTTGTTGAAGTAGTGTCAACCGGCAACCATATTTTTAAAGCTATCAAAAAGCATTCTGTTAGCGCCTAGATGCCTCTGGGTTAGGTGCGCTGTATAAGTGTTTAAATAAATAAATAAATACATACATAAATAAATTAATTAAAAAGGCACACATGTAATATTTGTATCTGTATTTGGGCCAAATGTGGTTGATCCCAAAACAGTAGTCTGTCAATGAAACTCTGAGATTTGTCACTGAGCGAAGGATTTCATAGAACGCAATGGTCACAATCTGAACTAATTGACCCCTTTTAAATTGTGCATTCATCCAGTCCTGTTCTTTTCTTTGCATTTCGAAATGTACGATCTTTCCGATAGTAATTGGAAAATCAAAACTGTAAGTCTCAAATTGGAATATGAGAAAGAGATTGGGTGAGCTACCCACGTCTGACATGGCGCTACTTGTGAGCATGGTGGCATATCAGCTCTTTCCGTTGATAATCTACAGCATTACACATACGGTTTATCACAATTGGTGACAGATACTGGTGGGTAGTGCTAGCAAAGCAATATGTAGCTTACTTACTATGCTGTAAAAGGGAATTTAAGGGAGAAATTAATTCATTTCATGGAGTACTTTCAGGGGATGTTGTAGCCCGGACAGATGGACAGATTTGTAGATGTCGTTCAGACTAGACTGACATCCTTAAGACTCAGGGCTAAACTAAGAGGTTCCCAGTGTACCAATAACTCTCAATGGAAGCTTTAAGTTGGGCAGCGGTGCCAACGGACTCACATTTTAGCCTGCATTCTGATCCATGGGTATCTGCATTTCCCAAAGCACAGGCCAAGAGCCATGAGCTTCAGTCATCACCTCTTTGTTTTTGCTTTGTCACCCTGAGTGGGACAGGTATGCCCTGGCGTGGGTCCCATGCCTGCTGGGCTCAGAGACCCAAGCTACTCCCTTCTGATGAGGCCCAACAAGGCCGAAAGTTGTCTGGGGATACTTGCGGTCTCGTGCAGAAGGGATGTGACCAAGCAGTTCGGGCTGGACTGCCCCTTTGGAGAAAGCCAGATTTGCATATGGTTTTTCCTCTTTCTGTAATTGCTTGGCAGGTGAAGACTGATGCTCTGGAGGGTTGCCCAACGCAATTGCCAGAGGTTTAAGATCAATTCTGAACCTTCCAGCCATCATCTCTTTGTTTTTGCTTTGAGACCCCGAGTGGGTCGGTATGGGACCCATGCCTGCTGGGCCCAGAGACCCAAGCTACTCCTCACTAATAAGGCCAAAACATGTCTGGGGAAACTTGTGGTCTCGTGCAGAGGGGATGTGAGCAAGCAGTTCGGGCTGGACTGCCCCTTTGGGGGTGGGACCAAGCCTGATTCGCATATGGTGTTTCCCCTTTCTGTAATAGCTTGGCAGGCGAAGGACCATGGTGTGGAGGGTTGCCCAGAGAAATGCCAGAGGTTTAAGATGAGTTCTAAACCTTCCAGCCATCACTTCTTTGTTTTTTCAAGGGCCATGAGCTGTCACGTTGTTAACACAGAAGCTCTTGAAATGGCAACATTTAGGTTAACACATGTGTTGTGCACAACCAGCTGGCATTTTGAAAGGCCTGCATTTCAAATGTGGTCACTTTTATGTGATTTAACATGCAGAGTGTCGCATGTGAGAATGTAACATTCTACTTGTTGAGCTGCAAAACCAAACGCACCACGAGGCTTTTTTTTCTAAAGTAAATTCCATTCCCTTGGAGTTAAATCCCCCCCCCCCCCCCTTCCAACTCTGTTCTGCTTCTCTTGCAGGCTTTCAGTGCCGGCAAACGACACACAGGTAATTCTTTGCTTTGTTGCAAACATGTTGTCTCTCTTTGAACTATTCAGCATAATTGCTTTTCAACCCCCACACCCTCAGTCCCCCTCACCCACCATATTTTCTCTGCAAGTCAGGTTGAAGCCTTGCATTGCACCCCACAGATCACATATCTGCCCAGTCAAGCTTCATCATTTCTTGTCTACTCTCCAGCAGATGCATTTTAGATTTCTATTTGAATGTTGAAATGCTGGTCCAACATGGACTTTCTATTGGAATGTATTTCTCTGAGTTAATGTCTTCTGTGCTTTAGCAGGGAACAGTTTATTTTTTTCCAACAACGATGATTGGCCCACGAGCTTTGTTATGAAGTTGCTTGCTTAGAAAACACTGCATGCCATTGGTGCTTTCTTTCACAGACTATGGCGGGCTTCTAGCATTAAGAAATGGCAGACCTGTGAAGCAATCGCCGAGCACCGTCACAGCTTTATATGCTCTCGGCAATAAGAAATCAACCACTGGTGCATGGTAGTTTTCACCATCCAAAAATAAAACTTGAATGCTTTAAGTTTTACTTTAATACCTGGGGTTGCCATGGAATTTGAAACTCAGCTTTTCAACGGTGCTCTCTTCACTAGCCATGTTTGAATACCAATAGGGGTAGCTCAACCCTCCATCCTTCCAGAGATCAACACATTGAGTACAGTGCTTCATTTGTTGGGGGGTTGCCAGGGCAGGGCCCTGGCACTTATTTCTGAGCCACGGCACTTATTGTCTCAGACTCAATTTAATTATGAAGTGGTGATATTCAGTGCATCACCAACCACAATGAGCAGATGCGCGCTAGTGTAACACCAAATATGCCGACACTGTGTGGGAGCACGTACGGGTTGTGGCAGCAGTGGTGGTGAAGAGCCCACTCGCTGTGTCAAAGGAGTGCGAGAAACATTCTTTTTTGTTTTTTGGGCCCTGGCACTTATTTTTTTTTAACAAATTTAGTACTGATTGAGTAGCATTAAATTTGATAATAGTAACAGCTATTATTAAAATTGTTACATAGCTTAGAAGCCAGAGGAAGCTCGCGTGAAGCACTATGTGAAAGCTGCTGATCAAATTACAATTACATCCTTTAAGACAATCTGCAAGTCACAAAGCCCTTCCAGCCGCCATTTCGTACCATGATGGAAGTTACAGGCAGAAGCTCTGACTGGGTACACTAGCACTGCCCACTCTCTGTCCCTGCTTCCAAATCATCATCTAAAAGCAATTACGCAGCCACTTTAAATTGGCTAAAGATATTAAGGCCTCACAATTCTTCCACAATCAAAGACAGCATTCGCCATATTTAGGCCCGTCAGTGTGCTTTTTCGCCTTGCATTTACGTTACACCCTGGAGCAAAATGAGCCCCGCTATTTCACTTCTGTGATCTACAGAATATCGCGTTGCATTATTTATAACTTTTTTGATGGACCGCTTAATACATAGGGCCCGATTCATGGAATATTTGCCTGTTTCAAAGTGAATTGCGCTGCTGAAAAGTGACTTTGCACTGCCGACACAAACCCTGATTCATGGAACCGTGCAAAGTGTAGCTTTGCCATGCGAAGTCCGGGCAAAGTCAGCGCATAGTCATTTTTGCAGTACAAAACGACTTTGCTCGGAGTTTGCACGGCAAAAAGCACTTTTCACTGCTGCAAAAAAACACTTTGCACAGTTCCATGAATCAGGGCGTGTGTTTGGCAGTGCAAAGTGACTTTGCAGCAGTGAAATGTGACTTTGCACCGTGCACAAAGTTTCACGAATCGGGCCTAAGAGCCAAAAGTGAACCAAAATAAATACCGTGCCAACAGACACAGGGAAAACATACAACTCAAACCAGCAGCAGCAGGAATGTGCTAGCCAAGCACATGTGTCAGAAATGGCTGCACATCCAGACACAGGCACAAAGAAAAAAAAAACATGCGGAAAAAACAGGGAACATGGCCGCACTAGTAACCCCTGCGGATCAGGCAGCAAAATGCCACTGCGCGATCTGCCGCTACGCGGAACGTGAACTAAACAAGGCCCCTGTTCGCCAGTCTCGCCATTACTACGAAAAGGATCTAGGAAAAATTTAAAATTACAAAAATCAACCAAAAACAGACGAGAGATCATCCA
The DNA here is from genome assembly GCF_040938575.1 of Ambystoma mexicanum. Lineage (NCBI taxonomy): Eukaryota > Metazoa > Chordata > Amphibia > Caudata > Ambystomatidae > Ambystoma > Ambystoma mexicanum. The sequence goes on along the minus strand of NC_090927.1, from coordinate 1,242,974,567 downwards.
TCTTCCAATGCTTAACCGCTCACTTCAGAGACCTGTGTCTAGCCCGCAGCCACGGATGCCAGTCCTGGCAGGTTCGACTCGGCACTTCCGAGGCCAATTAACTCAGTACCATTGAAATGGGTTAGAACAGCATGTACTGATGCTTCACTTAGAAGAGGGAGGAATCTGACATGGAGTGCTCTTTGAAAGGATTGTGATGGAGGAACCCAACTGAAAACTGAAGAGAAGATCAACAGATTCATGACCACAGAAGATGGTTGATGTGACATGGGGGACTGACTGGATGACTGCCTTGCTTGCACCGCACTAAATCAGTGGGCGGTGCGCAGTACCATGCACATCTACCTACCACACAGGCCCCACCCTCAGAACAGAATAATCATGAGTAGGTCATGGCGCGGGGCAAGACTGTGCCAGGGACTCCCCAGCGACTGGGATTGGTACTTAAGGCAAGGTAGAGGAGTGACCAGGACACAAAGATGAGGAGATGGCAGTGACTGCGACGCAATTATGGGGAGGAATAGCAAATGGGGGAGCAGGCCATCAGCCGATCCACCGCAGAGCGTCTTCCCGTGTTTAACATCCAGAAAGATGGCATGCCCGAGGCTTACTGGGAATTGCTTTGACAGCATTGATTTGAACCGTGTCAAAATAATCCTGAAAATTTGACACAATACTATAGGATTGGAAAAACAAGGGAAAGACAAACACAGAAAACTCATAAACAAGCACAGGACGTTTGCTGTGAAGCAGGCCGCAGAAAGCCAGCACGGATCTATGAGTTATTAACGAAAAATGTAACAACAAAAACTTTTTTTATCAAATAGAAAATACTGAAAAAATTACCAAACTTTGTATTTATCTTTTTATTTGGGGGTCCCCCGAAAACCCTCCCCAATCCCCTTGTTTTCCTATTATTGCAACCCCACCCGACCCCTTCCTCTCCCGTTTTAATCCCTTACCCCACCCATATATATTTTTTTATTTAAAATTCAGTTTTTTTCGGTATTTTCTATTAGTTAAAACAGTTATTTTATTTTATATGCGTTAATATCACTGGATACGAGCCAGCAACATCCTGTGAGGGGTCTACCCCGAGGTTTCCTGGTAGTATTCTCGCTGTTACATTACTGACCTGGAAACATGTCCTCGAGTAAACAAACAAGTATTCCTGCTAAACTGGAGAGGTCACCAAGGCTCAGTGTGGTTACCACTGCCTCGTAACATTTGCGTGGTTCTCATGCCAATAGTATCTGAAAATTCCATCTGCAGTTTCTAATGCCTGTGTGAGAAACGCAGATCTGTCTGCACCAGGCTAACTCAAGAGGCATATACACGTTTACTATATATGGTGTGTAGACTTGTGCTCATTGCAGTCACCTAGCAGAGACAAATCACCGTGAACGAAGCCGCCCCAGTGCCCCCCTAAGAGAAACCCATTCTGTTCTTTGCGCGATAAGTGTAGCCGTGTTTTGACAGCGTGGAAGAGTACTGCGTTCCACGTGCCCAGTGTTCATTCGATTGCCCACAAAGCGTATCAGATCCAGACCGGGCTTGATTTCGCTGCATAATGCCTACGTGGCTCCAGATATGTCTGCGATTCGATGCAAAGGGCTCTGTACTTCGGGCATGCAGTCAGTGCATTTTTCAAGCTGAGAGGTGTAAATATTTTCCTGTAATTACCGAGCGAGCGTAGCAATGCCCAATTTATGCCAGGATTGTCACTACAAAAACATGTTCATGCTGGCTGTGCCCAATATTTGCCAGCAGCATGCTACGGTAAAAATACATGTGTGTGCTTGCTGTGCTCAATACAAACCAGTAATGCACCTGTAACAATGTTTCCAGGTGCGCTATGGTCAAGATATTCCAGCAGGATGCCAGTGTAAAATACATTATTTCGCTATGTCCAATATATGTCAGTGTCACCATTGCTTAAACATGTTGTGCTGGCTGTGCTGAATATATACCAGTATTGCTAAAGCAAAAATATGTTCATGCTTGTTGTGCCCAATGCACTGCCCTGTAAACATGTTGTCATGCACCAGGAGTGCAATATGCACCAACATTTCCCTGTAAACATGTTATGATGCTCCCAACACAGCATGGTGTGTGTTACACTATCCAAGGCACACCCTGAAATCGAAAGCGCCATCTTGAAAAATGGCCACACACTGTCCAGCATGAAAAAAAAAGAACTTCCCAACCCCATCTTTACCCACCTGAAAAACAAACGAGTGTGTTCTCACTAGAATAGATGCCCCCACAGCCATCTTTAAAATACCTCCTGTTTAGGCAACATGACCTGTGGGGGCCATTACCGGTCGAGTGATGCATCTCTGGCCTTTACCGGTTGGGTAAAGCCCTTGGGGTCATAGCTAGAAGCCTGAGTGAAGCGAGGGCTTTAACTGAGCCCCATGGGCATTACCCAACCAGTAATACCCCCCTCCAAGGGTCATACTGCCATTAGTACCCTGGCAAGTCGTACTCGGGTACTAATAGCAATTTTTCTCGAATTGAGAAATGGCGCGGCAACTGTTTCTCAACTCAAAAAAAAAAAGAAAAAGAAAAAGGCTGCCAGGGATCAGGGAGAAGGGACCACAAGTAGCCCCTCCTCCCTTTCCATCGTGCCCATTAAAACCAATGAAAACAAAAGTAAACAAAAAAATGGACGCATGGAAGGGGCGAAGGGACTTCACGTAGTCTCTTCTCCCTTTCCATGGTGGCTACTCTGTCCACGAAGGTAAGGTCCAATGAGTTTGCTTGTAACAAGCTCATTGGCCCGTGCTGGGTACTAATGCAGAATATTACACATGTGGCAGATGCACTTCATATCCCCCTACAAGTGCCTGACTTTCATTCAAGGCATATTCAGTTTTCAATTATTCAATCACACCAACCTCTACAGAAAGAAATGTGCTGCATTCAATGTCCGTTTGATAAAATGCACACAGGTATCACAGTATCGCCTGTTCATATACGCATTGGCGATTACCACACACAAATCAGTTTGGGGTTGGAACGAGGTTTTACAGTGGTGCTGGATCTGTTGGTACTCAATGTTGGATTTTCAATGATAAGTGACACAGTTTTGTGCTTAGAGATTGGTTGGATTTATTCTTGAGCCTAGCAATCATGTTCTTCCGTTGCCGGGAGAAAATGTACTGTCCGGAAAAAAAACATGTTTGATTAAATTATGTATGAATTTTGAATGATAGAATTGGGTAAGTAACCCATCCATTGTTTTGATGTTTAGTATATGTTTAAAGACCATAAAGAATAGACTATATGGAACCCTGTTGCCAAACAGAATTGTTATTGTCATGTTCTTACTCAATGTTTATGTTGCGTTACTTTTTGTATATTTTTTTATGCTAGATGTCACACTATGCCACAATAGATGCCATATTAAATGCTGTCTGTACAATATCTCTGTTTGTCTACTGACATTGTTTATTTTATTAATGTACTTTTGTGTTATTTTAGGCACATGAATGTATTGTTTCCCCTTCGAAACTTCATTTGCATAGGGTTGCCATCCTGGTTCCAACTGGAGGCTACATTTGTCAGAGACATTCGCATGAATGTGTACATTTGCCCAATATGTGAAAGCATTGCCACAGAAGACATGTTTTCCTGCTGGATGTACCTGATATAGGCCAGTAGCATTCCCCTGTAAAACAAATCATTATGCTGGGTGAGCCCATGTATGCCAGTATTGACAATGCGAAGAAACACATTTTGCTGGTTATGCCCAAAATATGCTTGTATTGCCACTGCAAAAACATTTTAATGCCAGCTGTGCACACTATTTGCATGGATTGTCCTGTAAAAGGACAATGTCTCCTCATGTCATGTAGCCAGTGTCCAACATATGGCAGGATGACCCTTAAACCATGTAATGGAGCAAGTGCACAATTTAGGCCAGGAGTGCCCTGTAGACATGCTGCCATGCAGCTTGTGCAAAATATATTACAGCATCATCCTGCAAACAAATTCTCGTGCAGCAAGCATGCAGTACATGCCAGATGTACCCTGTAAACGAGTTGTCATGCAGCAGGTGTGCAATATATTCCACCATAACCCAATGCACTTGTAGTCTTTCAGCCAGATCCCAATATATGCCAGCATTGCCCTGGAAACATGTTGTAATTCTGCCTGTAGCCCCACAAGCAAACGCATGCACAAACATGCACATTCATGCATATACACACACCTACAGATGCAGAGAAACACATTTGGGGGCACATATTCAGACTTACACACACACACACACACACACACTCTCTCTCTCTCTCTCTCTCTCTCTCTCTCTCTCTCTCTCTCTCTCTCTCTCTCCTCTCTCTCTCTCTCTCTCTCTCTCTCTCTCTCTCTCTCTCTCTCTCTCTCTCTCTCTCACACACAATTAGTGTTTCTATTTGAATTCATTTACCTGCAATGTACCTTTATCATGGCCTGGACTGACACAGGAAGCAGGGAGGGAAGTTGACTGTCACTTCCCTTCCTCGGTCCCTATATGAGGACTCATGGACTCTCAGGAGTTAGGCCTCCTTGCTTCCCCTCGGGCTTGCAGGGGCAGATGCCCAGCAGGCCGCATAAGGAGCAGCCCGTCACCCGAGCGCCTGCAGGGCTTCTGTCACTGCAGGTATTAGGTGATTATTCTCTGCCATTTACAGGGCTCCTCAATTGGGGTTCTGAACAGAGCACAGAATATGCAGAGGCAGCAGCCTGTGCATAATGAGGGGGGCAGTGCCCCAATGCTCACTATGCACCGGACACCACTGCATGCAGTACTGAATACGAGCTACAGAGCCAGCAAATTGGGATTAGGACTGCAGTGAATTGTTCAAGGGGCAGGTGCCAGGGATAAATAATCAGTAACGCATTTTGGCACTTTTAAGATAGCAGCTAGCCAGCCATTGCTTTCCAGTGCCTCTTCGTCAGAGTGTCCCTATAGGCCAGACTCAGGCGCGCAACGTCATTGAGCTGACCGGGCTGAAGCCCCACCCCACCCTCCCGAAATGTTAGCTGAGTGGCGGGCGTAAGTGCCCTTTAACAGTTCAGAGTATCAGGAACATGCTTCTGGGCGCATTCTGTTCCTTTCTGAGGCAAATCTACAATGTGTGCTGCGCATCAAGCAAGTTTCCCAGAGTCCCAGCCCCCCTGAGACACACGGGCTGCGTAATGAATTCCACAACACGTTTCCTTTGTCATCAGCAGCATAGCCTTTCTTATGCATGATGGTGAATTTCCAACGGAAACACCACCAGTCACCTTGCAAATCTGTGACGGTTAAAGCGAGTAACACAATAAAGCACCCTTTGAAAATGTGTTCATACCTATAACGCCTGATAGCTTGATATCCTAAAAAGTAAAGTTTGCTTTGATGTCCTTACTTGAATTTCCTTAAAACCATACATAACAACTCGCTGGAGGTTGTGACAAATCTCCAAACCTATGTGAGTTTATCACACAATTTATCGGGCCTCATTCAGCGTTTGGAGGCAGCCATGGTGCTTTTAGCACCATGGCTGCCTCCAATACCGGTACCGACCCCGACCTGGTTCAAAGGGGACTTACCAGTCCATTCCGACCTTGGAGGGACCGGTAAGTCCCCATTGAAAAAGGCAATCCCAATCCCATTTGAGCCCCCATAGGGCTCAATGGGAATGGGGAGGGAGCTAATAACGGTACAGCAATTTGCGCTACTGTTATTTGCTCCCTGGTCCCTTTGCGGCTCCCGCTAAGGGCGCCTGGTAGAACCAGGCGCCCATAGCGGGACCCACTAAGGAACCTCGGAATAGGGTGCAAAGGGATTACCGGCACTGATGTCTTTAACGGTGCCCGGTATCCCTTTGCACCCACTTCGTAATGAGGCCCATTGTGTCTTAAAGTGCTGAAAATAAAGTGGGTAATTTGCCTTTTGCGTCTTATAGTTTTCCATTCAGGATGTGGAAAATAAAGGTACGCTGATATTAGTTTGGTCCAACATGCTGCTATAAGGATTTACATGTTGTCATGATGCTTTACTATGCAATTTGTGTATTTTGCAAGTAAACTCTATAGGACAGAATTATTGTAGGCCTTGACAGCCAAAACTTAAATATTTGTTCCAAGTAAAGCATGGAAGAAGGTGGCAGTGTCCAAATTGCAGAGTGAGTTAAAATCCCTCCTTTGCTGTTTAGCGTAAATGTGTGATCCTGGGCAAATGATGCAATCTCACCCTGACTTCAACTGCAAAAATTGGAGTGCTTATAAGTGATTACATTTACACCCTTACAATAGGACAGTTTTAATAAAATAAATGTACGGATAAATTGGTATACCCTGGTGCTCCTCTGCTAGTGGCTCCAATACTGTCACATAGAATTGCATTATTGCAGCAATGGCCCTCCGCCAGTCTCGTATCACTTGATTTGACAGGCAGACATAGTCTCACCATCCAGTCAGTGCACCGGAGATTCTAGTATGACGGACTAAATGTGGTAGAACCAACATTACATTTTCTCCCCTGTTGTTCCCAGCCACTGAAGTTGCTTGGGCCGTCCAGAGTACTGCCCTGCACTCTGCAATGTACAGTTATGCTATGATATTGAGTCTTGCATTGCAAACCATCTGCCATGTTCACACTTTCTAGGACCTTTGGGATTTGCAAGAAGTGGGTGTTTTCAGACTTAAAGGGGAGAGTTAACCGATTGTAACATTGAAGCTGCACTAGAATAGTCTAATTACAATGAATAAGGAAGTTAAATGCCCCTACACAAGTATACTTACCACTTCTCCACCGTCTCTGAAGTTAGCCCCTCTCCCAACATTTGAAGGGTCAGCCCTTGCCTAAATCTTAGCCTAGGTGCACCCCTGGATGTGCGCACTTGCATTTTGTAAGGCAGAGAGGTGAGGGAAGTTTTTCCCCGAAACTGGCGGCATTAAAGTTTTACTGTGTTTGTTCAGAAAAAAGTACTTGAACAAACGCAGTAAAACTTTAAAGCTGCTACTTTCAAAAAAGACTTCTACCGCCTCTCTGCATTTTGCACTTTAAAACATACTATTTGATAGTTGGTCCCCACACCAGACCATGGGGCGGGGGGGATAGAACGTGGGGGCGGAGCTTGGTCCCTTGCCACAGACTACCATTGTTCCAACATTCCGCCACCATTGGACACTGCTCTAAATAAAAGCAGTGCACTCACAATCTCTGGTGGGTTGCGACTTCTTCTGCCTAGGGCACACGCTGCTGAGCTCTGCTCAGTTCATCTCTTTCATTCCCTGAAGTCTGCTGCCTTGTTACTGGAGTTCCTTGCCCATCAGTCCTAGCTGGCCAGCCAGGTCTCTAATCTCTTCTTCTTCCCTGCACATTCTGCCTTGGTGCTGGGTTCTGCAATCAGCCTTGCTATTTATTTTCATTCTGCTACTAACATTTTTTGCTATTGGCCGCCCATGCTCAGTGCTTTGCGCTTCCTGGTACCACGTTAATTGTGGGGAGTCTTTTCTGCCGTGGTGCTGGGGAACTGCTTCCTGTTCCTTGCTATTATTTACCTTCTGGCTTGGTTAAGGAGTCAGACTCCCATACTACACTATCTACAGGGCCGGACGGACACTGCTTGACAGCCTTATCTTGGACCGTCCACTACGAAGACATACAGGTACATAGGAATCGCAGGAGGCTCACCTTGATAGATTGCAGTACCTGACCAATTCCTCCGATCCAGAGATGGATGCCATGCAGGTATTGAGGGACAAACTGCGGGATTTACATTCTGAGGTGACAGCTTTTTGTTTAGAGAATGCTGCATTTCATGGGACTATAACCACAACCAAATCCACTTCATATATGAAGAGCGTAGTCAGCGAGACCAGTGACCTGAAATATGATGGGGGTGCCTGGAAGCTAACTGAATTTTGACGAAACTGTACCATACAGTATATGCTTCGTCCTACTAATTTCTCGAGTGACAAAGCTAAAATCGGCCACATAATCAGCCATCTTGTCAGAAATGCTAGGCCTGGGCAGTTCAATATGTATCTTGACAGAGGCTGTTACTTGATGACGTTGCTGGATTCGAAAAGGTCTTCTTTGATGCATTTGAATCACAAAATCAAGCCGCCACTGCACAGTGCCAACTTGTGCAACTCTGACAAGGCACTCAAGACATTATCTCCTATGTCGGTAGATTCAAACTGAGCTTAGGGCCCTTTAGGAACATGCATATGTAATGAATGGGATGAAACAGAATAATTCTGAGTCCAAATAACTGAACCAACTCAGGAAGATGGCAAAGTATTATTTTATTAACAATTATCTAAAACTGGGAGTTTACAACGAACATCAACGGACGTAGGCTCAGTCTCTCAGCAATCTTTTCACAAACAATAGCTTTTATACCAAAAATATGTGAGAGGTGATGTCATACTACATGGTAATAATGAAAACCTATCAAGAGTCAGGATTGGCTAAGGGGAACATCTAGGTATACTTTCTATAGCAGCTAGGATTGTGATTGGCTGCCCACTATCAGGTGGACAACATATGGCTACCTCTAAAACATGTCATCTTTAGAAACATTAGATATACAGTTTCTCATTGGTCTTCAAACAATAAGGTCCTTCAATATATGGACTACCACAATTGGTTGGCATGCTTGTGCCATGTCTGTAACATTCAGTTCACTTAGCAGCACATAAGCCCAGACCCAGGTGCAAGGAGATGGGGCATGTCACTAACTCCCCACCCAATTAGCCCAGTATCTCTCATCGCCCATGCCTTCTGCAATGAAGATTGTCTTTGTACTTGGCCTTGCAAAGTATCCCTGTCTTTGTGAATGCACGGGAGTGAGGGCACTCACTATCGTGTCTAGGACTCCAAGTTTGAACTCTATTTTCATCCTTGGCTCACATGACAGAAGACCACGATTTGGTCTATTTTGCTGGTTTTAAATGCTCCAAATGGATTAAACTTGGCACTCTTGGTGTTCTTTGTTTGCAGTTTAAAAGGGGGTGATTCATCCTCTGCACGTTCGCTCATTTCCAGAATAGATAGCTGACCTTCGCTGTTTCAGTCTTGCCTTCAGGCCAGACAACCTCATCTTGCAGCGCCACAATTCTGCTTATTCTTGCTCCGACACAGTTTTCCCTTCCCGCTTCATGGGTCCTGGTTTACTAAATTCATGATACCGATGTCCATTTTCTATATAATGGTGGCTTCACCTGCATTCTAATCACTACGTATAGCCAGCTTATATGATGACTTAGTCTACCTTGCTTTTCAGCATCTGTACAGTTATTGAATGGTTGATTGTCTGCAGCACTTTGTGTACATGTAATCTTATTCATATTTAAAAGGTCACTTGATTCTTTACTTCGTCATTAGTTTCTTTAGGATCTATACATCCTCTTCAGCGAGTATTCCGAGACGTCGTACATACTCTTTGTGACATCACTAGCTTCTCTTCCTCACTCTTTCTCATATTCCTTCAGGGAGTTCCTTCCTTAGGTTGTCATCACTTTGGGGATACATTCAGTAGGGTTGTCTCAACAGGTATCTTCTTTCAAACATATCTTCTTTCAAACACATGCTGTGGTATTGGCATCACGGCTGATGTCAAACATGGCACAGTCTCATGTCTCCAACATATGGGAGGAAGGGGGTGGGGTCTTCTGCAAAGGTATGTAGCTGCTCCTCTACATTCTCCCCTCTGGTCGAGTCCTCAACCATCTCCTCGAGTTTTTCTACATCTTGGTATTTTCTCTTGAAGAAGTGTTTCTTAGGTGTCCATATTTTCCTCACTCCCCTTAGGGTGCCTGCTGATTTGACATGTTAATCTACACTCCAGGTAATGTAGCTACATTGTCCAATTGGGGTGCAATAGACCCATCATCCCACACACTTCTTATGATTCTTTGGATACAGAAACTTCATTGCCTCATGTGCTATGATGCTAACCTTTATATAGTCCCTAACTGCGTCATCAGTCAGCTCATTGGCGTTTGGTCCATCTTTGACATCGATCATGAGCTTCATTCCTACTACCTTCTTTGCCGTTTTCTTGCATTGGGCAATCCTTCCTGACTATACAGAATCTAAACATTACTAGCACCAGTATTACTCCAAGAACCTTGAATAGATTTTCCAACCACTTAGGAATCCATGAAACCAAGGAGGTAAACCAACCGTCATCTTCAGTGTCCACTGCCTCTTCTTCCATCTTGGTATGCAGGTCTGTCAACATCGATATGGCTTCTGGCAAGGTCCCATTCTGGCCATTGTGAGAAGGTATGAATGTGCGACATGATGGCCCGATTTTGGCGCAAACTCCTCCTTCCAGATAATATCAAGAACATACCTAGTCTGGAGGGTCATCAATTGTATGGCCCCCAGCTCTTCTTTAATGACGTTGAATACTTTTATGGTAGCATTGGTTGTCTGCAGAAGCTCCCATCTGGTGATTTGCAACCATTTGGCATTTGCTGCTGTTTGAATTCCAACTTGTGCTCATCAGGAGTGGTTTGGCTGAGAAATAAATTTCTCTTTTCGTCCATCGAAATTCAAGTGATCTTCTTTTTCTCAAATGGTCATCCATTTTTGGAAATTCACCAATGTTTAGATCACTCTGAGGAATCACCAATGCTGGAATATGGATGAGCACCAGGGAGCACACTCCGCCCCAATCCTTGGGCAACTTCATATAGAATCTAGATCCACAAGCCAAATATTTATCCATTAGAACAGCTGTCTCTTCTCTCATTCCAGGAACATCATTGTGGTTTTGCATCCTTTGTTATGTCCCACATGGTTCTTTCCATAGCTTCGGAAACATATTTTCACATTAACCAATGGGATTAAAACTACTGGGCCTGATTCGTCTTCTACCCATGTCAGGAACATGGAGTGCTTGGCCCATGACTTTAAGCATCCATCATTCACTCTCTGCACTTCTTGTACATATTCTGTTTTCAGCAGATGGGCCACACAGAACATCATTCCTTCTTCCCATCCCTTCTTGGTATGCACTTGTCCATAGATCAGTAGTTGTGTTTGTTCCCAACATCCAGGTGATCCTGCTATTCCCATCACATTAGGACAGTTCAGTCTCTTCATTTCTTCAATGATCACCTCACCCTGTGCTGCAGCACGATACACAAGCATCATGTCTGTCCATCCAGACTCCTTCTCCATTCATATGGTCATGATATAGTCATGCTGGTATGGAAACAAGATCTTCATCTCCGTCACAAGGTCGCCCAGCTTCCTTGGATCTGTCCTTGAGTAGTACATGCTGCAAGATAACTGAGGGATTCTGCATCATATGCTGATACCAACTTCGAAATAAAAGTCCTTATTGTATTCATGGCATTGGGGATGAGAGAGCAGACATAGAAACTCTCGTCAGATTCTCTTTCCCCCACCTTTTTCATGTGCTGATACCACATTTCATTTCACAGGGGAGCTGAATTAGCTAGATAGGAATTTATCCCTTCATTATCTTCCTCTGCATCTCTTTTATGTCTTCTATCATACCCTTAGAGATGAAGGAATTTGTCATCATTCGTACTCATAGTAGGGAGAATCATGGGAACTCTTTCTTCAGTAGAACCATTAAGATAATAGAGACTGTGAAAAATAAGAACAAAAAGATGACGAGAACAATCATGCAAATATATATTATGCATAGGAATCTGGAAACCATTTTTCGTGCAATCACACTGCTTGCTGAACTCGTGTACTCTCTATAATCATGCCATCTTTTTCATTAATCATTTTTAATACAATTATCGAGTTTCTTTACATTTGCAACTGTCCAATTTGTTAAATTATAGCAATACGGAGTCTTCTTATCACTAGGCCGTTTTTAGGATCCTGTAAAAAAGTGTGAAAATTAACGTCTCTTCCAACAAGAGCAGGGTAAGATTGAATTATGAACACAAAGACAGCAACCACAAGCTGATGAGCGTCACTATTGGCAGGTATCATGTATTTTTATCACTTAAAACAGATATTCTCCACAAAATGAATCTGGATATTGATCTCTCTTCCAAATTCTAATCAAGGACTGACATGTAGGCATAACTATGATGCATTATTCACCGCTCCAATATATTTCTGAAAGTTAATTTCCAACTCTGGAATTTCCTTGGAAGTCCTTGCACTTTCTGCTATAATATATATATGGAGTGTCTATTGAATTCCAGTCAAAATAAAGTATGTTTTAATCACTTGTTGCTTTTATTGTCCTTCTTATTCATCGATCGAGTCTGCAAACGCAGAAATTCTTCTTCTTGCCTTGCTTCTGGATCAGCAACGGTGGGAGGGAGGGCCTCACCTTTATAAATGTTCACGTTGTTCAGATGCAACCAAGCCCGTCTTCCTGAAATCCTAACAGCTGAAGGGAGAAACTTCCTCAACAAGAAATAGGCTCATGATATGATTGGTTATTTATATGATTACCCAGAGGTTTCTAAGCGTGGACCCGGGATCGAAGCTGTGTTGCTCTGTGTCGTCTTGCTTCCAAGGTGAGCACATTGCCGCTGAGGTATCCTCCCGAGTCATGCCAATTCCGGGTGAAGTTTTTAATCAGAATCAGTCCCCAACATATAACTTAGGTGGTGGTATTAGTTTACTCAGATTGGTTGCCGAATTATCTTCTTCCATGTTCCTAGACCTCTCCCCCCCGATGCTTGACTTGATCTGAAATAAAAGAAATACTGGTAGTCATACATGTCAAATAATCATGCATTTCATCACCTAAAGTTGTAGCTACTCTCTGGGCATCACTCCTAATCCTAGACGGAGGTGTAAGGGGCATTCTCATTTGACGCCCCGTTACTAGCTCATGCAGGGTGAGGTGGTGGTCCGGCCCTGACTGATTCCGAAGGGCATATAAGCCAGGGGTAGGCAATACAGATGTCCCTTTTTCAAAGTTCATTTAATCTTGGCAATCCTCTCTTTGAGGAGGCCATTGAGTCTCTTGCATATCCGTTCACATGCGGGTGATACGCCGAAGAGAACTTGTGCTTCATACTTAATAAAAGCCATATTTGCTCGAATAGTTCATTGATAAAATGTGGCCCATTATCAGATCTTAATACTTCGCACACACCCCACCTCAGGAAACCTTTGTGTACTAAAATCTTCACTGCACAAGTGGCATTAGGTGTGCACACGCACCTGCTTCGATCCACCTGGAGAAGGGGTACACCACCACTAATAGATACCTATATCCATTACATGTCTACAGCATATCGACATAATCTATATGTAAATGCTAAAAAAGACCATTCAGTCAAGGTATTACTCCTCTGATTGTTCTTAGTGTATGCCCAGCAGTAAACATTTGACACACAATGCAATTCACCATAAACAGTGCAATGTGTTGCAACAGATTAGGAATTAACCAGTATTCTGCAATATTGGGAGCAAGACTTTCTCTAGTTAAATGTGTGAGGTAATGCAGCTTTTCAAGCGTGCCTTTTAATAAAGTTACTGGCATCACTGACTTTCCAGTGCTTTCCTGTCACCATGAAGCTTTCGTGGGGGATAGAGAACACCCCCTTCGCTTCCACAGTTCTTGCTCCTCAAGTGGTGCACTTCCCTGAATCTCTATTAATTGGGTTAGTGACAGCATATTAATGTCCCGCCTGTACTAACATGAATGTAATCAGACTTTCTTTAATATCCTTAGTATCAAAACTCAAAATTTCTGGAGAATATACAAAGCGTTTGGCTTCTATGTCTGTGGCTTCATTCCCGCAAGAGATACAGTCTGTTAGTTTAGCATGTGCTACACATTTTACGACCACTATGGTCTTTGGCAATTGTATTGCCTTAATCAGCCTATCCAATAAGGACGCATGCTGCATTGGAGAGCCATCTGCACGGAGATAGCTCCTCCTTTTCCAATGTGACTAGCCTGCATGTACAGTTGACATCATACAGGCAGAGTCACTGTAGATCGTCACTTCCTGCCCTTCATGTTTCTCAAGTGCGACATAAGCACTACTTATTTTGCTGCTTGTGCTGAAAAATGAGACGTAACCTTGCCTTTGACACCACCACCAATTCTCCATTTAATCTGTGCCTTACTACTGCAGCGCCTGAAGGCCTTTCCCCACTAGTCTGATACATTTTTGAAGAACCATCAATAAAAAGAACCTCCCCTTCCGTCAAAGTATTCTCTTTCACACAGGGTATATCATCATAAAATTCAACATAATTGGCACAGTCATGCACATGATCACTTTTTTTTCTATGGGTTCAGCTATGAACGTGGCAGTGTTCACTATTTTACATCTTACAATTTTAATCGCTGGGTTAGAAATCATTACCTCATACACGGAAGCTCATTGGGTGTCAATGTGCCCTTGGGTTTCTCTAAAATAGCAAACAAGTCATGCTCCACTTAAAGGGTCATAGAACAGCCCATGACAATACTCGTGGACTTCTCAATTGCAAATGCGGCAGCCGGCAATGATCGTTCGCAAGGGAAGTGTCCTCTCATAAATGGGTCTAGAATCCTACTGTAATATGCCAAAGGTGTATACACTAATGTGGTTCTTTGTGTAAGTACTGCTGTCATGACTGTCCCATTTGTGTGCAAAAACAAATAAATTACTCACCATAGTTGGGAATCCCTCAAACTGGAGCTGTACAAATTGCTTTTTTCTCAAATCCTAGCTCAATTTCTTGGGTCCATTCTATTTCTGCATTACCAACTTGTGCTTTCTTTAATGCTTGCAGAAATGGCTTTGTGTACGTGCTGCAATCAAACACCCAAGCTCTAATGTAATTGTAGGAACCCAGAAACTGCTGCAATTTGTCTCACTGTATTTGGTTTTGGTGTTTTCATGATTGCCTCAGCTCTCTCATGTGTCACTTTCTTTCCTTCATGTGAAATTAACTGACCTATGTACAACACTTCCTCCTGACAATACTGTAATTTCTCCTTGTCCGCCTTATATGCTTTGTCTGCTAAAATAGTCATCAATTGGACAGAATCTTGCCTACACTCATCCTCTGTTTTACTGCAAATCAACAGGTCATCTACGTATTGTATCACTGTACTTCTAAGATCGATATTGCCTAGATCCATCATAGGACTCTGTTAATGATCGATGGGAACTCACAATAACCTTGAGGCAAACAAGTGTGTTTTAGTCTCTTTTGGAGAAATGTAAAAGAAGTCAAGTCTTGTGAGTCTTTGTGCAACGGGATCGAGAAAAATGCATATATTTTTTTTTCAAAATATTTTTATTTGCATTTCTTCAAACATGTACATCAGGACTCAACATTGTCCCCATCAGCCCCCCCCCCTGCCGACCCCCTTCACTCCCACCGGTTTTAACGTCTTTGCATTTACCCAGCGACCCTTTGATGCGTTTCTCTTAGCCTGTGAACATGTCTAGAATACGGATATTGTGGGGGCACCATTGCAGCATGTAGTCGCTTTGCAGGAAGTCTATGGCGTCATCCCAATCTGTGGCGAAACTCTGTCTGTCTCCTTGAATATTATATGTGATCCTCTCCATTGCTACGTAGGTCCATATCCTGTGTAGTCATTCCTGCGTGGTTGGAGGAGACTTTTGTTTCCATTTTTGTGCTATGGCTAGCCACGCTGCAATGAGGAAGCCCATAAAGTTTCGTTTTTGTGTCCTTGTGAGGGATTTGTCTCGGGGGGGCCCACATGCCGCACATCCATACTTCTTCTCCTAGGTTAGCCGTACCCTTGAAGATTTCCTGCATCTGAGTTTTCACATCCCCCAGTATTGTTGCAGTTCCTCACAGTCCCACCATATGTGTCTCCAATTTCCCATAGAATCACACCCTTGTGTTGTGGGGAACATTTTGTGGATTCTCTCTGGCGTATAGTGCCATTGAATCATTACTTTGGTCCAGGCTTCCCTCGTTTGTATCGTCCTTGTCCATTTCGGGATTATTTGCCAAGTGTAAGTCCATTGATCCCTCGTTATTTGTTTCCCTAGGGTTTTTTCCCACTTTTTCATGTACTGCCAGGTGATGTTTTCTTCTTGGGCATTTAAGAACTTGTAGAGAGAGGAGACAAATTTCTTTTCACCCGTTTGAGTCATCATATATGTCTTGAATGGGGTGAGGTCCCTTGTCAGTGCCTTTGTTATTCTTGGCGTTGTGAGCCAATGGTGGAGCTGCTCGTACTGGTATCTGTCCCTATCCGTGAGGCCCAGCAGTTCCTGGCATTCTATGAAGGTCCTGATCTGATGTCCCTCCTGCATATCTCCCACTTTTGTACAGTCCGCTTTGCGCCATTTTTGAAACAATCCTTTAACCATTCCTGGAGGGAAGTCTGGGTTATCGAACATTGGTATAAAAGGTGCGGGATCTATCGTCAGGATTCTCTTCTTGGTTGCTCTGTTCCATACTTCCATGGTGGTACTCATGACTTTGCTTAGTTTGATGTTTCGATGTTGATGTTCGGGTTTCCTAGATAGGAGGTGGCGCAGATTTGATCTTGCGACTGCTCTATCCTGTGCCTCCCACCATTTCTCTGAGGTGTACGTGATCCATTCCTGTATGACCCAAAGTTGTTCCGCCTCGTAGTACTTCTTAAAGTGGGGGAGTGCCATACCTCCATCTAGTTTGTGTGCTGTAAGCGCCTGTTGCGACAATCTCTGTGTTTTATTTTGCCATATGTATTTGGTGATTGTTTTGGAGAGTGTCTTACAAAATGCCGGCGGAATCCGGATGGGGAGAGCTTGGAAATGGTACAGCAGTCTGGGTAGGATCGTCATTTTGATGACTGTTATTCTGCCCCACCATGAGATTGACAGCGGGTTCCATCTGTTTAAATCGCTTTTTACGTCTTCTAAGAGTTTGGGGTAGTTCCCTTTGTAGAGGTTTTTGATCTGTGGTATTAATGTTACTCCCAGATATTTCACTCCTTCTTCGGCTGTTTGTAGTTGTTGGTCTCTGGCTGTCTTGTATATTTCTTCTTTGTCTCCCGCCAAGGCCATTACCGACGATTTCTGCTTATTTATTTTCAGCCCCGAGATCTTCCCATAGTTGTCTGCTGGATGAGCAGGGGGAGCGTGTTGCTTGGGTCCGCCACGGTCATCAACATATCGTCCGCATATGCCGCTGTCTTGTGCATATGTCCTCCCATTTCTATGCCCCTTGCGTCTGGGGCCGCTCTGATCTTTGCTAGGAGGGGTTCTAGGAAGATTGCGTATAGTAGGGGTGGCAGGGGGCATCCTTGTTTTGTGCCCCTTCCTATTTTGATGGGCTCCGATAGTTCCCCGTTAACTGCAATCCTGGCCATCGGTGAGTTGTAATTGGCCCGAATCATGTTTATGAAGTCCTTTCCCATGCCCATTTTCTGTAGTGTAGCAAATAGCATTGTCCATTCTACCCGGTCGAATGCTTTTTCGGCGTCTAACGAGATTATTGCTGAGGGGATTTCCATGATTCCCGTCTTCTCTATAAGGTGTACTATTCGTCTAATATTGTCGTGGGTTTTCCTGTTTGGGATGAATCCCGATTGTTCTTGGTGAATTCATTTGGGGAGCAGGGGAGCTAGTCTGTTGGCGAGGACCTTTGTATAGAGTTTGGCATCGACATTGATTAGGGCAATCGGGCGGTATGAGCCTGGTTTTTCTGGATCCTTCCCCTTTTTGTGGAAGACTAGTATTTTTGCTTCGTTTATGGAGACGCCGATGTTGTTTGTAGCCTTGAAAGTGTTGAATAGAGTGGTTAAATATGGAGTTAAGATTTCCGCGTATGTTTTATAGAACACGGCGGTGAAGCCGTCTGGGCCCGGTGTTTTATTCTTCTGGAGGTCTCGTATTGCCTTTGCCACCTCCTCTGTTGTGATCGGTTCGTCGAGAGCCTCTTTTTCTGTTTGTGATACTGTTGGGAGAGTTATCTCTGATAGGAATGCCTCCTGGGCTTCATTGCTCTGGCATTGAGAGGTGTACAGGTTCTGGTAGTAGTCTCGAATATTTCTTTGATGTCTTTCATCTGTGTTTTCTTAGTTGCTTGTCCGTCTATCAGGGTTTTCACGGTTTGCTCTTGCCGTCTGCCTTTTAATTGTTGTGCTAGTAGTTTATCTGCTTTATTTGATTTCATCGCGTACAAGTGTTTTATATGCAGTAATTGCATTTTGGCTCTTCTGGTCCTTATCAGTTCTATCTGGCTCTGGATGTGTCGATATGCCCTCTTTATTTTCTTGGAGGTGTTCTTGGTAATTTCTTCTCTTATTTCTTCCAGTTTTTTTCCCCAGTTCATCTTCCCATTTGTATGAGAGTTTATCTTTTTGTGCTTTCAACGATATTATTCAGCCTCTTATCACTGCTTTGAAGGCTTCCCAGGTGGTGCTTGGGGAGACATCCGGGGTATCGTTGTGTTAAAAAAATTCCTCTATATTTTCTCTGATTGATTCTCTAGCCATTGTGTCTTGTATTATTTCTCTTGGCAGCGTCCAGCGCCATAGTCCTGATGGCTTTCGCCGATTGTGAAGGGTGATCCATAGTGGTGCGTGATCTGAGAGTGATATTATGCCTTTTTCGATGTCTTGTATTTCTCCGACTAGGGCTCCTGTAGCCCATATGTAGTCGATCCTGGAGCTTGTGTCATGTACATGTGAGTGATACGTATATCCTTTTGTTGAGCCTCTGAGTCTTCTCCATACATCCTCGAGTGCCAGGTTCTGCATTGCTTGTTGGAGCGTTGGTGATGGGGTACTCTGATGGGAGTTTTTAGGATTCGATCGGTCTTCTGTTAGGTTCCAAGCTAGGTTGAAGTCGCCTGACAGGATCACTCCTCCTTCCGCAAAGCTTTCCAATTTGTTGACCGTGTCTTTGATAAATCCTTCCTGACCCGTATTTGGGGCGTATAGGGTTGCGATGGTTAGCTTGCAATTGTCTATCTGGGTCTTTACAAAGATGAAGCGGCCGTTTTTATGCGTTAATGTTGCTATGATTTGGACCTGAAGATGGTTCGCAAAGGCAATGAGTACTTCTTTCTTTTTCTCCTCGTCGTTGGATTGTATGATTTGTTTGTGGCCTCTTATTTGGAGTTGATTCTTTCTCTTCTTCTGAATGTGCGTTTCTTGGAGTGAAATTATGTCGAACTTCTCTCTGTGTAGGAAGTGTTCAGTTTTTTCCCTCTTCACCGGTGTGTTCAGCCCTCTGATGTTGTATGTTAGAATTTTCAGCCCCATTCTTTCGTGTGTGTCTGTAGTTTCTTACTGGGACTATCCTGTGGGCCGCTGTGGTATGCATCCGTACCGGTGTTTAAGTCTTTTCCCCTCCCAACTTTCCCCTGAACTCCCTCCCCTCACCCCACCCTTCCACCCCCCCAACTTTGTCCGTGAGGAGGGCCCTGGGCCCTATGGTTGCTCCGGCGTTGCACCTTCGCTCCATGCCCTCTAACTTCTCAGGGTAACTATTCGCAGGGGCTCCTAAACCCTGCTAGTGATATCGATTCCTCGGCTGTCCCGTGGCTCTGCCGCGCTTTCCGAGAGGCACCTGCCCTGGCTAGATCGTCTGTGCCTAAGTTGCCTCTCTCTCCAATCTTGTGATAAGGTTAAAATGCATTTTTTAAATTGATCACCGTGAAGTATTGAGCTTCTACTGGCATACTGCATAATATTGTTAGAGGATTAGGAACTAAAGGAAACTCTACAATCTGATTAAGAGGTTTAAAATCCTTGATAAATCTCAACAACCCACCTTTAGATTTTTTTAATCAGATAAACAGCGGTATTGCACGATGACTCTGATGGCACCAGAATCCCCTGATTCATCAATGCTGAAATAGTCTGAAATATACCTTCATCAGTTTCTCGAGACATGGGGTTCTTTTTGGCTCAGGGTAAAATTGCTCCTGGCTTAACCTTTATTTTAAGCTCCCCTATCCCCTTCAATAAACCTATGTCATAGGGGCCTGTGGTCGATAGGGCACTCAGCACCTTTTCAAGGACCCCCTGAAGAAATTCTAGTTGTTGCCTCATTATCGCCATTCTCTGTGGGACTTCCCTTTTTTCTATCCTTATCCAGTATGTAACACTCATGAAGAACACCACTTCGTCACTGCTTCGGTCTTCTTTGAACATATCATCATTGGTTATGTCAGTCAGTCTGTACCCCTCCTCAAGAGCTATCACTGTTCTCCATGGTCTACCCTCATCATCTGTCCCTACGAGCATTGCCATCTCGCTTCATACTATAGCGGCTTCCAGCTCTATAGGAATAGTCTGTCCACCTTCCTCATCCATAGGTATTTGTGGTTTAAATAATAACTCATCAGATATCCTCACAATCGTTCCTTCCAGACCAGGTAGCCATGTCAAGAAAATGCTTATTCCATATAAAATAATCTCTCGGTCTACTGGAACGCCCCATAAAGCCACTTACACCTGTGAAAGCCAGTGTGAACTCTCCTACATTTAAATAGTGTATTCCTGGAGTGGACACACTATTCCCTGATCAGTAAATGAAATCGTCATGTTAAGTTTCGTCATTAAATATCTTCCTAATATGTTAACTGGTGTCTATCGTGAATATACAAAGGGACGGACATGTCACATTCTCCTATGGAGACCAGTAATTTATCAGTAAAAGGAACTCGGCTCATAGCACCAGAGAACCCTTGAGCATTCATGGAAATGCCTGACATTGGATATTTTCCTTCTTGTATGCACGAACGAGTTGATCCTGTGGCTACAAGAAAAGAGAAATATTTGCCTCCTATCGTCACATTGACCCTTGGTTCCTCTTGGGGTTCTGGTGTCACAAATTGTACTGAACACACACATCAAGTCACCCTGTGAGCTGTCCTATTGTGGGTACAAGCTCTTCCCCGTCCCTGTGAAATGATTTCCTACTACCACAATGACACCTCCTATTCTAGGTGTTAGTACTTGTCCTGTATTCGCGTATTGCTGTGTCTCCATAGGGGCCTGTTGCGACTGCACCTGGCGTGGATTCTTTTGCGCTTGTCCTTGCTGTGGCACTTGCTGTACTTGCAGTGCTTGTGACTGATAAGATGTGTGATCTTGGGCAAAGCCCTCTCTGGTCTGTGTGCTGTATAGTGGAGGATAAGCTGTCTCCCCTGGCCACTTTGTACTCTCCCTCGGCTCTCGCATACGTGTGCAATATGTCTTGTCATTCCACAATTCCAACATACTGGTTGAGCCCTTCTGGTAAACCCTTCTTGATTATATCCTCTCAGAGCACTCTGGTTCCGGTTCTGGTTCTGTGTGTTTTGAAACACACCTTAGTTATTCGGAAATCTGCCTCCTCTTCCCCTATAACCCATACCTCTGCCCCGTGGCCTAAACCCATACCAACCTTTACTTTACTTTACTTTAATAAATGTATATAGCACGGCCACTGACCTGGAGGCTTAAGGAGCTAAACATCGAGGACAGAATACAGACACTCAGGAGTCCTACAAAGACAAAATATGAGCGGAGTTAACAAACAGAGAGGTGTTTAATTTAACATAAGGGTTTTTAATCCCTTTCTGAAGACCATGGTGGAGGCCATTTCTCTCAGGTTGTGGGGCAAATCGTTCCAGGATGCTGGTGCTACAGCATAAAAGGCTCCAGTTTTCACCTATGATAGACTGCAGGCGGGAACTTTCAGTATTGAGCGATTGTTAGATCTTAGATTGTAATTACTGTTTTTTAACACCAGTTCAGTGTTAAGGTATGTTGGCTCTGCCTTTTTCAGACACTTATGTGTAGACGGACCTGAATCCTCTTCCTAATTGTTAACCAATGTAAATCCCTTCTTGCATCCAAGATATGACCCATTCTGCTATGATCAACAGTAACTCTCACTGCATTATTCTGCATTACTTGGAGTCTGTTGATCTCACAGTTGGGTAAACCAGTCAGTAGGCTGCCACAGTAATCAAATCTCGATCCCATGAGGGCACGAGCCAAGGTTTCTCGACTTGTTCTAGACAGAAAGGGACGTGCATGGGACAAGAGTTTGATGTAATAGGCTGCAGAGGCGACTAGACTGTTAACCTGTGTCTTCATATTCAACTTACAGTCCAGATACACCCCTAGTGTCTTAACCTTCTTATTAACAACAATAGTACATCCATTAATATGTACTTGAGAATACCCATTTTCCATATTGCGAGTTTTGGTTTCAGTTCCCAGGAGCATCAACTTTGTTTTACTTGCACTGAGTGATAGGCCATTAGCAGCCATACAGGCACTGATAAGGCCATATATCCCATTGATATTTAGTTCATCTTCAGTAAAAATACCAGTGAGGGGTATGATGCACTGAGTATCATCTGCATAGTTTGCAAATTCAATGCCATTGATATCCAGAAAGTCCAAGAATGGAACTCTGCAAATGCTGTAAAATAAGGGGGAAAGTCAAGCGCCGTGTGGCACCCCCTGAATTAGTTCCCTGGGAGTTGCACTGGCCAAAGGATTACTCACTCTCCAGTGACGTCCCCCAAAAAGGATTTGACCCATTGTGCTGCAGAGATGCAAAAGCTAGCTACCTCCTCCAACTGGTGACCAGCAATGAGTGGTCCACCAGGTCGAAGGCAGCAGATGGGTCCAAGACCATAAGCATGCTTGTATTTCCTTGATCTATATGATGGAGAAGTCTGGATGTCCCATGTCCCTCTCCAAAACCAAATCGTCTCTGATTTAAGATACAGTGGGATCTCATATGAGCAAGCATTTGCGTGTATACCACTCTATCCAGGATTTTTAACAAAAAAACGGAATTAGAGATAGGACGGTAGTTCAATTGATCACATGGTGCTAAGCCGGGCTTCTTCAAAAGCGGAGTGATTCATGAATTCTTGATACAAACTGGCACGCAGCAGTCTCTGAATGATGCATTGACAAACCGGCAAAGAGTGGTGATCAAGGCAGCACAGCATTCCGTAATGGCTAAAGAAGGGCATACATCCCCCTACAATTTGATGGCTTGAGTTTTTCTATAATCAAAGTAAGTTCAGCTTTGTCAATAGATTTAAATGAAAAAAACTCTTCTAGTTTCCATTCCTTATATCGAGGGCTGACTATATCGGGGTCTTTTTGTGTAGAACTCTTATTTGCAATAAGCATGCCATTTTTAATTTTATTAAATTTGGCATCCATGGTCTCTTGGACTAGGTTGCACCAATTGGTATCTCTAATAATCGTATCGCAGAGTGTGGTC
The DNA here is from genome assembly GCF_040938575.1 of Ambystoma mexicanum. NCBI lineage: Eukaryota > Metazoa > Chordata > Amphibia > Caudata > Ambystomatidae > Ambystoma > Ambystoma mexicanum. The sequence goes on along the minus strand of NC_090927.1, from coordinate 1,242,951,404 downwards.
TCGAGTGTGCAGTCTTTGCAGTCTGCAGTCTTTCTCCTGTCTCCATTGTTGCGGGAGGCGGAGCGCTTCACTACAAAACCTACACCGCGGAGCGGGCCGCGGCGTGTGGTCTCGAGTGTGCAGTCTTTGCAGTCCTTGTCAGGTCTGGAAGACTGCAAGGTTGCCAGAAAATGAGCCAACAAAGCCCACCGGCGAAATCAGCGCTGGAAACTGAAGATACTGAAAAAAGGCACTTGAGAAGCTCATGCCCTACATCTCAATTAACTGCCCTTTTTCCACCAAGGCAAATCCCCAGTTTACATCTGCCAGGTCTGTAAAACACAGGCTTGACGTCCCCCTCAATGCCCCCTCACACAAAATCCACTGCACACTTTGGAAATCTGTTTGAACGTAACAACCGGCAAATAATGGGGAAAGAGGCATCAATGAATGAGGAGTTCCAAAATAAGCAGTCGCCGCCTCAAGAGCCAGCCCAAAAGGTCAAACCACAAAAGAACATCATCCAGAGGCAAAGCGAAATTTGCCACGATCAGGCGCAAAAGGAACTGTTGGAAGACTCTGGCCCACGACAACTCCCACCTGTTAGCAGCAGCCCAGTGCAGCCTGTCAAAGGACAGGTTGCAAGGGTTTTCGCTCAAAAGGGTGGTGTGAGTACAAGCGAGCCTGACAACACCTCAAAACAAGAAACTGCAGCCGTCCATGGAAACTCACCTGAAGAGAGTGGCTTGGCGCAATCAGAGCAGGTGTTTTCCGAGCCACAGCAGAGCCCAATCAGCTGGTGGAGTCACTGAGCCAGACACGTGACTACGATGATCCTGAACGGGGCGGCAGTCTCGGGCCTAACCTGCGGGCCCGCCGGGCCCCCTAGACACAGAGGGGCTGGCTGCCAGGGGGCCGCGCTGGAGATCGTCGCCCTGGTCCACGCGGCAGAGGTCGAGGAGGGGGCGGAGCAACATGCGAGTCAGTCGGAGCAATACATGCCTCACTCTCTCATGGCCCCAATTTCCTCGATGGCTTGAAGAGCCCCCCTAGTGGAGCGCGTGGTGACGCAGCCTATTATTGAATTAGAGGAACTGTCTCCACGAAAAAACACAAACAGGAGAAAACAACCAAAGAAAAGTTAAATAAAGTGGACTCTCCCCAACCAAAAAAGACCCTGGGGCATTCTGGACCAACAATCCATTAAAAGCTGCCCACAAACCCTGTGCTAGAAAAATGAAAACTACAACGAAATCGAAAACAGCGCAAAAACAAACAAGACAAACAAGACCCGACAAAAGAAGCACTTTTAAAAACAACATTTTGCAACTCTCTCAAAGACCTCTTTGCAAGGCAAGGCAAAAGGAAACACGAAGTCCTCACCGAGTTAACAGACGATGAGATCCTAGAGGCGCTAATGGATCCTGTACCAGCATTAAAAGCCTGCAAAACAATAGCCAAAAGCACTGAACCTATAAAAAAACCAGCCATCAGCACAGAGCCGGGAAACCCCCTGGAGTAAAATCCTAATCAATCCGCTCCTGAAACACCTGCGTCAACCAATAAAACTGAGCGGGAGATAACAGAAGAGCTGGATACGATCATGGAAGACCAAATGCCGCTCACCACCGGCTTCCCTCCTCCAGACGACCACAAGACCCCCCTCGAGGAGGCATCTCTTGACCAAGCAGAAGCTAGGGAAAGGGAGAATGAGCCAAGTGCCCCTCCGCTACCCCTGCCCTCGGTGGCACCCATCCTCAACAAAGAGCTTCATAAAGACAAAGACCAATCTCTCCCCAATCCGGCTGCTGAATCAGAAGAAGACTGGCAGATTCCGAGAACACCAAGGCTCTCAACGACAACCTCTTCAACGAGGGCTCAAAGAGAAATCCATCTATCTCACAACCAGTCTTCAGAAAGACCAAGATTTGAGCCATCCCAAAGCACGCCAGCTAGACATCAGCATAAAAGTCACCCGCCTCCAATAGAAACCCTCTAAAAAAAAACGACATGATGACCATAATGTCAGCCATCACAATAGCTCTAGCGCCCTTCGGAAAACTCTATGAGGCTCTCAACGACACGCTAAAGGACCATACGACCCTAACTGCCCTAATGCACACAAAACTAATTTTCCTTGAAGGTTTCATCATGGCTAAAGAACAAGAGGACAAAGCAAAAGGTCAGACCCCTAGAATTGAAAGGGGAAAAAAAACACCAATCAACAAAGGAATCCCAAACAGAGCTGCTAACAAGCCCTCAGCTCTTCAGATTCACCAGCAAATTACAAGATGAACAAAAACCAAAGAAAAACCAAGAACCAAAAAAAGGAGATGCCTACAAGACACAAAAGCCGATCAATGACGACTGCATCACAATTGGTTCACCGATAAAGCCCAGCCTCCATCACAGGCCGCAGCAGGAGCAAACGAGCAATCCAGAAGTACAAAAGAAAAAACAACCAATCAAAGAGACAGAACGGTCAAGTGTCAGGAAAGCAGGCCCAGAGAAGACTAAACAAAACAATGTGTTCTCTTTTGCACATCAAAGAAAAAGTGCACCGACAATGCAAAGGGCGCCACAACACCAAACACAAAAATCCCCAAGATCGATTGAAGATTTCATGGCAGATAAATCCTCTATGAACCTCACCACACACTAGACGCCAGAACCAAATGCCAAAAATGACACAGTAATTAGCTTAGAATCTCCCCAAAAAAGACTAAACAAGATTTAATCACCAAAAAAACCTAGATGCAAGAGCTCAACCTCTCCACCTCCAAATTTGAGAGAAAGCTTGAGATACCCAAAGGGGCCGGCAACTTCGAACCCGCATTAAATAGACACGCCATCGCACAAACAAAGACAAACAACCCATCATGACAACAGACGAGACGACAAAAGCAAGGTCAACAATCCACCAGAGAAAATCTCCTCAAAAAGATTGAAGGAAAGAGCTACTGCACGCAGAACTCCAAGTTGTTCCCCTTCAAGACACCAAGACCTTCCGATTAGACTAAGAAAAATGTGGGTCTCTCAGGTACAAAAGAAGAAACTGCACCGAACAAAGACTTTTAAGATTGAACAAACAAAGCAAAATTCTGAAGCAGTAATCCTAAACCGAGGGATGCTAATGAAGATTTTTAGAAACATCAGGGCCCTCAAACACCTAAGTCCAGGGGATATCACCCTCGTAGAACACTACCATAAAGACAAAAAGGCAAAAGCCTATATACACATAAAAGAAACTACATAAATAAAACAGTCCAAAGAGACAAATAAGGACCTATGACTAAGAGGCTACCTTCTGATGGAGCTCCAGGCGAACTTCGCTGATAAGCACACGTCTCGCACTCCAGCAAGATCTCAGTCAATTGAAAACAGGCCGAGATCTGAAGTAAACCATCGCCCGGAGAACAGCCCACAAAGCCAACATCGCCTTCTTTCCAGACCCGTGCCCTCAGATAAGCAAAAAAAGGAACTAACCTCTAAAAGGGGTGGCAAAGAAAAGGAAAAAGAAAACACGGACAAAGAACAAACAATTGAAGGGGTTCAAACAAAGACAGGACCACGTAAAACTAAAGAAAAAACAAAACAAACCGGCCTCGCCTTTGTGCCAATAAAACAACTTTGGGCATGGCTACCTAAAGCAACCTCAGACTCATCTAATAAATAGCAATGATCAACGAGCAACAACTTGGGAAAAAGCGACGGAATCGCTCTCGGCCACGACAATACTAAAACTGGCCTTGTGGAACACACAGCGGTTCAAAACTTAATGAGAATTGGAAAAATAAATCTGGGAGACTTTGATATCCTAGCGCTACAAGAGACCTGGCTCACTACCACGGCAGCAATGGACGGATACGAAATAACTGCCTCCCCAGCTGCAAGAGGCCTAAAAGGTCACCCCTCAGCCGGCCTATTCGTCGCAGTGCGCTCAGGGAGCGGTCTATCAATTGAAAAGCAACTATCAGTCTCGCAAAGCCATTTATCGGTACTGGTGAGGTGGGTGCAACAAGATCAAAAGACAAATAAGACCTGGGAATCCCCAATCACAATAATAACAACTTACTGGAATCCCAGCTCAGTCTCGGATGACAAATTTCTTCGAACAATTGAATCAGAAATCGATGAGATACAGAGCAACTCGGAAATCAAGCAGATAGTTATCTATGGCGATGTAAACGCCAAATGCCCAAACACAAATTGCCACCAGCCTACAACCAGATCCAATCTTCGAGGCGACTCAAAAGGACAACAATGGCTAAAACTAATGGATTCTATTCAAGAAATATCCACAACACCGCTCAGTTACAACTAACAACACCTCAAATCCCAACTTGGGAAAGAATGACTCAAACGGCAACCATCGATTATATATTTGCCTCTGAAGCAATGTTAAATCTCATAACCTCGTTCTACGAACGGAAGCAAGTGACCATAACATTCTCCAAATAACATGGTCAACGGAACATCACACAAAGTCCACAATGAAGGAAAAGGTGGAAGTGTCGAATCAAGGGAATCGCCTAAAACTAATAGCAGAAAGGATATCTGATTTGACTTCCAACTACAAAAAGAAACTTGAAAAAATACCCAACAAGAGCAGGGCCGAAATTGACTACCAACCCCTTTTGATTCAATACCAGGTGAAACCCTCAAAACATCAAAAAAAATGTAGACAGCAAGGGCTCCATCAGTAATTACTAGTGGATAAACGCCGCGCCATAAGGAAATAAAAACGTCAGGCATCAAAATCCAGATCGGCATCCATCAAAACAAATTTAAAGAAGTCAAAAAATACAGGTCTTGGATAAAATCTGTCTGACACTTTACCAACATGACTCGAAGGAGATGCTTAAAAAGGTCATGGGAAGAAACTCCAGGGAATTCTGGTCACTCATAAAATAAGTGGACAGAAAAAAGGACCTCATATTAGCCAATACAGTGAGTGAAAATAGATGAAAGACCCATTTCTCGGCCCTGTTTCAAACACCCGAAGGTTCAGTCTCGCCGCACAATTCTAGCTGCCTCTCTTTCTGGGAAGACCTCTCAAACATTGAAGACATTGAAGAAACAATTCGCAAATTAAAGTCAAATCAAGCCCCTGGCCCAGATGGAATAACAAATATTGGCCCTCATTACAACACCAGTGCTAAACCATGGCGCTATTAGCACCATGGTTGGTGCCAGTGTTGTAACGAGTCCGCCATGGTGAAATGGGGAAATACCACCCCATTCCAAGGTTGGCGGGGCGGTATTTCCCCATTTCACTATGGCCCTTCCCCATTCCTATTTTTGCCCCATAGGGCTCAATGGGAATGGGGAAGGCAGCAATTACAGTACCGCAAATTACGGTACCGTAATTGCCTGCGAGGTCCCTTTGCGGGTCCCTACTTTAACGGATGGTCCAGACCAGCCGTTCAGGTCGGGTCCCGCAAAGGGACCTCATAGTAAGGCGCTAAGTGGTTAACGGCGCCGCAGCCTTTTACGGCGCCATTAACCACTTAGCGCCTGGGTCGTAATGAGGCCCATTGACTTGAAAAACAACCCTAATGATTGGGCCCCGTTCATCAGTCTTGTCTTTAAAGCAACAACAAACACAAAGACAATACCTCGATATTGGACAACGGCGACGGTGGTGCCAATCTTTAAGAAGGGAGACAGATCTGACCCCAGCAACTATCGGCCGATAGCATTGTTGGATACAATCAGGAAATTCTACGGCTCACTCTTACTAAAAGGATTCAAAAAATGGCCAAAAAACTCCCCTAGTTGGGACCCATTCCAAGCTGGCTTCACAAAGAACATCGGAACATCGGCAAACATTATGCTTTTGAACATCATGAAGAACAAAAACGCGTGCCCAACGATCCAAGGTTTTCGTTGCCTTTGTCAATCTAACAAGGGCTTTCGACAGGATTGTTCGCACCTTGCTATGGTCCAAATTAGAAGCCTGGAAATGCCCAAATCAAATCCTGGAACCCATCAAAGCTCTACATCGGGAAACATCAATGAGAGTGAAGCTAAATCAAAACGGAATATTATCGGAAGAAATCTCAATCAACCGAGGGGTAAAGCAAGGGTGCCTGCTGGCGCCAGAGCTCTTTACCGCGTTTCTCAGCGATTACAAGGATTCTGGCAAAGAGCTTAGAACCTTTGCACCGAAACTGGGAGATACAACAGTCTCAAGGCTGCTCTACGCAGATGACATCATGCTCCTTGACCAAACCCCTATAGGGCTGCAACGTCAACCAAACAATCTAGCTAGCTACATTTCAAAAAACAACCTTGAAATAAACATAGAAAAAACAAATTCTAATTCTAGAAAAAACAAGAAAAAAGAAGAAAACACATCGCTGGAATATCGAGAACATCACAATTGAAGTCGTAAAAGACTTCAAATATCTAGGAGTGATGATTGACAGCACAGGGAATGAGGCAAAAATGCAGAGCCATCTGTGGGAAAAAAACAGAAAAATGGCTGCTCAGACACGAGTCCTAGACAGAAAATTTGGACGCTTCTCAATGTTTCCGATTATAAGGTTCTACAAAGCCAAAGTTGTCCCCTCGTTGACTTATGGAGGCAAAGCTTTCCTTACCATTCCATCGGGTCTCTGGGTCAAGCTGGAAGGCCACTTTTGGAGAGAAGTGATGCGCCTCCAAAAATCAACATCCATCGTGGGAATCAGAAGAGAACTAGGACTGTCCTCACTGAAAGCGTCAGTAGACGCCAATGAAATGTTACTATACAGAAAAGTAACTATGACAGAAGCCCCAGCGCACTACAAACTGATTGAGCAAGAAATTCAAAAGGGCCAATGCAAAGCACTGGTAGCCTAAGCAGAAGAAAAAGAAAACACATTGGAACAAATTGGCTGCACAAAAGAAGATTTACTCATAAATCCTACCAAAGTCAAGAAGAAGATGGACGAACAAGATTGGATACACACGCAAGAGAAAACAGCATCCAACAAACTTCTCGCCCACCTCCCGTGGCAAAGCAAGAAATTAAATGACATCAATTTAGTCATCAGAAGTTTTCCAGACAATGGCTTAAGGCAAACATTCATAAGGGCAAGATTAAACCTCCTCCCAAAGAACGAGATAAGAACAATAAGAGGTCAATCGAATTCTGATATCTGCAGACAGTGCAAAGAGCCCGCAAAAATCGAAACAGTGCGCCACCTCCTAATAACATGTCTGGAAAACTCTGCGTTGAGAAAGGCCTATTTAACTCCTCTGCTGCAGCCGTTTGAATTACGATAAGATTCTTGAAGCAGCGTTGGCGGAATGCCTCAGATCAGAAACCCAACTGGCAAGGCCCTCAGAAAACAGCCGACCAAGATTAACACCTGAAGGGAAAAAAAAGGACTCTTTATCGTAAAACAGAACCACAAAACACAGAAACGAAGAACTCTTCGACACCACTTTTGTAAAATCAATTAAAACTTGATAAACACATTTAAAAAAATAAAAATAAAAATATAATCGTATCTGCCTCAATGTTTTTAGTTGTTTCCAGCTCTTTAAAGACCTTGGTCCATCGGGCGCAGATTATGTGCCTGTGATGCACCCATTGCTTCCTGCATTCCCAATCCTTCTCTGCTTGCCAATACTGCCCCTTCTATGGTAAATGTTGACAACTTTTTCTGAAATACCTTGGCTTCCCCAATTTTTCTATTTTCATCTTTCTTCTTGTTTTTCTCTTGTAATAACCGACAATGGTGTACTATTGTCAACTGTATCTCAACCCATGGTTTCACTTACGACCCCACTTGTTTTTTCATCTGCCTCTGTACTGGCTCAGGCAACCCCTGACATAAAATATGGTAAAATAATGCCACTGTATTTTCCCACGGCTCACGAGTTTCAAGCTGCCATTTCTCCTGAATATCCTGAATGTAAGTAATAGGGTCTTCATCTTCTTTCATTTTACGTGTCATAATTGCACCCATATCCGATGCTTCAGGTTATTGACCCTGAGAGCCCTCCAAACATCTGCCCTACAATTATTAAATGGGGCTTCATCATCCGCTGTGTTTTGTGCAGTCACACTTGAATATCCCACTCTCAACCATATGTCATCAGCCCTTTCTCCAAGAATGGCTGCCAGGAGACCCTTTATGTCCCCTAGGTCCAGCGTATTTCCTCCTGTCATTTTCTCTCATTCGTATACCCAGTTCCCAGCCCCCTAAGTCAAACTAGGGAGCTTGCATTTTAAGTTATCCTTGTCCATCTGCGGCCATGGAATATATTGCAGTCTTTCTCATCCTTCTCTAACAAAGGGAACTGTGTGAACCCCATCCCATAGTCGGATCCCAATATTAGTCTATCCATGGCATGGATAATCGTCCCTGTCTGTTTCCTTGCCGGTAATGACCTTAACTTGCTTACATATGGTGGAGACTCTCTCTTCTCACTATGTGATCGTCTTCGGGGATGCTCAAGATATGCTATGGGATCTGGCATTCTTTCTTTAGGCTGTTCCAGATCTGACCATCTCACTTCCTTATCCATTTGCTGGCTTCCTTCAGGGGTGCACACGCTCCTTCCTTATGCTCCAAGACCCGACTTTCTTTCCCCGTACGACATGTCTAGGCCCAAACTAGTGTGACTTTCATGCCCCTCATCCTTGTCTAGGTTCAGTCTGCTCAAAGACAATGCTTGATGTTCATCACTAAACAGGTTTCCCTCCTCACTTTGTGATTGAAGTACTGGGGATCGACCATCATTCCCTCAAGTTCCTACTCGTTATCTCGTCTTAATTGCTGATAGGCATTATCAATCCTTTCTCCAACGCTTTCCATATCATACCTTTTTTCATCTAGTGTTGCTGAAGGTGCTTCTAATGTTTTCTCCTTTATTGGGAGAATATCTCTCTCTCTCCATTGTATTTCTGGGCTCAGTCTCCTTACTCCTTCCCTTCATTCCTCTTCTTCCCTTCTTCTCTGTAATCTATTGTCCCTTAATCTTTGTGCTTTTTCCTCCTCTCTCTCTTTCTTTCCTTACTGTCCTTTCTGTCCCTTTCTTCTATCGTCCTTTGTAAATTGTCATACTTCCTTTGTTCCTCTGCATGTTTTTCAACGTTCTCCTGTTCTTCCTGATATATCTGTTCACGTCGATCCCTACTTTTCCTTCTTTGCTCTTCCTCTTTTAATCTCCTCTCTCATTCCTTGTCCTTCCTCTCTTGTTCGTCCTTATCTTCTCTTTGCCTAACCTCCTCAATACTTTTCCCATCTATCTTGAGTAATAGCTGTACTCCCATCCATTCATTTTGTACCTCATCAACCTTATCTTTTTCTCCTTTCCATCTCTTGATTTCTCTGTCTATATCTGTCGACAAATTTGACCATTTGCTTCTTTCTTCCTTGTCTGGTATGAATGTACAAATATCTTCCTTTCTTTTCTTTTCTTCCGGACTATCGTCACTACTGTAAGTGGGGATTACTATACACTGTCGCTGCTCTTAATTCCTTTAAAGGATACACTCCTATCTCTTCCGTGGCAGCAATCTTCACTTCAGGAAAGGCAAGGGGAGCTGAGGGGTCAATGCCTTCCCCCTTATGCTGATTAAGCATCCACTCCTCAGGTGGCGGATCTTCTTTTTCCCCTTGGTACATCTTTCAAAGTTCTAAAATTGCAAATCTTTTCTCTCATTTCTTCCCTGTGTATGCGGCGTGCATTATGTGTTGTAATTTGTTTTGACAGTGATCCCTATTGTGGCCATGTCATGAACATTTTATCTGCTGTGCCATTTACCCATTCTGCACTGTACTTTTTGAGCTTGGCCGCATGTTTTGGCAGTGTCTTGCAGAGGTGCATGAGAGGAGTGTCCTCCATAATTACAAGTCTCAATTGACTGTCAATACTTACCAGATCGTAAAATAAACCTTTTACCATGAATTGAATTACCACTTTTAACGTTTTAAAACAAACAAAATGAGCTAGCACCATCAATCGCTGCTCAATCCTATTTCAATGACCTATCAATTCTTTTGATTGGTGCCAATCGTTTTGTCACACTTTAATCACTATTGCTTTATCCATTCTTCACTTTTTCCATTGCTTTTAGATACTTTATTCAATAAATAACACTTAGACTAGTCACACATTGCATATTATAAAACACTGTGGTCACCCTCCCTCCACTATTTCCCATTTATAATGAGGGGTGCTCCTCTCTCACCTTTATTTTACCCTGTACAGTGCTTGAGACATCACCTTACATGGTCCGGACCTGTGCGTTTTTCTCTATTTCAACTCCCGTTGGAGTTTGAAATGTCTCCTTCTAATTCCCTTGAATTAGGACTGATAGGAGTTCTCTCTTATCTCCACAATATTACCCATTACCCAAAATTATCACAATCACTTCCCTTTATATTGCCATTCCCCTTAGTCTACTTACCATTCATTAATCAACTCGAGGCCTTCGGTATCAACTCCTCCTTCAATCCGACCACTTCACCTTTTTGTTTCCAGATAGCGCCTGTGGAAACCCAGCAGGGATTTCTTCAAAGGGGGACCTTCCCACTGTTTTGGTTCTATTGGCCGCTCTCTACAGGAAACTCTGCGATCTTCCAGCTAATGGCGGAGGATGTCCGATCGTCCGAAACTCTGGAGCAGAACTAGCGAACCATGTGATCTTAGGGCCCTTTAGGAACATGCATATGTAATGGATGGGATCAAACAGAGTCCAATAACCAAACCAACTCAGGAAGATGCAAAGTACAGTTTTATTAACAATGATCTAAATCAGGGAGTTTACAACGAACATCAATGGACGTACACTCAGTCTCTCAGCGATCAGCGATCTTTACACAAACAATAGCTTTTATACCAAATATACGCCAGAGATGACGTCATACTATGTGGCAATAATGAAAAACCTATCAAGAGTCGGGATTGGCTACGGGGAACATCTAAGTATACGTTCTATAGGAGCTAGTATTGTGATTGGCTGTCCACTATCAGGTGGACAACATTTGCCTACCTCTAAAACATGTAATCTTCAGAAACATTAAACACACAGTTTCTCATTGGTCTTCAAACTATAAGGTCCTTCGATATATGGACTACTACAATTGGTTGGCATGCTAGTGCCATGTCTGGAACATTCCGTTCACTTAGCAGCATGTAAACCCAGACCCAGGTGCAAGGAGATAGGGCATGACACTAACTTCCCACCCAATTAGCCCAGCATCTCTCATTGCCCATGCCTTCTGTCATAAAGATTGTCTTTGTACTTGGCCTTGCAAAGTATCCTTGTTTTTGAGGGCACTCACTATCGTGTCTAGGATTCCAAATTCAGACTTTATTTTCATCCTTGGCTCAGGAGACCACGATTTGGTCAATTTTGCAAGTTTTAAATGCTCTAAATGAATTAAACGTGTCACTCTTGGTGTTCTTTCTTTGCACCCTAACAAGGCATGATTCATCCTCTGCACGTTCGCTCATTTCCATAATAGATAGCTGAACATGGCTGTTTCAGTCTTGAGTCCAGGCCAGACAACCTCGTCTTGCAGCACCACCATTCTGCTTATTCTTGCTGCGAGACAGTTTTCCCTTCCCGCTTCATGGGTCCTGCCTTACTAAATTCATGATACCGGTGTCCAGCTTCTATATAATGTTGGCTTTGCCTGCATTCTATTCACTACGTATATCCAGCTTCTATGATGACTTAGTCTACCTTGCGTTTCAGTAACTGTATAGTTATTGAACAGTTCATTCTCTGCAGCACTTTGTGCACACGTAATCTGCTTCGTATTTAAAAGTTCACTTGATTCTTCAATTTGTCATTAGTTTCTTTATGATCTATACATCCTCTTCAGCTAGCATATTGGGACGTTGTACATACTTTGTGTGACATCACTAGCTTCTCTTCTTTGCTCTTTGTCATATTCATTCAGGGAGTTCCTCCCTTAGGTTGTCATCACTTCGGGGATACATTCGGTAGGGTTGTATCAACGGGTATTTTCTTTCGAACACACACTGCGGTGTTGGCACAACGGCTGGTGTCAAACACGGCACGGTCTCATGTCTCCAACGTATGGGGGAAAGGGAGGCCGTGGCTCCTGCAGAGGTATGCAGCTGCTCCTCTACAAAACAATGAGCGAACAAATCTTTGTGGCTTGAAATCACTCAACGCACGCTTTTCCGGAGGGGTCTACGAGAAGAATATAAGGACGAGCTAGTACATATACCTGAAGCTACATCCTTACATGGCATGATTGATCAAGCCATCTGAATCGCCCATTGCTTGAGAAAAAGAAAAACGGATTGCAGGCGGTCTGATCCTATTTACACCTGCTCTGGGGCAAGCCTGCCATTGGCAACCGTTCATACATCCCAAGGCGTGACAGCTGGTGAACCAATGCAAATAGAAGCCTTAAGCAGACCCCTGACCAAAGCTGAGAGACACTGTTGGAGAATCAACCATCCTTGCATGTATTGCAGAAGCTCCGGGCATTTTCTGGACACATGTCCAGTACGACCAGCTAGGAGTTCCTAAAACTAAAAGGCCTGCCTCATGATGGGAAACAGAGGATGGTTCCTACCAAATCTGAGAATAGTCTTCCCGAAGTGACTGGATCTCTGATGTCCCTAACTCTCGTGTTTGGTTTTCTTGTGCGTCTGACTTGGGGGAAAAAACTCTGAAACGGTTCTGGCCTCAGCATTATTGGACTGCGCGGCCACAGGCAACTATCGGGAGAAGGACTTCATACTGTCTTCTTCCATTCCTTAGGTACACAAAAATCAGAATGCTGAAGTAAAGCTCATCCACGGGACACCTTTGTCTTCTGGACCTATTGACCATCAATCCCTGCTGTTGCAAATGGACATCAACCAGCACCACGAACAGTTGGCATTTGACATAATCAAGTCTCCTGTATACCCGACAGTATTAGGCCCACCTTGGCTCATGTCTCATAACACAAGCATAAATTGGGCAACTTGTGTCCTGATATTCACCTCGGACCATTGTACCACCCACTGCTGTACCACTTCTTGTGACTCATATTTGCTGAACACTGTGCAACCACTCCCTGGAGTCCGATTGAACCAACAGATGTTCTGTCTTTCTCTGCTGAATCACCATCTACAATATCAAGACTTGTTTTGGGAGCCTGGAACGATTCCTTAACTCCTCAGAGAGGACTTTGAAATAAACCTGGAACCTAACCATACTTTGCCCAATGGACATCTGTATTCCTTGACATAGCCCGAAAAGGCAGAACTAAAGAAATATTTGGATGCATGTCTTACACATGGGCATGTTACGCCCTCTAACTCTCCTCTTGGTTCACCCGCGTTTTTTGTTCCTGAAAAGGAGGGCACGCTTCAGCCTTGTATAGACTATAGTCTTCTCAAAGAGATCACTAGAAAAACTGTTACCTGCTGCCTCTCATTATGGACATACTGCAATCCCAACGTGATGCTCGGATCTTTTTCAAACTGGATCTGAAAGGGGCATACCACTTGGTAAGAATACAGCAGGGGCATGAATGGAAAACTGCATTCAAAACACCATTTGGACACTTTGAAAACAACGTGATGCTGTTCGGACCAAGCAACGCCCCAGCAAATTTTGAGCAGTTTATGGACTCTGTGTTCTCAGATTTCACTGGACAGTCCATGTGGGTGCATTTAGATGATATTTTGTTCTTCTCTGAAATCCCAGAGGCACACGTTACTTATGTGTCTGAAGTCTTCAGACTCTTATGACAAAACCATCTCTTAGCTGAACTGGAAAAATGACAGTTATATGAGACTTTGATGCAATTTCTGAGATATGTCCCATGCCCTGGCCCGCATCTGGTGGAGGGTGCCACTGAGTATGAAGTCGCTGACATCTATGATGCCAAGTTCTGCTGTGGTCAGCTCTACTTTCTGGTGTCTTGGAAAGGTTACGCATCCTGTGACAGCTCTTGGGAACCAGCTTCAGGTGTCCACGCCCCTTATTTAATTCGCGCGTTCAACCTTTGTTGTCCTTGAAGCCTAGTCCTTGGGGTGGGCGGTATGTCATGGCACTCACCAGGTTAGCCCACTGCATCTCCCTTCCGTGGCGGGCCCATTGGCAGCACATGGATCGTCTGCATCGGCGTAAGCGGCTCGGTTGCACTCCTCGTATGAGGGGCTGCTGTATTGTGTGCCTTGTGCATGCGCCAGTGTCAGGTGGCTGCTTTCCACTCATGCACGGTTCTTGCAGCTTGGTCGGTTGCCACGGACTGCCATTGTTCCAGCGTTCAGCTGCCATTGGACACTGCTCCAAATAAAAGCTGTGCGGGCACAGTCTCTGGTGCATCGCAACCTCTTCTGCCTAAGGGACACACTGCTGAGCTCTGCTCAGTTCTTCCATTTCATTCCCTGAATTCTGCTGCCTTGTTACTGGAGTTCTTTGCCCATCAGTCCTAGTTGGCCAGCCAGGTCTCTAATCTCTTCTTCTTCCCTGCACATTTTGCCTTGGTGCTGGGTTCTGCATTTAGCCTTGCTGCTTATTTTCATTCTGCTACTGACATCTTTTGCTATTGGCCACCCACGCTCAGTGCCTTGCCCTGCCTGGTACCACATTAATCGCAGGGGTCTTTTCTGTCCTGGTGCTGGGGAACTGCTTCCTGTGCCTTGTTAGTATTCACCTTCTGACTTTGTTATGGGGGTGGACTCCCACACTACACTATCTACAGGACCAGACGGACACTGCTTCCCAGCATTATCCTGGACCATCCACTACTCAGACAGGTACATGGGATTCACAGGAGGGGCTCACCTTGATAACCCCTAAGAATTGCACTGTAAACATGTCTATGTTTGTGTGATTCATTTTTACAATATACACGAGAAATATTCATACTTTCCAAACTATGTGTGGCTTGTTTTCATTAATAATTAAAGTTATTTGTATACTTGCGTGATGATGTGTCGTAAATGAGGAGTTTCATGATTGGGTGCACTTTGCAGTTATAAGATGTACGTGCCATCATTTTGTGGCCAGAGAAAATACTAGTTGCATAGAAAAGTCTTCTAATTCTTGTTATGTAGCAGACATTATATTTAGTGGCTGAAAGTGTGCAATCTTTTGTGATCAACGAAAATAATTGTTAGAGAAAAGATATCATAATTATTGGTAGGCAGGAGTAAAACTATATACATTTCTTGCAAATCCACGTTCCATATTATTGTGGTCCCATCAAATGCTCGATACATACAAATGGGCGAGTGACACATCTTACATTCTTTACAGACAGGACAGTGCATTCAGTGGCTGCAAATGCCTCTGCAACATACCATCCTCTTGTGGCCATTACAAAGTGGCCATTTTGAGGGCCTCTATGTCCTGAGAACGTAAGACGTGCTAAGGGATGAACGCAGAAGAGAAGCAGCCCATTGTCTTTGGGGATGAAATGAGTACAGATTATATCTGCTGATGAGTCAGACAGTGATGCGGATGGTGGGGACCCATCCAAGTCATGTGTGCAACAAATGACTTTGAAAGTCAATGACACTGAGGAAAACAAGGTGGAGCATAATACTAATGTTACAAAGATGGATGGGAAGGACAAAGCTATTCTTTCACCTTTGTCCTGCTTCTTCCAAAGTCAGAATGTCAGATTTGGATGTGCAAAACATCACAATCTGTCAGCTTCAGCACCATACTACCGCCAGTGTACAATGTCACCCCAAAGACAGTTAATACTTTTATTGTTCCATAGCTCTTGTGACTTACTACAGCGGTAATGACGGATATGTATTGATGTCAGAAGTGTGTGTGCTGCCACTGTTCTGTCCATGAGTCCTGCCTACGCATGCTATATTACAAACCACAGTAATACACAGACAACCACATTTCAACAACGCACATTGCAGTACCTCTGGCAATTCTTTTCTTTGCAAGAGTAGGCACTGATGCGGAGACCTCAGATACTTTCTCCACCTGATACATCTGCTGGGGACAACCCTTATACCCTTCGTCTGTTGTTTTTCCATGTTCTCTTGCATATCCAATATCTGCCATGTCTCTGGGCAGCCCAACGCCTCTACCTCACCTTCGTCTTTCAATACCATGCTCTCCTCTCCTATTCCAATGTCGACTAGAGCATTGTCCAGTAACAAGTCTAGTACATCTGCCACAACTACAATGTTTTCCTCCACTATCAAATTAACTTTTGCTGCCCATTCTTCCCCAGACAAACTCACCACCTCTGGCACTAGGATTCATTGCCCGGCACCCACCTTTTCCACATCCCGCTCCACTGCCGCCTGCTGTGGCAGTGCATTTACTGTCACCCCTTAGTCTAACACTTCATAAGCTATTCACCAATGTCTTTCTGACAGGCAACACCTGCCTGGCTGGGCGCGGGGCGTCTGGCGCATACAGGGCCCACAACCACACCTTTCTCCTCTGAAACCTTCACCTGGCAATTAAGATCTTGGTCCCCTCAGAAGTCAACTTCCCTCTGCCTCCTCCAAATGCAAATCCCGGCCCTAATTCATAGTTTTAATTCCTTTCTTAGTAAAGTACTAACAGTAGACAATAACAACAAAGGCATGAGACGGACGAGGGCAAACAAATGGTTTCATACAGGGCTCTCCGAAAGCAAAGGCACATGACTAAAACACAAATCATTCTCTGGTTCACACACAAAGGAGAAGATTTTTAGGTCTCACAAACAGGCAGGAATGCAAAAGAGAACAGTTTATTAATCGTTTTTTTTTTTTTTTTTGGGGTGGATAGCGGCACGGTATGGGATACAAATGGAAGAAGTCAAAGAAAGGCCTAGTAGCACACACAGCCATTTGGGATTAGTAATACACAGGAGGAAAGTGTATTTTTTTCTTTTTTCTTTCTTAAAACTTTTTTTGTAGTGACACAAAGAGGAAAATGAAACAGGGAATGGACAGGAGAAACTTGTTTTGTTTTTTAATGAGAAAAATAATGGTAACATTGATAGATTTATTTATTTTTATTTATTTATTGGACGTTTGTAAGGCGCCTATGCACAAGTGTTTCCAGGCGACACAAGACAATGCGGGGAGGGGGGACAGAGGAGAAAAAACAATAAAAGTAAACGGTCGTACTAGGCTTTGTTATGTTATGTTACTTGCCATTTATATAGCGCTCTATATATCATTAGTATGACCTCAAAAGCGCTGGTAGGTTGAACGCCCTCGGGAACTGTAGTTCTGGTCAGTACAGAGAGATAGTGTCGAAGGGTGCGTGGGTGCACCAGATATGTGTACAGCTGATGTAACTGCCGGGTGGTAGCTGCATCCTAGCGTTTAGATGTGGTGCTGGAGATTTCAGTTGGATGTGTGCAGTCTGGTAGGTGGACATCCAGACTGGGCTCTGGCTGCGTTAGGTCTGAAGGACGCATGTGTGAGCACCAATGCCAGAATGTGCTCGGCTAGCTGCATTTTATTAGGGTGATGAGGTGTTCATGGGGTAGTGTTCGTATGTGAACAGCGAGGCCGAATTAATCAGGGGTATAGCTGTGTTCTAGTTGAATGATGGTGTATAGTAGAGAGTAAGCGTAGTGATGTGATATGATTTGATGGTTATCTTTAAGGCGCGCGAGACCAGGTACGTAAACAGGATGGCAGGGAACATAGCAACATATGGACACATAGACACAGGGGGCTGGGCTTATAGCGAGAGGAGGGGGTATACGGGTGTATAGTAAAAGCATGGGGAATCGGAAAGCAGGGTACACAGTGACACACAAGTGGGGGATGTTAACATTTACATTCGCAGCTATATCCAGATGCGATTTAGGTCAATGCTTACAACTCCACTCAAGTGTGGGACGTGCTAACATCTGCTTTTGTATCTAGATGTGGCTCAGGCCAATGTTTGCGACTTCATCTGAGTGTGGCACATGCCTCATCCATAAGTCCTTCCAAGTGAGGGACATGATGACAGCTGCCACTCTGCCCAGATGCGACTTAGGCCCATGTTCACGATTAAATCCAGGTGTGGCACATGTTATCATTCACAACTCCATCCAGGTGTGGGACATGCTGGCCATTGCATTTCTGTCTAGATGTGGGACATGCTCGGACATGCTAACATTCATATTTCCATCCACATGCGACTCAGGATAATGCTCATGATTTATCTAAGTGTGAGACAAGCCAACATTCACAAATCCATCCAGGTGTTGGCCATGCCAACAGTCACATGTATGTCTAGGTGCGGCCCAAGGTAATGATCACAGGTTTATCTAAGTGTGGCACATGCTGCCATAAACAATTCCGTGTAATTGTGACATTCGGACCGTCCTAGTGCAGTGACAGTAAGTGCAGGGGGTAGAGGGTAGGTCAGGGAGGAAGGGCTGGGATAAGGGATGGGGGACAAAAGGGGGTTAATAAACTCACAAACAGACAAAAGGGCAAACGCACCTAAATCTAATGCACTAGCAAAAGGATCACCAACTCCTCCAAAATCTACTGGAGCTCTTCTTCAACCGACGTTGTGGGCTTTCTCAGTGCACTTTTGCTTTTACATTCTAACAAAGTCCACTGAGAAAAAGTGAAAGTGACCAGGTCCTTTCAGGGGACTACTTAATACCTCAGAGCACACCAACTTTTGCCAGGAGATTGTGTGACTATGATTGGCCCACTGCAGAGAATGGGGGAAATGCCCGGGCATGATTACTGCCTGCGTTTGTTTCCCGCGAGCTGATGCGGGAACCCTGAATATAGAAGGCGGGAGTCGATTCGAGCAATGAGCATTTGTGCAGAAGTTCACTCGGCTCATTCAGAGCACTGTACCATGATTTCTGATGACACTTTCCAAGTGTGGCATTGTTTCTTGTTCTGAAACACATATTTTACAAGGTCTTATGCCTTGTTGAAAAGACTATACACTAACAGGGCCTGCCAATTCTAATCGACAAACTGAGTTAACGCACCAGACCCTGAACATTATGCTCTGTAAGCTCTTTTGTCCTAAATACTCCTCAATTTGAATGTGGCTCTGTTGGAGGACTGGTGTTCCCAGTGCAAGCAACTGGACTCTGGAACAGCCAGCTGCAAAAAGTAAAAAAAGCCTGGATATGATATTTATTTTAAATGAACACTTGGATTTTCCCCCAAATAAACCCTTCTATTAGTCACAATGCACCAATTATCTTCTTTTAGTGCCTTGATGTCGAACGGGTAATAATAATATGCTTTGCACATGCACATATGTGGGAAACTTAATGTACCGAGAGTATCGTATGCCGATCTAATGCTGTCTCTATTCCTCTGGTGTACATTTAGTAAAGCGACCCCAGCCATTGCTGACAGCTGCTTCGCTAGAGGAGAAAATATAACATACATCTTGGGGGTTAAAAGGGACAGTTTGCATTGGAATAGTAGCCATTAAAAAAAGAAATTAATTAATTCTACCAAAATTGTAATGCAGCTATTTTAAAAATTGTACAATGTTAATTTCTAATGCTCACTTCCTGTATACCAATTAATCATAATAAGAATGTTACACTTGTATTACTGAGCAAAGATCATTCTCAAAAGTGGGTTACACATATTCATTATTTTTTGATAGGTTATCATTCCAAAATGGACACTGGTACACTCCTATTGTTCTCTTTCAAAATACCCCTATGAGAAAGAGGATATGGCTAATAATATCAGGGGGTTGAGGGGTTGTGGCTGCTTTACATAAAATAAAAGGGCATTTTGGGTACGTGAGAACAAGCACAGATCTTTATATGGGACAAATGTGTCTGTGATAAAAAGGTTGTATGCTTTGATCACTATGCACATAATGTACACATGGTGTGGCCTCATTACAAGTTGGACGGTGTGGTAAAAATATGGCAGTAATGCAGCAGTAGTTCTGTTACAGCCACGTTACTTCACCGCCCAACTATGAGTTTGGCAGAGAGAAAGACAATTCACCTCCAGTTAAATTCACCACCGATCCGCCCGAAAAATTGCAAAATCAGCAGGATTACCACCGGCGGTAATTCAGCCGAAATCCCAGGGGAGTCCTATGGACTCCAATTAATGGTGACTAACACTGCCTACCACCACTTGTAATCCAGCAGTAATTTCACCAGAACAAGTTGCGGTAACAGTATTTCAGTTTGGTGGTATCTCTGCGGATTTATCACTGAGATATCACCAAACTCGTGATGAGGCCCTTGGTGCTCATTTCCTTTTTGACATCACTCTCTGACATTAAAATGTTTGTAACATTGGACTATATAGACTGATTAGGATCGCTGAAATGCGATGTGAAGATGGAATGGCTGGGGCACCTGTCACTCCAAAGGATGATTATTTCTTTGACTTTTGGCTAAGAGCAAGTGTAGTATCTGCTCTTTTAAGAGTATGCTACGTCTGTGTTTTAGTCAGTTGGCTTGGTGGAGTCTTTCACGTTTTAGGCTGCACTGTCGGCTACGTAGCCAGCATGGATGTCATATAGTGAGGCGACTCTGTAACAAGTGGTTTGTTGGAAGCACATGGCAGGGTGTAGTCTGAGATAAACGTGTATAGAGTATGTTGTGAACATGACTTGTGAGTGCTTACATAGCTCTCAGGGCATGGTTATTTCATGCAATCCTTAAGGGTCAAGCATTCCCGGAACACCCAGAACCAAGAGGTGAGCAAAGGCCAGGACATACGTAGAATGATTCTCTATGTGAGAAATGGCGCACACAAGCTTTGAAGGCAACAGTGGACTGAAACATGGCCACAAAAGCACCTAGTAACAAAAGCGCTGTGATGGACAAGGCAGACCCATGGCCGAGCATTGGTAAGCGCCGTGTACCTGCCTAAAGTTCCTGGGCAGGGAAGTGTGGAAGCTAAAGCACTGTGCACCCTCTGGGCCTGACTGACACCAGACCTGTTCAGGAACAGTATGACTTGTGTGACCAAGTAGACTGTCTGGAAGGAACTTGTGGGATCCTTAGCCTGGGACACACAAAGGCGAAAAAACACTTGTGTAGAAACCGTAAAGGCTGTGGTAGGCTAGGACAGGGCTGGTATGCAGAATTTGGGGCAGACAAATAATCTTTTGGACCCCAGGGTTGGGAGAAGATCTCCACCCTCACTGTACCCACTACGAGACTATCACATGGGAGCACCATGGATGGGCAAACACAGGTAAAAACCATAGTAGACATGGGAGGCAGACTCTGTGGGCCAGCAGGCGACATGGACACATGTATGTGAACATTTGTGTAGACCACATGAGCTAGGCCCACAGGCGTGACTCATGGATCCTAACAAATGTGGTGAGCATGGTTGAATTGACGATGTGCGAATGGGCATGTTACAATACAAATATCTGTCACCCCACTGAGGTCCAAGGGCCAGAGACTTACCCTCGTCTCAGGGTAAGGATGTATGTGCACCTGCTCAGTTCCCAATGGATAGACAGCCTAAGAAAATGAATAGGCCATCACGTTGCCCCTGGCGCCACCTGACTCGCTAGAGGCCTCCTGGCCATCTCCTCCCCGCCACAGAGTACGGCTGTATGCCTCCTCTGTGACCCACTGTATCATACCACCCGCTGTATATCGGTTACCTCCGAAAAACGCTCCCTTATGCATCTGTAATGTTGTATACCTCTGTAAAGGGCTCTGTTGCTTCTGGAAGCTAGGTCCACGCTCAATAAACACCCTAATAATAATAATAATAATATAATCAAATAGAAAAATCTAAGTTATTGGATGGCACTTGTAAAGATTTTGGGTTCTGTTATATATTTATTTTTAAATGGAATCATTTACTTTAAATAAAACACACAATCTGTGTTCAAGGGTTCTTCTCCATCTGTCTGGGTGCAAAGCTTATGCCTTAAGCATTCGCCTCTGACATGGCGCAAGCCGACAGAGCGGGCTCCCCGCTTCACCCTTCCCAGCTCGATAAAGTGAGTAGCCATGGGTGTATAATTACAGCGTTTGGTAGCAGGTTTAATCCAGCGTAAAGCGCTATATAACATCCTGGCTACAATCATCATCTCTGGGTAAAAATAAATGACTCCTGGAGAACAGAATGCTCTCTCTCTCGAGCAGTCCTAGACCAGCCATATAAGTGAAAACATGGGCCCAGCAGCTAGAGCTCTGAGAAAGAACGGCAAAAATAACCAGCATCACATCTCAGGAATCCGGGTTTATTCTAAAGGGACCGGTGACTCAGGCACTGCAGCTTAATCATTCATGAAATACCGACGAGAGAGGCACAAGCATCCAAAAAGCTCGAACGTTAAAGTATTTCCCACGGCTTTTCAACAGTTCCTTTCCGTCGTGTCATAACAGCTCATAAAATTATGTGCATTGTGAAGCCGAATATAGCGAATTGTTTGGTGGCATTCCGCGGGAGTCTCTGGTGCCACTGACAGAAGCGTGAATTAAAACAGTGGGAAACGCGCGGCACGCTGACAGCTCCAGAGCTTGGGAACGGAACCCAGCTGAGATGCGAGGGAGATAATATGTCACGTGACGCGGAAGAATGGACGCCGTCTAACGTCTGACGCCACATCGCTGGATAATACAGCCCCATAGACCAAATGAGGTAGCGTTATCACGAGATAATGACCCGCCCATGCGATAATGACCTCTCCAGAGGTCTCGCAGGATAGTCGTAATAGCAATAGATGTGATATTGTACTAGTGAGCAAATAGACAAACTCAATTAGTAAATTAAAAGTGTCATCATTTTGTCCTATTTAAATAAGGTTGTCTTGAAAAATTAATTTATACTGGAACGGGTTTAACATGAACATGTTTTGTAAAAGTTAAAGATGAATCTAAAAGTAAATAAAAGCCTTTTCCCATCTTTTAGCCTTCTTTGTTGTGTTACATCGGATGTCACAGTACAAAAAAACCTCCTCAGCTTCTTATAGAGAGAAAGTGTCATGTTGAATAAAACCTTGCCTGAAAATTGCCTTGCTGTTTCCCTATTTACATTTGAAGAGAGAATGCTCAGGATTCAGTCAATACTAGTAGTTACTGAATACCCTCTCAACATTGTGATTGGCTGACAGGAGGTCAATAACAATCTCCATGTGCTAATATTCCTTAAACCATGCAGGCATATTTTCCAGCTTGGACAAAATGCAACTTGGGGGTTTGTGACCAGTAATGGCATTGGACATGCATAATACTTTGCTTAAAAAAAAGAGAGTGGGAATATATTTTTTTTTAATGAAGGGCCAATGAAGAAGGAACCAGTGACCCCAGGTACAGTACAAGCAAGATCTGCAGGGCAAACTCATGCTGCTCGTGGAAAACTCCAGTGCCTCCTCCCTCCTTTTTCCTTTATTAGTGTGTTGTAATTCGTGACAGCGAGTCGCATTAGCGATCGCTCTGGCCAAACTTGAGAATTGAAATGCAAAAAATGGAAGAACCAATAAACAAGCATTCTTTATCTACACACCCAGACTGTGGAACCTCAGACCCTTAACATTGGACCCTCTATTCATGGAGTACCTTCTTCTCCACAGAAACATACTCCACCCCTGAAACCGACCCAGCCCAGTGTCGCTCCTGACAACCACCCTCCACAGCCCACTTAGGTTTCAGTCCCACACTTAGCCTTTCGCAACTGTTGCCTGTTCCGCACTAACTGTAAATGTTAATTGTTCCCTGCAAATGTGAATGCATTGCTGGAAGTGATGCTCACAAGGCCTAGTAGGTCCACCTCTATCTTACATTGTTATATTTGCATTTCATTCCCATGTTCCCTCCCCGTGGGTGCTTTGAAACACAATTTACTTGATATATAAGAACCTTACAAATGCACAAAAATTAATAAAATAAATGTTATGCTGTCCCTCTTAACATAAAGGGCTGATTCATGGAATATGTTGCACGGATCAAAGTGACTTTGCACGGCCGAAAAGGGACTTTGCACTGCCGACACAAACCCTGATTCATGGAACTGTGCAAAGTGTATTTTTGCCGTGCAAAGTCTGACAAAGCCATTTTGAACTGCTGAAATGACTATACGCTGACTTTGCCCAGACTTTGCAATGCAAAAATACACTTTGCACGGTTCCATGAATTAGGGGTTGTGTCGGCAGCACAAAGTCACACTTCAGCAGTGCAAATTCGCTTTGAACAGGGCAAATATTCCATGAATCGGGCCCTTAATGCATGCTTGCAACTACTGCAGATGTGCAGCTCCACTGCCTCCTGAAGCTTGCTTAGTCAGCGCTTTGAGGTCATACCAATGATATACAGAGCGCTATATAACTGCCAAATAATATAACATAACTTGGAGTGGAGTCATATTCTGCGCATGATACTCGGCCAATCCCTGTCTGATGATTTGCTTCAAGAAGACTGACAGATTCACAAGTAGAGCCATTGCACACAATGAAGTCCACGTGAGAGAGGGAATGTAGGAAATGGGGTCCAGCTATCTGGACTTGCATAGAAATTTCAGTTAGTGCTGAAAGCAGCTGCTCAAATATTGAGGTGTGGTCTTTAGAGCCCAGCACTCGCACTCTGGGCGGTGCCGGCATGCTTTTAGTTAGCTTGCTCATACCAGGGAACATTTTGGGCACAGCGCTGCAACCTTTTAGACTGTGACTGCATGGAGCCACAGCGAGATGGATAATGATAGAGTATGGAGGCTATGTACTACGACGGTTGAAACCTCCCGGCACGTTTTGACTGGTTGCCCGAAATTATGGAATGTATATTTGAAGGGGTACTCCGATTTTATCTCTACGTTCGCCTCTGTAGAGTCGGGTGAGTTTTGGAGTCATATGTATGGTGCAGAGTCTGTAGTCATTACCGCTGCAGCTTTCTAGGTTTGGAAGCAAGTCCAAAATCTCCTTGTTCATGTCGCATCAGTATATATCATTAAATAGTCGTTTAGCTATTCTGTTTTATTTGTTCTATATTTATGTTTTCTTTCTCTTAAATACTATTATATGTCTCTTTTTGATTATGTTCTTTCTTCCTTTTTTTTGGTAATGACGTGTTAAAATTCATGATTTTGCTTTTTTATGACTAAATCACAATAAAAAAATAAAAAATAGATATTCTGGGTTAATTACCCCTACTAGGGTTTTTTTTGGCTTCTTTGTTCTATTATGACATTTGATATGTGTTGTAGATATAGTTGTAACTATCCATTGGACTATTAATGCTACTGTTTTTATTATGACATTTGCAACGTGAGTTTTTGGATGGTTAATAATCTATGTGGTATTTTTGTATGTTTTATATATTGATATATTAATTCTGTATGTATTCCTTTTATTCTTTTTTTTGTGCTTAAAGATTTTTCATTAACCAAATGCACAATAAAAAAAATAGCAAAAAGAACCTTTGCATTTTTGCACTTTAAGTTAATGTTTAGGGATCCTGGGAATTGGAGTCTAAAACATCTGGAGCGCCACACATTGCAGACCCACGCCTTGGGATCTACGTGCACAGCTTAGGAGGCCTTGCAAGGAATTGAACCTCATTAATTGGAAAGGTCCCCTGAACTCCAACAAGCAACTACCAATATGCCCTACAAATCCTATGCCCTGTGCTCCTTCATGTGGGGCGGGCAGTGGTCGAAGTGGGCGGGAGCGGTTGGGAGCGGTGCTCCTATACTTTTCTTTTTTAAGTTTTACTGTTCCTATAATTTTATTTTCAAAAGAAACCGCTCCGTAATGGTTTGGTTTTAAAATCAAAGTGTAACAAGAAGTTGAAGCTTGCAGCTCAGTGCACTGCTCTGAACATCCTCTTAAACAGCAGGTGTGTTTGTTTGGGGGTTTGTATTGCGCATGGGAGGAGCTGTGGCGATGGGGTTTGTGGAGAACGGAGGCAGGCCGGCAAGGATCACAGTTCCACTACTTCTTTTCATACACTTCAACCACTGGGGGCGGGCCTTCTCAATTGCAGTGTTTAAAGCGTGGGTCTCCTATTTGCCTAGCATAAGGAGACTCCATTCTATGACAAGACTGGAGGCGAGCATTATGCTTCATCTTCCCTTTATTCTACTCTTCACAGCAGTTCAACTAACACAATAAAACTCTTGAAAAGTGACAAAGGTGATCAACCACAGAACTTTTCTTCTAAAACTACAAAGTCCATGAACTCCTGTAGTCCAGGCTCCTTCCGACAGCCACTACCCACTTCCTGTACATGGCTCCTCCTCTTCTTTTACTGCTCTTCAAGCAGATAAGTGCCTCAATTTTTCCTCTGCATGTGTTTGTGGAGAATTGACTGGAGAGTGATTGTTGAGATAGCGAGAAGCTTTACCATTGCAGGGCTGCGCTTTTATGAGCGAGCAGAGGTTAATATCGGCCTTTTCTAGGCAGAGTGCAGGGAGCGAGCGAGCGTCGCGTCGCGGCAAGCGCAGTGGGCGTTTTATGTTGGGCGGCGACCTCGTCGCGGGAGCCCACAGGTGAGTAGCGTTCACGCGGGGACGCGGTGAAGGAGGCTCGCGAGGCGGCGACCCCGAGTCGCATTACCGGCTCGGTAGGGGTGCAGCCGGCCTCGCGAGCAGCGCAGAGCGCATCGCGGCTCGCGCTACGGCCCCCTCCTTTGGAGGGGCGGAGCCAGTATACGCGGGCGCGGGAAGCGCCGGTCTCAGGGAGCCCCCACCCGCGGGTGGGTGGAGCATATAGCGAGTTCGCCCAGGCGCAGTAGCCCAAATACACTCGGCGACATTACGGAACGAAATAGCTACAGCTTCTACTGTAATTTTACTACGCGATCCCTCGGTCGCAGCGCTGCAGGGCATCAGCTGAGAGAGATCAGCTGGAGGAGAGAAGCGTGAGAATCCCTCTACGGAAGAAAAGCAGCGCAAGAAGCAAGACGTCTCGCAGCTAGCCAGAAGGCAAGAAGGGTCAGTGCAGCCACGAATATATAAAAAAAAAAAAAAAAAACATATAGCAGGCATCTCAGGGAGCAGGGGCGTGCTAAGACACCTGTGTCAGGTATTTTAGGCACAGAGCACAACAACAGAATGTCGGAGTTCGAATGGAGCGAGGAGGAACAGAATGAGGACCTCGCTGCCAGCTTCAAGAAAGTGCTCGGTACCTCCCTAGTGGATGCAGTGGCGGAAGGGGTCAGACCCCTGCAGATGAGACTGGAGTCGTTGGAAGCGTGGCTATCCCAACCCAGTACAAGCACCAAGACCTGGAAAAGCACGCCCACAGAACCCTCAGAAGAGGGGAGTAAGGGGAGTAAGACAGCCCTTAAGAGAAAGTTCTCTGACGACCCCCGGGGCTCTTTGGAAGGGGCAGAAGACAAGGCCCCAGAGGTGGTTGACGCGTTTGCAAAGCTGAAGGAGGCCTATTTGCAGCGTCAATCAGTGCCGCACCTCTTGACCCCATCTCCAGGGGATGGAAAAGCTGGAGAAGACCCTAGCTCGGAAGAAGAGCTGGTAGAAGATCAGACCTCGCAAGGAGACGAGGAGGTCGAGGAAGACGACTGGGTCACCCCAAGCGGGGGAAAGAAAGCGCGGAAAGAGAAACATCTCCGGGACCCCCAGGACGATATGTTCGACCCAGACAGTATCCGCAATCCGAGGTCCTCGGAATGGCAGCCGTGTCCTCGAGTGACACAATATATGGCAGCAAGGTTGCGCAAAGCGTTAGACAAGGAAGTAAGACAGCGCCTTCGGGCGGAGTGCCCACGCCCAGACCTTCCGGGAAAGGTAGCTGAGGCCCCCGAACTCGATCCTAAGATGTTAACCTTTGTGGCAAAATCAGTCAAGGACCCGCGTAAGGGCATCGATAGATCCTGGAGAAGCTGCCAGGAAAAAGTTTTAGACCTAGCCGGCCCGCTGGCGAAGATTATGGACCTCGCAGAGAGGGCAAAGGATACCGGGGAAGAGGTGGACCCGGAGGCCCTCGCCGGCTGGGCCCAGAGGGCAGTCTGCCTTCTTGGGAACGCTAACAGCGCCATTGCATCAGAGCGGCGAAGAGGTCTACTTTTGAAAATTGACCCTAAGCTTAGTGATTTAGCTTCTTATGAAGCAGGAGAAGGAGCTCAAGGTCTCTTGTTTGGTGAGACATTTGGGAAGGAGATGGGACGCTTTGTCGGAACGTATGCGTCCTTGGAGAAGGCCCAGGCATCGATCCGCAGGATCTTCCCGAATAGAGTTTTTGGCGGGACCGGCCGTTTCAGGGGTCGAGCAGCCGGTCGCACCCAAGGGGGAAGAAGATCCCACACAGCCAGAGCCCAGTACTGGGACAACAAGGGCCAAGACACCTTCTTCCCGTCCAGAGGGAGATTCCCGAGAGGACGCAGATCTAGAGGATCAGGGCGAGGCCAAGGTTTTACACCAGGTGAGAGCGAAGGCGTACCCCCCCGTAGGGGGGAGGACGCGGAGATTCTTAGAAAATTGGCGCGCGCTTTCAGGCGATCCCTGGGTATTACAGACCGTCAGAGGTCTGCGGCTAGATTTTGTAGAGGACCCAGTACAGCCCAACAGGCCGCGGAGGCAGAGGCTGGCGCTAGCAGAGCAAGCATGCTTAGACAGCGAGTTAGAGCAGCTAGTGCGCAAGCAAGCGATAGAGAAATGCGAGGCAGCGCCAAGGTTTGTGAGCAACATGTTCCTAGTCCGCAGGAAGGAGAAAGTGCGGCCAGTTATAAACCTCAAAGAACTCAACGGATGGATTGTATACCGACATTTCAAGATGGAGGGTATCCATCAGTTAAGAGACTCCCTGAGAGAGGGAGACTGGTTGACGCGTCTCGACTTGAAGGACGCATACCTGACAATCCCAGTTCTCGAGGAGCACAGGCCATTCCTAGCTTTTCACTGGCAGGGACAGTTCTGGCAATTCAAGACGATGCCATTCGGTCTTGCATCAGTGCCTTGGGCTTTCACGAAGCTGATGAAGCCGGTAGCGGCGGCAATCAGAGAGAAGGGAGTGAGGATGATCATTTACCTGGACGACCTTTTACTCCTAGCAGAGGATCGAGCGGTGCTGGCTTACCAGACACGGTGGGTGCAGGACCTTCTAGGGTCACTAGGATTTCTAGTGAATACAGAGAAGTCCGACACCACGCCAGCACAAAGATTAGATTTCCTAGGGTTCGTGCTAGACACCAGGAAAGCGACTCTAGAACTTCCACCTCGGAAGATGAAAGATATCAAGAGGGAGATCAGAGCATGCTTGGGAAAGCAGCAAGTATCGCTCAGGACTTTGGCGCGGATAGTAGGGCTGCTAGCTGCATCTATCCAGGCCATATTTCCGGGCCCGTTGCATTACAGAGCGCTGCAGCGGTTGAAGATCAGACATCTTCAGCAGGGGTTGAAGTATCATCAGTTAGTGCCCCTAGACTCAGAATCCATTACGGAACTAGAATGGTGGTTGAGGAATATGGACGCCTGGAATGGGCGTGCCATATTCGGAGACAGACCAGATCTGATCATAGAATCAGATGCCAGCCGGAAGGGCTGGGGAGCCAGATGCGGGTCTCTACAGACCGGAGGCAAGTGGAGCGAAGAAGAGCTGCGGCTCCATATAAACTGCCTGGAGCTCCTAGCGGGTTCGTTTGCGATCAAGGCATTCACGAGAGACAGAGTAAAATCTTGTGTCCTATTGAAGATGGACAACATATCGGCGGTACGGTATATCAACCATCTAGGGGGGACAAGGTCCAAGATGTTAGCGGAGCTAGCAAAGGATTTGTGGCATTTCTGCCTAGAATCGAAGACGTCAGTGACGGCAGAATATCTACCAGGCGCCCTGAATGCAGTGGCGGACTGGAACTCGCGGTATCTGACAGACTCCAGCGACTGGAGACTAGATCCGATAGTCTTTCGAGAATTGAATGCGAGATGGGGCCCGGTGCGCATAGACCTATTTGCCTCCCGGCTCAACACCCAGACAAAGAATTTCTTCAGCTGGAGATTAGACCCAGAGGCCCAGGGAACAGATGCCTTCCTGCAGGAGTGGTCAGGAGGAACACACTACGCTTTCCCTCCCTTTGTTATGCTGGACAGAGTTCTAGCGAAATGTCGGAGGGAGAAGGCGGAGCTAGTGATAGTTGTGCCCGGGTGGAAGTCCCAAGTATGGTTTCCGACGCTCATGGAGTTATTGACGGACGTACCCAGAGTGCTACCAGAAGGAGAACGACTACTCACGGACCCAGTTGGGTCATCTCATCCTCTGAGAGTGAGAGGGACTCTCCCGTTAGTCGCGTGCAGGACATCAGGAGACGCTGGGCGCTGCCAGGAATTTCGAAGCAAGCTGCGGAGCTTATCGCTGAATCCTGGGCGCCATCCACTAGGAGGAGCTATGACGCAGCTTGGACTAGGTGGTCCAGCTGGTGTAAGAACAGAGGTGTTCATCCCATTTCAGCGCCTGTAGTGGAAATTTTGAACTTCTTAGCGTATTTGTTACAGGACGGTAAGGCCTTCCGTACTATAGGAGTATACAGATCGGCTATCTCAGCAGGCCATTTGCCAATTGATGGAGGGCCAGCAGGAGAACACCCCGCAGTAGTAAGGCTCATTAGAGGAGCAAAGTTTAAAGTGCCACCGGAGCCCAGATATAGCTCAACGTGGGACGTAGCGTTAGTCTTACGGCTACTAGCGGATTGGCCGTCAGATAGGTACCTCTCACTCAAGCAGTTATCGGGCAAACTAGCTATGCTATTGTGCTTGGTATCCTGTAAACGAGTATCGGACGTGAGAGCATTGGAAGTGTCCAGGAGGTCGTTCGGGCCAGAGGGAGTAACTTTCTCGATAGGGAAGAGAACTAAGACAGGGACCACGTCGGTACATTATCCCTATTTC
This sequence comes from Ambystoma mexicanum, assembly GCF_040938575.1. NCBI lineage: Eukaryota > Metazoa > Chordata > Amphibia > Caudata > Ambystomatidae > Ambystoma > Ambystoma mexicanum. Next base: position 1,242,920,708 of record NC_090927.1, on the reverse strand, counting down.
CCGAGTAATGGGAAATGGTGCGTTGCACGTTGCATTAAGGAATACGAGAGCAGGACGGCGGAATACAGAGCAGTAGGTACCACGCAGCTGCTGATAGCGCGTAGGAAGCCTTTTCACGCAGTAACTGCTGCAACTATCGCGAGATGGGTCAAAGAGATTATGCAGGCCGCAGGAGTGAATGTGAGCATGTATGGAGCGCATTCTGTGAGAGGAGCGATGGCCTCGAGAGCCGTAAGAGCTGGTGTATCCTTGAGAGATATAATGTTGGCAGCTGACTGGTCGTGTGAACGCACATTCAAAGAGTTTTATTTTAAGCCAACAGAGAATGTAGCAGTTACGGTGTTGGGAGAGCTTTGAACAAGCATAATGCTCGCCTCCAGTCTTGTCATAGAATGTAGATTACCCCTGCTAGCTGCGCAGGGAGTATTAATTCTATTAAAGACTAGGAGGCGAGCATTAAATTCCCACCCGAGTATGGTGCTGTCGATTTACATTGGTATTGTTCTTATGTTAGTAAATACAGCACGTAGTCACCACCCTAAAGACTTTCTATTTGTTTTGGTTATTAGGGGAAGACCAGAAGAGTAACTGAAGACGAGGGAACCTAGAGAGCCGAGTTCGGCGGTTGAGTTATCAAAGTTGATGGAAGTTTCGCGCCGTTAGCGAGGAACAGTTATGAGTTATATGGACATTCAGAGCAAGTAAAAGCAGAGGAGGAGCCATGTACAGGAAGTGGGTAGTGGCTGTCGGAAGGAGCCTGGACTACAGGAGTTCATGGACTTTGTAGTTTTAGAAGAAAAGTTCTGTGGTTGATCACCTTTGTCACTTTTCAAGAGTTTTATTGTGTTAGTTGAACTGCTGTGAAGAGTAGAATAAAGGGAAGATGAAGCATAATGCTCGCCTCCTAGTCTTTAATAGAATTAATACTCCCTGCGCAGCTAGCAGGGGTAATCTACATTGTCCATACTTTGTGAATACTTTGCATGATACATCCATTCCGTCTTGGACTGGATTACAGAGAAATCACAGAGGGTTCATTCATTTGTGATGCCTGCGCAGACAACATTTGCTCTTGATCAATTGCATTACTGCTTATGCTCAAGTCGAGGCTACGAGGCCACCCACTTTATTCAGAGGTTGGACTCAGTTCTCCCAGCTAAAAGAGAAACATTGATATCCTCTTTGATTTATGGATTAATTCTAACCTGGGGGATCAAAACCCAGACATCAGGTTCGTAGACCTGGCACTTCCCCACTGTACTATGTAACCAGTCAGAAAATAACAAACAACTAAAGGTGAAATGTCTCATTTCTGTACTGCGAGTCCCAGGGAAACCCTTTGTATTGGTTCTTGGAGTTGAAAACATGCACATCTTTTAACGTTTTCAAAAACACTTTTAGAAGAAAATATCCTATCTTGATTTTGTGTGTGTGCTGATTTCATAAAAGGCAAATGCCATTCGTCCTATTTATTTTTAGTGTTTATGCAAAGCCAATTTAATGAAATGTGCAGATTTCACCCTGATATGCTAATTTCTGGAGACGTCACATCCCATTGCGTTTGTTGATGAGTCCCCCCACTTAAATTTTTAGGCCTTGACCCCTGTCAAGCAGTGATCCCAACATGAAGCTCACGGGGGACATGTTGCTTGTAGCACCCGCAAATGTTGCTTGCCAAGTTCTCTGGGCCACTGCTTTAAGGACATGAAGCAGAACGTGCTACAGTGATGAGATAACAATGGAAGTGTAGGCTGGGCCATGAAAGTGTGGGCAAACTATCCAGCATGCCTAACCGTTAGAGAGACATGGCTCATTCCTTGTTGTGGAGGCATCATCGCAGGGGGCTGAATGGCAGCCGTCGGGAGCAGCGAGAGGTTCAATAGTGCAATAACCTGCTGTCATTGCCTTACTCTATCGCTGTGAAGGGCCACATTTATTTATTTATTTATTTATTAAACATTCTTGTATACCGCGCCTCAGGGCACGCACAGACGACATACGGACGGACATACAGACAATGGTCAGTCAGAGCAAAGGTCGGTCAGACGGCAGGGGGCTAGAAGGCAAGAGAACATGGGTCTGCACTTCACAGGGATGTGGGATAGGTAGTTTATTGCGCAGGAGAATTCATCGAATTCAACACATTTATTGAATCGAATTTCACAACAAATATATGCAGGGGTTGGGTAAGGGTAATAATTAAGGTAGAAGGGAGGCTACAGGGCATCTCCCCCACAAATATTTGTGATGAAATGGATCTCAAACAGAACAATTTGTTGAAATGGAACTCGTTGAATTCTCCTCCATCAAGTCACGTAGAACCCATGGATCACGGTCGAAGGCTATGGATGGGAATCTTGAGTCGCCAGCTTTCACAGAACTCATGAAGACGGGACAACTAATGTTGAGATCAGAAGCAACCACTATCTCTTGCTTCACCCACGCTGCCATGGCCGTGTGGTTGTGTAACAGCCATTGACTTAGCAAGGTGGGGATTGAGAGGAACCAGAGGGCCGACGACTAGGCCTCCCTGGCAAGCCCGGAGAAGACCAAGATGGCTGCTGTTGCAATCAGCAATACCATGCTCATTAGTAAACGAAAATTCATTGGGCCAGCCTCGCTTAATTTCTCCCAATCACTGCACTACTTGGGGATGCAGCACAACTGGAGCAGCAGCACTGGCTGGATCAAGTACTTAATCTGTGCAGCAGCAGCTATCCCCAACTGGGCCTTCAACATCTGCAACCCGCTAGGGGTTAATGGGGGTGGGGGTTCCCCCCGGGGTGTTTTGGGCGCAGCACAGGCCAGCGAGCTGGCCTGCGCGTAGCGCACTGCTTGGGGGGGTATTTAAGGGGCAGGGAAGGTTCGGGAGCAGGCGACCGTTGAGGGCGAGTTTTTTGTCCAGGTCGCCTGCTCCTGAGCTCTTCTTGCGTTAGGGCCTTGTGGCAGAGTAGGAGGTTTGGTGTAGGAGATGCGGCAGGTTAGGGTAGTGTAGCCGGGGGGGCGGTAACATATAAAAAAAAAGAAAAAAAAGAAAAAGGAATACATAGCGGGAGGGTTGCCATAGATAACCCCTCTCACACCTTTCTGCAGCGGTCCTGGGTTTTTTGGGTGGGGGTAGCTCGCTCCGTGGTGCCTGCGGGGTCCGGTCCCGGCACTTTAATCGGGGGCATCCTCTGGCAGTTTCCCTGCAGGTGAGGGGCGGTTGGTTTGCAGCTTTGTGGGTCGCTAGCTGGGGGAGGCTTGTACAGGTCCCCAGGGGTCTGTGGGTGCGTAGGTCCTGCCGGGGCTGGTGCGCTGTAGCGCAGTGTCTGCTGACCTGTGTCCGGGCGGATGTGGCACCGGGCCAGTAAGCCCCAAGGGGAGGTCATTGCGGGTGGCAGGCCCTGCTGCTGTGCAGCTCTGGGCTACCGCGCGGTGCTGTGAGGCTGCCACCGGGGGGCAGAGCGTGCCCTTAAAGAGGCTGCACCATATTGGGAAGGAAGGGAGGGTTTTCGCTGGGTGGGGGCATTGAGGGGGGGCGGTATTTTGGGGTAAGGGTTCCCTGGTTGGAAGCGATATTTATAAAAAAAATATTTAAGGGTCTCTAATATATGGTGGCCTGCTTAAGGGCTTTGTAGAGCTGGTGGCGCTGTGGGTATCGAGGCAATTTTGGAGGCTCAGCCGGTCTGGATATAAATTTCCTGGCCTCGGTAGGCAGCGGGTTGGACCGTCAGGGGGTGGGCTGCCCGGTGGTTTCTCTAGCTTTGTGGGCAGGGCAGGTAGGCGCACAGGCGGGGAGCAGGATGGTGGGGCAAGGGGCAAATAAGAAAGGGATAATTGATGCCAAGGCATTAAGGGAAGCCCTTGCGATCATCAGCAGGGCATCCAAAGCGCAGCTTGAAGGGGTTGTTGCGGAGGTTACAGGAGGTAGGGAGGAGGAAGGAGGGAGGGCGCAATGGAGAGCTGCAGCGGACGGCGCGCTTGCGGCAGTTGCTGCATGGAGCCCTGCGGCAGGTAGCGGGGGTGCCTGGGAAGTATGGGGTAGGAGGAGCAGGAGCGAGACTCCCAGGAGAGCATCAAGGGTGGGTGGGGAAGGCAAGATAGAGCGAGGAGGGTTGCGGGGGAAGACGGTGCAGGCAAAGAGGGAGGAGAGGGCAATGCGCATGGGGCTAGTGGTCGGGCAGAGGAGGAGAGGAGGGGTGCTGGGGTGAACAGGGGGCGGTAGCGCGGAGAGGTGAGGGAGGTAAGTATCTACAGAAGAGTGTGAGGGGTAGAAGGAGGGAGCGGTCACCAGAGAGCAGTGAGGAGAGGGAGAGGTGCAGAACGACCTCCCCGTTTAGGAGGGCTTCGGATGGAGCAGCCAAGGGAGGGTTTAAGAACGGCCCCTCTATAGGATATTCGGGTGCAGCCTAGAGGGCACAGCACGGCCCCTAGCGAGGAGGATCAGCGAGTGGAGGTGAGGACCCCTCACCCAGGAAGAGAGATCAGGCAGGGGTTCCCACAGCCCCGCCGAGAAGGAGGAGAAGGAGCTGTCGGGTGCACGCCCTGAGTTCAGCAGAGGAGGAGCTACCCGGGACAAGCATGTGCTCGCAACAGCCCTGGTATGGCATTGGGGATGATGATGGGGTGGACGAGTATGCGGGGCGATGGGGGGAAGAGAGTTATAGGGTGGGTAGGAGGAGGGAGAGAGGGGGTGAGGGGTAAAGGTGGGAAGGGGATGTCGTAAGGCATGGAAGTTGGCATTTAAGCGGCCGGGGGAATAATTGTTTGGGCGAGACGGTTGACATGTTTTCTTCCCGCAGCAGGAGCCCATTGAGGAGGGAGACGAGGAGCGTTTGAGTTGAGGCTACAGACGGGTGACGGCAGGGCAGAGCGAGCTGAGCAGGGTAGGGAGTGGTCAGCTGCATGGCAGAGGGGAGACGCAAGGTTGGGGGTAAGTGGGGAGGGGGTGGGGGTGCAAGGCACGATTAGAGAGGTAGGCATGCAGGCGGTGGGGGCCTCAGGGGGGAGAGGAAAGTGTCATCAGTGGAGGTCCAGACTGATGGGGCGATTGAGCCCGGGGCAACGGAGGTGCAGGCAACGAAAGAAAAGGATGCAGAGGGTAAAGGGAAAGAAAAGAAGTTGCCATATATGGGCATCACTAAACCATTGGGAGCGCACTTGATGGCATCTACAAAGGATAAGATTTGGGCTGGTGAATTTGGGGACGTTTTCAAGCTGTTACACAGGGAGGTCAGAGCCAAAGAGGGCCATGGCGGGAGCTAAATGCCCACATCATGGGTAAGGGTTTCAGGGGCGGTGCAGGATGATTGCAGGATTTGGCTGCGTTTCTAGGAAGGATTTAACGGGGTGTCCATGTGGCTACAAGGGGATATGGTAAATTAGGAGGTGCAGATATTTTCGGATGCAGCAGGTGAGGGGGGTTTCAGAGTTTTCTGGCAAGGTAGATGGTTCGCGGAGAGGTGGCCGCCGCGGTGGCTGGAAGAGGGAAGAAGTATAGTCTTTCTTGGGTTCTTTCCTATGTTGGTGGCATTGGAACTGTGGGGCAGGGAGTTTTCAAATAAGAAAGTGAATTTCAATGTGGATAATGAGTGTGTGGTCAACGTCGTCAACAGGCAGTCAGCAAGGGACCAGAGGGTGGTGAGGCTAATGAGGGAGTTTGTGTTGTGATGCATGTAATGGAATGTGCTGTTCAGGGCAACGCACGTGCCAGGTAAAGATAATGACATCGCAGATGCATTATCTCGTTTTCAATGGCAGAGATTCCGTGGATTGGCACCTGGAGCAGACCAGGTTGGGCAGCGGATCCCGGAGGAGCTGTGGAAGCTAGGAGGTTGAGAGGTCTGTCGCTAGTGGAGGGCTCTCTGGTCCCGTCGTCTAGGGCAGCTTACCGGAGGGCGTGGGAAAAATTCCTAAAATGGGGGGGCTCATAGCTGGAGGGGCAGGGAGGATGCTGAGGAACACAGAAGGGATGACGTGGTCAATTTTCTTTTGTGGTGTATGGATAAGGGTTGGTCGAAGGCAACCATAGCTGGGAAATTGGCAGGAATAGCCTTCTATGGAAAATGGTTTTGGGGCTTTCCACTTAATGGCTGGGAGTTGGCGAGCAGGATGTTAGAGGGCTGGGCGAGGGAAAAGGGTGGGGAGAAGGATAGCAGAAGACCAATATCGGCAACAATGTTGGTCAGTTTATGCCGGGCTGTGGAAGAAGTTTGCTGGACGGCTTGGGAGGGAGTTATGTTTCAAGCTTGCTTTACGTGGTTGTTCTTTGGGGTCTTCAGAGGGTCGGAGCTTGTGGGGACGAAAGGGGGAGCGGGTGGGTTGCAATGGGAAGATGTCAATTTCTCAGAATTGGGGGTAGATATTTGGATTGGGAGGTCAAAGACGGACCAGAGGGCGAGGGGCTGCTGGGTGCCACTGGGGTGGGGAAGTAAGAAGCTGTGCCAGATAAGGGCGGGTTTGGTGTGGAAGGAATTATCTGGAAGGAGGTCAGGGATGGTTTTTCATCATGTAGAGGGGTCAGGGGTGTTGGCAGCGCATGTGCTGGGGGTACTGAGGAAAGCATTGCTGGTGGTGGGGGAGAAGCCTGAGGAGTTTGGTACGCATTCATTCAGGATGGGTGCGGCATCTGAGGGTAACTGTTTGGGGTTATCAGAGGATAAGGTCAAGAGTTTGGGCAGGTGGAGGTCTGGGAAGTAAAAGGGATATATCAGGGAGCTGGGGAAATGGTCTGGTTGAGACGGGGCAGTGGGTTCGTGTTGGGGTTTTTGGGTGGTGGAGGATCGTAAGTGACAATGTGATTTCTTTTTCAGAGACGGCGAGGAATCTGGGGCAGATTCGGCAAATCTGGATTATCGGGCATTCGATTGTGAAGTGGGCGGGTAGAGAGGCAGAGAAGAGGATTTTTGGCATGCAATTGGGCTGCAGTTATGAAATAGGGATTGTGAGGTGGTCGGGTCTTGAGGGGCTGCGCTGGGATCAACTGCTGGCCATGCTGGCTGGGATGAAGGAGCGTTTTGGGGCCCCGGACAGGTTGATTATACATGCTGGGGAGAATGATCTGGTGCGGGATACAGAAGTAGCTTTGTTGAAGAAAATGAAGAGGGACCTGGCGTGGCCTAGGGAAATATGGCCGAAGGTAAGTTTGATATGGACTAAGTTGTTACCGAGGAGAGTGTGGAGGGGTGCAGTAAGTGAAGGCGCAGTAGAGCGAACAAGAAAGAAGATAAACAGGGAGATGATAAAGTTTTGTGGCCTGGCAGCAGTGCAAGTTCTTGGGCACAAGGATATTATATATGAGAACTTTGAGGTTTTTATGGAAGACAAAGTTCATTTATCGGTTTATGGAAATAGCTACTACCTTCTGGATTTGATGTTGCTAGTGGAGGACATGGTGAAGAGATGGAAGTGTTGAGCAATTCAGTGGTGGGGCAGAAAAGAACACCTATGCGGAGGGGTTTTTCTGGTGCCAAGGGGCATGGCCCCTTTGGATGAGGGGGGAGGCAAGCAATGGGGGGAATAGCACGGGTAAGGATGGGGGTGGTGCTGTTTGCACGAATGGGCTACCCCGGGGTGCAAGAGGGTAGCAGGTCTGGAAGATGGAGGGGCATGGCCCCGGGGAGATGATGGCAGAAAGCGGGAATGAAGGCTTGAGAAGATGGGAAGGGGATGGTAAGGACCTGGCGATAGGTAGGGAGGAAGTTGGGGTTATTCATTTAATTGTTGGGGGCATAAAGAGTTAATTATTTATTTAATGTTTTGGCAAACTGTTAAAGCAGTTAATTTTGGTCTGTAAGGCCAGGGGCCAGTTTAGCGTTTATTTTGTGAGCTTTGGCCTGTCACATTAAAGCAACCTTTTCCACTTTTAAGCGAGTCTGGGTTTTTGTGCAGTAAGCCCAAAGTTGGCAGGACCTTAGAAAATGTATGAATGGCAGATAAGAAAATGAATGCCCAGACAGAATTCGATATATTCCAATTGGCTTGATGTGGATGCAAGGTGTGTGTTGTAATTGGTCATTTATAACAGGCTTAATACACAGAGATTTTTAAGCACAGACTCAGGGATCGAACCTGTGTTGCTCCACGTCGTCTTGCTTCCAAGATGAGCGTGTTGCCCCTGAGCTATCCTCCAGAGAGGAATGCTTGTATCCACCATTCACTTGATTTGTCTCCAATACTCATAAATGGGTCAAATAAGTGAACCATATGCCAATATTTATGTCTGATGGGTAATTGTCATATGTTGCTTTGCACAGTTGGCAAGTGGATTATTGACAAATAGGTGCCATTCATGGCACTGTTCCATGCATGTGCCTGTGCCATTAGCAACGATTGTATATATATTCTGGTGCACGCCCACGCGTGTTTCCCCAGCCACGTCGGCATGCAGACTAGCAGCAGGCAAGCATTAAGAGCACGCGCCATGGTGCGTTTCTATGAATACATTACAAAGGGCTTTTCTAATCACCCGATGTGCATTTGTTTTCAGAACTAGTATAGCCACTGAGAACAGAGCACTTCTGCTCATTTTCAAGAGGTAACTCCCCCCCCCCCCCCCATCGCACACTGCAATCTTTGGGGCACTTATATTATGCTGCATGACTGATTTAAACACTTTCACATTGGTCCTTTCAGATCACACCAGGTAGGCCGTTTATTAAGGTATTCCTTTTGATTTTTTCACTGTTGTGCCATACGTTTTATTTATGACACTGCGTGCCATTTTCCTGTTCATTTTTTCTTTTTTTTCATATTTACCTGTACGTGCTTGCCTGCCCAACTGGGTATGTATTTATTTTATCTCCTTATTATCTAACCATTAATGGTTGGCATTTAATTATTCTCTGTATTATTTTCCCAATTGAATTGATTTTGATCTGCACAAACTGCAATGCTGAAATGATTACTTATCACCAGAACAGGACTGCGAGACTTGTCCTTGGCCTCAATCCCTGGATCGTATCTATCCAGCTATGAAATCTCTCCACTGGCTCCCAGTGGACGCTAGGATTAAATTCAAAACCCTCTGCATTGTCCACAAGGCTCCTGGCCACGCCTTGCACTGGGGACTGTATATGTACCCATACAGTTCCCCACACCCCATTTTCTCTTGTTTTTCTGCACTTATCAGAATTACCCAGTCTGCTGCCTTAAACACAGCTCTTTCTGGCTGCACTACCACTGTTTATTGCCTCTATTATCTATTTATTTTTATGTATTATTATTTATACGTTCTTCTCTGCTCCGCACTTTCCATTCTCCCCCTTTTTCGTGCACTTTTTCCCTTTGCCTTTCCCATGCACTTGAGCTTTCGCAATGTCACTGGGCCTAGTAAGAGCGTTTTTGTTCTCCTCTGTTCTCCTCCCTTGCCTTGTCGCGCTCTGAAACACTTACGTACCAGCACGATATAAATAAATTATCATATCATATCATGATTGTAGAAAGTAGGGCTCGGCCCTGATGAAGGAGATACATTCAGAAATGCATTGGCTGACGAGCCCTTACTGACGAGGCAACAGCTGGCCTCACATGTTTTATTAAAAATAATATTCTCTATGCAAGAGGATCCAGTAATTGATTATTAAAATTTCCATTTGAGAGCATATCAAATACTTTGAAGTTCCTCTAGAACTATCACTTTTTTAAAAACATACTGGAACTTACAAGCAGCTCCTCTTAGCAGAGCAGCTAGAGGGACTGGCTTACTGTGTGGTTCCCACACCGTTTTGTTTACATTAGAGCCTGTTTAGACACCATAAAAACCCTCAGACTTCCCTCTCCATTTGCCTATCAAGCCTGCTCAGACATCAGAGGCACATCAGATCTTTCCCTGGCACTCATGCAGCAAGCCCATCCTGACATCAAAGCCACATAGAGTTTACTATGGTGCACGTCAAGTAAGCCCTCAAGCGCGCCCTCAAGTAAGCCCTCATAAATCCTGAAGGTACAGCAGACCTCAAGCAGCAGATAGATGCTGTGTTCAGTTCCTGGCAGTGCAAAGCACAACATCATGCGCCAAATGTAAAAACGTTGCCAATCAAATGTCCTTCCTGTAAAATGCAAACAAAGGTGGGGTTCACTTCATAGTCATTGCACAGAATGGGGCATTGTCAAGAGCCCGGGTCAATGCATGGTGGAAAGACAAATCCGAAATGGATGGTCAGCTTTTTAAAAGCTTGGCACAACCACTAAAGCAAATACACGAGAGCCACAATCACTAAAGCAAATACACGAGAGCCTATTAGGCCCAGCCAAACAGGGCCCTGCACTTACTCACGTCCACAAGTGCAAACACTCACAGTAAGCCCAAACCCGTGGGAGGGGGCAATGGGATATTTAAAACTAGAGGCTCAGTTAGGCATTTTGGGCGTTTTGGGTAGGAGCTGGCGATAAGAGTTTGGATAAGGTTGGAGCGAGAGGATGGAGTTTGGAGTAGGTTGGTGAGAGAGGTTGTAGTTTGACTGACACTGAAGAGAGAGGTGTCATGTTGACGTCTCCAGGACAACAGGGGCGTGAGGGAGAGAGGGAGCGGGGAGGAATGGGAAGTGACGCGGGAGGGCGGGGTAAGTTAGAGGAAGTTGGAAGTTGAATAAAGAAGCACGCAGTTTGAAGCAGCTCTGCGTCTGCCTCTTATTTCCTGCGCCACGCGCCCTGCACTCGCGCTTAGGCATAACAATGGCGACGAGGGCAGGAGCATCAGCGGAGCAGCTCTCAGGCTGAGAGTACCACGGTCGGCCAGATCCGACCATGCGACGGAAGACGGAGCTTCCGGAGGCGCGGGCCCACTGAGCAGGCCCACGACATACGCAGGCAGAGGAGCCGGCGGCCCCGCCCGCAGCCCTGAAGGCAGCCCGGGTCACGGCAGTGATTCCAGGCAGAGGCAGAGGAGCCGGGAGCCCTGCTCATAAAACCCAGGTAAGCAGAAAGCACGGACTGCACTCGGTGCACGTGCCATCCGGGGGGGAAAGCACCCGCACAGCTCCAGGCCCGCAGGGAAGGGAGGAAGCGTGCCCATCAAACACGTGGGCCCAGAACAATAAAAGGGGCGATCCTTTGTGGCACCCCGGGCCCACGCAAAGACAAGGGAAGCTGCATGACACAGGGGAACACCCAAGAAAAGCGGATATCTGGGTGCCCCACGAACAGGGACCACAGCACGTGGTGCTGTAAATACCCCAAAGGTTGGGAACTAATCCGATGGTGCTCGTGCCTCACGAGGCGGCCATCCAACACCTGTGAGAGGCGGATCCACGTCCGAGCAGGACATCTCACCCACACCCTACAGCCCAGAGAGGTGGTGCTCGTGCCCCAGCGGCAGCCACCCAAAGAGGGGACTACTATTCACTCAGATCCAGCAAATAAACACCTCCCAAACAGAATGTGTGGTCAGACCGATGGACAGGAGCACAAGCTCAAGGGAATGGGCCCCCAGCACCAGCGGCAGTGGCACCAGATCACGTGCCATACCAGACACACTGGCAGCCCAGATGCCAGGAGCATTTGATGTGACAGATACCAGCAACATGGGTCCCAGATGGACCAAGTGGATCAGGGACTTTGATCTCTACATGGGAGCCACAGGACCAGTAGCAGACGCAAGGCAAGTGTGCCTCCTCAAACTGGCTGTAGGCTCTGCCACGCGAGACATCATTGACAAAATGCCCCAAGATTCCATAGACTCAATTCAAGATCTCAAAGATGCGCTGGCAGCCTATTTTGCACCTCACACCAATGTTGATTGCGAAAGACACTTGTTTCACAGCACCAAACAGGCAAAGGGGGAGACCATGAACGCATACGTGATGAGGCTACGCACAAAACTAAAACACTGTGACTTCGCAAATTACTCGAACACGGAGGCCTTAAGGTCACACATCATATCAGGGTGTGAGTCACAAGCCTTCCGCAGGAAACTACTCCAGAAATCCTGCACACTTGAAGAAATTCTAGCGCTTGCAAGGGTTGAAAGAGCCATTGATTCTCAAGTCGAAAGCTTTGGGAACACCAATGCCAGAGAAAACATAAACAGGCTGCAGCTAGAGAAGAAGTCGGAAGAACTCTTCTGTTACAAGTGCGGGTTCGAATATCTGCATGAAGGAACATGTCCCGCAGTCGGGCAACGCTGCACCTCCTTCGCAAGGAAAGTCACTTCAAAGCAGTATGTAGGCTATTTCGAGATCGAGGAAGAGACCGACCCAAAGACAATACATCCTGCACAAGGAGTCGATACGGGTTGTCGTCTAACACCAACCCAGCCCCAAGCACCTCCAACACCCAGAAGCAATCTCCGGGCGACCAGAGAGACAGAGACTCGGGAGAGGACCGACAGAAAAGAAGAGAAAGAAGGAGATTCGTAATGCGCGCACAACACGAACGCAGATCAAGAAGACACGTGCGATACTTGGTGGAACAATCCCCCACCGAGTCTGACCCCAGTTCATCGGGAAATGACCAGAAAAATAAGTTATATGTCTACGCCCTGGGCAACCCCACGGCGACAGCCCACAGTCTGACGCTCATCATTAAACTACAAGAAAGACCGAAAGAATTCCTCGTAGACACCGGAGCCACCGTCAATGTGGTAAGCGAGAAAATCTACTCTGAACTAACCCAAAAACCTAAGCTTCATCCAGCTACTGTCGACATATACGCCTATGGAGCCAAAACACCTTTAAAATGCTTAGACAATTCAGTGGGCTCTGTCGCTACAAAGGGCAAGAAATGAGAGTTCCAATGCATGTTCTGGCCACCAAGACAGACAGCGGATGCGTTTTGAGTTTTAAGGCGGCCCCGACATGGGCCTAATACACATACTCTACAACATAATGGTCCACAAATACATAGACCAGGTAGAGATGATAAACAATCTATACCCAAAAATATTTAAAGGAATCGGAAGACTCAAGAACAGGCAAATCAAACTCCACATAGACAGCTCCATCCGCCATGTAGCCCAGCCATACCACGGAATTCCAGTCAATATTCAAAAGAAGGTTGAGGACGAGCTCCAGAAACTACTGGAACAAGACATTATCGAGAAAGCTACTGGTCCCACCACATGGGTATCTCCTATCGTCCCAGTCCCCAAGAAAGGATCCGAGGCCATCAGACTATGTGTGGACATGCGACGCCCTAATCAAGCCATCAAAAGTGAGAGATACCCTGCGCCCCGGATCACAGATATGATTCACTTATTGAAGGAGGAGAAAGTCTTCTCCAAACTTGACCTGCAGAAGGGTTACCAGCAGTTGGTACTGCACCCCGAGAGCCACAACATAACAACTTTTGTCACCCACGTTTGCCTCTTCAGGTAAAAAAGTCTAAGTTTTGGGGTGTCCTCTGCAGCGGAAACATTCCAGGCAGAGGTCCACAACATAATAAAGCATATTTCGAACTGTCTCAACTATTCAGACGATGTTCTAGTATTCGGAACTGACGTGAACAAACATGATGAGACTCTCATGAAAGTCTGCAAGGCCCTACATGACGCAAATCTCACGCTAAAAAGGGACAAATGTGAGTTCCGCAAGAACACACTAAAATTCTTCAGCCATGTCTTTTCGGAATCCGGTATGACCCCAGACCCGGACAAAGTGTCGGCCCTGAATGACACTTCCGCCCCAACAAATGTGTCTGAACTTCGATCGTTTCTGGGCCTAGCGAGCTACTGCAACCGATATATCCGGGACTTCGCATCTGTCAGCGAGCCATTAAGGAGGTTGACACATCAGGATGAAAAATTTGAGTGGACCAGCGACTGTCAAATGGCCTTCGAAACAATCAGGGAAAGAGTTGCACAAGCGGAAAACATGTTGTACTACGACCCCAACAGGAAGACGGAGCTGACGGTCGACACCAGCCCTGTGGGCCTGGGTGCCATCCTAGCGCAACTCGATCCGCGAGACCCCTCTCAGAAACACATAGTAGCTTACGCCAGCAGTAGCCTGTCCATTACCGAACAGGCGTACTCTCAAGCAGAGAAGGAGGGACTAGCCATTGTGTGGGCGTGCAAACATTTCCACTTGTTTCTGTACGGGAAGCCGTTCCAATTCGTCACTGATCATCAAGCCCTACTGTTCTTGTACGGCAATCCACAAGCCAAAATGCCTCCGTGAATCGCCCCGTGGGGGCTGAGACTGCAGGACTATGCATTCGAGATCATCCACAGGCCAGGAAAAGGTGAGAACCCCGCTGACTTCCTGTCAAGAAGGCCACGGGGAGAGAGCACACCAGAACCATCGGTAGCTGACAGATACCTAAGATACCTCGTCCACCAGACCACATCAGAGGGTGTCAATATGGAAGAACGTGTCAGAGAGACGGAGAACAACCCAGCCTGTCGCATCATCTGTGAAGGACTAGAGTCCCGACAGTGGCGTCGAGACAAGAAAGGGGGAGAGCCGCAGGAGGCCAAATAAAAGAACACGCGGAACGACTTGTACTAGTGAAAGAGGAGCTGGAAGTGTCGGAAGACCACCTGTTGCTCAAAGACTGCAAACTAGTGATCCCCGAAGCCATGAGGGCGAAAGTCATCAATCTAGCTCACGAGACCCACAGTGCCATGGTATTCACCAAACGCATGCTCCGCCAAAAGGTATGGTTTCCTCACATGGATGCCCTAGTAGAGGCCGCACTAAAAGCGTGTCCCACATGCTGTCTCATCACTCCGAATCGGCACCCAGAACCTCAAGTCATGTCAGAGCCTTCACAGAGAATATGGGAGGCCGTTGCAGCCGACTTCTTTGGACCCATCGACGGAGGAAAGTACGTCTTGGCTGTGATGGATGAGGACTCACGATATCCGGACGTGCGGCTGATGTCATCCACGGTGGCACATCACGTCATCCCGGCCCTTGACCACATGTTCTCAGCTTATGGAGTACCTAAAGTGCTCAAGACAGATAACGGAGCCCCATTTTGCGGACATCAATTCACTCAATTTGCAGACTACCTCGGATTCCATCACAGAAAGATCACTCCCCTGTGGCCCCAAGCCAATGGGATGATCGAGCGATTCATGGCTAATCTCAAGCGTGTCCTGCTGGTTGCACGACTTACAGGACAGGCATACGAACAGGTACTGAACCAACTCCTGAGGGACTATCGAGGGACTCCTCACAGCACGACGGAGAAGACTCCTGCCGAGCTAATGTTCGGGCGAAACACGCAGACACGCATTCCCCAAGCCGAAGCCAATAGCCCACGGCCTGTTCTGGACCTGGAAGTCAGAGAGCGAGACGAAGCAGCCAAGGCCCGAATGAAAGAGTACACCGACACCCGCAGGCGAGCACAGACATCCCAAATCGAGGTAGGAGACGTGGTGCCAGTCCCAGCCATAGATAAAGATGGGGTTTGAACTCTTTAAATGTTTTGTTTAAGTGATATAGATTGAAGATAGGAATTAAGTAGAAAATAGGAAAAGTGGGTGGCAGTAAAGATATCATCACTCATTTTCATTACTTTCTTAGAGGTGCCCATTGCGAGTAAAAGGTCAAGCAGGGTTCGAGAAAAATGTCCGTCTTTGGCTCGGCTCTTGTTCCTATGCGACTATCAACCCAGACGAGAGCCGAGACAAGCATCAAGGCCCCCTCAATGCGCTCTCTCCCCTGACTTCTCTGAGGCGCTGCAATGCTGACCACTACAACAAGTAATAATAGATATTGATGGCCGGGTCTTATATAAGCATGTATAGGCAATGCAACATCCCAAAATAAGGGTAAGAAGCACCCAGAAGCATGCAGAAGTATGCACTTTTATCATAATGTACTTTATTAAAATATCTGAAAGATTCACATCGATAATTCCTCCACAAGAGATTGGAACATTTTTGAAAAACTACAAAGCTGCAACCAAGACACGCATTCAAGTATCTTTTATATTTTGATTGTCTTTCACATTGAGCGAGGAGGTTCATTGAATTTAAAATAATGTTATTATGTCTAAATTATTTCAGCATAATTCTGTGTGCAGCAGAAAGGGGGTGCCGGGGGGACGCGCAAGCGTTTCCCCCCAGGGGGGTTTAGGGCACAGAGCTCCGTTTTGCCGAGCTATAAATTGGGGTAGGGAAGGTTTAGGACCAAGCGACGGTTGGAGAAGTAACGTTTGTCAGACCGCTGCTCCGAGCCTTCCCTGCCTTGGGCCTTTCTGGTGTGGTGTTAGTAGTGGGGCAGAGGTATTGGGGTAGGGTGCCATTGGCTAGGTTGGGGGCGGGTTTTAAATAAAAAACAAAAATAAAAAAATAAAAAATATATATATATATATATATATATATATATATATATATATATATATATATATATATATTCAAATAGGTTGAGGGCAGTGTTGTAGATAAATCACAGCCCCCATTTTACCGGTGGTCTGGGGTTGGTCTGGCCTCGGTCCGCTCCTGGGGCCACTTCAGCGCTGCAGTCCCTCATTGCGCATATCTTTAATGTTCAGAGACTTGTGATAGAAACCCCGGGCCGTCACTGGCCATGTGGGGGCTTTGTGACGGGCGGTCCTTGGTTCACTGTCTATCCTGGTCCAGTAGTGTGTACCCAACCCCTTACTATTCCTGGTGCACCAGTCTATTGGAAGTTTCTAGAGGGAGTGTAGAGGTGGAGCAGGCAGGAGCTGTCCGTTGGGCTGACAGTGTCTGAAGGGAGTGCAGTGCGCTGTTTGGCCACCAGGTGACAGTTCGCTGGGCGGCCCCACGGCTCATTGTTTTATCGGTAGGAGAGAGGCAGGGGCTGCGGTGCGGGCCTGAGTAAATTAAAAAATACAAATAAAACAAATAAATAATAAGAATTAGAAATACATTAAAGTAATAAGAAAATAAACAGGGAGGCAGCAAATTGAGTTACTTTTATTTCAGTTACCCAGTAACTGGCAGTAAGTTTGCCGTTCTGGGAAAGTTTTGTGAAAATTGTGCATTTTTCCTGCACCCCGGGGTGCTGCGTTTTGTTCAAATTTTGGTAATTTGATTGGGGGAGTGACATGTCTGGTCTTTAGGGGGAGGGCACGGTGGAGGGTTGAAAGAAATGAAAAAGCAAAGGAGGGATACATAAACAAGGGACAGTTAGGTGTAGGTTAGGGATCATGTCGGGGTTGGGCGTGGACGCTCAGGCACTACGGGAGGCCTTGAGCATTATCAGCAGGGCATCAAAAGCTTAGCTTGAAGTGGCAGTACAAGAGGTTATGGGAAGAAGGGGCCCGGGAAGATGGCGGCCACAGCGCAGAGCGGCTCTGGACGGGACCCTCGCAGTGGTAGTGACTTGCAGCCAGTCATCATGGAGGGGAAAGGTAATGGACAAAGGGGCCAGGAGGAGCAGGAGGGATATTCTCAGGAGGGTAGCCATAATTAGGGGAGCAGACAGCGGTGGGCCAGGCTGTGGGCCGGGAGAAGCTGGTGCTGGCGAGGTTGCTAATGGAGAAGATGTGGAGGCTGATGTTGGTGCGGCACAAATTAGTGAGGATGTTAGGGTTGGGAGGGTGGTACAGAGGGGCCGAGGTGGGAAATACCTGCAGATGTGTGCAGGGGGAGGAGGAGGACACGATCCCTGATAGATAGCTGGGAAAGGGGAAGGTATGGAGTGACCTCCCCGCAAAGCAGTTTGGTACGCAGAGGTAATGGCACGGCACCCATGGTTGTAGAAGAGGTGAACGGAGAGGGTTTTAGAGCGGTCCCTCTGGTAGGCAGAAGCAGACAGCCTAGAGGATGCAGTACAGCTCCTAGCACAATTGAGTGCCAGGTAGAGGAAGGAACACCTTGCCCGAGAAGAGAAGAGCAGGAAGGGGTTGGTGCGACTCCGCCGAGAAGATGACACAGGAGCATCGGGGTAGGCGCCCTGTGCTGGTCAGACATGAATGTAGGAGCCCATTGAGGAAATAAAGATGGAGTGGCGGTGTGGAGGCCAGGATGAAGCGGATAGGTGAGGCCTGGGCAGCCAGAGGTGAGCAAGAAAGGGAATGGTCTGCGGTATGGGTCAGCTTGGGGTATAGGTGGGGGACACAGAGTTGGGGATCCGGGCACCTCGGGAGGGCAGTGAGAAGGAGAAAGTGAGAAGGAGGGTGTGCCGGCTGGGGCATTGGTGAGGGCGAGCAGGATAATTGTATCCCCAGTTGAAGTACAGATGGACAAGGTCATAGAGCCAGTGGCCCAAGGGGTGGTGGAGGTTCCTACGGTAAAGACAGGTGAGTGTACAGAAAAGACCAAGAAGATGCCTTATATGGGCATTACAAAGCCGCTGGGTGCACATCTGATGGTGGCTACAAAAGAGAAAATATGGGCTGGGGAGTTTGTGGATGTGTTTAAACTCTTACACAGGGAGGTGAGAGCAAAAGAAGGGTCTACAGAAGAGGAGCGGGATTTAGCGGCAGGACCAAGGGTACCGGGTACCATTGAAAACTGAACGTCAGCATTTATAATATATGCTACCATTTATTGTGAAAAGTTCCCTGCGAGTTGTGTGGCCGTGCTAAAATATATGGATGTAATTAGGAAAGCCTTTACGAGTTTTGTGGGGTTTGCATGGGTGAGATATGATGAGGAATTCAGGGCAAGGATGGGTGAGGACAAGCAAGGGGTATGGTGCCCACACGTCCAGCCCCTACACTGCATCCAGCAAGCATTTTACCTGTGCCTTACCAGCCCTTTCCTGCTTGCAATGCCTTCGATGGGGCGGGGGGAGGAGGCAGGGGTCATTTAATAAGGAAAGCTGCACTAGACCAGTCTGCAAATTTAGGCACGAGTGTTGCAGATGCGTGGGATGGCATCCTGTTACACAATGTTTTGACAGTTAAGATGGGTTAAAACAGGTTAATAAAGAAGTTCATGTTAAAGGGGAACACGGATGAGATGACGGGGTTGGAGAGAATGTCATTTTAACTCGAGAGGTTTGGGTAGGGAGAAGGAGAATTGAGTGGGAGGGGATGAACATGATAGTGATAGTGGTGTGCAGTTATACATTTCTGGCACATGGATGGAGAGGATGGTATATATATAAAACGAAATGTAAAACCAAAACAAAAAAGAGAAACGGAAAAATGAAAGAAGGGGAAAGTTTTCAAGGATTTTAAAAAAAGAAAAAAATGAAGGGGTGAAAAATGGAGCCATATCAGAGAACGTACTCTCAGGGGTGAAAGTGCAGAAGAAGAGCAGGCACACCGGTGGATGAAGTGGGCAGTGATGCTACGTGGACTAACAGGGTGTGCGAATTGAACTGCATGGACGGGGGTGCACGGGCAGCCCCTGGTGCAGCGGGGGAACAGTGATGACATGGAACATTTGTGGGGGAGCACGTATTTGCAAGGCTGAACACGAGGGTACATTCACAAATGAGGAGGGTGGTGGAGTTACTGCGATGGGTGTAGAGGGAATTAAATTGCATGGATGGAGGGTGCAGGTATGACTCCCGGTGCAGTGAGAGAGCAATAATGAGTGGGTCTGGGTAAGGAGCGGGGAGCAATTGTTATAGTTGGAGTGAGCACCGGGGAGTACCCCTGCAGGAGTACATTGGTAGGTAGATGGCCATGTGATGCACTTCAATATACCGGCCTCTGAAAATGAGGTTGGGATAGGTCTAAGATCACAAGGTGTTACAGGGATTGGTAAGGGACAGGAGGGGAGGCAGTTTGCGGTTGGAGTGATGAATATGGGAAAGGAAAGTGGTTACTTGTGGCAACAGTTGAGTGGGTCCTTGAAACGAGAGAATACGGCTGATAGAGGAGACCGGGCAATGTCCTCAATAATGCTTACATCATTGACATCTCATGCCAGGGCTCTTAGTTAGCAAAATATATAAATAAATAAATACAATAATACTAATAAGGGGAGCGCATCAGTGGGTGCTCAGGTTTTCAGAATGAATTTAGTGGTGGCAGCAGAGGGATGGTGGGCAGATAGTTTTGGGGAGAAGAAAGTAAATGAGCTTGTGGAATAAAGTCAAAATAGTGCCTCTAAAAAAATTAAAAATTAAAAATAAAAGGTTTATAAAAGAATTAGTAAAAAAACCCCAGAACAGCATCTCAAGTTGTGGGTGTGATGAGGGTGTTGACTTTTGGTGAGAAGGCAGGGGATTTTGGGACTCATCATTTTAGGATGGGGCGACATCTGAAGGTGTTAGGATGGGTCTGTCTGAAGAAAATCTTAAGAGTTTGGGGTGCTGGAAATTGGCAAAGTACAAGTGTAGAGGAGGTGCCAAGCACGATTCACACTCCTGCTGCCCATTTTGTAGTGCCAGGAACGGTCATGGCGAAATATGTGATGTATGATGAGCAAATAAACCAGCAGAGAACCGCAGTTGGGCTCTGCCCAGTACCTATCAGAATAACAGCACCTATTGAAGTACCGGCACCTACGAAAACCTGGACAGTAAGGTACCCACTGAGAAAATCATATCGACAAGTGAGACAGAATGACGATTGTAAGAATACAATACCTGAAGAAACTAGGAAGATACTGAAGGAAGACGAATGGTGACATCATAAGAACCCAGACTGATTCACATATAGAAGATATAACGATTTGAGAATGATGAAAAAAGAGACAAAACTCCATGGATAAGCGACATCCTGAGCCTAAAGTGAAATAATTGATGTGAAGATGTCAGAAACCTAGGCCACATGCAAAATGAAGATATTCAGTTAGTTTAAACGTGTACATATGCAAGAAACCGCAAGAAGCCATGGAATCATGAGGCTTGCTCATGCCTAGTAGTAAAAGTAGATTGCGGCAAGCGCCACCTATACATACCTACCTCAAAAGAGCACTTTATATAAGTATACTTCCACTACACAAAAGAGCAGAAACAACCAAAGGTTACTAAAGGTCTCAAGAGGAGAGTTTCGCAGCATACAAATCGAGAATTAAAGATAGAAAGAAACTCAGACGAAGGTAACCATGCCAAGAAGCCAAGGTCGTATCAGCTGGAATAGGTCGACAGTGGATACAATTAAGAGAAAGAAGAACAGAGTATCCTGTTCAGAAAGGTCAAGATAAGCCACATATGGCAGACGAGTGGCAGAATTGAATCAAATACACGAAATTGCATGAAGGAAAGGCCAATTTCACTGTGTCGGAATCACGTGACCAGGCGAGCAGGAAGGGATGAAACTTTCACACCTACGCATGGACCTTTGCCATACACAGACGCCTTAACTTTCCCAGACCAAGAAGCAGACTCGAGGCCAACCACAAACAAATAATTGACACATGACCACTGAAGTGATGATTGATTGTAGCAATAATTGGAGGGAAGCTGGGGGTGCACCTGGCCGGTTAGTCTGCACGCTGCTAAGCGCAAGTGGAAAAGTATGAGTGGGATTGATGCCAACCCAATCATAGTGGCCGTGTAATCTACGGTCCTATAGTTAGTAGAACCAATGAGACGTCGTACTTTTAGTGACGTTTACAGTAGCCATTTTGAAGGAAGGGCTTAGTTGCCCCACCTGACATTGTTTATCCAATCCCCTCTCCCCGTCACCATATACAGATATAGTACCTATATTAAAGTTACCTTCCTAGAGCCAATCAAATTGCATGCTAAGTTTTAAGAGTTACATATCATTGATGATGAGTTTTTGATATAAATGTGTTTTTTCTGAAATGAATTGGAGTTGAAGCGAGAAGGAAGATCAAGCGATTGCTGATATTCATTGAACTCCCCATTTTTTGTACAGACTCCCTTTGTCAAACCATTGAGTTGTCATTATTGATTTGGTGCAAGAGTAGGAATCTGCATCCCCATCTATCTCAAGGGTGCTGCTACTCATCTTAAAGTGCTTTTTGGAAACCCCCAGCCCCATGTGCCGGCTGGGGTCATTCCTGCACACTTGGTAGTAGAGATTGATGGTTATCGATTAGAATCAATTAGATAAGACACCCATTGGCCATCGACATAAGTAACTTCGGGTCCTCTGCAATATCACAAGTCCTTTGCCATCCGGCTGAGTAGAATGAGAGGCTCCCCATGAATAGTGGCTAGTCCAAGCAGAAACCCTGCAGGTTAGGTCTGAAGAGACCTTTGCTTTCCCCCAAAAACCCCTTCCCACTTCTACCAGCAGCTGATCGGACGAACGGCACGGGGAGGCAGTAACGAAGGCGGTGATCCCGAGAGTCCGGAGAGGAGAAAAAATGCGAACGGTGAGTGAAAAAAGACTGAATACTTTGGCAAAAAGTTGCATGCCTTAGAACAAGTCAAGGGAAGGTAACAGAGGGGAGGTGGGACATAGAATAACGTCAGAGTGAGAGTACAATGTATATATAAGGGGAAAATATTGACTCAAGGATACCCGAGAGATAGAGAGCGATACCGGGAGGATATCCGAGAGAATAGAGAGAGATACCAGGAGGATACCAGAGAAATGGAGAGAGGAGTATACGCCCAGATACCTAGGTTTTAATATAGCGCTAGAAGAATCCTGCATTTAAAGTCCTGAATTAATAGGACAACGTAGATGACCAGAATCGATTAAAAGTGATCTGAAAGAAATGGGCTTACATTCCATGTCGGAATAATAATAGGGGCAGAAATGCATCTGAGGAAGCAGATGGCATGAGATTTATGTAGCTGGCCAGAGTCTGTCTAGTCTGTGATGTCTGTCTAGTGTTTTTTTTTTCTGACGTCACCAGGTAAGAAAGTTTCGGGGGGAAATAGCATGAAAATTGTGCGATTGAATAGACAACATGTTGTATGGCATGAATTAATGTTTGTAAAGTAACAGTTTTTGTGAAAAAACGGGATTGGAGCTTGCCGTGATTGGTGCCCGCTCATATTATTGATTTTGTTTGTGAAACGAAAAGCATAATAAAGTTTTATATGAGGAGAGGATATAACAGGTTAAGCATGGAAGAAGTTACCCCGTTAGTACACTTGTGCAAACAGTTGCCAAAACATGCACCTAAGCTGACAAAGTACAGTGCAGAATGGGTTAAAGGAACCGCAAAGAAAATGTTCATGCCATGGCCTCAAGGCGGATCACTATCTAAAACGGTCCTGTAACACATGACGACATATTTGCACGCCACGTATACTGGAAAAAAGTTAGATAAATGCCTAGCTAGTTTAGAGCTTTGGAAGATGTATCAAGAGGAAAAGGAGGAGGAGCCACCAGTAAATTGGATACTTAACATATGCACAAAGGGGGGGTGAAAGGAGCCCCACCTGCCCCGTCTGAAACAAAAAGCGAAGCTAGTAACGACGAAGGATCATACCCGTTGAGGGAGCATAAAGCAACCACCCCGTCATATGAGTCACCTATGCAAAGTAGTGACGAAAGCCCAGAGAAAAACAGAGAAGGAGATATTGGCCCTCATTCCGAGTTTGAAGGTAAGGGAAAAACGATGCCGGTAAGGGATTACCGGCATCGCTTACCAATACGGCTATTCTGACCAACCAGACCGCTATTAGCGGCATCGTAAAATACGATGCCGTTAATAGCGGTCTGGGCACGCGCACGTGACCCACCATGCCGGCATTAGCGCCATGCCGTAAATTGGAGTAGATCACAAGTGAGGCAGACATGCAAATAACGGCCTCATGAAGGTGGAAAAATTACCTACCGGCATGGCGTGAATACCGGCATCGCCGACCTAGCATAAAGAGCCATGAGCAGTGTTTCCAACTGCCACAGGTGCACACAATCAGCACAGGTGGAGGAAATGGAGTCCGGCCCAGTACAAAAGGAGCACACCCACACACCACACCCCTCCCACACCCAGATGATACCAATAGTAGTAGCATTACTGAAGCTGGAGAACCTGCTTACAATGCCTCAACATCAACAACAACAACAACAGCCTCCACCACAGAGGAGACGCAGGAGGAGAAGGAGGGTGAGACAGGCCCAGCATGCCCCACCAGTGCAGCCACCGTTACCACGCCGGCAGCCCCCAATCCCTCGCATCAGAGCCACTCCCTTCAACCTAACCCCTGAGCAGATCCACACCCTGTACCGTGTGGACCGGGAGACCATCACCACCATAGTGGACCTGATACACGACGACATAGTGAGCCTCATTGAAATATGCACCGCCATCCCCCCTCTACTGAAGGTAGTGTCTGTGCTCCACTTCCTTGCCACAGGCACCTACCAGCACACAGTGAGGCACATGCATAGCATATCACAACCCTTATTTTCCCGGATCCTGAACCAAGTGCTGGATGCCCCTCTCAAGCACACAAGGGACTACATATCCCTACCACGGACTCCCCAGGAGATATTTGATACAAAAGTTGCCTTCCATGCACTGGCAGGCATGCCAAATTGTGTAGGTGCCCTCGACTGCACCCACGTGGAGTTGGTGGTCCCGCATGCCATTGAGGTGGTGTACCGCAACCGCAAGCAATACCACTCCAGCAAGATCATCACACATTGTTGTGCCCGATATCCCGGATCAACTCATGATGCATTTGTCCTGCGGAACTCCACGCTACCACGCTTCATGGAGCAACATGCTGGACGACTTGCCTGGCTGCTTGGTAAGTAGCAGTACTGGCACATGGCATTGAAAAGGGGGGAGAGATGTGCACACCACCATGCTGCCAATGTTGATGAGACTGCACGATGTACACATCACCAAACATTGTGCCCCAAACCATCACCTACCGTACAAGACACACAAATCCAATATGAATGAAGTAAGGTCCACACCTATCACAACATGACTAACAGGAAACCACCCCACATCCCACGACACATGCACCACCCATCAGCGACACTCACCCTCTGTAACACCATCCTGCACAATGCAGTGCATATGCACCATGTTGATGTCTCCAGCATATGACCACACAGGACAAGCATCCCTGGGAGTGCTTCATACTGATCCTTCTAGGGAATCCACAGTCCGGCACAGGGCCGGCACAGTCACAGGAGTGCTGCATGTCACCATGGGAATGCCAATGCTGATTGCCCAATATTGCACAGACTACTGCCAATTCTCACAGGACACAACATCTCACTATTTTGACACTCACACAGCTGTATGCATACACCATGCATGTGCAACTAGACGTTAGTGCACACCATCATCTTGAAGATGAAACCCACACCATTAGAACATGGCACAGGACACATGGAGGGACAGTACCTGGCGGCAATGCATCCAGGGACATGTACATATGGGCAACCATAAACTGCTGGCATGTGTGACTAGTACAGCTGTCCTTCATGATTACCCTGACATTTACCTTCATTTTTCTCTCATACAGGTGATAGTGGCTATCCCTTGAAGCCGTGGCTCCTCACCCCTGTCCAAAACCCACAGAACAGGCACGAGGAGGACTACAATCATTCCCATACCCGTACACGTGTGGTCATTGAGCAAACCTTTGGCCTGTTGAAGGCACGATTTTGCTGCCTCAGCCGGTCGGGTGGGACACTCCTCTACAGCCATGAGAAGGTGGCCAAGATCATCATGGCATGTGTCATGCTGCACAATATGTGCATCCGCCAGAATGTGCCCCAGACATGGAACTGCTACCACCTGATGATGATGAAGGGGAGGAGGAAGATGTGGCAGGACCTCATCATGGTGCAGATGCACAGGAGGGACGTGCTGTGCAGCAGTCATTGATTTCACAATATTTCTGACCCACATGTCAGCAGAGGTTGATATAATGTTTGGACATAGGGCACTGGGTTTGGGGGTACATGTACAGTATGCACTGTGAATGATTAGATGACACATGTGCAATGATTAATGTCCACTCAGGTCTTTTTTTTCACACAACTGGTGTATTGAATGTAACAATATTAACGTAAGTGTCAAAACCCTCCACCACCCTCACCCCCCGCCGCTTCCCCCCCACAACTCCCCCACACACCTCCCCCACACAAGTCCCATTGAGTCCACGAAGCCTATATGAGGCTGCCATAATATTCACTCTGCACTTCCAGAGCCAGGGGGTGGCATATCCCATCGGCACAGTGCACGGACCGACCGGCGGAGCAGACTGGTTTGGGTTGAACTGCTGGAGGATGGTGTGGCCTCTTGCTGAGGTGGTGGGGTGGGACGACCTGCCTCCAAGGCATCAGCGATGTGCCCTAGCACCTGCCGGAGGACCGAGACCTCCTCACAGAGGCGGTTGGAGTTGTCTGTAAAGGACCGGGCCAGTGCTGACAACTCTGTACGCCACTCAACTCTGGCCTGACGGTTGTCCTCTACAAATTCTCGGATGAGTGCAGTGAGCACGTCAGCCCGCTGTGGTCCTGCGGCTGCACCCTTGGGTGTGCTGGGTATGTGGGTATGTGGCTGGCATGCCCAGCCTGCTCATCCTCCCCAACACTGGATACTGGACTGATATGTACCTGGGTGTCGTCATGGGCAAACTGCGCTGGGGTGTTGGTGTTAACGGTATCGCTCATAGGTACCTGGGGGGATGCAATTTGGGTTGTGGTATGGGCAACATCCATTGTATCATCCTCAATGGTGCCCCAGATGTCATCCTGGCTGTCTTCCACTGTGAGGGGTGCCGTGGCTGCCACCTCCCCAGCCACACTGAACTCTTCCGAATGGGGTGTCTGACAGGTGTCTCCAGATAGAACAGTGGGTCGGGGGTGGGAGTGGTGTGCCCTCCACGGGCCTTGGTGGCAAAGATGCTACGTGTCCCTGCGGTGGCTTGCTTGCTGGGACACAGCGCCGCCTGGCTTGTCCCCTGTTATTTGACGGATAGTTGATGTCCTCCTGGGACCTCTTACTGGGTGTGGCCTGTGCAGAGGTGGTGTTCTGCTGTTCGCTGTCATGCTCACTGCCTGTGGGGGTGGAAGAGAGGGACGGCATGAGTGATGTTTGGATAGGCATCATAAATACATTGGGACAATTGCTCATCCACACAATTTTGGGTAAGAGGCTTTTGTGTTGGGAAGGGCACATCATTTCATACATGGGTGGTAAATGCAGCCATATGTCATAGTCACTCATGTTGGCCAGGAACAGTGCTGTCTGACATGCTCACTATTTTGGTCATGCAGCTGTGTGCCTCGTGGAATTTCCTACTTTGTGTGGTACGTGGCATGTACGATATGGCCTTGCAGCAGGCATCAGCATGTGTCTCAGTTGCTTCGGCCTACTTTACAGGGAGTGTGTGTGTGGCCAACCATGACGTGACTCTTTGGACAGACATTGGCCCCCATTACAACCCTGGCTAATAGCACCATGGTCCATGCCGGTAACTTACCAAAAAGCAGGCTCTAAAATCGCCAACCCGCAAAGGGACCTTGTAATCAGGGGTTAAGGGGTTAACGGCGCCGCCACCTTTTGCGGCGCCGTTAACCCCTTAACGCCAGGGTTGTAATGATGGCCATTTCCATTGACTTTCATCAGATTTGGCTTAGCAGTGTTTACTTTGGACACTCACCTCCATCAGCAGATGTCGTGGCGCCACACTCCATCTCACCTACGACTGCAATCGATTCAGACCCAATCATGCTTGCACATGTGTCCTCCCACGGGGTTAGCTTTATGGGTGAACTAGATCCCCCTCCAGTTTGCATGGCCTGGGTGCGACTTACAGATAAAATGTTGCGCACCCTTAGGCGCAGATCATCCCACCGCTTACGGCAGTCCTTCACCGTGCGAGGTGTGTTGCCCACTGCGCTAACCTTCTGGGCAACAAGTGCCCAGATCTCTTTTTTACGCAGCACTGCCTCTCTCCTCATGTTGCTGCTGAAGACTGTGGCTGCATGCTCATGCAAAGTGTCCACAAGCATCTGCAGTTCGTCCTGGTTAAATCTCTCCTTTCGGAGGCGGGCAGATCCCTTCTTCAGAGCTTTAGGCATTCTTGGCTTGTAGGGGGTACTTTTCAGTCAATCAGCAGTGTCCCAGGTGTGCTGAGGATGGTAATGGATTGTGTTTTTAAAGATGGCCGCCGTGCTCCTTCCCGTTCCTGTGTGATGACGCTATTTCCGGTTCCGTTATTTAGCGGTGACCGTAAATAGTGGTGTTCGCTAATTACAGTCACCGCTATTTACGGTCACCGCTAATATCTTATTGCACTATGTCGGAAGTGTAATCTGCGCCTAGCATCATGCAGGTAAGGGCTTTTTGTGAGCCTTTTGCGGCATGGCGCTAGGTACCTTACCGGCATGGCGCAAAGCTTGTGCCCGCGAAGTCGTAATAGTCCTTAATTAGCGGATTGGTGCCAGCACGGACACGCTATATGCGCCTTGCTGGTAAGGGACGTTACTTACCTCCAAACTCGGAATGAGGGCCATTGTCTCCAAAATCCCAAGGGACAAGTAGAGACGCGAAAAAGAAAAAGGAAATCACACACAAGCAAGTACATCTCTAGACACAGGCAGAGAAGGAAAGAGATGGAAAGGAGATGACGATAGGACAAATGAGATGGCATTCACACAGAACAAATGGATGGGAGGTCACATTTTATTGAATCTCGATTTTAAAGGCATTGAGGACGTGAGACAAACGGGAGAGCGAGACGATTCAAAAAGGAAATAGAAGGAAAAGGAAAAAGGATTGAGAGACAAAGGAATCAGAAAAAAGGACAGACAGAAACAAGAGCAGTTATATTGTGAAGAGCAAGAAAGGAAACATGATCAGAAGCAGAGAACAGCTAATGATCAGGACAGGCAGGAACAACGAAGAATAGAAGAAGAAGAACAAAAAAATACAGGAGAAGAGAGAAGAGAATAAAAAGACGAAGGGATGAGGAAATACGAAGGGCAAATGAATGGAAACAAGAAAAAATAGGGCTAGAGAGGAAGCGAGGAAGCACACTGAGTTCGATGACGACATAGAACATAAGCGAAGACAGAGAGCATGGGATCTTGAATATCTGGAATGAGAGGTTAAAAAACCTGATCCAGTAGTAGACTTGGAAGACATAGAAGAATTCTTTCCTGAGTAGGATTTTGTACCAGGCACGTCTAGGGCAAATATGGAAGATGACTTAGACACCAGAAGCATCGGAGAGATGATTGATATAATATATGATGAAATGGGGCTAGAACAGGACCTCCAAGGCAGGGGAGAGGACGAGCGTCTGGAGAGCACTCAGTTGTACAATACTGAGGACGCCTCCCGAAGCAGCAGAAGAGAGCCGTCCCTAGATAGGTTGATGCTAAACAGGAATGAGGAGGATGAGAGAAGTTGCACGAGTTGGGCACAGACAATATCAGACGCGGAAAGAGAGGAATGTGAGGTAAAAGATGAGAGAAGACGCGAAAAACGCTTCTCTAGTGGAAAGGGAATAAGATGGTCAGATTCTAGTGGATCTGCAACTAAGACATCAGAGTCAGCCACACAATCAGACTGACACGAAGGAGTATCTTACGGTCAGAGGGGGGTGTCTCCACCACTCTATCTGAGCAGACTAAGGACATTGCCAGGTAGACGGCGATGCAGGAATATTACCCCTGCAGTGGATAGAAAAATGATGAGGGAGGAGAAAGAGTGCCATGTCTCACAATTCCTGTTACTCGAAAAAAGGGAGGAAGGAGGTCACAGTACATACCCTGGCCGCACATGGATCGAGAAAATATGAAAAGTAAGCTTCCAATGTTGACATCGGGAGTCGGAAAATGGATACATGAGTTTGAAAAGATGACGGGAGGGAACACGTTAGCTATCAGAGATGTTAAGGGTCTTTTAATCGCCATACTTGGTGATAGAGCTGATGATGTGTGGACACGTGCAGGTTACCCTGGCGTGACTACAGTTAATACTGCGCATGATGGAGCACTGTTTAAAAATTGCAGAGCCGTGGTATGGAAAGCATTACGATTGCTATACCCGGACACTTCAGACATGGGAGCTATAATGACACGTAAAATGAAGAAGTCAGAGGATCCTTTGCTTTACATCCAGAATTTCCAAGACGCCTGGGTGCTGGAAACTCATGAATCTTGAGGGAAATCCATACCCGTGTTTTACTATATATTATACCAAGGGCTGCCAGATCAAGTACAGAAGCAACTCAAGAAACTGGAAGGAATAGAGGCCAAACCGTGGTCTGAAATACAGTTGACCATAGCACACTATTGCAGGCTGCTGCATGAGAAAAATCGCTACAAAGAAGCTGCACGAAAAGCTGAAGAGGCAAAATTAGTACAGAAGAAATTGTCCAAATATGCCATTGAAGGGGCAATGATAACTAACTCAGAGGGATTAAAAATGCAGCAGGTCAATAATCAAGGGCACGGTGATCAAGGCAATAACGGGTTTTACGAGGAAGAGGATGGCAGAGTAATCAGGGATGTTTCCAAAATAATGAGGGAGGTTTCCAAACATGCAAAACGGCAATCAGGATATGTCAAACAGGCAAATAATCAGACCACCGCCAATATGTTGGACGTGTGGGATGACAGGGCATCTAGCACGCACATGCAGAAGTCAAGGCATGGTGCAAAACGACCAAGGAACAAGAGTAGGGATGGCAAATCCACCTGTGTTTTTACAGGAGGGTAGAAATGGAGTTGCACAAAATCACACGGTGCAGCAGCAAGCCCCGGGAGCACAGCAAAGCTTGCAATGTCGGAATATGACAAATTTTCCACAAGGAGAGTCTCAACAGTCGCCGATGCAACTGTTGCAAACAACAAGTAGAGGACAAGTACTGAATTCTGGAATAAGAAATAACACTGGTGATGGAGGAAACCCATTCACTCAACATGGGACAAAGTTATATATGGATTAGGACAGCTCACTGGGAATCCTGATGTGTTCTATCCTATCAGTGACACCAAACCCTCACAAGTAACCAATGGTAGATGTCTTTATAAGGGATAAAGAGTATTCTTTCTTAGTTGACACAGGTGCAACACGCTCGTGTATACGTGAAGGCAAGTTTTCTTTGTCCGGCGATGCCGTAAATACTCAGGGCTTCACAGGAGCAACAAGTCGTAGTCCTTTTAAAAAAGAACTTCCAATTTCTATAGGAGAATGTGACATGAATGTGCCACTGCTGTATTCAAGACAAACCCCAGTAAATATATTGGGACGAGACCTAATGACGAAGTTAAACATGACAATCTCGTTCACGGAGAAGGGCATAGTATGTTCCACTCCAGGAATGCATTATTTGAATGTATGCAAAATGATTAGAGCATATGCAGGACAACTGGCTATGAGAGCTGTTCCATTGGAACCAGAAATATCCACGTATGGAGTGCGTATATTAATGTCATGGCTACCATGCCTTGCAGATAAACCAATGAGAATCCCAGATGAGTTTCTATTTAGGCCAAGAATACCTATTCATGCGGAAAAGGGACAAGTATTTCCCTTGGCAATACACACAGCCATAGTGCAAGGAAAGATGGCGTTGATCGATGGTTGTGATGACGAAGGCAGACAATGGTGCACACTAATCGCCATCGAGGAAGGATACAGATTGACTGACGTCACTGGTGACGATCTGTTTGAAGAGCAGATAGGTGAAGATGAAACGACAGTTGAGGTTAATCTCATCTATTGGTTGAGAATGATTAAAATAGAGGTGCCCCAGAGAATGATGCTGGCACAAAAACGTCCTGAATATTTTGAGGACGACATGGCAAAAGTGCCTGTCTAAGTGTGGACTACAGGCCCTTATGACATAGGCTTGTTGAAAGGAGTCGGAGAAGTAAAGATTAAATTGAAACCAGGAGCAATTTTACCAAACGCACGACAGTATCCCATGTCTAGGGAAGCATATGAAGGGATTTTCAAGACAATTTCTGCTATGATGAGGCAGGGCATTTCAGTGACATCAGAGTCGTCATGCAACACCGCAGTTCACCCTATCAAAAAATCAAAGGGAGGGTCTTGCCGTTTAATCCAAGATCTGCATTCCCTCTAGTCCCTAACCCGTCCACAATCCTATGTAATATACCCGTTGAGGCAAAGTATTTCACAGTGATTGATTTAAAAAATGCATTTTTCTCAATCACATTGCATCAAGACTCACATGATTTGACATCATTCACATTCAGACAAATGAGTCTGAAAAGTACAATGTTACCTCAGGGGTACTGTGAGTCTCTTTCGATTTTCAACAGAGTCATGCAGATGGACTTAAGCAATATTACATTGGAGAGTGTTGTCTTGCAATATGTGGATGACATCTTAATTTGCAGAATGACAGAAGAAATGTGCAGACGTGATTCTATTCAGCTATTGACTGTATTGGCTGAGAAAGGATATAAAGATGACAAAGAGAAGTTAAAATATTATCAACAAGAAGTGCTATACATAGGCCAGCTAATCTCACATGAGGGGAAAAGGGTTACTGCCGAAAGGCTGAAGCCATATTAAGCACAGCCAAGCCACACACGATAAAACTAATGCAGAGTTTTCTAGGATTATGCAATTATGTCGGGTCATGGGTCTATGACTACAGCTCCTATAACAAGCCCTTGTTACAAGCCCTATAGAAAGCACAAGTGACGAAAGAATAAATTATGTGGACGGAGACAATGAAAGAAGGGTTTGTTGAACTAAAGAAGGCTATTTGCATGGCACCAGTTTTAGGGATTCCCAATTATGCAGAGGAATTCTACCTGTTTTCACACACGAATGGCAGTGTTATGAAGCAGTACTCACACAGAGGACCACGTTGGAGTACAAGCCCCTGGCATACTACAGTGGAAACCTAGACCCAGTGATGAGGGGTCACTTCCCGTGCAAACAAAGTTTAGCTGCTGCAGCGTTCGCCATAGAGAAGGCTACAACCATTGTGATGGGATGCTCAATGATGGTTTCGTCGAACATGCATTATTTCCCATTCTAGAGAAACCGAAAGGCACATTAACATCTCAGAGAGCTTCTGCTTATGAAGTGATCATATTGAATCCATCGATTAAAATAATTTGATGTAAGATAGTGAACACAGCTATGTTTATAGCAGAGCCAGTCACTGAAGGAGAGCCAATCCATGACTGTACGAACAATGAAGAATTTTATGATGAGATTCCCAGAGTGAAAGAAAATGCATTGGCAGAAGGAGAAATCATCTTCGTTGACGGTTCTTTGAGAATCGATCAAAATGATGG
Source organism: Ambystoma mexicanum (assembly GCF_040938575.1). Classification (NCBI taxonomy): domain Eukaryota; kingdom Metazoa; phylum Chordata; class Amphibia; order Caudata; family Ambystomatidae; genus Ambystoma; species Ambystoma mexicanum. The sequence goes on along the minus strand of NC_090927.1, from coordinate 1,242,887,753 downwards.
GCAAAGATAGACAGGTACCGCTGTGCTGAAGCAGACATAAAATGGAGAATTTCGAGTACTCATTAGTGCACGATTACCATCTCATTATTCAGCGCAAGCTGCAGAATTGTTGGCGTTGTACTCGCACTCGAGAATCACACAGCCCAGGAAGTTACATGTACAGTGACTCAGCCTATGTGACATCAACAGTACACACAGGCCTAGCACGCTGGAATTCGGAGGGGGTACCTCCGAGCGGACGGTACACCAGTGCAGCACGCAGCCTTATTGGACAGGCTCATTAAGGCACTACAACTCCCAGTGGGCATAGCGGTCGTGAAATGTGCCGCCCACACGAAAGGGACAGATTTTATCTCACGAGGAAATCAAGCAGCAGACATGGAAGCCAAAAGTGTGGCGACCAAGGATGAAATAATAATGAATGTGGAAATAACTGATGTGCATGAGAGAATGATGGTTGCACAAAGTTAACCTGAAGGTTACAGTAATATGGAGAAAATCCAGCTAATGGAGCTCCAAGGGGAGGCACCACAGGAAGAGAAAACCCTCTGGAAGTAGCAAGGGTGTTCTTTAAACCCCTCTCAGAGCTTGTGGTGACAGGACAGCCCTGGTAAACCGGTGATGCCTATAGCCTTATTTAAGATAGCACTGGAACAGTAAAATTATCCAGCACACATGACAAAAGAGAATCTAGCAGCGACAATTGCCGAAGACTGGTTTATACCGAACTTGGCAGAACACGTTGCATTTTTTATAGTGAACTGTATAATCTGCCAACAGTTCACGGCTGGGCATACACTTGGTCTAATTAGAGGAGTCATCTAAAGGCCCAATGGACCTTTTCAGCACTTGCATGTCGATTATGTCGATATGATTCAAGTATGTAATGGGTACAGGTACCTAATTTTTGTGGTGTGTCCATTCTCTAGATGGATAGAAGCAGGTCCATGTACACACCCAGACTCTACCTGTGCGGCCACATTTCTGGTGAGGGAGGCATTTCCCAGATGGGGAGTATGTGAGGTCATGAGGTCAGACAATGAACCTCACTTTGTTAATGCAGTATTTGAACAGATCAGCTTGTTGCTTGGTATACAGCACAAGTTTTCTTTGGTGTATCATCCTCAAGGAAAAGGGATATGAGATAAGTTCAACAGCTTGTTAAAGGAAAGGATAGCCAAGTTGAAGCTTACTCTAAAGAAGGGATGGCTACACTGCCTTCCACTGGCACTGTATGCGCTCAGAAACCAGCCTGGTTCTGAGCACCATCTCATGCTGCATGAAATTGTGACAGGCAGGAGGATGCACATGCCATTGACACCCGAGGTAGTGCTAGATGTGATGCTCAGCCGACAGGGGAAGTGTTAGGATCAGAAATGCAAAATTACTTGAATTGCATGACATCTTGTCTTCCTGTAATTTCAGGACAGCTGCAGCGACTACAAGAAGGGTGCAGGGCAGCACAGAACACAGATGGAGATATTGCAACAAACCAAGTTCAGGATCTTTGTGTACCACAATTGGTCCCTGGGGACACGGTCCTGGTGAGAAACCACACGAGAAAAAAGTGGGATGAGCCAAGGTTCAACGGTCCCTTCAGAGTGGAGGACGTCACTCCCTCTGCAGTCAAGTTACAGGGAAAAAGAGCTTGGATCTTCTAGGATGACATCAAGCCATACAACGGAGAAGACCCTTTGCCCTCACCCCAACGTGTAGAGACTACAGACAATGGGGAAGAACCACAGCACGTGCAGAGAGATCCATGACGAGGAAGAAGGAGGTATGACCAGCAAAACAAAGGCAAAGAACTTTTGTGCAAAGTTGTGGCTTAATTTTGAACATTTCCTCTGAGCAAAACAAGGGGATAGGGACATAAACACTGACACTCTGTGCATCCTAGTTGCAGGGTGAAGAAGAACATTACACGTATAAGCCACAACATAGTCTGTTGACTTGTAACTTTGGACTGATGCACACTGAAGCCTTGATAAGAAAAGGATATGCCAAATTTTGATCAAGGACATGCAGGCTCGTTTAACACAGAGACTTTATTTGGACTCACTTATGGTGTCACGCAGTAGTGACATCACTAAGGACGTTTTGATTTATTTTGAGATAGTATTGAGGTCATACCCATCGTTAGTGGGAAGGCTCACTAGCATCACCAAATTTCTTCAAGATCCTGAAAACAAAAAGACAATAAGGAGGTTGCTCATTGTAATTGCTGAGCAGTTCCTTTTGCTTCCGGAATACAGCGAGGACAAGACAAATGTCACAAGCAGAAGAAGCAGCGAATAGGCTTATCAGCATGCTTTTCTTTTGCTTAATTGAAGACTGTCCAGATCTTGTTGGGAGACACACCGATGTCTTGACATTTCTTCGAGATCCAGCAAACACAGAACGTTTGAGTATAATCCTGAACGGAATCATAATTCAGGTTGCTCTTCAAGCTCATCAAAATCACAGAAGATTGTAAACTTTCCGTCGAGGGACAGATTGTGAAGATATTGCCAGAGACTTCACTCCTATTTATGGTGACAAAGAAATGACATGTCGTCTGCAGTGAAACAGGTAAGAGGCATGCACTGGGAGCTTGTTTATTTTGAACACGCAAATTAAAGACTTGCTGAACTTATTACCTTATTTGACAATTTCGTACATGGAAAAGAGAACTGTTTCCAGAGACAAGAGACAATCTATCATTCAGGCAAAGAGGACAATCATTCTAGTTTCTGTGACCTGCAGGCAGAGATAAGCAGAACCCGGATATAACGACGTTACCTAGAATGTATTAAAGAGTTAGCCTTATTTTCTAGGATGATCGAGATGGCAACCAAAATAGTAACCTTGTCCTCCCTCAGGAGGCGAGACACCCATATTGGCCCAGAAATAAGTGCTGTAAAGTGACCTACAGAGGAATCATTTACCTATGCATAGTATTCATTATTGTGTTACTGTCACTGACGATTCGAACTGCATTATTTATTGGTGCACAAAGCATTCTGATTCCAGTGCACCCACCTAATGATGTACGCATGAAACCCACAAAGGTGCCCAAACCTTACATAGTCATTCCAGTCCCTAGAAGGTCTGATGGAGGAATGAGTGAACTTGAGGTGGATGTGATGAGCAATAATACACACACATGTGTGGTAACAAACAAATTGAACCGCAGGAGACATGCTTGGCAGAGAAAGAATGAGAGGGAGTTAATGAAAAACACACACTCGCAAATGATGAGTGTACATACACCTGGTCTAGTGTCAACAAATGTAGAACATCAGCCCAAAGAATGGGAGAAGTTTGGACAGCCTACGATGAGAAGTTCCACGCAAAGTGAAGTGAAAAGACAAATGGAGAAAGCTGAACTTTTAAAGAAACAAAAGGAGTTAGAGAATAAACTAACAGACAGCATTGACAAGCTCACCTGATCCAACGAAAGGGACAAGTACAAGTCCTGCAAAACAACCACATGCTGGAACAATAGCAAAGTCAATATGGACATTCATAACCAGAGCGAAAAAGATACAAGAGGACAAGGAAAGAATTACCAGGCTTTCTCCTACTCAAATGGTACAGATGAAAATGCCTGGACCATGGATGAAGATACCTGAGAATCCACCAGCAAGAAGAAGCTATATGGAGGCGTTTAAGGATGTCATTATAGCAAACTACAGAAAAACCTTGAGAATCAGAAGAAGCACACAAGAATACAATAACGAACTAAACGACTACCTGGACAGCACAGAACACCTGGGAAATAACATATGGTACCAACATATGAAATAAGTTGGAAGACGGACTTCAGAGGAAGAATGCTTTGTTTGTGCACTCTTACCATACACCATGGGGAAGTCGAATATCTTCGTAGCTGTGGAAATAGATGTGCAGACAGCACACTGTCTGTCACATATAGCAATGTGAAAGACCAGAGGCAAGTTCATGGGAAGTGATGCTTCACTCAAATGGGCAACTGAAGCAACTGATCCAAATGAAGATGATTATGTCCAGGACATAAAGACAAGAAACAATGGAAAAACAAAGAGCATTGTGATTAGATATGAGAAGCCTGGAGTAAAAGGAGCAGAGATCAGAAGAGAGACAAACCAAAGACTGAGCATTCAAGGGAAAACTCAGAAAGAAGCTTGGAGCTGGAGGAACAGGGGCCAAATGCAAATCTGGAGAACAGTGCTTTCACCAGAAGGATGGGAGAAAGAAGTAGTGATCTGTAGAGCATGGATGGTCGTCATTTGTTACCAGGCTGCCATTGACATAGTACAGAATGGATGCAGGCCATTATGGCCAAAGCTTGCTAAACTATAGACATGGGACGAGGACAGAGGAGGACCCTTGCAGATAGTGCCATTGGAGAGTCCAAAATTCTGCTTCAGAAACAATGGTACAAGAAAAATGGGAGAAAATCAGAACTGTGGTCGAGTCTTTGATGCCCCAGGAATGGTACATGTTACTGCAGTGATTATGGATCATTATTGGGCATGTGGATCCGGTTCTACATGATTTCATTACCGCACTTTTCATCGCAGGGTTTTTTGCCGTGATTTTTTTTCTCGAAAAAACATCGATTTTTTTTTTTTATGGGGTGGTAGTCCCCCAAACCCCCTTTCTTTTTTTTCTTTTTTGTACATCCCGAACACCCAAACCCATCTTTTAAAAAATTTACCCCCCCAAAAAATTAGATGTTTTTTTTTACGAAAAAAAATCGCGGCAAAAAACCCCGCGATGAAAAGTGCGGCGATGAAATGACGGTATACCGTTGATCCAAAGCATATATCACACTGCCGAAGAATTGGGGAGGTATATGCACATTGGTGAATGTCCATGTCCCAGCATTGGTGATTCCAAAAAGTGATCTGAACATTGACAGTTTCCCAAAAGCAGGTGCCCGCCTGAGAAAGAAGAGATCTGTGGAACTGATGAGCCAAATGAAGAGAGAGAATTACTTTTCTGCCAAATCAGAAGAAGCATTTCATGCAATCCCATATGAACACAGGTTGTTCAGCCTAGCCTCATCAGTGTTCACGACAATTCTGATTTCAAAAGTTCAGGTTGGAGCAAATACAAAATGGTTGCAGATAACCAGATGTGAGTTACTGCAGACCATCAACATGACCATAAAAGGATTCAATGCAATAAGGAAGAGTTAAGGGCGATTCAACTAATGACTCTCCAGAACAGATATGTCTTTGACATGATCACAGCTATGGATGGAGGTGTTTGTGCAAAACTTGGAGAATCATGTTGCACATTCATACCTTCGCACGATGATGAGAATGGGACTTTAATAGAAGCAATAGGTATGCTGAAAAACCTACAGAATTAAATGATTGATGAAACTGACGAAGTTGATGACGACAGTTGGTTTGGATCACTGTTCTCATGGGTTCCGCAATGGATGGCAGACGCATTCAAATTCCTACGAGCCCTGCTAGTGATGATATTGCTTAAATTCTGTGTTATCAAGATAATAATATCGCAGTGCCAGAAAACTGCAAAAAAGGCCACAGGGATGAAGATCATGATTGATGTCGAGTCAGAATGGAAGCCCAAGGACCTGACTGATGAAGAAATAAGAGACTTTGTGAAAGCCAGCATTTATGCACCAGAAGGAACAAAGTTTCGGTATCTAAGGAAACACAGAAAGTATGTGGGAAGATGGATCTATTGCAATCCAAGTGGAGAATGTCAACTAATGACTTGGAATAAAGATGAGCACGTAAGAACAGTAAGAAGCCTGAAGGGATTCGTAAAGATATGGACCCCAAAGAGATATTTCTTCAGACTTCTATGTGTGGATCCAGAGGATGAAACAAAGGTGGATACAAAGGAAGAAGTGAAAGTGGTCGAGGAATCGCCCAGAGGGGGAGTGTAGAGGAGGAGGCAAGCACGATTCACACTTCTGCCGCCCATTATAAAGTGCCAGGAACGTTCACACCGAAATATGTGACGTATGATGAGCAAATAAACCAGCAGAGAGCTGCAGTTGGGCTCTGTCCAGTACCTATCAGAATAACAGCACCTATTGAAGTACCGACACCTAAGAAAACCTGGACAGTAAGGTACCCACTGAGAAAACCATATCGACAAGTGAGACAAAATGACGATTGTCAGAACACAATACCTGAAGAAACTAAGAAGATACTGAAGGAAGATGAATGGTGACGTCATAAGAACCCAGACCGACTCACATATAGATTTATAATGACCTGAGAATGGTGACAAAAGAGACGAAA